>NC_140989.1:160378867-161022673 GCF_052327205.1 Somniosus microcephalus | reverse complement strand
CGCAGTTCTGGTATCATCCTTGTAAATCTTTTTTGCACCCTCTCCAGTGCCTCTATATACTTTTTATAATAGGGCAATCAGAATTGTACGCAGTACTCCAAGTGTAGTCTAACCAAAGGTTCGATACAACTTTAGCATAACTTCTCTACTTTTCAATTCTTGGAATTCGTAGAAACCGAGAGAGGGAGAAAAAAAGAGAAAACGAAAGAAACAGAAAGAAAAAGAGAGAGCATGTGTTATGAGCTAGTTATTGTTGTGATTTAGTTATTGTTGTGAGCTAGCTATTGTTGTGAACCAGTTATTGTTGCTGTACTGACCTTATGTTGTGAACCAGTTACTGTTGCTGTACTGACCTTATGCTGTGAACCAGTTACTGTTGCTGTACTGACCTTATGCTGTGAACCAGTTACTGTTGCTGGACTGACCTTATGCTGTGAACCAGTTACTGTTGCTGTACTGACCTTATGTTGTGAGCCAGTTACTGTTGCTGTACTGACCTTATGTTGTGAGCCAGTTATTGTTGCTGTACTGACCTTATGTTGTGTCAGCTTCTCTTCACTCTCATGGCTAGTTGCTGCTTTGGCTGTGGAAAATTCCGACAACTTCTTTTCCGCCTGGTTCATCAGAGCAATGACCTGCTGCCTGGCCTCCTGGTAGTCGTGCCACTGGGTTACACATCTAGGGGAAATGTGCCGGAACCACACTTAGTCAGCTCTTGGTTTAAAAAGAAATCAATATTTCCCGGAGCAGTGCTGGTCTAATGGGAGAGCTGACACTGGTACGAGGGATTGTAGTTCGAAAACACCTAGCTCTGCTAAGGTGTTGCAAAAACAGGCGACTTACTTAATAATTGAAAGGGAGAAACCATATTTTAGTTTAAAACAAAGAAAAGGCGTATCCCGGGCCTCACGATGGGATAACTCATTCATTACGCCCACTCCAACAGGCCCTTGAAGAGTTATCTCGAGTGCCTCAGGATATTGGGGAACAGGATTAGAATAGACAGCTTCAGTTGAGGAGCTAGCATCGGCCCAGGCAAGAAGGGCCGAATGGCTTCCTTCAGTAATTTTTGTTGTTTCCATACCCTTTGGCCTGTCTGTGCAAAACTTGACCTGGTCAATCCAATGACACAATCAAGACAACCATTCAGTCTAACCTTCACAGCCAACTTCAACTAATCACAGATCAAATTGTACTGAGCTATCACACAAACAGTAAATTACAAAAATGACTACTTAATTTGTTTTTGGTTAAGGGAGGAGAATTGGCCAGGGCACCAGAAGAACTCCATGCTCTTTAAATCATTCCATGGCATCTTTAACATCCACCTGAACAGGCAGGCGGGGCCTCAGTTTTACGTCTCATCCGAAAGACGGCACCTCTGATTGTGCAGCACTCTTTCAGCACTAGCACTGGGAGTGTCAGCCTGGATTTTGAGCTCAGGTCTCTGGAGTGGGGCTATGAACTCATGACCTTCTGATCCAGAGGCGAGAGCGCTACCCCTGAGCCAAGCTAGGCTAGTGGTAGACTGATGGATGGAAAACCAGGCGAGTTGCAAACCAGGTGTGTGTCCCTCGCTGCTCGAAAACCCGATATGCGAGGCTGTCATACGAAACTCTGGAGGGTTAAATCATCAAACCATTGCACTAATATTGCACAACTTTGATAACGATATACCCTCCTGCAGATGCTGTCCCAAGACATTGGGGTAGATTTTCCATGATTTCAATGGAAATTAATGACATAGAATTTACAGCAGAGGAACAGGCCATTTGGCCCAACAGGTCTGTGCCACAGTTTATGCTCTACACGAGCCTCCTCCCACCTTATTTCATCTCACCCTATCTGCATATTCCTTTCTCCCTCATGTGCTTATCTAGCATCCCCTTAAATACATCTATGCTATTTATCTCAACCACTCCATATGGTAGCAAGTTCCACATTCCAACCACTCTCCGGGTAAAGAAGTTTCTCCTGAATTCCCTATTGTATTTATTAGTGACTGTATTATATTTGTGACCCCTAGTTTTGGACTCCTTCATAAGTGGAAACATCTTCTCTACATTTACCCTATCAAAACATTTACCCTATCGAGAGGAAAAAGCCCCAGTTTTTCCTGATAGTTATAATTTCCAGATCTAGTTTAATTCTTGTAAATCTATTTTGCACCTTCGCCAGTGCCTTTATATCCTTGTTGTAATATGGAGACTAGAACTGTGCACAGTACTCCAAGTGTGGTAGATCACCATGCCAGTTCTATGCCTGGTTGGCAAGTTAAAAATCTCACTTAATTGTATAACTGCGACACCAACCTGCCCAGATCAGCTCAATGACACTGCAGCCTCATATAGTAAAACACATGAGCTGTATCGCCACCTATTTGGAGAACTTACTTTTGCAGGATGTCTTGCTGACCTTGAGCTTGTTGCTCAGTGTCCGCTTGTCTTTGCCGTAATGAGGCCAAGCTCTGTTCTACTTGCTCTCTGCCCGCCACGTTGATCGATGGCAGTAGTTCAGGCACCAGGCCTTCCAACTCTCCCAGTTGGCTCATGAGGACTGCTTCTGTGGCGAAGAACTCGACGTGCCTTCTCAAGGTCTCCTCTGAACCCTCCACGTCCAGCCCATCGCCTGTCTGCTGTAAGAGTGCACTGGCATCCTCCAACCAGTCACCGGCAGACTGGACTGCCCGTTGGTACCGCTGGATCAAGGACTGCACCATGTCCAGGGACATCTGGCGGGGGGGGGGGGGGGGGGGGCAAGAGAAATTTTCATTATCACTCTGCCAATTCAGTCGTCAGATCAACAAGGGCATTCATATGCTGCATGGACTCCAACAGAAACAATTGCCAGGTTTGATTGTAACAATTCTCACAAGATCCACCAATATCATTTCCTTGCAAATGAGGAGTCATTTCCTAAGACCCGGAGAAAGGGCTGCAATATGAGACAGAGGGTTGTAATAACAGAGAGAGGGCAGTAATACTGAAGAGGACTGTAATACCGGAGAGAGGACTGTAATACCAGAGAGAGTGCTGTAATACCAGAGAGAGGACTGTAATACTGGAGAGAGGGCTGTAATACCGGAGAGAGGGCTGTAATGCCAGAGAGAGGGCTGTAATACAGGAGAGAGGGCTGCAATACCAGAGAGAGGACTGCAATACCGGAGAGAGGGCTGTAATACCGGAGAGAGGGCTGTAATACCGGAGAGAGGACTGTAATACCGGAGCGAGGACTGTAATACTGCAGAGAGGGCTGTAAAAGCGCAGAGAGGTCTGTAATATGGGAAAGTAGCTGTAATACCAGAGCGAGGTCTGTAATACAGGAGAGAGGACTGTAATACTGGAGAGAGGGCTGCAATACTGGAGAGAGGGCTGTAATACTGGAGAGAGGACTGTAAGACCAGAGAGAGGACTGTAATATTGGAGAGAGGGCTGTAACACCAGAGAGAGGACTGTAATACTGGAGAGAGGGCTGTAATACTGGAGAGAGAATTGTAATACTGGAGAGAGGGCTGTAATACTGGAGAGAGAACTGTAATACTGGAGAGAGGGCTGTAATACTGGAGAGAGGACTGTAATACTGGAGGGAGGACTGTAATACCAGAGAGAGGACTGTAATAATGGAGAGAGCGCTGTAGTACTGGAGAGAGGACTGTAAGACCAGAGAGAGGATTGTAATACCAGAGAGAGGACTATAATACTGGAGAGGGGACTGTAAGACCACTGAGAGGACTGTAATACTGGAGAGAGGACTGTAAGACCAGAGAGAGGACTGTAATACCGGAGGGAGGACTGTAATACCAGAGAGAGGATTGTAATATTGGAGAGAGGGCTGTAATACCCGAGAGGACTGTAATACCCGAGAGAGGGCTGTAATACTGGAGAGAGGACTGTAAGACCAGAGAGAGGACTGCAATACCAGAGAGAGGACTGCAATACCAGAGAGAGGACTGCAATACCAGAGAGAGGACTGCAATACCAGAGAGAGGACTGCAATACCAGAGAGAGGACTGCAATACCAGAGAGAGGACTGTAAGACCAGAGAGAGGATTGTAAGACCAGAGAGAGGACTGTATACTGGAGAGAGGACTGTAATACTGGAGAGAGGACTGTAAGACGAGAGAGAGGACTGTAATACCAGAGCGAGGACTGTAATACTGGAGAGAGGAATGTAATACCGGTGAGAGGGCAGTAATACTGGAGAGAGGACTGTAATACCAGAGAGGGGGCTGTAATACTGGAGAGAGGGCTGTAATTCCAGAGAGAGGACTGTAATACTGGAGAGAGGATTGTAATACCGGAGAGAGGGCTGTAATACCGGAGAGAGGACTGTAATACTGGAGAGAGGACTGTAATACTGGAGAGAGGACTATAATACTGGAGAGAGGACTATAATACTGGAGAGAGGACTGTAATACTGGAGAGAGGACTATAAGACCAGAGAGAGGACTGTAATACCGGAGAGAGGACTGTAAGGCCAGAGAGAGGACTGTAATACCAGAGAGAGGACTGTAATACCGGAGAGAGGACTGTAATACTGGAGAGAGGGCTGTAATACTGGAGAGAGGATTGTAATACTGGAGAGATGACTGTAATACTGGAGAGAAGACTGTAATACTGGAGAGAAGACTGTAATACCAGAGAGAGGACTGCAATACTGGAGAGAGGACTGTAAGACCAGAGAGAGGACTGTAAGACCAGAGAGAGGACTGTAATACCGGAGAGATGACTGGAAGACTGGAGAGAGGACTGGAAGACTGGAGAGAGGATTGTAAGACCAGAGAGAGAACTGTAATACCAGAGAGAGGACTGTAAGACCAGAGAGAGGAGTATAATACCGGAGAGAGGACTGTAAGGCCAGAGAGAGGATTGTAATACCAGAGAGAGGACTGTAATACCGGAGAGAGGACTGTAAGACCGGAGAGAGGACTGTAATACTGGAGAGAGGGCTGTAATACTGGAGAGAGGATTGTAATACTGGAGAGAAGACTGTAATACTGGAGAGAAGACTGTAATACCAGAGAGAGGACTGCAATACTGGAGAGAGCGCTGTAATACTGGAGAGAGGACTGTAAGACCAGAGAGCGGACTGTAATACCGGAGAGAGGACTGTAAGACTGGAGAGAGGATTGTAAGACCAGAGAGAGAACTGTAATACCAGAGAGAGAACTGTAAGACCAGAGAGAGGACTGTAATACTGGAGAGAGGACTGTAAGACTGGAGAGAGGATTGTAAGACCAGAGAGAGAACTGTAATACCGGAGAGAGGACTGTAATACCGGAGAGAGGACTGTAAGACTGGAGAGAGGACTGTAAGACCAGAGAGAGGACTGTAATATTGGAGAGAGGGCTGTAATACCAGAGAGAGGACTGTAATACTGGAGAGAGGGCTGTAATACTGGAGAGAGAACTGTAATACTGGAGAGAGGGCTGTAATACTGGAGAGAGGACTGTAATACTGGAGGGAGGACTGTAATACCGGAGAGAGGACTGTAATAATGGAGAGAGCGCTGTAGTACTGGAGAGAGGACTGTAAGACCAGAGAGAGGACTGTAATACCAGAGAGAGGACTATAATACTGGAGAGGGGACTGTAAGACCACTGAGAGGACTGTAATACTGGAGAGAGGACTGTAAGACCAGAGAGAGGACTGTAATACCGGAGGGAGGACTGTAATACCAGAGAGAGGATTGTAATATTGGAGAGAGGGCTGTAATACCCGAGAGGACTGTAATACCCGAGAGAGGGCTGTAATACTGGAGAGAGGAATGTAAGACCAGAGAGAGGACTTTAATACCAGAGAGAGGACTATAATACTGGAGAGGGGACTGTAAGACCACTGAGAGGACTGTAATACTGGAGAGAGGACTGTAAGACTAGAGAGAGGACTGTAATACTGGAGAGAGGACTGTAAGACCAAGGAGAGGACTGTAATACCGGAGGGAGGACTGTAATACCAGAGGGAGGATTGTAATATTGGAGAGAGGACTGCAATACCAGAGAGAGGACTGCAATACCAGAGAGAGGACTGCAATACCAGAGAGAGGACTGCAATGCCAGAGAGAGGACTGCAATACCGGAGAGAGGACTGTAAGACCGGAGAGAGGACTGTAAGACTGGAGAGAGGACTGTAAGACCAGAGAGAGGACTGTATACTGGAGAGAGGACTGTAATACTGGAGAGAGGACTGTAAGACGAGAGAGAGGACTGTAATACCAGAGCGAGGACTGTAATACTGGAGAGAGGAATGTAATACCGGTGAGAGGGCAGTAATACTGGAGAGAGGACTGTAATACCAGAGAGGGGGCTGTAATACTGGAGAGAGGGCTGTAATTCCAGAGAGAGGACTGTAATACTGGAGAGAGGATTGTAATACCGGAGAGAGGGCTGTAATACCGGAGAGAGGACTGTAATACTGGAGAGAGGACTGTAATACTGGAGAGAGGACTATAATACTGGAGAGAGGGCTGTAATACTGGAGAGAGGACTGTAATACTGGAGAGAGCGCTGTAATACTGGAGAGAGGTCTGTAAGACCAGAGGGAGGGCTGTAATACCGGAGAGAGGACTGTAAGGCCAGAGAGAGGACTGTAATACCAGAGAGAGGACTGTAATACCAGAGAGAGGACTGTAATACTGGAGAGAGGGCTGTAATATTGGAGAGAGGACTGTAATACTGGAGAGATGACTGTAATACAAGAGAGAGGACTGCAATACTGGAGAGAGCGCTGTAATACTGGAGAGAGGTCTGTAAGACCAGAGGGAGGGCTGTAATACCGGAGAGAGGACTGTAAGACCAGGGAGAGGATTGTAATACCAGAGAGAGGACTGTAATAGCGGAGAGAGGACTGTAAGACCGGAGAGAGGACTGTAATACTGGAGAGAGGACTGTAATACTGGAGGGACGACTGTAATACCGGAGAGAGGACTGTAATAATGAAGAGAGCGCTGTAGTACTGGAGAGAGGACTGTAAGACCAGAGAGAGGACTGTAATACCAGAGAGAGGACTATAATACTGGAGAGGGGAATGTAAGACCACTGAGAGGACTGTAATACTGGAGAGAGGACTTTAAGACTAGAGAGAGGACTGTAATACTGGAGAGAGGACTGTAAGACCAGAGAGAGGACAGTAATACCGGAGGGAGGACTGTAATACCAGAGAGAGGATTGTAATATTGGAGAGAGGGCTGTAATACTGGAGAGAGGACTGTAATACCCGAGAGAGGGCTGTAATACCGGAGAGAGGAATGTAAGACCAGAGAGAGGACTGCAATACCAGAGAGAGGACTGCAATACCAGAGAGAGGACTGCAATACCAGAGAGAGGACTGCAATACCACAGAGAGGACTGTAATACCGGAGAGAGGACTGTAATACCAGAGCGAGGACTGTAATACTGGAGAGAGGAATGTAATACCGGGGAGAGGGCAGTAATACTGGAGAGAGGACTGTAATACCAGAGAGGGGGCTGTAATACTGGAGAGAGGGCTGTAATTCCAGAGATAGGACTGTAATACTGGAGAGAGGATTGTAATACCGGAGAGAGGGCTGTAATACCGGAGAGAGGACTGTAATACCAGAGAGAGGACTGTAATACCGGAGAGAGGACTGTAATACCGGAGAGAGGACTGTAATACTGGAGAGAGGGCTGTAATACTGGAGAGATGACTGTAATACTGGAGAGAAGACTGTAATACTGGAGAGAAGACTGTAATACCAGAGAGAGGACTGCAGTACTGGAGAGAGGACTGTAATACCGGAGAGAGGACTGTAATACTGGAGAGAGGACTGTAAGACCAGAGAGAGGATTGTAATACCAGAGAGAGGACTGTAATACCGGAGAGAGGACTGTAAGAGCGGAGAGAGGACTGTAAGACCGGAGAGAGGACTGTAAGACCAGAGAGAGGACTATAATACTGAAGAGAGGGCTGTAATACTGGAGAGAGGACTATAATACTGGAGAGAGGACTGTAAGACCAGAGAGAGGACTGTAATACTGGAGAGAGGGCTGTAATACCGGAGAGAGGACTGTAATACCGGAGAGAGGATTGTAATACTGGAGAGAGGACTGTAATACCGGAGAGATAACTGTAATACCGGAGAGAGGACTGTAATACTGGGGAGAGGATTGTAATACCGGAGAGAAGACTGTAATACCGGAGAGAGGACTGTAATACTGGAGAGAGGACTGTAATACCGGAGAGAGGGCTGTAATACTGGAGAGAGGGCTGTAATACCGGAGAGAGGACTGTAATACTGGAGAGAGGACTGTAATACTGGAGAGAGGGCTGTAATACTGGAGAGAGGACTGTAATACTGGAGAGAGGACTGTAATACCGGAGAGAGGGCTGTAATACTGGAGAGAGGGCTGTAATACCAGAGAGAGGACTGTAATACCGGAGAGAGGATTGTAATACTGGAGAGAGGTCTGTAATACCAGAGAGAGGACTGTAATACTGGAGAGAGGAGTGTAATACCAGAGAGAGGACTGTAATACTGGAGAGAGGACTGCAATATGAGACAGAGGGCTGTAATAACAGAGAGAGGGCAGTAATACTGGAGAGAGGACTGTAATACCGGAGAGAGGATTGTAATACCAGAGCGAGTGCTGTAATACCAGAGAGAGGACTGTAATACTGGAGAGAGGACTGTAATACCAGAGAGATGACTGTAATACCGGAGAGAGGACTGTAATACTGGGGAGATGATTGTAATATCGTAGAGAGGACTGTAATACCGGAGAGAGGACTGTAATACTGGAGAGAGGACTGTAATACTGGAGAGAGGATTGTAATACATAGAAACATAGAAACATAGAAGATAGGAGCAGGAGTAGGCCATTTGGCCCCTCGAGCCTGCTCCGCCATTCAATGAGATCATGGCTGATCATCCAAATTCAGTACCCTGTCCCTGCCTTCTCCCCATATACCTTGATCCCCTTAGCCTTAAGAAATATGTCCAACTCCTTCTTGAATATATTTAATGAAGTGGCCTCCACCGCCCTCTGTGGCAGAGAATTCCATAGGTTCACCACTCTCTGGGTGGAGAAATTCCTCCTCATCTCAGTCCTAAATGGCTTACCCCTTATCCTTAGACTATGACCCCTAGTTCTGGAATCCCCGGCCATCGGGAACATCCTTCCTGCATCCAGTCTGTCCAGGCCTGACAGAATTTTATAGGTTTTGATGAGATCCGCTCTCAATCTTCTAAACTCCAGTGAGTACAAGCCCAATCGACACAATCTCTCATATGTCATTCCTGCCATCCCAGGTATCAGCCTGGTGAATCTTCACAGCACTCCTTCCATGGCAAGAGCATCCTTCCTCAGATAAGGCGACCAAAACTGCACACAATACTCAAGGTGCGGTCTCACCAAGGCCCTGTACAACTGCAGCAAGACATCCTTATTCCTGTACTCGAACCCTCTTGATACGAAGGCCAACATGCCATTTGCCTTCTTAACCGCCTGCTGCACCTGCATGCTTACCTTCAGCGACTGGTGCACAAGAACACCCAGGTCTCTTTGCACTTCCCCTTCTCCCAATCTATTGCCATTCAAATAATAATCTGCCTTCCTGTTTTTGCCACCAAAGTGGATAACCTCACATTTATCCACATTATAGTGCATTTGCCATGTTTCTGCCCTATCACCCAACCTGTCCAAATCGTACTGGAGTTTCACGACATCCTCCTCACAGCATACCCTCCCACCCAGCTTTGTGTCATCTGCAAATTTGGAGATATTACATCCAATTCCCTCGTCCAGATCATTAATATATACTGTGAACAGCTGGGGTCCTAGGACCGATCCTTGCGCTACCCCACTAGTCACTGCCTGCCACTCGGAAAATGACCCGTTTATTCCAACTCTTTGCTTTCTATCTGCCAACCAGTTCTCTATCCAAGTCAATACCTTGCCCCCAATCCCATGTGCCTTAATTTTGCAAGCTAATCTCTTATGCGGGACCTTATCGAAAGCCTTCTGAAAGTCCAAATACGCCACATCCACTGGTTCTCCCTTATCTATTTTACCAGTTACATCCTCAAAAAATTCCAGTAGATTAGTCAAGCACGATTTACCTTTTGTAAATCCATATTGACTTTGTTCGATCCCGTCACTGCTCTCCAAGTGCTCTGCTATTACATCTTTTATAATGGACTCTAGCATTTTCCCCACTACCGATGTCAGGCTTACCGGTCTATAATTCCCCTCTTTTTCTCTACCAACTTTTTTGAATAGTGGGGTAACATTAGCTACCCTCCAATCCATGGGTACTGCTCCAGAGTCTATCGAGTTCTGGAAGATGACCAGCAATGCATCTACTTTCTCCAGGGCCACTTCCTTAAGTACCCTAGGATGTAGATTATCAGGCCCTGGGGATTTATCGGCCTTCAATCCCGTCAACTTCCCCAACACCATTTCCCTACAGATGCTGATTTCTTTCAGTTCCTCCCTCTCATTAGTCCCTATATTACCCAACATTTCTGGGAGGTTATTTGTGTCCTCCTTCGTGAAGACAGAACCAAAATATGTATTTAATTGGTCTGCCATTTCTTTGTTCTCCATTATAAATTGCCCTGATTCTGACTGTAAGGGACCTACGCTTGACTTCACCAATCTTTTTCTCTTCACATATCTATAAATATCACATATCTACCGGAGAGAGGACTGTAATACCGGAGAGAGGACTGTAATACTGGAGAGAGGACTGTAATACCGGAGAGAGGGCTGTAATACTGGAGAGAGGCCTGTAATACCGGAGAGGGGACTGTAATACTGGAGAGAGGCTTGTAATACCGGAGAGAGGACTGTAATACCAGAGAGAGGACTGTAATACCGGAGAGAGGAATGCAATACTGGAGAGAGAATGTAATACTGGAGAGAGGACTGTAATACCGGAGAGAGGGCTGTAATACTGGAGAGAGGCCTGTAATACCGGAGAGGGGACTGTAATACTGGAGAGAGGCTTGTAATACCGGAGAGAGGACTGTAATACCAGAGAGAGGACTGTAATACCAGAGAGAGGACTGTAATACCGGAGAGACGACTGTAATACCGGAGAGAGGGCTGTAATACCGGAGAGAGGACTGTAATACTGGAGAGAGGACTGTAATACTGGAGAGAGGACTGTAATACCGGAGAGAGGACTGTAATACCGGAGAGAGGGCTGTAATACCGGAGAGAGGGCTGTAATACTGGAGAGGGGTCTGTAATAATGGAGAGAGGACTGTAATACTGGAGAGAGGACTGTAATACTGGAGAGAGGGCTGTAATATAGGAGAGTGAGCTGTAATACTGGAGAGAGGCCTGAAATACTGGAGAGAGGACTGTAATACTGGAGAGGGGTCTGTAATACTGGAGAGAGGACTGTAATACTGGAGAGAGGACTGTAATACTGGAGAGAGGGCTGTAATATAGGAGAGTGAGCTGTAATACTGGAGAGAGGCCTGAAATACTGGAGAGAGGACTGTAATACCGGAGAGAGGACTGTAATACCAGAGAGAGGACTGTAATACCGGAGAGAGGGCTGTAATACCGGAGAGAGGGCTGTAATACTGGAGAGGGGTCTGTAATAATGGAGAGAGGACTGTAATACTGGAGAGAGGACTGTAATACTGGAGAGAGGGCTGTAATATAGGAGAGTGAGCTGTAATACTGGAGAGAGGCCTGAAATACTGGAGAGAGGACTGTAATACCGGAGAGAGGACTGTAATACCAGAGAGAGGACTGTAATACTGGAGAGAGGAGTGTAATACCAGAGAGAGGATTGTAATACCAGAGAGGGTACTGTAAGACCGGTGAGTGAGCTGTAATACTGGAGAGAGGACTGTAGTGTGGAAAATGCTAGAGTCCATTATAAAAGATGTAATAGCAGAGCACTTGGAAAGCAGTGACGGGATTGGACAAAGTCAACATGGATTTACAAAAGGTAAATCGTGCTTGACTAACCTTCTGGAATTTTTTGAAGATGTAACTGGTAAAATAGATAAGGGAGAACCAGTGGATGTCGTATATTTAGACTTTCAGAAGGCTTTCGATAAGGTCCCACATAAGAGATTAGCGTGCAAAATTAAGGCACATGGGATTGGGGGCAAAGTATTGACTTGGATAGAGAACTGGTTGGCGGATAGAAAGCAAAGAGTTGGAATAAACGGGTCGTTTTCCGAGTGGCAGGCAGTGACTAGTGGGGTACCGCAAGGATCGGTCTTAGGACCCCAGCTGTTCACAATATATATTAATGATCTGGACAAGGGAATTGAATGTAATATCTCCAAATTTGCAGACGACACAAAGCTGAGTGGGAGGGTATGCTGTGAGGAGGATGTCGTGAAACTCCAGTACGATTTGGACAGGTTGGGTGATTGGGCAGAAACATGGCAAATGCACTATAATGTGGATAAATGTGAGGTTATCCACTTTGGTGGCAAAAACAGGAAGGCAGATTATTATTTGAATGGCAATAGATTGGGAGAAGGGGAAGTGCAAAGAGACCTGGGTGTTCTTGTGCACCAGTCGCTGAAGGTAAGCATGCAGGTGCAGCAGGCGGTTAAGAAGGGAAATGGTATGTTGGCCTTCGTAGCAAGAGGGTTCGAGTATAGGAACAAGGATGTCTTGCTGCAGTTGTACAGGGCCTTGGTGAGACCGCACCTTGAGTATTGTGTGCAGTTTTGGTCGCCTTATCTGAGGAAGGACGTTCTTGCCATGGAGGGAGTGCAGCGAAGATTCACCAGGCTGATACCTGGGAAGGCAGGAATGACGTATGAGGAGAGATTGTGTCGATTGGGCTTATACTCACTGGAGTTTAGAAGGTTGAGAGGGCATCTCATCGAAACCTATAAAATTCTGTCAGGCCTGGACAGACTAGATGCAGGAAGGATGTTTCCGATGGCCGGGGAGTCCAGAAACAGGGGTCATAGTTTAAGGATAAGGGGTAAGCCATTTAGGACTGAAATGAGGAGGAATTTCTTCACCCAGAGAGTGGTTAACCTGTGGAATTCTCTGCCACAGAGGGCGGTGGAGGCCAGGTCATTAAATATATTCAAGAAGGTGTTGGATATATTTTTTAAGGCTAAAGGGATCAAGGGATATGGGGAGAAGGCAGGGACAGGGTACTGAATTTGGATGATCAGCCATGATCTCATTGAATGGCGGAGCAGGCTCCTATCTTCTATGTTTCTATGTAATATCAGAGAGAGGACTGCAAAACCGCAGAGAGGGCTGTAATACCGGAGAGAGGACTGTAATACCGGAGAGAGGACTGTAATACTGGAGGGAGGCCTGTAATACAGGACAGAGGGTTGTAATACCAGAGAGGGGCTGTCATACCAGGGAGAGGGCTGTAATGCCGGAGAGTGGACTGTAATACAGGAGAGAGGAGTGTAATACCGGAGAGAGTGCTGTAATACCGGAGAGAGGAATGTAATGCCGGAGAGAGGACTGTAATACTGGAGAGAGGACTGCAAAAGTGTAGAGAGGGCTGTAATATGGGAGAGAAGCTGTAATACCGGAGAGAGGGCTGTAATACCAGAGAGAGTGCTGTAATACTGGAGAGAGGGCTGTAATACTGGAGAGAGGACTGTAATACAGGAGTGACGACTGTAATACCGGAGAGAGGACTGTAATACTGGAGAGAGGAATGTAATACCAGAGAGAGGATTGTAATACCAGAGAGATGACTGTAATACCAGAGAGAGGACTGTAATACTGATGAGTGAGCTGTAATACTGGAGAGAGGAATGTAATACCAGAGAGAGGACTTTAATACTGGAGAGAGGGCTGTAATGGCGGAGAGTGAGCTGTAATACCAGAGAGAGGCCTGTAATACTGGAGAGAGGAATGTAATACCAGAGAGAGGACTGTAATACTGGAGAGAGGGCTGTAATACCGAGAGAGGACTGTAATACAGGAGTGAGGACTGTAATACCGGAGAGAGGGCTGTAATACTGGAGAGAGGGCTGTAATACTGGAGAGAGGGCTGTAATACCGGAGAGAGGACTGTAATACAGGAGTGAGGACTGTAATACCGGAGAGAGGACTGTAATACCGGAGAGATGGCTGTAATACCGGAGAGTGAGCTGTAATACCAGAGAGAGGCCTGTAATACTGGAGGGAGGAATGTAATACCGGAGAGAGGATTGTAATACCAGAGAGATGACTTTAATACCAGAGAGAGCACTGTAATACTGGAGAGAGGACTGTAATACCGAAAAGAGGGCTGTAATACCGGAGAGAGGAATGTAATACCAGAGAGAGGACTTTAATACTGGAGAGAGGGCTGTAATACCTGAGAGAGGGCAGTAATACCAGAGGGAGGGCAGTAATATTGGAGAGTGAGCTGTAATACTGGAGAGAGGCATTTAATACTGGAGAGAGGATTGTAATACTGGAGGGAGCACTGTAATATCGCAGACAGCGCTGTAATAACGGAGTGATAGCTGTTATACCGGAGAGAGGACTGTAATAATGGAGAGAGGGCTGTAATACAGTAGAGAGGCCTGTAATACCGGGAAGAGGTCTGTAAGACCAGAAAGAGGGCTGTAATACCAGAGAGAGGTCAGTAATACCGAAGAGAGTGCTGTAATACCAGAGAGAGGACTGTAATACTGGAAAGAGGGCTGTAATGCCAGCGAGAGGAGTGTAATACCAGAGAGAGGGCTGCAATATTGCAGAGGACTTCAGTACTGGAGAGCGGAGTGTAATACCAGAGGGAGGATTGTAATATCGGAGAGAGGACTGTAATACCAGAGAGAGGACTGTAATACCAGTGAGAGGACTGTAATACCAGTGAGAGGACTGTAATACTGGCGAGAGGACAGTAATACCGGAGAGAGGACTGTAATACTGGAGAGAGGACTGTAATACCAGTGAGAGGACTGTAATACTGGCGAGAGGACTGTAATACCGGAGAGAGGACTGTAATACTGGAGAGGACTGTAATACTGAACTGAGGACTGTAATACCAGAGAGAGGACTTTAATAATGGAGAGAGTACTGTAATACTGATAAGAGGACTGCAATACTGGAGAGAGGACTGTAAGACCAGAGAGAGGACTGTAATACCGGACAGAGGACTTTAATACCGGAGAGAGGACTGTAATACCAGAGAGAGGACTGTAATACCGGACAGAGGGCTGTAATGCTGGAGAGAGGACTGTAATACAAGAGAGAGGCCTCTAATACTGGACAGAGGACTGTAAGACCAGAGAGAGGACTGTAAGACCAGAGAGAGGACTGTAATACTGGACAGAGGACGTTAATACCGGAGAGAGGACTGTAATACCGGAGAGAGGACTGAAATACCGGAGAGAGGACTGCAATACCGGAGAGAGGATGGTAATACTGGAGAGAGGGCTGTAATGCCGGAGAGAGGACTGAAATACCGGAGAGAGGACTGAAATACCGGAGAGAGGACGGTAATACTGGAGAGAGGACTGTAATACCAGAGACAGGATTGTAAAACCGCAGAGAGGGCTATAATACCGGAGAGAGGACTGTAATACTGGAGAGAGGGCTGTAATACTGGAGAGAGGGCTGTAATACTGGAGAGAGGGCTGTAATACAGGAGTGAGGACTGTAATACCGGAGAGAGGACTGTAATACCGGAGAGAGGGCTGTAATACCAGAGAGAGGGCTGTAATACCAGAGAGAGGCCTGTAATACTGGAGAGAGGAATGTAATACCAGAGACAGGATTGTAATACCAGAGGGATGACTGTAATACCAGAGAGAGCACTGTAATACCGGAGAGTGAGCTGTAATACTGGAGAGAGAACTGTAATACCGAAGAGAGGGCTGTGATACCGGAGAGAGGAATGTAATACCAGAGAGAGGACTTTAATACTGGAGAGGGGGCTGTGATACCTGAGAGAGGGCAGTAATACCAGAGGGAGGGCTGTAATATCGGAGAGTGAGCTGTAATACTGGAGAGAGGCATTTAATACCGGAGCGAGGGTTGAAATACTGGAGAGAGCACTGTAAATTCGCAGACAGCGCTGTAATAACGGAGTGATAGCTGTAATACCGGAGAGAGGACTGTAATAATGGAGAGAGGGCTGTAATACAGGAGAGAGGCCTGTAATACCGGGGAGAGGTCTGTAAGACCAGAGAGAGGGCTGTAATACCAGAGAGTGAGCTGTAATACCAGAGAGAGGTCAGTAATACCGAAGAGAGTGCTGTAATACCGGAGAGAGGACTGTAATACTGGAGAGAGGGCTGTAATGCCGGCGAGAGGAGTGTAATACCAGAGAGAGGGCTGCAATATTGCAGAGGACTTTAGTACTGGAGAGCGGAGTGTAATACCAGAGGGAGGATTGTAATATCGGAGTGAGGACTGTAATACCAGAGAGAGGACTGTAATACTGGTGAGAGGACTGTAATACCAGAGAGAGGACTGTAATACTGGAGAGAGGACTGTAATACCGGAGAGAGGACTGTAATACTGGAGAGGACTGTAATACTGGACTGAGGACTGTAATAAAGGAGAGAGGACTGTAATACTGATAAGAGGACTGTAATACCGGAGAGTGGACTGTAATACCAGAGAGAGGCCTCTAATACTTGAGAGAGGACTGTAAGACCAGAGAGAGGACTGTAATACCAGAGAGAGGCCTCTAATACTGGAGAGAGGACTGTAAGACCAGAGAGAGGACTGTAATACCGGACAGAGGACTTTAATACCGGAGAGAGGACTGTAATACCGGAGAGAGGACTGAAATACCAGAGAGAGGACTGAAATACCGGAGAGAGGACGGTAATACTGGAGAGAGGGCTGTAATGCCAGAGGACTGTAATACCGGAGAAAGGACTGTGATACCAGAGAGAGGACTGTAAGACCAGCGAGAGGACTGTAAGACCGGAGAGTGAGCTGTAATACTGGAGAGAGGACTGTAATACCGGAGAGAGGACTGCAAGACCGGAGAGTGCGCTGTAATACTGGAGAGAGGGCTGTAATGCCGGCGAGAGGAGTGTAATACCAGAGAGAGGGCTGCAATATTGCAGAGGACTTTAGTACTGGAGAGCGGAGTGTAATACCAGAGGGAGGATTGTAATGTCGGAGAGAGGACTGTAATACCAGAGAGAGGACTGCAATACTGGTGAGAGGACTGTAATACCAGAGAGAGGGCTGTAATACTGGAGAGAGGACTGTAATACCAGTAAGAGGACTGTAATATTGGAGAGAGGACTGTAATACCGGAGAGAGGACTGTAATACTGGAGAGGACTGTAATACTGGACTGAGGACTGTAATAAAGGAGAGAGGACTGTAATACTGATAAGAGGACTGTAATACCGGAGAGTGGACTGTAATACCAGAGAGAGGCCTCTAATACTGGAGAGAGGACTGTAAGACCAGAGAGAGGACTGTAATACCGGACAGAGGACTTTAAAACCGGAGAGAGGACTGTAATACCAGAGAGAGGACTGTAATACAAGAGAGAGGACTGTAATACCAGAGAGAGGAGTGTAATACCGGAGAGAGGGCTGTAGTGCTGGCGAGAGGACTGTAATACCAGAGAGAGGCCTCTAATACTGGAGAGAGGACTGTAAGACCAGAGAGAGGACTGTAATACCAGACAGAGGACTTTAATACCGGAGAGAGGACTGTAATACCGGAGAGAGGACTGAAATACCAGAGAGAGGACTGAAATACCGGAGAGAGGACGGTAATACTGGAGAGAGCGCTGTAATGCCAGAGGACTGTAATACGGGAGAAAGGACTGTGATACCGGAGAAAGGACTGTGATACCAGAGAGAGGACTGTAATACCGGAGAGAGGACTGGAAGACCGGAGAGTGCGCTGTAATACTGGAGAGAGGACTGTAATACCGGAGAGAGGACTATAAGACCGAAGAGTGAGCTGTAGTAGTGGAGAGAGGACTGTAATACTGGAGAGAGGGCTGTAATACCTGAGAGAGGGCTGTAATACCAGAGAGAGCGCTATAATACCGGACAGAGGACTGCAATACCAGAGAGAGGGCTGTAGTACTGGAGAGAGAGCTGCAATACCGGAGAGAGGGCAGTAATATGAGAGAGAAGACTGTAATACTGGACAGGGGACTGTAATACTGGACAGAGGACGGTAATACCAGGGAGAGGGCTGTAATACCAGACAGAGGGCTGTAATACCAGAGAGAGGACTGTAATACCAGAGAGAGGACTGTAATACCAGAGAGAGGACTGTAATACCAGAGAGAGGACTGTAATACCGGAGAGAGGACTGTAATACTGGACAGAGAACTGTAATACAAGAGAGAGGGCTGTAATAACAGCAATAGGATTGCAATACCAGAGAGAGGGCTGTAATACCGGAGAGAGGAATGTAATACTGGAGAGAGGACTGTAATACCAGAGAGAGGGCTGTAATACCAGAGAGAGGAATGTAATACTGGAGAGAGGACTGTAAAAGCACAGAGAGCGCTGTAATCCTGGAGAGAAACTGTAATACCGGAGAGAAGACTGTAATACTGGAGAGAGGACAGTAATACCAGAGAGAGGGCTGTAATACCAGAGAGAGGGCTGTAATACCAGAGAGAGGGCTGTAATACCAGAGAGAGGACTGTAATACTGGAAAGAGTACTGTAACACCAGAGAGAGGACTGCAATACCAGAGAGAGGGCTGTAATACCAGAGAGAGGACTGAAATACTGGAGAGAGGACTGTAATACTGGAGAGAGGACTGTAAAAGTGCCGAGAGCACTGTAATACGGGAGAGAAGCTGTAATACCGGAGACAGGGCTGTTATACTGGAGAGAGCTTTAATACCGGAGAGTGTGCTGTAATACTGGAAAGAGGACTGTAATACAGGAGAGAGGACTGTAATACCAGAGAGAGGACTGTAATACTGGAGAGAGGGCTGTAATACCAGAGAGAGGACTGTAATACCAGAGAGAAGACTGTAATACCAGAGAGAGGAATGTAATACCGGAGAGAGGGCTGTAGTACTGGAGAGACAGCTGCAATACCCGAGAGAGGGCAGTAATATGAGAGAGAGGACTGTAATACCGAACAGCAGACTGTAATACCGGACAGAGAACTGTAATACCAGAGAGAGGACTGTAATACCAGAGAGAGGGCTGTAATACCGGACAGAGGACTGTAACACTGGACAGAGAACTGTAATATCAGAGAGAGGGCTGTAATACCAGAGAGAGGACTGTAATACCGGACAGAGGACTGTAATACTGGACAGAGAACTGTAATACCAGGGAGAGGGCTGTAATACCAGAGAGAGGACTGTAATACCGGACAGAGGACTGTAATACTGGACAGAGAACTGTAATACCAGAGAGAGGACTGTAATACCAGAGAGAGGGCTGTAATACCAGAGAGAGGACTGTAATACTGGAGAGTGGACTGTAATACTGGAAAGAGGTCTGTAATACCAGAGAGAGGACTGCAATGCCGGAGAGAGGACTGTAATACTGGAGAGAGGACTGTAAAAGTGCAGAGAGCACTGTAATACGGGAGAGAAGCTGTAATACCAGAGAGAGGCCTGGAATACTGGAGAGAGGGGGGTAATACCGGAGGCAGGACTGTAATACTGGAGAGAGGTCTGTAATACCAGAGAGAGGGCAGTAATATCAGAGCGAGGATTGTAATGCCAGAGAGAGGGCTGTAATACCAGACAGAGGACTGTAACACCGGACAGAGAACTGTAATATCAGAGAGAGGGCCGTAATACCAGAGAGAGGACTGTAATACCGGAGAGAGGACTGTAAAAGTGAAGAGAGCACTGTAATACGGGAGAGAAGCTGTAATACCAGAGAGGGGACTGGAATACTGGAGAGAGGGGTGTAATACCGGAGTCAGGACTGTAATACCAGAGAGAGGTCTGTAGTACCAGAGAGAGGGCTGTAATACTGGAGAGAGGACTGTAATACTAGAGAGAGGACTGTAAAAGCGCAGAGAGCGCTGTAATACTGGAGAGAAGCTGTAATACCGGAGACAGGGCTGTAATACCGGAGAGAGGACTGTAATACTGGAGAGAGGACTGTAATATTGGGGAGAGGACTGTAATACCAGAGAGAGGGCTGTAATACCAGAGAGAGGAATGTAATACCACAGAGAGGACTGTAATACCAGAGAGAGGGCTGTAATACCGGAGAGAGGACTGTAATACTGGAGAGAGGATTGTAAAAGCGCAGAGAATGCTGTAATACTGGAGAGATGCTGTAATACCGGACAGAGGACTGTAATACTGGAGAGAGGACTGTAATACCGGAGAGAGGACTGTAATACCGGAGAGAGGACTGTAATACCGGAGAGAGGACTAATACCAGAGAGTGTGCTGTAATACAGGAGAGAGTAATGTAATACCAGAGGGAGGACTGTAATACCGGAGAGAGGGCTAAAATACCAGAGAGAGGACTGTAATACCAGAGAAAGGAATGTAATACCAGAGAGAGGGCTGTAGTACTGGAGAGAGAGCTGCAATACTGGGGAGAGGGCAGTAAAGTGGGAGGACTGTAACACCGGACAGGGGACTGTAATACCGGACAGAGAACTGTAATACCAGAGAGAGGGCAATAATATCAGAGAGAGGACTGTAATACTAGAGAGAGGGCTGTAATACCGGACAGAGGACTGTAATACCGGACAGAGAACTGTAATACCAGAGAGAAGGCCGTAATATCAGACAGAGGACTGTAATACCGGACAGAGGACTGTAATACTGGACAGAGAACTGTAATACCAGAGGACTGTAATACCAGAGAGAGGGCTGTAATACTGGAGAGAGGACTGTAATACTGGAGAGAGGACTGTAATACCGGAGAGAGAACTGTAATACTGGATAGAGGACTGTAAAAGCGCAGAGAGTGCTGTAATACGGGAGAGAAGCTGTAATACCAGAGAGAGGACTGGAATACCGGAGAGAGTGGTGTAATACTGGAGGCAGGACTGTAATACCGGAGCGAGGTCTGCAATACCGGAGAGAGGTCTGTAATACCGGAGAGAGGACTGTAATACCAGAGGGCTGTAATACCGGAGAGAGGACTGTAATACTGGAGAGAGGACTGTAAAAGCGCAGAGAGTGCTGTAATACTGGAGAGAAGCTGTAATACCGGAGAGAGGGCTGTTATACTGGAGAGAGCTTTAATACCGGAGAGAGGGCTGTAATACCAGAGGACTGTAATGCTGGAGAGAGGGCTGTAATACCGGTGAGAGGACTGTAATACTGGAGCGAGGACTGTTATACTGGAGAGAGGACTGAAATAATGGAGAGAGGACTGAAATAATGGAGAGAGGACTGAAATACCAGAGAGAGGACTGAAATACCAGAGAGAGGACTGAAATACCACAGAGAGGACTGTAATAATGGAGAGGGTAGTGTAATAGCGGAGAGAGGACTGTAATACCGGAGAGAGGACTGTAATACTGGAGCGAGGGCTGTAATACCAGAGAGAGGACTGTAATGCTGGAGAGAGGGCTGTAATACCAGAGAGAGGAATCTAATACCAGAGAGAGGACTGTAAGACCAGAGAGAGGACTGTAAGACCGGAGAGAGGACTGTAAGACCAGAGAGTGAGCTGTAATACTGGAGAGACGACTGTAATGCCGAACAGAGGACTGCAGTACCGGACAGAGGACTGTAATACCGGACAAAGGACTGCAATACCGGACAGAGGACTGTAATACCGGACAGAGGCCTGTAATACCGGAGAGAGAGCTATAATACCAGAAAGAGGAATGTAATACCAGAGAGGGGATGGTAATACTGGAGAGAGGACTGTAATACCAGAGAGAGGACTGTAAGACCAGAGAGAGGACTGTAATACCAGAGAGAGGACTGTAAGACTGGAGAGTGAGCTGTAATACTGGAGAGAGGACTGAAATACCAGAGGACTGTAATGCCGAAGAGAGTGCTGTAATATCGGAGAGAGGACTGTAATACTGGAGAGAGGGCTGTAATGCTGGAGAGAGGAGTGTAATACCAGAGAGAGGGCTGCAATGTTGCAGAGAACTGTAATACTGGAGAGAGGAGTGTAATACCGGAGAGAGGACTGTAATACCGGAGAGAGGACTTCAATACCGGAGAGAGGACTGTAATGCCGGAGAGAGGACTGTAATGCCGGAGAGAGTGCTGTAATACCGGAGAGAGGTCTGTAATACCAGAGAGAGTGCTGTAATACTGGAGAGAGGGCTGTAATACCAGAGAGAGGACTGTAATACAGGAGTGAGGACTGTAATACAGGAGTGAGGACTGTAATACCGGAGAGAGGACTGTAATACTGGAGAGAGGAATGTCATACTGGAGAGAGGGCTGTGATGCCAGAGAGAGGACTGTAATACAGGAGAGAGGACTGTAATACTGGAGGGAGGGCTGTAATGCCGGAGAGAGGACCGTAATACAGGAGAGAGGGCTGTAATGCCGGAGAGAGGATTCTAAAAGTGCAGAGAGGGCTGTAATACGGGAGAGAGAGCATTAATGCCGGAGAGAGGGCTGTAACAGCGGAGAGTGGACTGTAATACCGGAGAGAGGACTGTAATACCGGAGAGAGGGCTGTAATACCTGAGAGAGGGCTGTAATACCACAGAGAGGGCTGTAATACTGGTGAGTGGACTGTAATACCTGAGAGAGGGCTGTAATACCACAGAGAGGGCTGTAATAAAGGGGAGAGGCCTGTAATACCGGAGAGAGGGCTGTAATATTGGAGAGAGTCCTTAAATACCGGAGAGAGGACTGTAATTCCGGAGAGAGGACTGTAATACCGGAGAGAGGACTGTAATGCCAGAGAGAGTAGTGCAATACTGGAGAGAGGGCTGTAATACTGCAGAGAAGGCTGTAATACCACAGAGAGGGCTTTAATACTGGAGAGAGTGCTGTAATATAGGAGGGAGGGCTGTAATATCACAGAGAGTGCTGCAATATTGGAGAGAGGGCTGTAATATCAGAGAGCGGGCTGTAATATCGGAGAGAGGGCTGTAATATCATAGAGAGGGCTGTAATACTGCAGAGAGGGCTGTAATGCTGGAGAGAGGGCTGTAATGCCTGAGAGAGGATGGTAATACCAGAGAGAGGGCTGTAATGCCAGAGAGTGTCCTGTAATATCACAGAGAGGGATTTAATACCAGAGAGAGGGCTGTAATACTGGAGAGTGGACTGTAATACCAGAGAGAGGAATGTAATACTGGAGAGGGGACTGTAATGCCCGAGAGAGGGTTGTAATACCGGAGAGCGGACTGTAATATCGGAGAGCGGACTGTAATACCGGAGAGCGGACTGTAATACCGGAGAGCGGACTGTAATACCGGAGAGAGGACTGTAATACTGGAGAGAGGACATTAATACCGGAGGGAGGACTGTAATACTGGAGAGAGAACTGTAATACCGGAGAGAGGAATGTAATACTGGAGGGAGGGCTGTAAGGCCGGAGAGAGGTCTGTAATACCGGAGGGAGTACTGTAATACAGGAGCGAGGTCTGTAATACTGGTGAGAGGACTGTAATACTGGAGAGAGGGCTGTAATACCACAGAGAGGGCTGTAATAAAAGAGAGAGGCCTGTAATACCGGAGAGAGGGCTGTAATACCGGAGGGAGGCCTCAAATACTGGAGAGAGGACTGTAATACCGGAGAGAGGATTGTAATGCCAGAGAGACTGCTGTAATACCAGAGAAAGGTCTGTAATACCGGAGAGAGCGCTGTAATAAAGGAGGGAGGGCAGTAATGCCGGAGAGAGGAGTGCAATACCGGAGAGAGGGCTGTAATACCACAGAGAAGGCTGTAATACCGCAGAGAGGGCTGTAATACCAGAGAGAGTGCTGTAATATAGCAGGGAGGGCTGTAATATCACAGAGAGTGCTGTAATATTGGAGAGAGGGCTGTAATATGAGAGAGAGAGAGCTGTAATATCAGAGAGAGGGCTCTGGTACTGCAGAGAGGGCTGTAATACTGGAGAGAGGGCTGTAATGCCTGAGGGAGGACAGTAATACCAGAGAGAGGGCTGTAATGATGGAGAGAGGGCTGTAATGCCAGAGAGTGTCCTGTAATATCGCAGAGAGGGATTTAATACAGCAGAGAGGGCTGTAATGCTGGAGAGAGGACTGTAATACTGCAGAGGGCTGTAATACTGGAGAGAGTGCTGTAATATAGGACAGAGGGCCGTAATACTGCTGAGAGGGCTGTAATAATGGAGTGATGGCTGTAATATCGGAGCGAGGGCTGTAATACTGCAGAGAGGGCTCTAATACTTGAGAGAGCTGTAATGCCGGAGAGAGGGCTGTAATACCAGAGAGAGTCCTGTAATATTGCAGAGAGGGGTTTAATAGAGGAGAGAGGGCTGTAATGCCGGAGAGAGGACTGTAATATCGCAGAGAGGGCTGTAATACCGGAGAGGGGACTGTAATGCTGAAAAGAGGACTGTAATGCTGGAGAGAGGACTGTAATATTGCAGAGAGGGCTGCAATACCGCAGAGAGGGTTGTAATACCAGAGAGAGGGCTGTAATACCGGAGAGAGAGCTGTAATACCGGAGAGAGGGCTGTAATACCGGCGAGAGGTCTGTAATACCGGAGATTGGCTGTAATATCGCAGAGAGGGCTGTAATAGCAGAGAGAGGACTGTAATACCGGAGAGGGGACTGTAATGCTGAAAAGAGGACTGTAATGTTGGAGAGAGGACTGTAATATTGCAGAGAGGGCTGTAATACCGCAGAGAGGGTTGTAATACCAGAGAGTGTGCTGTAATACAGGAGAGAGTAATGTAATACCAGAGGGAGGACTGTAATACCGGAGAGAGGGCTATAATACCAGAGAGAGGACTGTAATACCAGAGAAAGGAATGTAATACCAGAGAGAGGGCTGTAGTACTGGAGAGAGAGCTGCAATACTGGGGAGAGGGCAGTAAAGTGAGAGGACTGTAACACCGGACAGGGGACTGTAATACCGGACAGAGAACTGTAACACCAGAGAGAGGGCAATAATATCAGAGAGAGGACTGTAATACCGGACAGAGGACTGTAATACTGGACAGAGAACTGTAATACCAGAGGAAGGGCTGTAATACTGGAGAGAGGACTGTAATACCGGAGAGAGGACTGTAATACTGGATAGAGGACTGTAAAAGCGCAGAGAGTGCTGTAATATGGGAGAGAAGCTGTAATACCAGAGAGAGGACTGGAATACCGGAGAGAGGAGTGTAATACTGGAGGCAGGACTGTAATACCGGAGAGAGGTCTGCAATACCGGAGAGAGGTCTGTAATACCGGAGAGAGGACTGTAATACCAGAGGGCTGTAATACCGGAGAGAGGACTGTAATACTGGAGAGAGGACTGTAAAAGCGCAGAGAGTGCTGTAATACTGGAGAGAAGCTGTAATACCGGAGAGAGGGCTGTTATACTGGAGAGATCTTTAATACCGGAGAGAGGGCTGTAATACCAGAGAGAGGACTGTAATGCTGGAGAGAGGGCTGTAATACCGGAGAGAGGACTGTAATACCGGTGAGAGGACTGTAATACTGGAGCGAGGACTGTAATACTGGAGAGAGGACTGAAATAATGGAGAGAGGACTGAAATACCAGAGAGAGGACTGAAATACCAGAGAGAGGACTGAAATACCAGAGAGAGGACTGAAATACCAGAGAGAGGACTGTAATAATGGAGAGGGTAGGGTAATAGCGGAGAGAGGACTGTAATACCGGAGAGAGGACTGTAATGCTGGAGCGAGGGCTGTAATACCAGAGAGAGGACTGTAATGCTGGAGAGGGGGCTGTAATACCAGAGAGAGGAATGTAATACCAGAGAGAGGACTGTAAGACCAGAGAGAGGACTGTAAGACCGGAGAGAGGACTGTAAGACCAGAGAGTGAGCTGTAATACTGCAGAGACGACTGTAATGCCAGACAGAGGACTGCAATACCGGACAGAGGACTGTAATACCAGACAGAGGGCTGTAATACCGGACAAAGGACTGCAATACCGGACAGAGGACTGTAATACTGGACAGAGGCCTGTAATACCGGAGAGAGAGCTATAATACCAGAAAGAGGAATGTAATACCAGAGAGGGGATGGTAATACTGGAGAGAGGACTGTAATACCAGAGAGAGGAGTGTAATACCAGAGAGAGGATTGTAATACCAGAGAGAGGACTGTAATACCAGAGAGAGGACTGTAATACCAGAGAGTGAGCTGTAATACTGGAGAGAGGACTGAAATACCAGAGGACTGTAATGCCGAAGAGAGTGCTGTAATACCGGAGAGAGGAATGTAATACTGGAGAGAGGGCTGTAATGCTGGAGAGAGGAGTGTAATACCAGAGAGAGGGCTGCAATGTTGCAGAGGACTGTAATACTGGAGAGAGGAGTGTAATACTGGAGAGAGGACTGTAATACCGGAGAGAGGACTATAATACCGGAGAGAGGACTTCAATACCGGAGAGAGGACTGTAATGCCGGAGAGAGTGCTGTAATACCGGAGAGAGGTCTGTAATGCCAGACAGAGTGCTGTAATATAGGAGGGAGGGCTGTAATGCCGGTGAGAGGATTGCAATACCGGAGAGAGTACTTTAATACCGGAGAGAGGACTGTAATACTCGAGAGAGGACTGTAATACAGGAGAGAGGACTGTAATACTGGTGAGAGGGCTGTAATACCAGAGAGAGGACTGTAATACCAGAGAGAGGACTGTAATACCAGAGAGAGAGCTGTAATATAGGAGAGTGAGCTGTAATACTGGAGAGAGGCCTTTAATACCGGCGAGAGGATTGTAATACTGGAGAGAGGACTGTAATACTGGAGAGAGCACTGTAATATCACAGACAGTGCTGTAATACCGGAGTGATAGCTGTAATACCGGAGAGAGGGCTGTAATAATGGAGAGAGGGCTGTAATACTGGGGAGAGGTCTGCAATACTAGAAAGAGGGCTGTAACACCAGAGAGTGAGCTGTAATACCGGAGAGCGGACTGTAATACCGGAGAGAGGACTTTAGTACCAGAGAGAGGAATATAATACCGGAGAGAGGGCTGTAATACCAGAGAGAGTGCTGTAATACTGGAGAGAGTGCTGTAATACCAGAGAGAGGACTGTAATACAGGAGTGAGGACTGTAATACCGGAGAGAGGACTGTAATACTGGAGAGAGGAATGTCATACTGGAGAGAGGGCTGTGATGCCAGAGAGAGGACTGTAATACAGGAGAGAGGACTGTAATACTGGAGGGAGGGCTGTAATGCCGGAGAGAGGACCGTAATACAGTAGAGAGGGCTGTAATGCCGGAGAGAGGATTCTAAAAGCGCAGAGAGGGCTGTAATACGGGAGAGAGAGCTTTAATGCCGGAGAGAGGGCTGTAACAGCGGAGAGTGGACTGTAATACCGGAGAGAGGACTGTAATACCGGAGAGAGGGCTGTAATACTGGAGAGTGGACTGTAATACCAGAGAGAGGAATGTAATACTGGAGAGGGGACTGTAATGCCCGAGAGAGGGTTGTAATACCGGAGAGCGGACTGTAATATCGGAGAGCGGACTGTAATACCAGAGAGCGGACTGTAATACCGGAGAGAGGACTGTAATACTGGAGAGAGGACATTAATACCGGAGAGAGGACTGTAATACTGGAGAGAGAACTGTAATACCGGAGAGAGGACTGTAATACTGGAGGGAGGGCTGTAAGGCCGGAGAGAGGTCTGTAATACCGGAGGGAGTACTGTAATACAGGAGAGAGGACTGTAATACTGGTGAGAGGACTGTAATACTGGAGAGAGGGCTGTAATACCACAGAGAGGGCTGTAATAAAAGAGAGAGGCCTGTAATACCGGAGAGAGGACTGTAATACCGGAGAGAGGATTGTAATGCCAGAGAGACTGCTGTAATACCAGAGAAAGGTCTGTAATACCGGAGAGAGTGCTGTAATAAAGGAGGGAGGGCAGTAATGCCGGAGAGAGGAGTGCAATACCGGAGAGAGGGCTGTAATACCACAGAGAAGGCTGTAATACCGCAGAGAGGGCTGTAATACCAGAGAGAGTGCTGTAATATAGCAGGGAGGGCTGTAATATGAGAGAGAGAGAGCTGTAATATCAGAGCGAGGGCTCTGGTACTGCAGAGAGGGCTGTAATACTGGAGAGAGGGCTGTAATGCCTGAGGGAGGACAGTAATACCAGAGAGAGGGCTGTAATGATGGAGAGAGGGCTGTAATGCCAGAGAGTGTCCTGTAATATCGCAGAGAGGGATTTAATACAGCAGAGAGGGCTGTAATGCTGGAGAGAGGACTGTAATACTGCAGAGGGCTGTAATACTGGAGAGAGTGCTGTAATATCGGACAGAGGGCCGTAATACTGCTGAGAGGGCTGTAATAATGGAGTGATGGCTGTAATATCGGAGCGAGGGCTGTAATACTGCAGAGAGGGCTCTAATACTTGAGAGAGCTGTAATGTCGGAGAGAGGGCTGTAATACCAGAGAGAGAATCCTGTAATATTGCAGAGAGGGGTTTAATAGAGGAGAGAGGACTGTAATGCCGGAGAGAGGACTGTAATATCGCAGAGAGGGCTGTAATACCGGAGAGGGGACTGTAATGCTGAAAAGAGGACTGTAATGCTGGAGAGAGGACTGTAATATTGCAGAGAGGGCTGCAATACCGCAGAGAGGGTTGTAATACCAGAGAGAGGGCTGTAATACCGGAGAGAGAGCTGTAATACCGGAGAGAGGGCTGTAATACCGGCGAGAGGTCTGTAATACCGGAGATTGGCTGTAATATCGCAGAGAGGGCTGTAATAGCAGAGAGAGGACTGTAATACCGGAGAGGGGACTGTAATGCTGAAAAGAGGACTGTAATGCTGGAGAGAGGACTGTAATATTGCAGAGAGGGCTGTAATACCGCAGAGAGGGTTGTAATACCAGAGAGAGGGCTGTAATACTGGAGAGAGAGCTGTAATACCGGTGAGAGGTCTGTAATACCGGAGATTGGCTGTAATATCGCAGAGAGGGCTGTAATAGCAGAGAGAGGACTGTAATACCAGAACAAGGGCTGTAATGCTGGAGAGAGGGCAGTAATACTGCAGAGAGGGCTGTAATACTGCAGATAGGGCTGTAATACTGGAGAGAGTGCTGTAATACTGGAGAGAGGACGGGAATACAGGAAAGACGGCTGTAATACTGGAGAGAGGACTGTATTACCGGAAAGAGAGCTGTAGTACTATGGATAGTGCTGTAATACCGGAGAGAGGACTCTATTACCAGAGAGAGGGCTGTAATACCACAGGGAAGACTGTAATGTCGGAGAGAGTGCTGTAATGCCAGAGAGAGGACTGTAATACCAGAGGGAGGACTGTAATACCAGAGAGAGGACTGTAATACCGGAAAGAGGACTGTAATACTGGAGAGAGGACTGCAATATCACAAAGAGGAATGTAAAACTGGAGAGAGGGCTGTAATACCAGAGATCGGCTGTAATACTGGAGAGACGGCTGTAATACTGGAGAGTGGACTGTAATATCGCAGAGAGGGCTGTAATACCGGAGAGAGGACTGTAATACCGGAACAAGGGCTGTAATACTAGAGAGGGCTGTAATGCTGGGGAGAGAACTGTAATACTGGAGAGAGGACTGTAATACTGGATAGAGAGCTGTAATGCCGGAGAGAGGGTTGTAATACCAGAGAGAGGGCTGTAATTTTGCAGAGAGGGCTGTAATACTATGGAGAGGGCTGTAATACTGGAAAGATGGCTGTAATACTGGAGAGAGGGCTGTAATGCTGGAGAGAGGACTGTAATACCAGAGAGAGGACTGTAATAGGGGAGCGAGGACTGTAATACTGGAGCGAGGACTGTATTACTGGATAGAGGACTGTAATACCGGAGCGAGGACTCTAATACTAGAGAGATGACTGTAATACCGGGGAGAGGACTGTAATACCGGAGAGAGAGCTGTAATACCAGAGAGAGGACTCTAATATCAGGGATAGGGCTGTAATACCAGAGAGAGAGCTGTAATACCGGAGAGAGTGCTGTAATACCGGAGAGATGACTAGAGGACACAGAATTAACGTAATTGGGAAAATCATTCTATGTTTCTATAAGTATTGCTTTAATGAACTATAGGATTCCCGGCACAGGCACGATGGGTCTCCTTCTGTGCCGTAAATGTCTATGATTCTATGATTTACATACACAGTTGAATTACATCCAAAATCTTCCTTTTGATTTACTGAAACATCACAGGGTAAATGATCCCGTTAATCACTCCTGGTGGGGAGGCTTGCTCAATGGCAACCTGACGATCCTGAATGGGCGGCGAATCATAGGCAGCGCACACACAACATCCCAATATACACTCCCGGTGTGTGAGTCTCTACGTGGGGAGCATGCAATCAAAACATGTACCCTCATTTGTGATCTAGGCTGCTGGCACTGTTGACTCCTGAAAGTGACTTGCCGATCATTTATTTAATATACTGGTAAAGTTGCATCTGTAGAACACAGGGGACTGGATAATGTAGGCCATGACAAGCTATTTCACCTTTCTCGAACACTAGATCCAGAGGACATGGCCTGAGCTTGAAGCGGGGTAAATTCAAAACTAATCTGCAGAAACATTGGCTCAGGTTTTGCTGGCGCGGGGCATCTCGCAGCGTGCCCCGCTAGTTCGACTTTATCCCTCACCATTCAGCTCGAACAAATTTTTGCCCTGCAAGTGCGAGCTGATAACAACGGGGCATCTGGGACCTTAGTGAATGATGGGACCAACAGTGTATCTCCTTAACCAATGAGATTTAAGAATTGAGAAAGAAACAGAGGTACAACGGAGAAGGAAATAGGGCGAATTGATGGGGGTGAATTAGAATCAAATCAGGTAGAGAAAGAAATAAAGAGAGTCAAAGATTGGATTAAGGGAGAGAGAGTGATAAAAAGGGACAGAAAAGAATAGTAAAAAAAAGTAAATATTTTAAGTTACAGTTTTAAAAAATCAATAACAATTGACTCCTTGCAGGAATGAGATTGAACAGTTTAAATTGTTCCCTCTCTGGGCCAGAGAGATTGATTGGCATTGCATTAACAACTATCACTTTGTTAAAAGAGTACTTACGCTGTTAAGTGCCAGCCCTAACATTCTACGGTGAGTTTAATTCAAGTTTAATGTGCAAATCCAGCAAGTTCTTAAAAATAACAGGGAGGTGAAGGGCGAGCTGCCGTTTGTGCAAAGCAAATGGCAGAACGTTGTAAATCAACCGGCAAGTTCAGGAGATTTGCAACTCACGGTGTATCGCTTAATCCCCTGAACTTGCTGGCTGATTTGCACATTAATAATGTGTCATTAACACGTCGTTATTTTTTCAGCAAGATTTTGGCTATAATTTTAGCGAGCAAGTGGCCATTCTATGGAACAGGCTCCCTAGGGAGAAGGTGGCAGCAGCTGGTGTTGATTTATTCAAATGCAAATTAGATAGATTTCTTTCTGAAGTTAATATTTTTGGGATACAATATATAAGACTAATTTGAGACGTGACGTGTGGTAAGTGTAGCATGATTGGGGGGAAGAGGTGACTTTGGTCCTATGGTTCCAAAAGCTGGGGTTTTCCTCACCTGGGTCTGTTGTAGACTAATTGATAGAGAGTAATTGCTATGATTAGTAACAACTCCATTATTGATGTATCATGTGACTACCAGGATGGTAGAAGGTCATCTAGATGGTCCTTGTTCTTTTTATGTCTAGCAATTCCTATGTTCCTAAGATATTGACTAACCTTCTTGATGCTCAATGTCTCCTGGACTTCGGCCTCGAGCTGGGAAAGTTCAAGTAGGTTGCTCTCCACCTGTGGAGGCATCAACTCCCTGGACTCGGTATACTTCTCTTTCTCTTTACTGCTCAATGCCGCCATGATCCGAAGACTTGACTGCACTTCCTCCTCGAGGATCTGGGACTTCCGTATCTCTTCCTGGATGCTCTGAAGCTTTATGTCCAAGTTTGCTGCAGCACTGAGGTCTCCTTTAATCTGCCGCAGCCAATCGAGGGTGTGCTGGATTTCAGTCTGGAAGTCAATGCTTTGAATGAGTCTGCTCTCGCACTCCATTATCCTCGCACCAATCGTTCCTTGGGCTGACTGGAGGTCTTCTTTCCAGGCTTGTATTTGTTGACTTCTTGCCTCGTGAGCTCTGCTGTCCAGCTCGGGCGAAAACTGTTCCACTTGCTCGATCAGCTTCTTCAAAAGTGAGCCGGCGTCCTGCACGCACCCAGCCAAAGCGTGGTAGTTCTTCAGCTTCTCCTCGATGGAAAGAGTTTCCTCGTTCATTTTGATGAGTTCCTCTCCCAGAGCCTGAAGCTGTGTCTCCAACTGCAGCGACGTGGCCTCGTGATCTCGGTACGCTGCGATGGTGTCGTCCAGCAGCCCCACTCTCAGCTCCATTTGCCGCCTCAGTCGATTGAAAAGACTCGCCAGACTCGCCATTTCGTCGGGTTGCCACGGTTGGCCGGAGCTCCGGAAGGTCTCTTTCCTTTGGTTCAGCTCATCCACTGCTTTACCGAGGCTCATCACCTCAGCGAAGAGGGCCTTGTAGTCGCTCTGCACTGAAACCACCTCCTTTGAGGAGAGGCTCAGACGGGTCTTGCCCATTTGAACCAGCTGGTCCTCCAGTTCACTCAGTGCCTTACTGGTTAGATCAATCAGGGAGACGTACTCCTTGCGGCCCGCAATCGCCTCCTGGATTTTGTCGGACTTTTCCTTAGCGAGGGCTACGATGAAGTTAAACTGCTTGGGCAAGATGTTTAACTTCTCATCCAAGAAGGAATGATCGGCTTCACTCAGTGAAGGTAGCAATTCCCGACCGGTCCTTTGCACCAGAAGATGGAGATTTTCATACTCGGGGGATTGTTCCAAAACCAGCTGGTACTTGCTCAGCTGGGAGCAGAGCTCCGTGTCGCTACTCATGAGGCTGATTTGTGGGAAGGTCACAATGTCCGCCTGTTTTAGCCAGTGGCACACTTTATCCAAATCCGCCTTGAAGTACTTCCTGGAGACCAGGATCTTCTCCAGTTCCTGCAGCCGCTGGGCGCTTTTCTGCAGTGCGGAATCGTACATGCTCTGCAGGTCCTGTAGCTGAGTCATTATTTCAGCCGTCTCCTCCTCCGTCGCTTCCCTCGCCAACTCCCTGCCCTGAGCCCACAGGGCTGTGACATCAGTCTGATATTCCTTCAGGTTGCTGCTCACCTTCTTGCAGGTCCGTATCTGCTTGCCCACGTCGAGCGGCATGAGAGCCACCTGCTCCTGGGACATCGCCATCCTCTCATTTTGCTGGATCCAGTTGATGGCGGGGCTGACAGCCATGAGGAACTGCGTGCGGTCCGACAGGGCTTTGCTCAGGTACTTCCTCCTCTGACTGACCACCTCGCTCAGGGAGCTCATCTTCCCGTGCAGCGCACCCAGGGCCCTCTGCAGGCACTGCCTCTCGTCCAAGCCCAGGCGGGCCAAGATCTTCTCAGCTTCTTCCGTCGCCGCTCCGTGAGCCAGCTGCTGGGACTCCAGCTCGTTGCAGATGGCAATGTGGTCCAGGAGCAGCGTCTGCGCCAGCTCTGCCGGCGGGCTACATCTTAGAGCCTCGGCAAAGAGTTGTGTCTGACCGTCCGCCCAGTCCAGCAGGTCCTCGAGCTTGGACTGGCACTGGCTCAATTCCTCTAAGGTCATAACGGAGATCTGGATTTTCTTTTCTATCAGGTTCTCCAAGTGGGCCCATTGCTTCTCGAAGTGGCTGGTCTGCTCTTTGATCAGTTCCTTATCTTCAGGGTTCAAGCGATCCATTAGTTTCTGCTTCTGCTCCTTCAGGTCGTCCAGTACAAATTTCTGAGCCTGCACGACGCTTGCGAGTTTCTTCAGAGCTTCCAGATGTTCGGCTGTACTTTCAGCATCAGTTCTGTTACAAATAAAACAACATCAGAGTGAGAATGATGATGGTTACTCCCAGTTTACGTCTTCGGTTTAATTAGAGTGGTCATTTTCAGACTCCGTTCTGGAGCATGGTCCCTTCGCCTGCCTGCAGCACATGCTGGGAATGTGAACACAGCAAGACCCCACAAACAGCACTGAGATAAATTAATAGCCAGACAGACTGATAGATAAGATAAATCTGTCTGTCTAACCACACACTCACCTTGCTAAGTTGTCCCATTCTTTTGTGAACTTGTCCAAAAGCACTTCCACAATACTCATTTGATCGTGGTAGTCCCTCGCTCTCTGCTGGTCCTCCTCCCTCATTGAGAGAAGAACATTGATCTGGTGACACAGCTCCAACCACTGGTTGCTTAACTGGCCGATCTCTGAGTGTTCAGGTGACTCGTGGCCTTCTGTCAGGTTACTGACCTTCTCTGTGAGCGCAGTGATGTTAGCCTGCTTGGACTGGAACTGACGACCCAGTTCCTGAAGATAACAAATAAATACAGAATATTCCAACAGCTTATTAGTGTGAACTCTGAACTTGGCTGATAAATGTGACTGTGTCCTCAACAGCAAAAGCCCATTAAGGTCAAAGGTGGAGGAAGCTCACTTCAAATTGCTGCTAGCTTCCTTAAGATGGGATCTGGACTTCTTCGGTCCCATTAGGATAGGTTGAAACGAATGGACATAGAAAACCTCCAATCCCAGTAACATCTAACAACGTACCATACTCCACCCGAAATGTGAATCAAGTGTCAAGGCCCCAATAGACCGATTCAAAGTGGAATGGCACCCAAGACACTTCTGATGTGGTTTAGGGTTGATGCCTTTAACACAACAGTATGAATACCCGAAAGTCAAATAAGAAATGACAAAACTGCTGCACTGAGCACTGGAACTCCGCCATCCAGTGTCACCCAGTGGGCGGTTATCGGCCAATCCAATTAATTCCCTGATGTGAGGCGCAAAGGCTGCAGCATCTCTTTTGCGAGAGAGAAGGAAAACCAGCTGGGGTCATCCACCTTGGGTGGCAACCTGTGTGCCTGCTAGCCGCTGGGCAAAGGAGCAACCGGCAAAGGTCTGAGAGGAGGCCACAGGCCTGTCACTTGGTTGCAAAGTGAGTTTAGAATATGCAGACTTAAGAATGCGACTACCCTGCTCGCCTTGAAAATTTAGAAGGATTCAATTTAGAAAACTCTATGGATTCCAGATAAAGACAGTCCTCAGTTATACAGCGCCTTGGTCAGACCCCCACCTGGAGTACTGCGTTCCATTTTGGGCACTGCACCTCAGCAAGGATATATTGGCCGTGGCAGGGGTGCAGCGCAGATTCACCAGAATGCCAGGGCATAAAGGGTTAAATTATGAGGACAGGTTGCATAAACTTGGGTTTGGATTCCCTTGAGCTTAGAAGGTTGAGGGGTTATCTGATCAAGGTGTTTAAAATGATGTAAGGATTCGACAGGGTACTCTTTTTGTTTGGACCCAAAAAAACAACCCAATTGGACTGTAAATAAACAAAAGTTCAACTAAAACTTAACAAATCAAATTAAAATTTGGTTTTCCGGGTTGATAATGCACTCCAGTCCCCGCGGCACCCACCGGTCGCAGGATTCGACAGGGTAGATACAGAGAAACTATTTCCCCTGGTGGGGGAATCCAGAACAAGGGGACACAATCTTAAAATGAGAGACAGGCCGTTCAGGGGGGAAATCAGGAAGCAATTTTTTCACAAAAAGGGTAGAGAAAATCTGGAAATCTCTCCCTCAAAGGGCTGTGAATGCTGGGAGTCAATTGGAGCTTTCAAGACTGAGATCGAAAGATTTTTGTTAATTGTCAAGGGATATGGAGCAAAGGTGGGTAAATGGGGTTGGGGTACAGATCAGCCATGATCTAATTGAATGGCAGAACAGGCTCGAGGGGCTGAATGGCCAACTCCTGTTCCTAAGATCTGACAACTACCTGTTAATGTCTCTGTTAATGTCGGCATTATTCCTTACCTGCACCTGGGCCAACTGTTTCTGAACAATTTTCAACTCCATTTCCGCAGGTCTCCTCTTCAGGCTTTGGAGCTGCTGCTCAGCGTCCAGAAAATAAGCCGAAAGCTCCACCTTGTGCCGTTTTATTTCCTCCCAACCCAGGGCCAGCTCCTGCGATCTGACCAGGTGCTGCTCAATCTGAAACAAAGTACAGCCTGGATTCATCAAAATCTTAACTCGTGGGGGCTGCACGAATGTGTAATGGCAGAGCGTAGAGAGACGGTATTGGATTGGTGGAAATCCAGGACATAAGCTGCTTAGTGGGTAGCAATCTCGCCTCTGAGTCAGAAAGTCATGTGTCAGGTCTGGGCATTCTCCGTTATTCTGTGTTGTAACAACACAATGAGTACTTTGTATCGGTGTTTACTAAGGAGGTGGATGCTGACAAAATATCGGTAGAAGTGGAAAAGGTAGAAGCAATGGAAGGGGTGAAAATTGATAGACAGGATGTACTAGAAAGGCTGAGTATGCTTAGAGTGGATAAGTCTCCTGGTCCAGATGGCTTGCATCCCAGGTTGCTAAGGGAAGTGGGGGAGGAGATAGCAGAAGGGCTTGCCATAATTTTCCAATCTTCCCTAGATGCGGGGGAGGTGCCTGAGGATAGGAAAGTGGCAACTGTGACACCATTGTTCAAGAAAGGGTGTAAGGACAATCCTAGTAATTATAGGCCGGTCAGCTTAACATCAGTGGTGGGTAAAGTTTTAGAAACAATAATCAAGGAAAAAATTAACGGGCACTTGGAGAGGTTTAAGCTAATTAAGGAGAGCCAACATGGATTTATAAAAGACAGATGGTGTTTGACTAATCTAATTGAATTTTTTGATGAAGTAACAGGGGGATTGATGAAGGGAATGCAATGGATGATGTCTACATGGATTTAGGAAGGTGTTTGACAAAGTACCACATAGAAGGCTGGTTAACAAAATTGAGGCTCATGGAATAGGTGGGTCAGTGACAGCTTGGATAAGGAATTGGCTTAAGGACAGAAAACAGCGAGTTGTGGTAAATGGCTGTTTTTCAGACTGGAGGATGGTAGACAGTGGTGTTCCCCAAGGGTCAGTGCTGGGGCCACTGCTTTTTTTGATATATATAAATGACCTGGATATTGGAATACAGAGTAGAATTTCTAAATTTGCAGATGACACCAAACTTGGGGGTGTGGCAAACAGTGAGGATGATATCAATCGACTGCAACAGGACATAGAAAGGCTAGCAGAATGGGCAGACAAGTGGCAGATGGAATTTAACACAGAGAAATGTGAGGTGTTGGATTTTAGCAGAAGGAACAAGGAAAGGCAATATACACTTAATGGCAGTTTTAAAGAGTGTACAGGGACAGAGGGACCTGGGAGTTAATGTGCATAGGTCCCTGAAGGTGGCAGGACATATTGAGAGAGTGGTTAACAAAGCATATGGGCTTCATAAATAGAGGTTTTGAGTACAAAAGTAGAGAAGTTATGCTGAACCTTTATAAAGCACTGGTTAGGCCACAACTGGAGTATTGCGTCCAGTTCTGGTCACTTTAGGAAGGATGTGAAGGCCCTTGAGAGGGTGCAGAGGAGATTTACCAGAATGGTTCTGGGGATGGGGGATCTTAGCTACAAGGACAGGGTGGAGAAGCTGGATTTGTTTTCATTAGGGCAAAGGAGGTTGAGGGGTGATTTGATAGAGGTGTACAAGATTATGACGGGTTGAGATAGGCTAGACGGGGAAAGGCTGTTCCCACTAGTTGATGGTACAAGGACTAGAGGTCACAGATTTAAGGTTTTGGGCAAGAGATACAGGGGGATATGAGGAAAAACTTTTTTACGCAGCGAGTGGTGAGGACCTGGTACTCTCAGCCAATGGAAGTGGTGGAAGCGGAGACATTCAATGTTTTCAAGGGGAGACTGGATGGGCACTTGAGGGAAATAAACTCGCAGGGCTACGGGGATAGAGCGGGGGAATGGGACTGACTGGATTGCTCTACAGAGAGCCGGCACGGACTCGATTGACCGAATGGCCTCCTTCTGTGCCGTTATGACTCTATATTATGACTCTATGGCCTGCAAATTTTTATCCAACTCAAAGGTACATAAAAGCCCTGATGGGCTGCTCAGCTGTGCATTTTATTCTCACTCATTGTGAATTGAAAACCTCGAAGGTCAGACTAACCAAGAAATTAATTTAATTTTTAAGTACAACAGACACAAGCAGACAATATAAAAGCTGAAATGTAGTTTGCTCTTTGTTGATTACAGCAATAAGAAGAAATATTTTGAGTCTAGTGCCTTGGATCTGTAAATCAGGGCTTCAAAATCCATAAAGGATGAAAGGTGAAGACCTTTTCACCCTTATTTTTGGTCTTGGAATGAATGGCACTGGATTATTAATCAATTAGAAACGGGATGGTACGTCTAGGACAGGCAAGTCTGGGAGTCGAAGAAGCGACACACATAGATTACCGTTTGTTTGGTGCGTTGGATGTCTGCCGCCGTCTTCTTCACAGTGTTGTCGGATAAGTCGCACATAGAGCAAAGGAGCTCCAGGTAAGTGCTCGCCTGCTCCTGCAGAGCCCGATAGTGTTTCACCTACAGCAAGGTGGAGTCCAGAGTTATTAAGAGCAACATCTTATAGCGTATAACACACACTCTCCATGTGCAATGCACCCACAAATAGTAATTGTACCAATGTTAGTACACCCAAAAAAAAATTGATTAAGTATGCAATTTAAATTAAATCACAGTCATTGAATAGAACAGTGTATTAAATACTTACTAACTGGCCCAAGGCTCAGGTTTAGCTTGTGGTCTAGCCTCACCCCTCCCTATCTCTGTAACGTCTTCCAGCCCTACAACACTCCGAGAGCTATGCATTCCTCCAACTCTGGCCTCTTATCCATCCCCCACTCCCTTCGCCCCACCAGTGGCGGCTGTGCCTTCAGGTGTCTAGGCCCTAATCTCTGGAATTCCCTCCCTAAACTCTCATCATCCCTAGCTCCTCCTTCTAGATCCTTCGTCGGTATCAGCCTTGACTCAGTGGTCACACTCTCGCCTCTGTGTCAGAAAATTGTGGGTTTGCTGTAACCTTCGCTGCTCTAAGGAGAACAATCCCAGTTTCTTTAATCTTTCCACATAACTGAAGTTCTTCATCCCTGGTATCATTCTTGTTGTGTATGTACCTTTAAGGGAATAACTGGTCTCAGACTGCAGTACCGGCAGTGACCACCCCTGTATAAAAGGCCCTAGCAGGCTTCTGAAGTTTCAGTATCCAGGTTGTCTCCATTCAGTAAAGACTTGTTATAATCAACTCCCGCAGTCCGTGTCTCAATTATACACGGACATAATACTGGCGACGAGTAAGAAACGAACTTACCTGCAACTCAGCAGCACCTCAGACGACGTTATTGAAGGTCGAAGACAGAAGAAAAGAAAAAAAAAAAATAATAATAATCCAAAGAAACTCGAGAAACGGGCATCGACCGTGGACAACCGCCCTCCAAATCATCGAATTGAAAAGTGCAGGAGAGACTGTCGTGAGCCAGGCTTGGTTCTCCAGTCTGTGGTTTCCCAGCTAATCGGGCTGGTGGCAGGTAGTGCACTGATCCTTCCTGGGCTGCGGCGGGCTAAAGCTCGATCGGGTGGCTCTGCAACGGGGCCGGGCAGCGAGTCGGGAAGCAAAGAGAGAGAGAGAGGGTGGAGCACACAGGGCGCGGCCGGTGCTTCGAAGCCGGGCAGCGTTCGGACCTAAGAAGAGGGAGGGAAGTGGCCCAGAGGGTCCGCTCCACGACGGGAACGGTTCTTCAATTAACGGAGCAAATATTGAAGCGCGATAGAAAAATAAAAATACCGCGGAGAGCGGCGCTGGCAGCAGCGATCGGGGAGGCGCGAAGACCATAGGGCGTCGCCATTACAGGATAGTAAAATAAATATAATCGCCAGCAACAGCGTTGGCAGCAGCGGCAGCGGTGGGAAAGCGCGGGAGGCGCCATCTTAACTCGGCGGGGAAGAAGGAAAAGCGCGGGAGGCGCCATTTTGATCCATTGGGGACAAAGGCAAAGCGCGGGAGGTGCCATCTTAGATTTTCAAGATGCCAAAGACTGGCGATATCACTGCCTTCGATAATGCAATAGAAGACTGGACCACGTATGTGGAAAGAGTCGAGGTATATTGCGAGGCAAACGAAATAGCCGATGAGAAAAAGGCATCGGTATTGCTAAATTTAATGGGCGCAAGAACATACGGCCTATTGCGGGACCTGATTACTCCAGCCAAACCGAAGGCGAAGAGTTTTAACGAAATTGTTGCTATCCTATAGGAACACCTAAATCCTACACCGCTGCTGATAGCAGAAAGATTTAAATTCCACAGGAGAAATCAGCATAAAAATGAGAGCAATGCTGATTACCTTACGGAACTACGCAAGCTATCAAAGCACTGCCAGTTCGGAGCAGGACTGGCAGATACCTTACGGGACAAATTTGTCTGTGGACTCCTGAGTGAGGGAACCCAGAAGAGGTTACTCTCAGAGAAAGAGCTGACGCTAGATAAGGCTTTCAGCGTGGCAGTATCGTACGAAGCAGCAGCAAGGGGAGCTGCGGAAATACAACAAAAGCCACAGGAATACGGCACCCACGAAATGACACGGGGATTTGCAAAATGTTATCGCTGCGGCAGAACAAACCATGACCAGAAGGACTGCTGGTCCAAGGACAAAATATGCAGGCAATGCGGAAAGATGGGACACATTGCACGAGTTTGCAGGTCTGGGAAGAAGACCAACAACAACAAAAAGGCTACTAAGGAACCGTACAGGAAAGTACAAAAGATGACGGACAGTAGTTCCGAAGACCAGATGAGCGATAGTGAATCCAGGAACAAGAGACTAAGCTGTCTCAAACTTCACAACGTAATCGCAAAAGAGGATCACCGAACCATTTGGGTCACCCTCACGATAGCAGGGTCCCAAGTCAAAATGGAATTGGATACAGGATCGGCTCTAACCGTCATGAATCGGCGAGACTATGAGCGGCTATTCTCACACATACCCTTGAGAGAGACATCCATTGTCTTGAGGATGTATACGGGGCAAAAAGTATACCCCAGAGGAAAAATAAGGGTGCCTGTCGAATACAACGGCAAGAAAATACGGAAATTGTATCTCTACATTCTGCAAGATGGTGGACCACCGTTATTGGGACGTGAATGGATCAGAAAGATAAGTTTAGACTGGCACTCCATTCAGGCACTGACGGTGGCTGGTAAAAAGGATGACGACGTCACTCCTGGACGATTGTCAACAATCTTAGCTGACGCCAAAGAGGTATTTCAACAAGAACTGGGCACTCTTAAAGGCGTAACCACCTCGATAAAAATAGAGGAGAATGCAATTCCCAAGTTTTTCAAAGCAAGACCGGTACCATATGCAATTTGCCCAGCCGTCGAGGCAGAGCTGGAGAATGCAGACGTGTTATCTAAGGTAGACTGCAGCGAGTGGGCGACACCCATCGTTCCTGTCATGAAGAAAACGTTAAACAATAAGTCTGAGGAGCCAAGGAAGGTTCGCATCTGTGGGGACTTCAAGGTGACGGTGAACACAGTCCTTCACACAGTACAATATCCTCTTCCAAGGATAGAAGATATCTTCGCCTCACTATCTGGAGGGAAGCGTTTTACAAAAATTGACCTAGCACAAGCATATTTGCAGATGGAGGTTGAAGAATCCTCTAGGAAGTATCTCACGATAAACACTCACAAAGGTCTTTACCAGTATAATCGACTGGTATTCGGAGTAGCATCAGCTCCAGCGATATGGCAAAGAGCGATGGAACAAGTCCTGCAAGGGATTCCAGGGACTCAGTGTTACTTGGACGACATCCTAGTGACAGGTGAAGATGACAGTGAACACCTTGCCAACCTAGAGCAGGTGCTCACTAGACTACGTGAACATGGGCTACGAGCCAATCGCCCCAAGTGCGAGTTTTTTAAGAAACAGATATCGTATTGTGGCCACATGATTGATGAAGAGGGGTTGCATAAGTCCCCTGACAAAATTGAAGCGGTAGTTAAGGCTCCAGCGCCTGAAAATGTGTCGCAACTGAGGTCATTCCTCGGATTGGTGAATTACTACCATAAGTTTTTGCCGAATTTGTCCACAATTCTGCATCCACTGAACGCCCTACTACGAACGGGAGTAGCATGGAAATGGAGCGATGAATGTAAGCGGGCCTTTCAGAAGAGTAAGGACCTAATCACTTCAAGAGAAGTATTGGCTCACTACAACCCATCACTACCGATAAGACTGGCGTGTGATGCGTCTCCCTACGGCATTGGGGCGGTACTGTCACATAAATTCCTTGATGGTTCAGAGAGGCCGATAGCTTTTGCGTCACGCTCGTTAACTTCAGCCGAGCGTAACTACGCCCAGGTTGACAGAGAGGCCCTCAGCCTGGTGTGGGGGGCGAAGAAGTTCAATCACTACCTGCACGGTCAGAAATTTACTCTACTAACTGATCATCAACCTCTCGTCTCCATTTTCAACCCTCAGAAGGGCATACCGATAATGACGGCACAACGGCTACAGAGGTGGTCCCCTTTCCTAGGGGCACACCAATATGACATCGAGTACAAAGGAACTAAACAGCATGGGAATGCTGATGGATTGTCGCGCCTACCGTTGTCGACGGTGGAAGAAGAACTGGCAGTGGATCCAGTGGAGTTATTCCACTCGACTATAGTCGAATGTCTCCCTGTGACGAATGCAAACATAGAAAAGGAAACACGAAATGACCCGACACTCTCCTGGGTCTATGATTTAACGGTGAAGGGATGGCCAGCACATGGCGAACCACTGCTGCCAGCATTCTCGCCGAGAAGAGAACAGCTGTCAGTGTGCAGAGGAACCTTGATGTGTGGATCCAGAGTAATAATTCCACCCAAATTGAAGGATAGAGTGCTCAATGAGCTTCATGAGGGTCATCTGGGAGGGGTAAAAATGAAGAACTTAGCCAGAGCGTTTGTGTGGTGGTCGGGAATCGATAGAGAAATCGAAGAGATGACCAAGAGCTGTACAGGATGCCAGAAGGTCCAAAACGCCCCACCACAAGCCCCTCTACATCCATGGGAGTGGCCCTCATCTCCATGGCAAAGGGTGCACATTGATTTTGCTGGTCCCTTCATGGACTCGATGTTTTTAATTGCAGTGGATGCACATTCAAAGTGGCCAGAGGTAATAAAAATGTCCTCAACCACCACAGAAAAAACTATCACAGTCTTACGAACCATATTTGCCAGGAATGGGCTGCCTGAACAGATTTGCTCTGACAATGGACCACAGTTTGTGTCTGAAGAGTTCCGGAGGTTCTTAAAGAACAATGGTGTTAAGCATTACACATCCGCCCCATATCATCCAGCCACTAATGGATTGGCCGAGAGGGTTGTTCAAACATTCAAGAAGGCTATCAAGGCAATGTATAATGAAGATATATCCCTACAACACAAGGTGGATAACTTCTTGTTTGCCTACCGGAATGCGACACATGCGGTTACCAACCAAACTCCAGCCATGATGTTCTTCAATCGAAGACTACGATGCCGCTTGGATTTGGTTAAGCCAAACATCAGAAGAGATGTGGAGAACAGGCAGTTTCAGAATATGAATGAAAGGCCAACCAGGAGTTTTAAGATAGGTCAACCAGTTTTGGCCCGGGACTACCGCACAGAGAAATGGCAGCTAGGAACGATCTGTACACGGCAAGGACCTCTAATGTATACCGTGGACGTTGGAGAAAGCATTGTAAGACGCCATGCTGACCAGATTCTAGAGTCACTGGAAAACGTCAACACCACACCACGATCTGATACACCTGGCGATGAAACCGAAGTACCAATTGCGTCTACCGCAGAATCTGTGATATTGGAAGCAGACGAACCAAACAACGACATTGATCCCGACTCAACCTTGCCAGAAGAACCTGATATCCCAAAGAGGCATTATCCAGACAGAATCAGGAAGCCTCCTCAAAGACTGAACTTATAATTGCTTAACTTCAACCAATGTATCTAGCAACCGTAATTGTAATTGTAATTAGTTATTATTTAGTTGTTAAATGAATGTTATGTACTGTTTATCTAAAAGGGGAGGAATTGTTGTGTATGTACCTTTAAGGGAATAACTGGTCTCAGACTGCAGTACCGGCAGTGACCACCCCTGTATAAAAGGCCCTAGCAGGCTTCTGTAGTTTCAGTTTTCAGGTTGTCTCCATTCAGTAAAGACTTGTTATAATCAACTCCTGCAGTCCGTGTCTCAATTATACACGGACATAATAATTCTGGTAATTCTCCTCTGCACGCTCTCCAAGGCCTTCACATCCTTCCTATAGAGTGGTGCTCAGAATTGGACACAATACTCTAGCTGAGGCCTAACCAGTGATTTATAAAGGTTTACCATAACTTCCTTGTTTTTGTACTCTAGGCCTCTATTTATAAAGCCAAGGATCCTGTATGCTTTTTAAACAGCCTTCTCAACTTGTCCTGCCAACTTCAAAGATGTATTTATGAGAAATAAGCTGAAATGAGAAGAATTATTTTTAGAAAACTGGATTGGTTCAAGAGAGACATATTTAACAGGAGTGGGATGGAATACGCTCCACTTGCCTGGATGAGTGCTGCTCCAACAACACGTAAGAAGCTCAACACCATCCAGGACAAAGCAGTCCACTTGATTGGCACCCGATCCTCCACCTTAAACATTCACTCCCTCCTCCACTCTCCTTTGCAACACCTCCCAAACCCGTGACCTCTACCACCTAGAAGGACAAGGGCAGCAGGCGCAGGGGAACACCACCAAGTCACACACCAGCCTGACTTAGAAGTATATCGCCATCCCTTCATCATCCCTGGCTCAAAATCCTGGAACTTCCAACCTAACAGCACTGTGGAGCACTTTCACCACACGGACTGCAGCGGTTCAAAGAGAAGGCGGCTCACCACCACCTTCTCAAGGGTATCTAGGGATGGGCAATAAATGCCAGCCTTGCCAGCGACGCCCACATCTCGGGAATTAATTAATAAAAAGGAGAGCTCCCAGCAATCCAGCTGGGGCTATATCAGCATTTACACAAGTAGCTCTCACAAAATGTAGCAGGATTCGCAAATGTTGCCCTCGACGCCACACAGCCCAGGTAAAAGGCCTCAGTAACCTGGATGCCGCATCACTGGACGTTCATTCCAGAGGTGTCGCAGGTCCATGGTAGATAGCTCTACCCCTCTTGAGATGCTGTCAGGATTGATAGAGTTTGGTTTAGGCGTTGCTTTATTACCTGTTTGAGTGATTTTCGTGGGCTGGTGGGCGGGCGAGCTTGGGGCTCCAGCTTGTGCTGCATGGTACGGAGCCAGTCCTGGCACTGCTGCAGTGTGTCCTGGTGGCTGACGTGCTTCTGAAGCTCGCGTTCCAGACTCTGGTACAGCTGGGAAGGAACGGGTTAGACAAAGGTACAGAGTTAGCCACCTGCAAGTTTAACCGGGCACAGTTAGAGCTCGCTGTACAAGGTAGGCACCTAAACACTGAAGACTTCTGCCAGCCGACCCGTTCACCAAGGAGATGGCGATTGACTGCTTTTCCTCTGCAAAGCAGTGTGGAAAAAGGGCAAAGACTTGTGACACCAAGGGGGCGATTTTGTCAATGGGGTCGCGTTGGAGGCAGGACTGCTGCTTGTCAGGTTTTAGTCCTGCCTCCATCGACTTCTGGCCAACCCACATTATTTTCCCTTGATTGACCTTAATAAACCCGCCCAGCAGGCTTAGCAGGCCAATTAAGGGGAAGCCGGTTACAGAGAACGTCAGCGTATGATGTTTCATCTGTCAAAATTTTTTGACAGATGGATTGTCATTGTTTGACAGCTCTGTGAAGCTGTCAAACACTGACATTCTACGTTGTTTGATGAGTCCTTGGCCTAGAAATTCAGTGGGCTTTGCGCCCAGTTACCGCCCAAATAGGGTTTCTGCGCCAGTGTAAGAGGGTGCGCTGATATTCAGCACTGCGGTAATGGCGGCGGTAGCCGGTAGCGCTGCGCCGACACCGATGACGTCATCGGTGTGCGCAGTGCCCTGGTTCCGCCCCGCTTCCGGCCCAAACCCCATATTTAGTTGCGGCCGCCTCTTCTGCAGCGGCCGCAAACAGCGCTGGAAAAACGGGGCCGTACTGCTGCGCTACTGGGGCGCTTTAAGGTGGAGGTGCGGCCGGCCACTTTTTCGGCGGCCGCCTGCCCGCGCCTCCTTCCCCGGCCTCCTCCACCCCCCCCCCCACGGCATTGCCGGCTGCTTTCCGCGAGCCCGGCACTTCTCCGTGGTGCCGGGCTCATTTGCCGGCACAATCCAGCGGCGATCTCGCTGTTGCAGGCACCTCCCCCTTAAGAGAAGGAGGAGGCCTGCAGTACCGCAGCCTGCCGCTCCGCAGCGGGTGGCGCTGCGGCACCTAGCGCGCCGATATTCAGTTTCAGCGCCCCAAGCGGGGGCGCCGAAACCCTTGAATAGCGGCCGCCTTCGAGTTGGGGCGCTGAAACTGAATTTCCGGCGGGCGCAAGTGACTCCGCGCGCAGCGCTAACTTTTGGGCGTTAGCCTGCTGGCGGGCCTTAACTGAATTTCTAGGCCCTTGTGTTTAAGACTTGTCAAACCTCTTTTGTGAGCAGAAATTAGATGGATGTTGCATCGGAGAATGCACCAGCCATCTGTCATCTCTGCCGGTGAGATGCGAGACTCTCCACATCCTCAACTGTTGAAGTCTGCAGGAAGAAACAAAGGTAAGTAAACATTTTCTATCACTTTTCACTCACCTCACATACTTACCTCTCCACACTTACACCCATCACTTACCTTCACAGTGCACTTTTGGACCCCTCCGACCCCCGCAGACTCACTGCTCACCTCGGTGACCCTGGCGGGGTTTTCCGACATCAGGAAGCCCGCGCCTCTGGTGGTAAAATGGGGATAATCCTCTTAACTGCCTGTTAACTACCCACCTCCTAGCAAGATGGCACAGAGGCGGGTTGGGGGCGGGATGCGTACCCGCCCACAGGTTCTGCCATTTTCCCGGCAGTCCTGCCTCCAAACCTGCCTCCCCAGGGCTGGCAAGATCGCGCCCCACGTCTCCGCCCACTTTTGTGTTGCACTGGGATTCCCCCCCCGCCACAGCCGACGGTGGGGAAGGGCGGAATGCTTACTGCTGATCAGGCACTGCCATTCACACTGCATTCACAAGGCAGGAGCGATGGAATGGCAGCTCCCGCCTCATGGAGGCCCATCAACCAGCAGCACCGAGGACAACCTGCCCTGTGACCAGCCTCACTCAGACTGGAGAGCCTGAGTAGGGACTGGCCACAGGAAGGTATGGTCAGGGACAAGGTAAGCACCTGTTTTTCGTTGGCAGGTTTCTGACACCATCTTCTGACGACAGCCAGAAGGTCTATCAGAGACAGGCAGTTATGGAGATTTCGTAAGGTGCTATACAAGTACAAGATCTTTCTTCCTCCATCTGGGACTTTCGAAATCTGTTTGTGGGATCAAAGCATAAAGCCTGGGGGAGGAGAGGGGACTCGGGGGGGTGGGGGCTGTGGGAAGGACCCTTGCATCGGGGCAGTTCCAGCTGGTTGGTGTCTGCATTATTTTGGTTAGCAACTGAACCCTGGCCCAAGGGATTTTGGGGCCTACCCAAATAACGTAGGTTTCAGGGGTTCAACAGGAGACAAAAGTGTCAACGGGGAAACCTAGACATTCTGAGAGAGCTAGGTTTCAAGTAAATACGCGGTTAGACTTTCAAGTGCATCCAGGGATAAAACTGACGATGTGGAGCGCTCGTCCACCCAGTATAGAAACCGCCCGGTTTACATCTCCATTTAAAATCTACCTGCATAAGTCAGAAAGAGACAAGAACAAGTACAGATGTGGGTGTGGGGATTGTTCCTTACTCTGTGAGCTGTGCTACAGATGGCAGAATAACTGTCCCGGATCCCCTGCAGATGACCTTGGACCTGCTGCTTAAACTTCCCTTGAAGCTCCTCCGTGCAGTTGGCAATCAGGCTGTCCCCTTTGCTTCTCAGACTTGCTAAGGCGTGTTCAAAACCGGCTATCTCCTCCATGATTGGCTGTTGGGAGAGAACAAAATGGCACTTAGTTCACATCGATTCATCCTACAGATATTGTACCATGTGCGCCAGTAATTGAGCATCTATTAGAAACATAGGAACAGCAGTCGGCTATTCAGGCCCTTGAGCCAGTTCTGGAATTTAATTAGGTCATGGCTGATCTGTATATTAGCTCCACTTTCCTGCCTTGGTTCTGTAACCCAAAATACCCTTGCATAACAAAACTCTATCTATCTCAGTTTTGACGTTTTCAATTGACCCTCAGCCTCAACAGCATTTGGGGGAGAGAGTTCCAGACTTCCACTACCCTTTGTGTGAAGAAGTGCTTTCTGACCTCATCCCTGAATGGCCTACCTCTAATTTTAGGGTTACGCCCCCTTGTTCTGGACTCCCCCACCAGAGGAAATAGTTTCTCTATCTACCCTATCAACTTCTTTAATCATCTTAAACACCTCAATTACATCAAACCTTAATCTTCTATACTCAAGGGAATACAGGCCTAGTCTATGCAACCTGTCCTCATCATTTAACCCTTTTAGCCCTGGTATCATTCTGGTGAATCTGCGCTGCTCCCCCTCCAAGGCCACGATATCCTTCCTGAGGTGCGGTGCAGAGTTTTATTGACAGAGCTCAATTCCTCTGGAGGTTGGAATGGGTAGCATCTAGTTATTGGAGAGTTAGGTTGGGGTTTCTGCTTCAGGCCTTGCCAAGCTGCGATCCTCCATCCACTGAAGTGAAATTCCTCAGGACACAATCCCAGAGTAGGCGGTGGGATTGTGACAGCCAGTCACCCCCCCCGCCCCCCCCCCCCAGGGCTGACCCCTCCAGAGTTCATAGGGTCAATGGGGAGGACACGTTATTGGCATGGGGCACAAGTGAGCGCAAGCGCCACTGCTTGTAAATCTCTGTCGCTCACCTGCGCTCATGTAGCCCAGAGACATTGGCACCTGCAGTCATTAGGGAAGGTAACTGGTCAGACCGCACTCCCTCCTCGACCCCTGAGCCATGTTCCCGTCAGCCCCCTTGTGTCAGGGGGCCGAGATGGAAAATTTAAAAATAAATAAATCGAGTTTCCTCAGGCCATATCCCTGGCCTGGACCCTTCTTCCCCCTCTCCAGAGACCTTTATTCCTCACCTCACTCTGCATTCTAGCCTCCGCAGAAACACCTGGTCCTGACTACACAAACGGAGTTGGCAGTCTTGGCCGCCTCAGCTCGAGTTCCAACCCGCGACTGCCAGAGCTCCCAAGGATTTTCGTCTCCAGCGGGTGTGAATTCGCAGAGAAGCGAAACAGCCAGCCTTCCTGGCGTCACAAGTCCACATATCTCGTCGTATCTAACGGGAACCCACTAATTCGCTGCACAGGCACGAGCCTGAACTCCTGATACGCCAATTATGAAGACAGGTTATGAGCACAGTTTGCATAGACTAGGTTTGTATTCCCTTGAGTATAGAAGATTAAGGAGCGATCTAATTGTGGTGATTAAGATGATTAAAGGATTTGATATGGCAGATAGAGAGAAACTATTTCCTCTGGTGGGGGAGTCTGGAACAAGGGGCCATAACTTTAAAATTAGAGCTAGGCCTTTCAGGAGTGAGGTCAGAAAGCACTTCTTCACACAAAGGGTAGTGGAAACCTGGAACTCACTCGCCCAAAAGGCTATGGATGCTGGGGGCAATTGGGGCTTTCAAGACTGAGATCAATAGGTAAGGGTATCAAGGGATATGGAGCAAAGGCAGGTAAATGGAGTTGAGATACAGATCAGCCATGATCTAACTGAATGGCAGAAATGGCTTGAGGGGCTGAATGGCCTCCTCCGGTTCCTATGTTCCTATGTGCTCCCAGTGCGGAGAAATACGGACACAATCTCAATCTTGGATCTTTACTAAAAATGGTTCTTATTTAAAATGTACGGTCAGCCTAAATCCCAGCACGCACCTTGTGCCTCGCCAGGTGCTGGGTTGCCATCTCCAGGTTGGTGCTCTGGGTGGTGTCAGGGGCCACCAGCCTGGTGGAGATCTGTAGCAGCCACTTTTCCACCTCCTGCAGGTTACTGTTATAATCCTCGTGCTCCCTCACCTTCTCTTCCAGATTCTGCACGCAGACCTTGGAAAGAAAGAACAGCAAAACATCGGCTACAACTTCTGCAGGAGCCCAGCATCAGTCGGGGAGTTTCATTTAACTTTATTCTCGGGGTGTGTGCATTGCTGGCAAGGCCGGCATTTATTGTTCATCCCTCGTTGAACTGAGAAGGTGGTGATACAACTGAGTGTCTTGCTAGGCCAATTCAGAGGGTAGTTAAGAGACAGCCAGGTTGGTGTAGGACTGGAGACTCGTATAGGCCCAGACCAATCTCCTGCACGGTTATCTAATCCGTCAAGTTTGTCTGTGTCCAGGCTGGGGGAAGTCTCCTGTACTGAGTCCTGGGGCCCTTACCCCAACCCTGGGGCCCTTACCCTGACCCTGGGGCACTTACCCCGACCCTGGGGCCCTTATCCCGACCCTGGGGGCCCTTACCCCGACCCTGGGGACCCTTACCCCGACCTTGGGGACCCTTATCCCGACCCTGGGGCCCTTACCTCAACCCTGGGGACCCTTACCCTGACCCTGGGGACTCTTACCCCAACCTTGGGGACCCTTATCCCGACCCTGGGGCCCTTACCTCAACCCTGGGGACTCTTACCCTGACCCTGGGGATCCTTACCCTGACCATGGGGGCCTTATCCCGACCCTGGGGACCCTTACCCTAACCCTGGGAACCCTTACCCTGAACCTGGGGATCCTTACCCCGACCATGGGGGCCTTATCCCGACCCTGGGGACCCTTACCCTAACCCTGGGGACCCTTACCCTGACCCTGGAGATCCTTATCCCGACCCTGGGGCCCTTACCCCGACCATGGGGACCCTTACCCTGATCCTGGGGATCCTTATCCCAACCCTGGGGCCCTTACCCCGACCATGGGGACCCTTACCCTGACCCTGGAGCACTTACTTAGACCCTGGGGCACTTACCCTGACCCTGGGACCCTCACCCTGACCCTGCATCCATACCCTGACCTTGGGCCCTCACCCTGACCCTGGGACCCTCACCCTGACCCTGCATCTATACCCTGACCCTGGGACCCCCACCTTGACCCTAAGGCCCTTACCCTGTCCCTGGGGCCCTCACCCTGACCCTGGGACCCTCAACCTGACCCTGGATCCATACCCTGACCCTGGGACCCCCACCCTGACCCTAAGGCCCTTACCCTGACCCTGGGGCCCTTACCATCACTGTGGAGCACAGCTCCTGGTAATCTGACAGCAGCCTCTTCAGATTGTCATTGACAGCAGGGTCATGAATGAGCTCGAAGACGACCTCGCCTTTCTCGATCACCAACTTTATCCCCGGTTCATGAGACACGATCGTCTGCTGGATGGCCTGAGGCAGAGAGAAGAGTTTAGGTTTGAGCATCATATGGCCAAAATTTCCGCAACACTCATATTTTAAAATGTAACATTATCAATCGTAGACTGCAAAATGAGAACAATTTTGATGATTATAGGGCAAAGCAGGTATGAAGTTTGGGAGAATGATGTTTTGAGTGAAGTAGAACACCTGAAAGTGCCCTAGGGATTATTTCTTTCACCTGTCTCCCACTATAACAGGCTCAGACTTAGGTAATCCATATATTTTCCTCATGACATTTTGGGCAGGTGTTAGATTTCCTTCGCTCCGCGATTGGTGGCCATGCCGCCAGCTGTCTAGGCCCTGAGCTCTGGAATGACCTCCCTGAACCTCCACCTTGAAGGTACCATCTTTCGGATGAAATGTTAAACTGAGGCCCCGTCTGCCCTCTCAGGTGGACTTAAAAAATTCCACAGCACTATTTCGAGGAAGAGCAGGGGAGTTCTCCCTGGTGTCCTGGGCCAAAATTTATCCCTCAACCAACATCACTAAAAAACAGATTATCAAATCATTTATCTCATTGTTGTTTGTGGGACCTTGCTGTGCGCAATTTTGGGTGCCACATTTCATACATTACAACAGTGACTACAGGTCAAAAGTACTTCATTGGCTGTAAAGCTCATTGAAACTTCTCGAGGTCATGAAAGACGCTATAGATATATAAATTTCTTTCAACATACAATAAGTCGAACTATTTATTTTGTTATTATTTAGCCAGTTTTCTCAGTTCGCCTTACCTTGTATTTGGCTAGCTGGGCTTTCTTCTCATACAGTTCCACTTTTGGTTCCACCGGAATTTGTAAGATAGCCTGATACTCTGCCAACCACTTGGTTTGGCTCTGGTACTTGTCCAAGAACTCTTTCGTGAGGTACAGACATTTCTCCAGGTTGCCGCGCTCCCGCCTGATGGAGCTGGTCAGCTCATTCAGTTGGCCAATATGACCATCCATCGATTCCCGAAGGCGCTGAGCTCCGGACCCCTCCAGGCACTCGATGGCCTTCTCGCTCTTCTCAAGAATCATCTTCAGTAAGCTATTCCCCATGTCAATGTCATTGTGCAGGGTCTGGAAATGAAACAGCATCTCTGAAAAGTAAAGGCTACGCAAGAGGCCACAACTGCTCGCAGTGCTGTTTATGCTCGAGTATTCCACTCTCCCCTTTAAGGGTTTTCAAACACATTGGCCTAGAAATTCAGTCGCGTTTGCGCCCACTTAGGGGCGAAAGAGTGGGTTGCGCCGGAAGTTTTTTAGTGCCCGAAATTAAGTTGGTCCCTAACAGCGGCGTTAGCCGGTAGCGCTGCGCCGGCACCGATGACGTCATCGGTGTGCGCAGCGCCCCAGTTCCAACGCGATTCTGTGCCGAAGGCCAAATTCAGTTGCGGCCGCCTCGCCCGCAGCGGCCGCAAACAACGTTTGAAAAACAGGGCCTTGCAGCTCCGAGAGGCCGGCGCATAAAGGTGGAGGGGCGGCCGGCCGCTTTCCCGGCGGCCGCATGGCCGCACCTCCCTCCCCGGACTCCTGCACCACCCCCCCGCGGCATTGCTGTCTGACTCCCGCGAGCCCGGCACTTCTCCGTGGTGCCGGGCTCATTTGCCGGGGGAATCCAGCGGCGATCTCACGGCTGCAGGCAGCTCCTCCTTAAGATAAGGAGGAGGCCTGCAGTACCCCAGCCTGCCGCACCGCATCGGGTGGCGCAGCGGCAGCTGGACGCCTGAAATAGACTTTCATCGCCCCAAGCGAGGCGGCCAAACCCTGCAATAGCGCCCGCCTCCGTCTTGGCCCGTCGCAACTGAATTTCAGGCGGGCGCTACGGGAATCCGGGCGAGCGCTAAATTTCGGGCGCTAAAGACCTGGCGGGGCCTTACTGAATTTCTAGGCCATTTTCTTTACTAATCAGGGTGCTTTGGATCAAAGGGGCTGGTGAATGTTAATCAATTGGTCTCGCACATTCTTGTGGGCTATAATGAAGCCAAGGGGACAGAGTGGGCTGGAAACGATGTCCAGTGTGTCCAAGCCACAGATCATAGGTCACATGAACCCCCCCACCACCCGCCTGCTCATGAAGTCATCGAACCACAGAAGTTTCCAGCACTAAACGAGGCCAGTCCAGTCTCTGCTAGAGCAACCCACTCTTTCCCCATAGGCCTGTGTCAATCCCAAACTAATCCCACTGCCCCGCTCTCTCCCTGTAGGCCTGTGTCAATCCCAAACTAATCCCACTGCCCCACTCTCTCCCAGTAGCCCTGTGTTAATCCCAAACTAATCCCACTGCCCCGCTCTCTCCCTGTAGCCTTGTGTCAATCCCAAAACTAATCCCACTGCCCGTTCTCTCCCTGTAGCCCTGTGTCAATCCCAAAACTAATCCCACTGACCCACTCTTTCCCTGTAGCCCTGTGTCAATCCCAAACTAATCCCACTGCCCCGCTCTCTCCCAGTAGCCCCGTGTCAATCCCAAAACTAATCCCACTGCCCCGCTCTCTCCCTGTAGCCCCGTGTCAATCCCAAAACTAATCCCACTGCCCGCTCTCTCCCAGTAGCCCCGTGTCAATCCCAAACTAATCCCACTGCACCGCTCTCTTCCCATAGCCTTTCCCTGCTTCTCTATTAAATCCCCATTTACCGTTCTCTGCTCCAGTGGGAATAGTCCCAGTATCTCAAGTCTCTCCTCTGATCTATAGTTACCCATCCCTGGCACCATCCTGGTGAACCTACGCTGTACGCTCTCTATGGCTTTAATGTACTTTCTATAATGGGGCACTTAAAACTGCACTCAGTACTCTAACTGTGGCCTAGCCATTACCGTGTACAAATTTATCATTACCTATTTATAAAACCCCAAATTCTATCGGCATTTTTATAGCTTTATCCACCTGCACTCACACTTTCAGGGATGATGCATTTGAACCCGAGTCTCTCTGTTCTTCCACACCTTTCAATGTCTTTCCATTAAGTGTATACTCCCATTCCAAAATGTATCACCTCACACTTATCAACTGCCCCCATCTGACCAGTCTCCTAACCTGTCTATTTCTTTCTGAGGTCTTTTACAGCCCTCCTCGCAATTTGACAAACCTCCTACTTTTGTGTCATCAGCAAGTTTCATGATTTTGTTAGATAGCAAAATACTGCAGATGCCTGTATCTGAGTCCAAATCTATATATATACACGGAGAGCAAAAGTGAACCCAGCACTGACCACTGGGGTACAACACTTCAATCCTTCTCCAGTCCAACCAACACCCATTCATCCCAACTCCTTGTTTCTTGCTCATCAGCCGACTCTGTATCCATGCTTCTGCATTGTCACTTCTGCCATATACCGGAATTTCTCGAACAAGCCTCTTGTGAGGCACCTTATCAAACCATCCTGAAGATCCATGTACACCACATCCATATCTATCCAATCACTCACCTCTTCAAAAATCTATATTGAAGTCCAGGCAACTTGGGGCTTTTGGACTTATAGTTCGTACTCACTGGTTTCTCCTACTTGAATTTAGTGTGCCTGAAGGTTTGGAAAGGGTTGTTCTTTGCATTGTTGCCACATTGGATCAATCCTAAATCAGAACACCAGCAGTGATCCAACGAGGCAACAGCGCTGTGAGCACACAATAAAACGCCACACTGGCCACTTGCATTGGGCGAGGGGAAGAAATGTGGGGGGGGAATATACAGAAGGGCAGATTGTATAAATTAGCGCTGCTGGCATACAGCTTTGCATGATGGGAGCACGCATCAGGAATTCGGGAATTGGAGGTCTTTGAGACCCGCAGGAATTTCTATCGGAAAACTGGGTGGGTTGCCCTGGCCTCCAGGTGTAAGTTCCCAATGTGTGCTCGTGTTGTGTAGAGCTCTGCTCCGGGAGCACGAATGCGCAATACCCACCTTGTGTATAAACAGCAACAACTTGTATTTATATAGCGCCTTTAACCTAGTAAAACGTCCCAAGGTGCTGCACAGGAGTATTAAAAGACAAAAAAAATTGACACTGAGCCACATAAGGAGAAACTAGGGCAGGTGACCAAAAGCTGGGTCAAAGAGATAGGTTTTAAGGTGCGTCTTAAAGGAGGAAAGAGAGGTAGCGAGCGGAGAGGTTTAGGGAGGGAATTCCAGAGCTTAGAGCCTAGGCAACAGAAGACACAGCCACCAATGGTTGAGCGATTATAATCAGGGATGCTCAAGAGGGCGGAATTAGAGGAGCGCCGATATCTTGGAGGGTTTTGGGGTTGAAGGAGATTACAGAGATAGGGAGGGGCGAGGCCATGAAGGGATTTGAAAAACAAGGATGAGAATTTTGAAATCGAGGCGTTGTTTAACCGGGAACCAATGTAGGTCAGTGAGCACAGGGGTGATGGGTGAACGGAAATTGGTGCGAGTTAGGACACGGGCTTTGGTACATCTCAAGTTTATGTAAGGTAGAAGAATGTGGGAGAACAGCCAGGAGAGTATAAATCTACATGCGTATTTATATTGAGCCCTTAACTCTTGTAATGCATGTATTTCCTTTTCTCTTACCTCAAACTTTTTAATCTTGCTTTCCATGGCGATTTTGTCCACCACGTTTAGAGCCACAGCCATGTTTTTGAAGTTCTTCTGCGCGGCCCTGAGCCAGTCCGTGTAGGTGCTCAGTGCTGAATCAGCTTCCTCCAAGGCTCTCAGCTCCTCTCTCAGCAACTTGGTCTGGTCCTGCGAGAAGAGACAGATTCCCCAGTGTGCGATGTGATACTCACCCATAACATTCAGGAGCCTCATTCATCAGAGCTGGGACACTGCAATATTAAGCCGCCTGTGCTAATCCCTATTATTACACCGTGGCTCAACCAAAGTTCCTGGGTTCAAGTCCCACTCCAGGGACTTGAGCACATAATCTAGGCTGACACTTCCAGTGCAGTACTGAGGGAGTGCTGCATTGTCGAGGTGCCGTCTTTTGGATGAGATGTTAAATCATTGCCCTGACCGCTCTCTCAGGTGGACGTAAAAGATCCCATGGCACTTCTTCGAAGAAGAGCAGGGAAGTCCTGGGCAATATTTATCCCTCAACCAACATCACTAAAATAGATGATCTTGCCATTATCGCACTGCTGTTTGTGGGAACTTACTGTGCACAAATTGGCTGCCATGTTTCTCGACATTTCAACAGTGACTACACTTCAGAATTACTTCAATTGAATGTAAAGTGCTTTAGGACATCCGGAGGTCGTGAAGGGTGGTATATAAATGTATGTTCTTTCTGCCATAACCACTTTAGAGTAAATATTCTTATAATACTAAGTGCAAAATCAAAAATCATAAGTAAAAAGAAAGAACTGGCAATTAGACACTGAAGTTAAAAGATCTTCACAGTAACAAGAAAGCTGAGCTTCCTCTCCCTGCTCAGACCGGGAGTAATCCAAGTGCAGTGAACCAGGAGTGGATTGCACGAGCCCAATCCTCCTGTCAGGCCTGATTTAAGTATCGCAGGCCTACACTGTGCATGCTCCCTTGCACCGAAGAGCAAGTCTAGGCACAGTCTGTGCCTTTAAGGCAGCAGCAACCTTAAAGGGGCAGGTCAGACGGAAGTCCCATGAGAGAGGCTGAAAGACCTGGAATATTTGTACGGCAATGGGGGCAGCTTCTGAAGACTCGCGGTAAGCTTTTAAATCCATCTACATCTGCTAGAAGCTGTAAAAATGCCAATGGGTTTCATGGTGATTTAAAGGACCATCTCCTGTGAATGAGTCTTGAAGAGATTTGGATACCACGAACTTTGGTCCCCCCATATTTAGGTTTGGTACTCCGCAGATTTTGTTTCCTCTAGATTTGGATCCCCCAGATTTGGACCAACCAAAATTTGGATCTCACAGATTTGGTTCCCTCTAGCTTTGGATCCCGCCAGATTTAGATGCCCAGATTTGAATCCCCTCTGATTTGATGAATTTCCAATCTTGGTTCCACTGCTTTGGAAAGCATAGCCGAAACATTTACCCACAGGGAGGCGGGGAAAACCCACGCCAGATTCATCTCTCGGGCTGTTGTCACACACGTCCGTCCACTGGTCCACGGGTAACCCGGAATGGAGACTGAATCATGGAATCTTCCAGTACAGAAACAGGACATTTGGTCCATCAAGTCTGTGCTGCTATCTTTCTCCACATGAACCAACTCATCTAATCCCACCCTCCTGCTCACTCCCCATTCCCTTTAACATCCCACCCAGTCTAATCCCACTCTCCTGCTCACTCCCCATACCCTTTAATATCCCACCCAGTCTAATCCCACTCTCCTGCTCACTCCCCATACCCTTTAATATCCCACCCAGTCTAATCCCACTCTCCTGCTCACTCCCCATTCCCTTTAACATCCCACCCAATCTAATCCCACTCTCCTGCTCACTCCCCATACCCTTTAATATCCCACCTAGTCTAATCCCACTCTCCAGCTCACTCCTCATACCCTTTAATATCCCACCTAGTTTAATCCCACTCTCCGGCTCACTCCTCATACCCTTTAATATCCCACCCAGTCTAATCTCACTCTCCTGCTCACTCCCCATACCCTTTAATATCCCACCTAGTCTAATCCCACTCTCCTGCTAATCCCCATACCCTTTAATATCCCACCTAGTCTAATCCCACTCTCCTGCTCACTCCTCATACCCTTTAATATCCCACCTAGTCTAATCCCACTCTCCTGCTCACTCCTCATACCCTTTAATATCCCACCCAGTCTAATCCCACTCTCCAGCTCACTCCTCATACCCTTTAATATCCCACCTAGTCTAATCCCACTCTCCTGCTCACTCCTCATACCCTTTAATATCCCACCTAGTCTAATCTCACTCTCCTGCTCACTCCCCATACCCTTTAATATCCCACCCAGTCTAATCTCACTCTCCTGCTCACTCCCCATATCCTTTAATATCCCACCTAGTCTAATCCCACTCTCCTGCTCACTCCCCATACCCTTTAATATCCCACCCAGTCTAATCCCACTCTCCAGCTCACTCCTCATACCCTTTAATATCCCACCTAGTCTAATCCCACTCTCCTGCTAATCCCCATACCCTTTAATATCCCACCTAGTCTAATCCCACTCTCCTGCTAATCCCCATACCCTTTAATGTCCCACCTAGTCTAATCCCACTCTCCTGCTAATCCCCATACCCTTTAATATCCCACCCAGTCTAATCCCACTCTCCTGCTAATCCCCATACCCTTTAATATCCCACCCAGTCTAATCCCACTCTCCTGCTAATCCCCATACCCTTTAATATCCCACCCAGTCTAATCCCACTCTCCTGCTAATCCCCATACCCTTTAATATCCCACCTAGTCTAATCCCACTCTCCTGCTAATCCCCATACCCTTTAATATCCCACCCAGTCTAATCCCACTCTCCTGCTAATCCCCATACCCTTTAATATCCCACCCAGTCTAATCCCACTCTCCTGCTAATCCCCATACCCTTTAATATCCCACCCAGTCTAATCCCACTCTCCTGCTAATCCCCATACCCTTTAATATCCCACCCAGTCTAATCCCACTCTCCTGCTAATCCCATACCCTTTAATATCCCACCCAGTCTAATCCCACTCTCCTGCTCACTCCTCATACCCTTTAATATCCCACCTAGTTTAATCCCACTCTCCGGCTCACTCCTCATACCCTTTAATATCCCACCCAGTCTAATCTCACTCTCCTGCTCACTCCCCATACCCTTTAATATCCCACCCAGTCTAATCCCACTCTCCTGCTAATCCCCATACCCTTTAATATCCCACCTAGTCTAATCCCACTCTCCAGCTCACTCCTCATACCCTTTAATATCCCACCTAGTTTAATCCCACTCTCCTGCTCACTCCTCATACCATTTAATATCCCACCCAGTCTAATCCCACTCTCCAGATCACTCCTCATACCCTTTAATATCCCACCTAGTCTAATCCCACTCTCCTGCTAATCCCCATACCCTTTAATATCCCACCTAGTCTAATCCCACTCTCCTGCTCACTCCTCATACCCTTTAATATCCCACCTAGTCTAATCCCACTCTCCTGCTCACTCCTCATACCCTTTAATATCCCACCCAGTCTAATCCCACTCTCCAGCTCACTCCTCATACCCTTTAATATCCCACCTAGTCTAATCCCACTCTCCTGCTAATCCCCATACCCTTTAATATCCCACCTAGTCTAATCCCACTCTCCTGCTAATCCCCATACCCTTTAATATCCCACCTAGTCTAATCCCACTCTCCTGCTAATCCCCATACCCTTTAATATCCCACCCAGTCTAATCCCACTCTCCTGCTAATCCCCATACCCTTTAATATCCCACCCAGTCTAATCCCACTCTCCTGCTAATCCCCATACCCTTTAATATCCCACCCAATCTAATCCCACTCTCCTGCTAATCCCCATACCCTTTAATATCCCACCCAGTCTAATCCCACTCTCCTGCTAATCCCCATACCCTTTAATATCCCACCCAGTCTAATCCCACTCTCCTGCTAATCCCCATACCCTTTAATATCCCACCCAGTCTAATCCCACTCTCCTGCTAATCCCCATACCCTTTAATATCCCACCCAGTCTAATCCCACTCTCCTGCTAATCCCCATACCCTCTAATATCCCACCCAGTCTAATCCCACTCTCCTGCTAATCCCCATACCCTTTAATATCCCACCCAGTCTAATCCCACTCTCCTGCTAATCCCCATACCCTTTAATATCCCACCCAGTCTAATCCCACTCTCCTGCTCACTCCTCATACCATTTAATATCCCACCCAGTCTAATCCCACTCTCCTGCTCACTCCCCATTCCCTTTAATATCCCACCCAGTCTAATCCCACTCTCCAGCTCACTCCCCATACCCTTTAATATCCCATCCAGTCTAATCCCACTCTCCTGCTGATCCCCATAACCTTTAATATCCCACCTAGTCTAATCCCACTCTCCTGCTCACTCCTCATACCCTTTAATATCCCACCCAGTCTAATCCCACTCTCCAGCTCACTCCTCATACCCTTTAATATCCCCCCCAGTCTAATCCCACTCTCCTGCTCACTCCCCATACCCTTTAATATCGAACCCAGTCTAATCCCACCCTCCTGCTCACTCCCCATACCCTTTAACATCCCACCCAGTCTAATCCCACTCTCCTGCTCACTCCTCATACCCTTTAATATCCCACCTAGTCTAATCCCACTCTCCTGCTAATCCCCATACCCTTTAATATCCCACCCAGTTTAATCCCACTCTCCTGCTCACTCCCCATACCCTTTAATACCCCATCTAGTCTATTCCCACTCTCCTGCTAATCCCCTTTAATATTCCTATTTTATGGGAAGGCCTTAAACTTCTCATCTCTAGTGAAAAAAACAAATCTCAAGTCTCTCTGCATAGCTGTAATCCTCACCCCTGTAACATTCCAGGGAACTGACTCCACTGAGTGAATAGCACTGCACTGACAGGCTGCCCTCACAAAGGTATAGTGATGACCAAAAATGCAGCACACTTAAGAGGGTACAAAGCCTCCAAATAAACACGATAAATGTTGTTACAAGCTCGAGTGCCCAGATGCCGGTTGCCGGTTTAGCACGGACCATGATTCTTGAGCTGTCGGCTACATACCACCACATGAAGCAGAATGCCCTGGTATCTGGCGGCTAGTTGGGTAGCTTGACTTCCCACGCTGCTGTTGATGTGACTCTCCTCCAGGACTTGATGGGCTAGCAACCCGACCCTTTCCACTTCATCCTTCCGAGCAAGGATTTCTTCATTCCATTTCTAATAAGACAGAAAGGAAAATGAATAAACCATGCACTGTCATTTGAATCTAACTAACAATACGGCTGATTGTAGAAAATAAAAAATAAAAACTTATGCTGGTCAAACCAGGCTGTATGTTTTATTTTTGCCACATGCAGAACAGTCTCCCAACTTGTACACAGATTATTGGTTAGCTAGCACTGGCTTTTTTACCCCATCTAAAACTTCAGATACCAAAGCTCTGCTCTAGGTTAGCGCAAATCATATGAAAAGTCAGCTGCGATGGATTTAAAATAAAAGATGCTGCTTCCGATTGTGTTAGCGTCAGACAGAAGAGTTACAGGGAAAGTCTGCTTAGAGGAGGATTATTATCAGCAGGAGGTGGATATGTGTGTGCGTGTGTGCAGCTGTGTTTGTGTTTTAAATATGTATGTGCACACGTGTGTGTGTGAGAGAACTGGGTGTGTGTGAACTGAGTGTGCGTGAGTTTGTGTGAATGCGTGCGTGCATATTTGTGCATGTGCACATGTGGGTGTATGTGTGTGTGTAAAATAACACAGCAGTGTTTAGCAAGTAACATCGTTTGTACCAAATAATTTAAAAGGCTAATGCAATGTTGGCCTTTGTGTCAAGAGGGCTGGAATACAAAGGGGTGGAAGTTATGTTACAGCTGTACAGAACTCTGGTTAGACCTCATCTGGAGTAACTGCGTCCAGTTCTGGGCACCGCACCTCAGGAAGGATATATTGGCCTTGGAGGGGGAGCAGCGCAGATTCACCAGAATGATACCGGGGCTAAAAGGGTTAAATTATGAGGACAGGTTGCATAGACTGGGCTTGTATTCCCTCGAGTATAGAAGATTATTAGGTGATCTAATTGAGGTGATCAAAGGGTTTGATAGGGTAGGTAGAGAGAAACTATTTCCTCTGGTGGGGAATCCAGAACAAGTGGGTATAACTAAAATTAGAGCCAGGCCTTTCAGGGGTGATGTCAGGAAGCACTTCTTCACACAAAGGGTAGTGGAAATCTGGAACTCTCTCCCCCAAAAAGCTGTTGAGGCTTTGAAAATTTCAAAACATGAGATTGATAGATTTTTGTTAGTTAAGGATGTCAAGGGATATGGAAGCTAAATGGGGTCAAGATACAGATCAGCCAAGATCCAACTGAATTGCGGAACTAACTAGAGGGTCTGAATGGCCTCCTCCTGTTCCTAAGTTCAAAGTTTGATGCTATTTCAACTTCAAATCGTACCTTTATAAAGTGCCAATGTTTACATGTGCTAGATAAGTCAGTCGGGCAGATTCAGTCCGGATGCAGCAATGTAATGGATGGAGCGATGGAATGGATGGAGCGATGGAATGGATGGAGCGATGGAATGGATGGAGCGATGAAATGGATGGAGCGATGGAATGGATGGAGCGATGGAATGGATGGAGCGATGAAATGGATGGAGCGATGAAATGGATGGAGCGATGGAATGGATGGAGCGATGGAATGGATGGAGCGATGGAATGGATGGAGCGATGGAATGGATGGAGCGATGGAATGGATGGAGCGATGGAGTGGATGGAGCGATGGAGTGGATAGAGCGATGGAGTGGATGGAGCGATGGAATGGATGGAGCGATGGAATGGATGGAGCGATGGAATGGATGGAGCGATGGAATGGATGGAGCGATGGAATGGATGGAGCGATGGAATGGATGGAGCGATGGACTGGATGGAGCGATGGAATGGATGGAGCGATGGAATGGATGGAGCGATGGAATGGATGGAGCGATGGAATGGATGGAGCGATGGAATGGATGGAGCGATGGAATGGATGGAGCGATGCAATGGATGGAGCGATGGAATGGATGGAGCGATGGAATGAAAAGACCAGTCAGCAGTGGTGTGGAGCAATGTGCTGTTGCTGTTTACACTGTACACACCTGTAGTTGCTGTAGCTGAGTCTCTTTCGTGACCCGGTCAGACTTTCTTCCCGTCCGCAGGTTGACCTTGCTCTCTAGGTCGGAGAGCCACATGTCTACCTGCTGGAACATCTTCTCCAGCCGCCTGAGCATGCTCAGTGTGGCATTGACCCTCTCCTTTGCCTCGACGAGCCTTCGCTGGTACAGGTGCCAGTCCCGCTGAGCGGATTCGAGAATGCGATCCTCCATATACGTAGATCCAGACAGGGTCACCTTCTCCTGGGTCCTAAGGACAGCGCTCATTAAAGTCTGGCCCTCAGTACAGTGCCTCTCCAAGTCCTGTGGAACAATATGGTTGTGTTGGGCTGCATTAATACAATGCAAGGCAGCTGCTTGGGATATATTCATGAAATTAACTGCATAATCTACATTAGATAATCTTTAATGTCAGGTGTACCTCAATTGCTAGCACTATCGCCTTTGAGTCAGAAGATCATAGGTTTAAGTCCCACTCCAGAAACCTGAGCACATAATCTAGGCTGACACTCCAATGCAGTACTGAGGGAGTGCTACACTGTCAAAGGTACCATCTTTCAGATGAGACGTTAAACCGAGGCCCCGTCTGCCCTCTCAGGTGGACATAAAAGATCCCATTCACCATTTTGAAGAAGAGCAGGGTGTCCTGGCCAACATTTATGTCAGGGTGAGGCTGGTTCTGGACCCAAGTGCAGACAGACGAGGCGAGAAGCAGGTATGCAGTCTTAAATAAAAGTACTTTACTAGAATCACACAGGTAAACAGTTACAAACATAGGAGCTCAAGACAAGCTACCACTAGGCAAACGGCTTGTCAAGACTGAGCACAGAGGGAAGAAACCACAGAACTTAAATACAAGCAAAAACAGGTGAAACCAATAAACCTGATAAAAGGCAGTTAAGTAATAAACACAGGAGAAACTAGTAACAATTAGCAAAGGGAAAAAACAAGTGAAGGTGCCATCTAGGGGTTACTGAGGGAACTAACCAGCACCCTCACAATTTATCCCTCAATCTGGTCATTTATTTCATTGCCGTTTGCGGGATCTTGCTGTGCACAATTTGGCTGCCAGGTTTCCTATATTACAACAGTACCTACATTTCAAAAAAGTACTTCATTGGCTGTAAATCACTTTGGGATGTCCTGGAGTCGTGAAAGGTGCTATAGAAATGCAAATCACTTTTTACCTCTAGGTCTCGGAGTGTATTTTCAAAGGTCTCAACATCATTCCCCAGGTGCGAACAGCAGCAGAGCTTCTCCTTTTCCTGCTCTAGCCACTCCTCAAACAATTTCAGACCGTGCTGGTACTCTTGGTGGAGCTGAACCAGTTCCTCAGCTTTTCTGGTGCCCTCCTGGAAACCAAAGGAAACGGGTTCACGTTCACATAAAAGGATCCCAATAGAATTACCCAGCGGGTGTCATTTTCTGAGCACACGGTAGCAGTGGGGAATCTCACCCGCCAGCACCCATATTGGGAATCCGTGACCCCCACAACTTCAATAGAAAGGCCCTAGGAACGGCTGGTTAAGGTCAGGCCCTAGGGACGGCTGGTTAAGGTGCAGGCCCTAGGGATGGCTGGTTAAGGTCAGGCCCTAGGGACGGCTGGTTACGGTGCAGGCCCTAGGGATGGCTGGTTAAGGTCAGGCCCTAGGGATGGCTGGTTAAGGTGCAGGCCCTAGGGATGGCTGGTTAAGGTCAGGCCCTAGGGACGGCTGGTTAAGGTGCAGACCCGAGGGACGGCTGGTTACGGTGCAGGCCCTAGGGATGGCTGGTTAAGGTGCAGCACGGTGGCATAGTGGTTAGCACTGTTGCCTCACAGCGCCAGGGACCCGGGTTCAAATCCGGCCTCAGGTGACTGTCTGTGTGGAGTTTGCACATTCTCCCCGTGTTTGCGTGGGTTTCCTCTGGGTGCTCAGGTTTCCTCCCACAGTCCAAAGATGTGCGGGTTAGGTTGATTGGCCATGATAAAAATTGGCCCTTAGTGTTAGGGGGGATTAAATATGTGGGGTTACGGGGATAGGGCTTGGGTGGGATGGCTGTCGGTGTAGGGACCGGGTGCTAGGGTTTGGATGATCAGCCATGATCTCGTTGAATGGCGGAGCAGGCTCGAAGGGCCGAATGGCCTACTCCTGCTCCTAGTTTCTATGTTTCTATGTGCAGGCCCTAGGGACGGCTGGTTAAGGTGCAGGCCCGAGGGACGGCAGGCTAAAGTGCAGGCCCGAGGGACGGCTGGTAAAGGTGCAGACCCGAGGGACGGCAGGCTAAAGTGCAGGCCCTAGAGACGGCTGGTTAAGGTGCAGGCCCGAGGGACGGCAGGCTAAACTGCAGGCCCGAGGGACGGCTGGTCAAGGTGCAGGCAGCTGATGAAGGAACCAGAGTTCATTCCTAAACAGAAGGGAGCACCAAGTGTATGATCGCAGACATCTCCTATAAATAGGAACAGGAGGAGGCCTTTCAGTCCCTCAAGCCTGTTTCACCATTCAATCAGATCGTGGCTGATCTGTACTCAACTCCATTTACCCGCCTTGGTTCCATATCTGTTGGTACCCTTCCACCAACAAAAATCTATCATTCTCAGTCTTGAAAGTTTCAATTGACCGAGCCTCAACAGCTTTTTGGGCAAGAGAGTTCCAGATTTCCACTACCCTTTCTGTGAAGAAGTGCTTCCTCACATCACCCCTGAATAGCCTACCCCTAAATTTTAAGGCTATGCCCCCTTGTTCTGGATTCCCCCATCAGAGGAAATAGTTTCCCTCTATCTACCCTATCAAATCCTTTGATCATCTTAAACACTTCAATCAGACCACCCCTTAATCTTCTATACTCAAGGGAATACAAGCCTAGTCTATGCAATCTGTCCTCCTAATTTAACCCTTTTAGCCCTGGTATCATTCTGGTGAATTTGTGCTGCTCCCCCTCCAAGGCCAATATATCCTTCCTGAGGTGCGGTGCCCAGAACAGAACGCAGTTACTCCAGATAGAGCCTAACCAGAGCTTTATATAACTGTAACATAATTTCTACCCCTTTGTATTCCAGCCCCTTTGAGCCCATTAGCCTTTTAAATTATTTTTTTTACACCTGTCCACTAGCTTTTAGTGATTTCTGTATTTGGGCCCCTAAATCTCTCTGCTCATCCACCGTTCCCAGCTACTCGTCATTTAGAAAAGACTCTGATCTATCTTTCTTAGGTTCAAAGTGGATGACCTCACAATTACCCACATTAAACTCCATCTGCCACAGTGTTGCCCATACACATAATCTATCAATGTTCCTTTGCAACTTTCTGCTCCCATCTACACTATTTAATATGCCACCTAACTTATGGGACGGGTCTCCTGTATGCAGCCTGTTTCAATCGTGTACCATAGATGTGAGCAAGCACTAGACAACCGAAGATTGAACTAACATAAATACGGCGCACAGCAATAAAAATAAACAGCTGCTTTTGTCAGTCAGGGCTCAGATGGTAGCACTCTCCCCTCTAAGTCAGGAGATAGTGGGTTCAAGTCCCACTCCAGAGACTTGAGCTCAAAACCTAGGCAGGCACTTCAGTGCAGCAATGAGGGAGTGCTGCCCTGTCGGAGGTGCTGTCTTTGGGATGAGACGGCCCCATCTGCCCTTTCGGGTGGATGTAAACAATCCCACGGCACTATTTCAAAGAAGAGCAGGGGAGTTCTCTCTGGTGGCCAGGCCAATATTTGTCCCTCAATCATTAATGACTTATTGGTCATTTAACACATTGCTGTTGTGGGATCTTGCTGGTCGCAATTTGGCCACCACATTGACTACACTTCAAAAAAGTACTACATTGACGTCCTGATGTCGTGAAAGGCACTATAGAAATGCAAGTTCTTTCTTTCTTTTTACTGGCTTGTTTCTGTGCAGCGTACCTTAGCCTTATCACTCAGATTGCTGAAGCGTTCCTGAAGCTCTTGCAGTTCCAAACGTGTCACGTAGTGCTGGGTCATGCTCTCGCCTTTAGCCTGGATGGTCGCCAGCAGACGGCTGTGACTCAGGGTATCTTCGTACAGTAACTGAAACAGCAGAATCCACATCTGACTCATTGCACGAAAGGAAAAACGCTTGTTACATTATTTGCGCACGTTTCAAGATTAAACTTACTTCAACTACGAGAGTTCACAGGAGAGATTATCCTGGGTCTGTACCCAGGGAGTACCGGATCATCTGGGCGCAGTGAATATCCGAAATTCAGACAAATAGGAGTGCCACCTGCAAAGGAACTGGCCCAGTTTTTCCGATATCCACTGTGCCCAGATGGCCCACTGCTCTTGGGTACAGATCCAGGAAATTATCCCCTTCTGTATTTTATGATCTCACCAGATGCCTTTCAAACTGGACCGGTAATCCAGAGAACAGGACCAGTAATCCAGAGAACTGGACCAGTAATCCAGAGAACTGGACCAGTAATCCAGAGAACTGCACCAGTAATCCAGAGAACTGGACCAGTAATCCAGAGATCTGGACCAGTAATCCAGAGAACTGAACCAGTAATCCAGCGAGCTGGACCAGTAATCCAGAGAATGGGACCAGTAATCCAGAGAACTGCATCAGTAATCCAGAGAACGGGACCAGTAACCCAGAAAACGGGACCAGTAATCCAGAGAACGGGACCAGTAATCCAGAGAACTGCACCAGTAATCCAGAGAACTGGACCAGTAATCCAGAGAACTGGACCAGTAATCCAGAGAACTGGACCAGTAATCCAGAGAACTGGACCAGTAATCCAGAGAACGGGACCAGTAATCCAGAAAACTGGTCCAATAATCCAGAGAACTGGACCAGTAATCCAGAGAACGTGACCAGTAATCCGGAGAACTGGACCAGTAATCCAGAGAACTGGACCAGTAATCCAGAGAACAGGACCAGTAATACAAAGAACGGGACCAGTAATCCAGAGAGCTGCACCAGTAATCCAGAGAACTGGGCCAGTAAGCCATGGTTCGGGACCAGTAATCCAGAGGACGTGACCAGTAATCCAGAGAATGGGACCAGTAATCCAGAGAACTGGACAAGTAATCAAGAGAACTGGTCCAATAATCCAGAGAACTGGTCAAATAATCCAGAAAACTGGACCAGTAATCCAGAGAACTGGACCAGTAATCCAGAGAACTGGTCCAATAATCCAGAGAAAAGGAGCAGTAATCCAGAGAACTGGACCAGTAACCCAGAGAACTGCACCAGTAATCCAGAGAATGGGACCAGTAATCCAGAGAACTGGACCAGTAATCCAGGGAACTGGTCCAATAATCCAGAGAAAAGGAGCAGTAATCCAGAGAACTGGACCAGTAACCCAGAGAACTGCACCAGTAATCCAGAGAATGGGACCAGTAATCCAGAGAACTGGTCCAATAATCCAGAGAAAAGGAGCAGTAATCCAGAGAACTGGACCAGTAATCCAGAGAATGGGACCAGTAATCCAGAGAACTGGACCAGTAATCGAGAGAACTGGACCAGTAATCCAGAGAACTGGGCCAGTAATCTAGAGAACTGGGCCAGTAATCCAGAGAACATGACCAGTAATCCAGAGAACTGGACCAGTAATAAAGAAAACTGGTCCAATAATCCAGAGAACTGGTCCAATAATCCAGAGAACTTGTCCAATGATCCAGAGAACTGGACCAGTAATCTAGAGAACTGGACCAGTAATCCAGAGAATGGGACCAGTAATCCAGAGAACTGGACCAGTAATCCAGAGAACTGGTCCAATAATCGAGAGAACTGGACAAGTAATCCAGAGAACTGGTCCAATAATCGAGAGAACTGGACAAGAAATCCAGAGAACTGGGCCAGTAATCCAGAGAACGTGACCAGTAATCCAGAGAACGGGACCAGTAATCCAGAGAACCTCGGCCAGTAATCCAGAGAACCCGAACAGTAATCCAGAGAACCCGAACAGTAATCCAGAGAACGGGACCAGTATACAGAGAACTGAACCAGTAATCCAGACAACTGGTCCAGTAATCCAGAGAACTGGTCGAATAATCCAGAGAACTGCACCAGTAATCCAGAGAACATGACCAGTAATCCAGAGAACTGGACGAGTAATCCAGAGAACTGGGCCAGTAATCCAGAGAACAGGACCAGTATTCAAGAGAACGGGACCAGTAATCCAGAGAACGGGACCAGTAATCCAAAGAACCGGAACAGTAATCCAGAGAACTTCACGAGTAATCCAGAGTACTGGGCCAGTAATCCAGAGAACTGGTCCGATAATCCAGAGAACTGGACCAGTAATCCAGTGAACTGGACCAGTAATCTAGAGAACTGGGTCAGTAATCCAGGGATTTGGACCAGTAATCCAGAGAACGTGACCACTAATCCAGAGAACTGGACCAGAAATCCAGAGAACGGGACAAGTAATTCAGAGAACTGGATGAGTAATCCAGAGAACGGGACCAGTAATCCAGAGAACGGGACCAGTAATCCAGAGAACTGGTCCAATAATCCAGAGAACTGGACCAGTAATCCAGTGAACTGGTCCAATAATCCAGAGAACTGGACCAGTAATCCAGGGAACTGCACCAGTAATCCAGGGAACTGCACCAGTAATCCAGAGAACTGGGCCAGTAATCCAGAGAACGGGACCAGTAATCTAGAGAACTGGACCAGTATTCCGGAGAACTGGACCAGTAATCGAAAGAACTGCATCAGTAATCCAGAGAACTGGGTCAGTAATCCAGAGAGCGGGACCAGTGATCCAGAGAATGGGGCCAGTAATCCAGAGAACTGGGCCAGTAATCCAGGGATTGGGACCAGTAATCCAGAGAATGGGACCAGTAATCCAGAGAACTGGATGAGCAATCCAGAGAACTGGTCCAATAATCCAGAGAACATGGACCAGTAATCCAGAGAACTGGTCCAATAATCCAGAGAACTGGACCAGTAATCCAGAGAACTGGACCAGTAATCCAGAGAACTGGACCAGTAATCCAGAGAACTGCACCAGTAATCCAGAGAACTGGACCAGTAATCCAGAGAACTGGACCAGTAATCCAGAGAACTGCACCAGTAATCCAGAGAACGGGAGCAGTAATCCAGAGAACTGGTCCAATAATCCAGAGAATTGGACCAGTAATCCAAAGAACCGGACCAGTAATCCAGAGAACTGCACCATTAATCCAGAGAACTGGGGCAGTAATCCAGGGATCGGGACCAGTAATCCAGAGAACTGCACCAGTAATCCAGAGAACTGGACCAGTAATCCAGAGATCTGGACCAGTAACCCAGAGAGCTGAACCAGTGATCCAGCGAGCTGGACCAGTAATCCAGAGAATGGGACCAGTAATCCAGAGAACTGCATCAGTAATCCAGAGAACGGGACCAGTAATCCAGAGAACGGGACCAGTAATCCAGAGAACGGGACCAGTAATCCAGAGAACTGGACCAGTAATCCAGAGAACTGGAACAATAATCCAGAGAACTGGACCGGTAATCCAGAGAACGGGGCCAGTAATTCGGAGAACTGGACCAGTAATCCAGAAAACTGGTCCAATAATCCAGAGAACTGGACCAGTAGTCCAGAGAACGTGACCAGTAATCCGGAGAACTGGACCAGTAATCCAGAGAACTGGACCAGTAATCCAGAGAACAGGACCAGTAATACAAAGAACGGGACCAGTAATCCAGAGAGCTGCACCAGTAATCCAGAGGACTGGGCCAGTAAGCCATGGTTCGGGACCAGTAATCCAGAGAACGTGACCAGTAATCCAGAGAATGGGACCAGTAATCCAGAGAACTGGACAAGTAATCAAGAGAACTGGTCCAATAATCCAGAGAACTGGTCAAATAATCCAGAGAACTGGAACAGTAATCCAGAGAACTGGACCAGTAATCCAGAGAACTGGTCCAATAATCCAGAGAAAAGGAGCAGTAATCCAGAGAACTGGACCAGTAACCCAGAGAACTGCACCAGTAATCCAGAGAATGGGACCAGTAATCCAGAGAACTGGACCAGTAATCCAGAGAACTGGTCCAATAATCCAGAGAAAAGGAGCAGTAATCCAGAGAACTGGACCAGTAACCCAGAGAACTGCACCAGTAATCCAGAGAATGGGACCAGTAATCCAGAGAACTGGACCAGTAATCCAGAGAACTGGTCCAATAATCGAGAGAACTGGACCAGTAATCCAGAGAACTGGGCCAGTAATCCAGAGAACATGACCAGTAATCCAGAGAACTGGACCAGTAATCCAGAAAACTGGGCCAATAATCCAGAGAACTGGTCCAATAATCCAGAGAACTGGTCCAATAATCCAGAGAACTGGACCAGTAATCGAGAGAACTGGACCAGTAATCCAAAGAATGGGACCAGTAATCCAGAGAACTGGACCAGTAATCCAGAGAACTGGTCCAATAATCGAGAGAACTGGACAAGTAATCCAGAGAACTGGGCCAGTAATCCAGAGAACGTGACCAGTAATCCAGAGAACGGGACCAGTAATCCAGAGAACCTCGGCCAGTAATCCAGAGAACCCGAACAGTAATCCAGAGAACAGGACCAGTATACAGAGAACTGGACCAGTAATCCAGACAACTGGTCCAGTAATCCAGAGAACTGGTCGAATAATCCAGAGAACTGCACCAGTAATCCAGAGAACATGACCAGTAATCCAGAGAACTGGACCAGTAATCCAGAGAACTGGGCCAGTAATCCAGAGAACAGGACCAGTATTCAAGAGAACGGGACCAGTAATCCAGAGAACGGGACCAGTAATCCAAAGAACCGGAACAGTAATCCAGAGAACTTCACGAGTAATCCAGAGTACTGAGCCAGTAATCCAGGGATTTGGACCAGTAATCCAGAGAACGTGACCAGTAATCCAGAGAACTGGACCAGTAATCCAGAGAACGGGACAAGTAATTCTGAGAACTGGATGAGTAATCCAGAGAACGGGACCAGTAATCCAGAGAACGGGACCAGTAATCCAGAGAACTGGTCCAATAATCCAGAGAACTGGACCAGTAATCCAGTGAACTGGACCAGTAATCTAGAGAACTGGGTCAGTAATCCAGGGATTTGGACCAGTAATCCAGAGAACGTGACCAGTAATCCAGAGGACGGGACCACTAATCCAGAGAACTGGACCAGTAATCCAGAGAACGGGACAAGTAATTCAGAGAACTGGATGAGTAATCCAGAGAACGGGACCAGTAATCCAGAGAACAGGACCAGTAATCCAGAGAACTGGTCCAATAATCCAGAGAACTGGACCAGTAATCCAGGGAACTGCACCAGTAATCCAGGGAACTGCACCAGTAATCCAGAGAACTGGGCCAGTAATCCAGAGAACGGGACCAGTAATCTAGAGAACTGGACCAGTATTCCAGAGAACTGGACCAGTAATCCAAAGAACTGCATCAGTAATCCAGAGAACTGGGTCAGTAATCCAGAGAGCGGGACCAGTAATCCGGAGAATGGGGCCAGTAATCCAGAGAACTGGGCCAGTAATCCAGGGATTGGGACCAGTAATCCAGAGAACTGGATGAGCAATCCAGAGAACTGGTCCAATAATCCAGAGAACTGGACCAGTAATCCAGAGAACTGGTCCAATAATCCAGAGAACATGGACCAGTAATCCAGAGAACTGGTCCAATAATCCAGAGAACTGGACCAGTAATCCAGAGAACTGCACCAGTAATCCAGAGAACGGGACCAGTAATCCAGAGAACAGGACCAGTAATCCAGAGAACGGGACCAGTAATCCAGAGAATGGGGCCAGTAATCCAGGGATTGGGACCAGTAATCCAGAGAACGTGACCAGTAATCCAGAGAATGGGACCAGTAATCCAGAGAACTGGATGAGCAATCCAGAGAACTGGTCCAATAATCCAGAGAACTGGACCAGTAATCCAGAGAACTGGTCCAATAATCCAGAGAACATGGACCAGTAATCCAGAGAACTGGTCCAATAATCCAGAGAACTGGACCAGTAATCCAGAGAACTGCACCAGTAATCCAGAGAACGGGACCAGTAATCCAGAGAACTGGTCCAATAATCCAGAGAACATGGACCAGTAATCCAGAGAACTGCACCAGTAATCCAGAGAACTGGACCAGTAATCCAGAGAACTGGTCCAATAATCCAGAGAACATGGACCAGTAATCCAGAGAACTGGTCCAATAATCCAGAGAACTGGACCAGTAATCCAGAGAACTGCACCAGTAATCCAGAGAACGGGACCAGTAATCCAGAGAACTGGTCCAATAATCCAGAGAACTGGACCAGTAATCCAGACAACTGGACCAGTAATCCAGAGAACTGCACCAGTAATCGAGAGAACGTGACCAGTAATCCAGAGAATTGGGCCAGTATTCCAGAGAATGGGACCAGTAATCCAGAGAAATTGACCAGTAATCCAGAGAACTGGACCAGTAATCCAGAGAATGGTACCAGCAATCCAAAGAACTGGACCAGTAATCCAGAGAACTGCAGCAGAAATCCAGAGAACTGGGCCAGTAATCCAGGGATTGGGAACAGTAATCCAGAGAACATGACAAGTAATCCAGAGAACGGGACCAGAAATCCAGAGAACGGGACCAGTAATCCAGAGAACGGAGCCAGTAATCCAGAGAACTGGTCCAATAATCCAGAGAACTGGATCAGTAATCCAGCGAACTGGTCCAATAATCCAGAGAACGGGACCAGTAATCCAGAGAACTCGACCAGTAATCCAAAGAACTGCACCAGTAATCCAGAGAACTGCACCAGTAATCCAGAGAACTGGACCAGTAATCCAGAGAGCGGGACCAGTAATCCAGAAAACGGGACCAGTAATCCAGAGAACGGGACCAGTAATCCAGAGAACTGGATGAGTAATCCAGAGAACCGGACCAGTAATCCAGACAACTGGTCCAATAATCCAGAGAACGGGACCAGTAATCCAGAGAACGAGACCAGTAATCCAGAGAACGGGACCAGTAATCCAGAGAACTGGTCCAATAATCCAGAGAACTGGACCAGTAATCCAGAGAACTGGTCCAATAATCCAGAGAACGGGACCAGTAATCCAGAGAACTGGACCAATAATCCAGAGAATGGGACCAGTAATCCAGAGAACGGGACCAGTAATCCAGAGAACTGGTCCAGTAATCCAGAGCACTGGTCCAATAATCCAGAGAACTGGACCAGTAATCCAGAGAACTGCACCAGTAATCTAGAGAACGTGACCAGTAATCCAGAGAACAGGGCCAGTATTCCAGAGAATGGGACCAGTAATCCAGAGAACTGCACCAGTAATCCAGAGAACTGGACCAGTAATGCAGAGAACGGGACCAGTAATCCAGAGAACTGGACCAGTAATCCAGAGAACTGGTCCAATAATCCAGAGAACTGGGTCAGTAATCCAGAGAGCAGGTCCAGTAATCCAGAGAACGGGACCAGTAATCCAGAGAGCTGGGCCAGTAATCCAGGGATCGGGACCAGTAATCCAGAGAACTGGGCCAGTAATCCAGGGATCGGGACCAGTAATTCAGAGAACATGACCAGTAATCCAGAGAACGGGACCAGTAATCCAGAGAACTGGATGAGTAATCCAGAGAACGTCACCTGTAATCCAGAGAACTGGACCAGTAATCCAGAGAACTGGTCCAATAATCCAGAGAACAGAACCAGTAATCCAGAGAGCGGGACCAGTAATCCAGAGAACGGGACCAGTAATCCAGAGAACGGGACCAGTAATCCAGAGAACTGGTCCAATGATCCAGAGCACTGGTCCAATAATCCAGAGAACTGGACCAGTAATCCAGAGAACTGGACCAGTAATCCAGAGAACGGGACCAGTAATCCAGAGAACTGGTCCAATAATCCAGAGAACTGGACTAGTAATCCAGAGAACTGGACCAGTAATCCAGAGAACTGCACCAGTAATCCGGAGAATGTGACCAGTAATCCAGAGAACTGGGCCAGTATTCCAGAGAATGGGACCAGTAATCCAGAGAACTGCACCAGTAATCCAGAGACCTGGACCAGTAATCCAGAGAACTGGTCCAATAATCCAAAGAACTGCACCAGTAATCCAGAGAACTGGACCAGTAATCCAGAGAACTGGTCCAATAATCCAAAGAACTGCACCAGTAATCCAGAGAACTGCACCAGTAATCCAGAGAACTGGGTCAGTAATCCAGAGAGCGGGACCAGTAATCCAGAGAACAGGACCAGTAATCCAGAGAACTGGGCCAGTAATCCAGGGATCGGGACCAGTAATCCAGAGAACTGGGCCAGTAATCCAGAGAATGGGACCAGTAATCCAGAGAACTGGGCCAGTAATCCAGGGATCAGGACCAGTAATCCAGAGAACGTGACCAGTAATCCAAGGAACGGGACCAGTAATCCCGAGAACTGGATGAGTATCCCAGAGAACGGGTCCAATAATCCAGAGAACTGGACCAGTAATCCAGAGAACGGGGCCAATAATCCAGAGAACTGGACCAGTAATCCAGAGAACTGATCCAATAATCCAGAGAACTGGACCAGTAATCCAGAGAACTGGACCAGTAATCCAGAGAACTGCACCAGCAATCCAGAGAACTGGGCCAGTAATCCAGAGAACTGGACCAGTAATCCAGAGAACGGGACCAGTAATCCAGAGGACTGGTCCAATAATCCAGAGAACTGGTCCAATAATCCAGAGAACTGGACCAGTAATCCAGAGAACTGGTCCAATAATCCAGAGAACTGGACCAGTAATCCAGAGAGCTGGTCCAATGATCCAGAGAACTGGACCAGTAATCCAGAGAACTGGACCAGTAATCCAGGGAACTGGGCCAATAATCCAGAGAACGGGACCAGTAATACAGAGAACTGGGCCAGTAATCCAGACAACTGCACCAGTAATCCAGAAAACAGGACCAGTAATCCAGAGAACGTGACCAGTAATCCAGAGAACTGGACCAGTAATCCAGGGAACGGGACCAGTAATCGAGAGAACTGCACCAGTAATCCAGAGAACGGGCCCGGTAATCCAGAGAACTGGACCAGTAATCCAGAGACCTGCACCAGTAATCCAGAGAACTGCACCAGTAATCCAGAGAACTGCACCAGTAATCCCAAGGACGGGACCAGTAATCCAGAGAACTGCACCAGTAATCCCAAGGACGGGGCCAGTAATCCAGAGAACTGCACCAGTAATCCAGAGAACGGGACCAATAATCCAGAAGCACAGATTCAAATCCCAACATGGCAGTTTGCGAATTTGAATTCAGTTCAAAAAAATCTGTAAATAAAAAGGTGGTATCAGTAAAAGTGACCATGAAGCTGTCAGATTGTTGTAAAACCCAACTGGTTCCCTAACATCCTTTAGGGAATTAAATTAAACACAAAATTGATCATCCAATTCTAGACTCATTTCTTGGCCCATTTCTTGTCCCCACACCTCGATTTTCTTCTTTCTTCTTGCAAAGAGACTGAGGAACAGTCCCATAGACACTCCCAAAACCTTGCCCCAACTGGCCATTCTTTATATGTGGTGGCAGGGTATGCAAATGTCAGGATATCAGGAGATTTCCCGGGTCTGCACCCAGGGGCACTGGGCCCATCTGATATCCGCACGCAGAGGTCCTTGTAGATGTCACTGGTTAGTGATGTGGGGCAGAGACTGAAGCTCAATTTCCATCTCTGTAGCCCAAGGGCTAGGAGGCAATTGTACTGTCACTAATGCTGCCCCTGGCTTATGTCAGTCAACTCAGCACAGCCCAGCGACTAAATCTGGGAGCTTATTGGTTTCTGGGCTCAGTTCCCTCCCATCCAATGTACTGATCCGCTCAACCATTTATTGGTCAGAGACCCATGCAGCAAACTAGCAGAGACGCACTGGTGCCTTCCCCACTCCATGACTGCTGCACTGTTGGAGAGGCCATCTATTGGATGGTGTAATGATCAGTAACATGTCATTCTAGAATGGTACACTAGGTGGAGCTGTATGTGTAGTAAGGGGCTACCCACAAGGCAGTAGTCAAGATGGATGCCTGTACACTAGTCCACATGGCTGAATAAATGACTAGCTCAAGCTAGCTGTTCATAATGAAAACGTCCATTTATTTATGAACATAACAGATGGGACATTAAACTGAGGCTGAGTCTGCTAGTTCTGATGGATGTAAACAATTCTGTGACGTTAATCAAAGAGGAGCAGGGCATCCAACATCTGCAGTTACTTTTTCTGCACGTGCTTTCCCCCGGTGACCTGGCCAACATCCCTCTCTCATTCAACACTGCCAGAAAAAAATTCAACTCATTTGCCGTTTATGTAATTTTGCTGTGCTCCAACTGGCAGCCATAGAATCATAGAATAGTACAGCACAGAAGGAGGTCATTCGGCCCACTGAGTCTGCGTCGGCTCGTTCAAAGGCGATCCAGTTAGTCCCCCTCCCCCGCTCTTTCCCCATATCCCTGCAATTTTTCTCCTTCAAGTATTTATCTAATTCCCTTTTGAAGGCTACCATTGAATCTGTATCTACCACCCTATCAGGCAGTGCATTCCAAATCCTAACCACTCGTTGCATAAAATGTTTTTCCTCCTGTCGCCTCTGGTTCTTTTGCCAATCACCTTAAATCTGTGCCCTCTGGTTACCGCCCCTTCAGCCATTGGAAACAGTTTCTCTTTATTTACACTATCTCAACCCTTCATGATTTTAAACACCTCTATCAAATCTCCTCTTAGCCTTCTCTGCTCTAAGAAGAACAAACACAGCTTCTCCAGTCTATCCACGTAACTGTAATCCCGCATCCCTGGAACCATTCTAGTAAATCTCTTCTGTACCCTCTCCAAAGCCTTCACATCCTTCCTAAAGTGTGGTGCCCAGAATTGGACACAATACTCCAGCTGGAGCCAAACTAGTGTTTTATAAAGGTTCAGCATAACCTCCAGTCTATTGTACTCTATGGGCTCGATTTTGTCAATGGGGAGCTTTTGGAGGCGGGACTCCCACTTTTTGGGTTGTAGTCCCGCCTCCATCGATTGTGGCGAACCCATGCTATTTTCCCTTGATTGACATTGTTAAGCCCGCCCAGCGGGCTCAGCAGGCCAATTAACGGACACCTGGTTACTGGTTTTGAAGGAATACGCCATATTTCAGAAAGATACACCATAATATGAACAGAATTCTGACATTATTAATACATGATATACTGGGTTTAAAAATCTAAAGCCTCCGAGACACAGGCTGCAAACAGAAATACAGGCTTCTGAGATAAAGATCAGTTGTATAACAAAGCTGTAAAAACCAAACAAGCTTTGAAATGGGAATTAGTTAAATATACTAAAACAATTAGCCTATTGAAATGGCAGTTTGGCACTTCCGAAAGGTCTGGAGTTTGGGAATAACACAATGAGAAGACCCAGTTTAAAGTCTTAAGAACTAACACATAAAACAGAAACACAAACATTAAAAGAGGCATGTGCCTTTGAAAAGATAACATCAAGCAAAAGAAACACCTGCTGGTCAAATAGTTTTTATGTTAAACTTGGAAGACAGGAAACACGATTAAATATGCAACCAATTGAGATAGCTAGAAATGCATGAAACACTCTGGTCAAAGTGTCTTTAATATATACATAGTAAATATGATACCAACAAGAACACTTTGAAGATGTAACTTTAATAGATGCACCAAGCAATTACATTGTGTTTGTATTAAACTTGGAGCAGCAGGGAGTCACAATGTCTGCTAAAAACCAGTAAAGCCAATAATGCCCAGAAATTCGGGTCCTAACGTGTGAGTACGCACGGGGTACTCACGTGTAGGGCCAACGAAAGTGCCGATTTCATGCATGCACTGCGCATGCGCGGGAAACCGGCACTTCTGTTCCCCTGAAAGAAGGGGTTGAGAGGTGGAACGCATGCGCCGGAGAGGCAGCGCGTGCGCATTGAACTTACGTTTTCTTTCCAGGTTTCTCCGGGAGGGTAAGTCTCCAACAGTTACACTTTTAAAAAGCAGGCGCAAGGCCTGCTTTTAATAAGGTATAAGTGGTGAATTAATTAAAATTAAAACATATTTTCCACAGGTTTATTATTTTTAAATACTTTAAAGAAAGGTAAGTTTATTTTTAGCCCCATTAGAAAATGTGATTAATTTTTTCAAAAATTTAAATTGTTTAAAATAGTTATTTCATGTAATTTATAGTTATTTTAAAAATGTGATTTAAAAAAAAAATTATTTGAAGTTTCAGTGATGTTTTGGGGCTTATAGTATTTACAGATTTGGCAGCTCTTCCTGACAAACTTATGAATGAAGCATTCCCTGCTACCACTGGCTCTCCATGGCCCACGTGATCCCAGGGGACGCATCGAACTAACTGCACCCCTGAGATACACAAGCACTGCGTGCCGGCAGTTGGAGGAGGCCCAGGATCGGAATCCCACACGGGCCCACAGCTCAATGGCCGGCGTGCTAGGTAAGTGCAGGTCGGGGGCTTGCACCCGCGGGAAGTCCCCGACCCGAATTTCTGGGCCATTAAGAATTGAATGAAAGATTTTGTAAGAATGGCATCAAACAGAAACCATTGCGGTCATATTGTTTTTACGATGGTTTTTGAAACACCTAAAGGTAGAGACATAATTATGCATGCAATAGTTGAATTGACAGTAAGAATAGAAAGCATTCAACAGAGGTCTCAATAAAGACAATTAGCTGATATCAGCAGAGAACTTCAAAGAATAAACCACTGCAAAAAGGGTATAAAAATAAGAGCTTTTCAAACAGAAAGTCAGAACTCGCTGAACGGGCCAAGCGTTTCTCAACTTCACAGGCACGCTCTGTAAGTTTTTAACATTGAGTCTCGGGTAATCGAAGTAATTGATTTTGGTGGATGTTCTGGATTTAGAAATAAGTAAGAAATGTAGAAATGTAACGAAGTAAAGAATTGAGAATAAGGATCTCTGAGAAATAAGAAATGTAAGCTATCTGTATTTTGAATTGATAATGTTGTATTTGGACTTTCAGAAGACTTTCAATAAGGTCCCACATAAGAGATTAGCGTGTAAAGTTAAGGCACATGGGATTAGGGGCAAGGTACTGACTTGGATAGAGAACTGGTTGGCAGACAGAAAGCAAAGGGTTGGAATAAACGGGTCTTTTTCCGAGTGGCAGGCAGTGACTAGTGGGGTACCGCAGGGATCAGTCCTTGGACCCCAGCTATTCACAATATATATTAATGATCTAGACAAGGGAACTAGGTGTAATATCTCCAAATTTGCAGATGACACAAAGCTGGGCGGGCGTGTGTGCTGTGAGAAGGATGCCGAGAAACTCCAGGATGATTTGGACAGGTTGGGTGATTGGGCAGAAGCATGGCAGATGCAATATAATGTGGATAAATGTGAGGTTATCCACTTTGGTAGCAAAAACAGGAAGGCAGATTATTATCTGAATGGCAATAGATTGGGAGAAGGGGAAGTGCAACGAGACCTGGGTGTTCTTGTGCACCAGCCGCTGAAGGTAAGCATGCAGGTGCAGTAGGCGGTTAAGAAGGCAAATGGTATGTTGGCCTTCGTAGCGAGAGGGTTTGAGTACAGGAACAAGGATGTCTTGCTGCAGTTGTACAGGGCCTTGGTAAGACCACATCTTGAGTATTGTGTGCAGTTTTGGTCGCCTTATCTGAGGAAGGATGTTCTTGCCATGGAAGGAGTTCAGCGAAGATTCACCAGGTTGATACCTGGGATGGCAGGAATGACATATGAGGAGAGATTGGATCGATTGGGCTTGTACTCGCTGGAGTTTAGAAGAATGAGAGGGGATCTCATCGAAACTTATAAAATTCTAACAGGACTAGACAGACTAGATGCTGGAAGGATGTTCCCGATGGTCGGGGAGTCCAGAACCAGGGGTCACAGTCTAAGGATAAGGGGTAGGCCATTTAGGACAGAAATGAGGAGGAATTTCTTCACCCAGAGAGTGGTGAACCTGTGGAATTCTCTACCACAGAAGGCAGTAGAGGCCAATTCATTAAATATATTCAAGAAGGAGTTGGATATATTTCTCAAGGCTAAAGGGATCAAGGGGTATGGGGAGAAAGCAGGGACCGGGTACTGAATTTGGATGATCAGCCATGATCGCATTGAATGGCAGAGCAGGCTCAAGGGGCCAAATGGCCTACTCCTGCTCCTATCTTCTATGTTTCTATGCTGTAACTGATTCAACAGCTGTTAACTGAATGTCGGCTCTTAAATAAACCTATATATTTTTAGAATTGTCTCAAAGACTAATTCTGTATAAACTCGCGAACCCAATTTCTGTATACTCTTTTGTAAGGAGTTGCAGAATTCTGGGGGGTATTCCGGACCCTCATAATATCCAGAAGGTTACAGTCTAGTTAAACTTATTATGAATGCTATCTGGAGGACAGTAACATCTTCAGTCGTTCCTTTCCTTAAGGGAGAGATAGCCTGAACCTTTCGACCCATTTAAGTGTTTTATGGAATTCAGCTATCTCTAACTTAAGTTGAGGGTGAACGTCTGGGGAATACGCCTGATTTGGGTTATCCCGGGAAGGGCTAGGACTTGTAATTATCCCTTCATGGTGACGTCAGTGATTGACATTTCATCTGTCAAGAGCTTTTGACAGATGAAAAATCAGCGTTTGACAGCTCTGTGAAGCTGTCAAACACTGACAATCTGTCTTCTAACTTGAGTCCTTCTACTCAGACTCAGTTAGAGAACTCTCCAGACCAGAAAGCAGAGGCTGCAGTTTTTGACAGTTCAGCGGCCATTCTGCTTTCTGTGCCGGTGAGCTGAGGGACTCCTGAGACCTGAAGGAAGGAGCCTGCAGGAGAAAGTAAAGTAAAACTTAATAAAACACTTTACACTTACCTCACACACTTACCTCTGCACACATGCACCCATCGCTCACCTGCACAACGGACATCTCGACCCCTGCAACCCCTGCAAACCGACGGTCCACCTCGCTAACTTGGCGTGGTTTGGAGCTGTTGGACAGCCTGCACTTCAGGGCTAAAAATAGGGATTTGGCAAAAAACTGCCTGTTAACTACCTGTTAACAGGCAGTTAATTGGCAGTAATCCCCTTCCCACCTCGGGGATCCGGCTCCCAGCACAGGTCGGGTACCCGCCTCCTGGGGCATTGGCACGGAGCTGGGTTGGGGCGGGATGGGTTCCTGCCCCACGATTCTGCAGTTTTCCCACCACTCCCACCTCCAAACCCGCCTCCTCGGGGCTTGGAAAATCGAGCCCTATGCCTCTATTTATAAAGCCCAAGGGGGAAAATTAAAGCCTTAAGAGGGCGCTACTGGGGCGCAAAGCAACTAGCACCCGTGTGCAGCGATGTTTGCGTTGCTCACGAAATTGACTAGACACTTTGCGGCGGCGCTAAACACTACCGCTACGATCTCCTGCACCCATAGATCGTGACGTCAGTCGAGCGTGCAATGCCCCGGACCAGATATTGAGTGGTGCCCCCTGTCTTACCGCCTGCCGCTAGCAACGACAGGTTGAGGGAAGCGTTTTGCAGTTGGGAAGGGACTGGGGGAGCGCTATTTAAAGGTGACCGCTTCCTGCCTTTTTTTTGGCAAAGTTTTTGCACCACACATTCTAAGTGAGAGAGAGAGACTGCAGGAGATATTCAAAGCTGTGTTGAGGAGTTTTGGGTACTGAGCAGCACTTTGCAGGTTCTTTTTGATTTGATCTTCCTTGCATCGATTTAGAAGAGACGATGGGGGCTGCACTCTGAGGTCTTTCCCTGGGCCTCTCCATTGTTCTTTCCAACAGATTTGATGTACAGGTCTCTCCAGGCCGTGATTCAATGCTGCAATGAGCAGGGTGTGGATGGAGTGCTAGATCAACCCTCCCCTTTACGAACTGGCCGGCGTTCCATGTGTTCCTGTGTCTGTGTTCCATTGCTGACTGACATTACATGAGCTTCGCCAGCGCTCTGAGGTAGTGCCTCGCTCCTCGGCGTTAGCGCCTTAAGAGAGGTGTGTAGCGCCTGATTTAGCGCTCCAATCACCTCCAGGGGCGATAGAAGCCAAGTTTGCAGTCGGAGGCGATAATTAGCGCCAGGTGCTAAACTTTGCACCCGGCTGATAATCGCGCCCTAAACGGGGCGATACTGAATTTCTCCCCCCAAGATCCCAAATGCTTTATTAACTGCTTTGTTAACCTGTCCTTCTAAGATTCGTTTGTCCATCCAACAATGGCTGCATTTCAGAAGTAACACACTGGGTGTAGAGTGTTTTGGGAAGTCCTGAGGTAAGTTGTATATAGAAGCGGGTCCCTTTCTTTCATATTTTAATATGGGAGTATGCTGAGGATTGAGCAATCTTCATTGGTGTTTTAACACTGATAATGTTTGCCAGCTTGCTGCGATCCTAGAGTGTTGCATTTCTGACCTAAGACCTAAGTTTAGGTCAGCTGAACTTCACTCTTGTTGTGTATGTAATATGTGTGCTACTTTGAACCTATGGACAGGACTGCACTACTTGTTGGGCGTAGTGATACGCAGTACCACTCCTGGCCATAGGGGTATAAATAGTACTGTGGGTACTGATCTCCCCTCAGTTCCCGCCTGTGGGCATGAAGTAAAGACCTATGTATAGTCCCTACCTCCAACCAGTAAAGACCTGTTTGAGTTATACGTTTAAGTCTTTGTGTTAATTGTTCAATACAATACACATACTTAACACTGGCGACGAGTCAGGTTCTTACCCTGCGGCAGTTGAAGAGAGGTTTCAAACATCACCACCCCACTAGAAACGACAGGCTTTAGGACTCTGAAGCCTCCATCAGCGACTGAGCACTGGAATGCAGCAGCCATCCTGACAGCTTCCAGCGACTGACAGAAGTCTTTCCGCAGTTTCCTTGTTCAACCTAGGTGGTGGGGTAAGCCGTGCAGTGTTGGCTACAAAGACAGGGCTGGGGAAGTTGGAGAAGATAAGGGCGATCGCAATCCCTGATAAGAGCCGCGGTGAAACGCGCGAGCGGGTAAGCCAGAGCCCGGGAGGGAGCGAGCAAGAGCCGCTTCGGTCGGGAGCCACTTCGCTATCCAGCGATCGCATCCGCTGATAAGGGCCGCACTCGGGCGATCGCGGCGAAGATAAGGGCCGCACTCGGGAGCTGAAGGGAGACGGCGTCGGGGGACGGGTGAAGACCGCCAAGCGCGGGAAAACCGCCATTTTGTGGGCGGAGGACGACGGCAAGAGCGGGAAGCCGCCATCTTTGATAACAAGTAAACAAAATAAAATCTGAGAAATTGCAAATCTACAATGCCTAAACACGGGAATATTAGCACCTTTGATAGTGACCTCGAAGATTGGGCCATATATGTTGAAAGAGTAAAACATTATTGTAAGGCCAATAAAATTCGTGACCAAGATAAAGCTCTAACATTATTAAATTTAATGGGTGCGAAGACATACGGGCAATTGAAACACCTGTTATCACCAGATGAACCGGCGGATAAGACGTTCGATGAGATTGTTACTGTCCTGAAAGATCATCTAAACCCCACGCCGCTGATGCTAGCGGAACGATTTAAATTTTACGACAGAAGGCAGCTACAGCATGAAAGCAATGCTGATTATTTGCTGGAATTGCGTAAATTAGCGAAATATTGCCAGTTTGGAACGGGACTGACAGAGGCACTTCGAGACAAATTTGTGTGTGGTTTATTTAAACAGGATACACAAAAGCGACTGCTCGAGGAGAATGAGCTGACGCTTGAGAAGGCGGTCACTATGGCAGCAGCACACGAAGCCGCAGCGAGAGGCACGGCAGTAATGCAGCTACGGTCACCGGAGCTCAGTGCACACAAATTGGGTGTGAGTTCTGGCAAATGTTATCGTTGTGGAAAGACAACGCATGATCAGAACCAGTGTTGGTTTAAAAACCAAGAATGTAGAACTTGTGGTAGGCTTGGACATATAGCTAGAGTATGCAGGTCAGGGAAGAAGACCAGCAACAAGAAGTCACCGCAAGGAAAATACGCAAAGGTACACAAGGTGACCGAACAGGAGTCCGATTCAGACGCTAGCAGTAATGAACTGGCTAGCTTAAGCTGTAATGAACTGGCTAGCTTAAGAGTACTCAACGCTGGTAAGGGTGCAGACCTCCAGACAATTTGGGTCACTCTTCAGATAGAAGGAGTCCAAGTAAAACTGGAATTGGACACTGGATCGGCATTGACGGTCATAAATAAGAAAGATTACGGAAAGTTATTCCAACATATTCCCCTACAGGATACGGGGATTATATTGAAAACATACACGGGGCAAAGAGTGTACCCCATCGGGAAAATAGAGGTTGCAGTGGCCCACAAGGGCGAAGACAGTCAAATAATGGACTTATATGTGATATCTGAAGGAGGTTCTCCACTACTAGGACGGGAGTGGATTAGGAAAATGAATATGGACTGGCATTTCCTACAAACAATAACGAGTGAGAACTCGGTGAAGATAGTCGGCCCAGACTCTGGAACGGATGATGGTAAGCCCAACTCAGGTGCAAAAGACAAAGTTTCAGCACAGAATTCCACTGAGCAACAACAACATAGTTTAACTGTGGATTCTGAGTCTGGCAAGTCTACTGATGTGCCCATTTCTGAGGGACACCGGGCTCGAACTCAACTCCATTTCAAACTACAACAGCAATTAGAACAAATGCTTCGCCGTTTTGAGCAAGAGTTGAATGCAACGAAAGAGTTCTTTGATATAGAGTTGGAGAATCTGGAAAGACAACAGAAGCAGCTGATGGAGAAAATGGAGCAGGAGCACACAAAACGTCTGATGTCAGAGGAGTTAACGGTCAGCCAACTCCTGCATATGCTGAAGGACAGGACTCTGAAATGGGAAAAACTTGAACACGAACTTCAATATTCAAACGAAAGGGGTTCGGAGCTCTCAAAGGTTATTGGAAGAGCTGAGGTGGCAACACAGACTGAGATGACTGCAACAGAGCAGCCCTTGGATGCCAAAAGTACGCTGACTCACGTCAACGTAGAACAACAGACCGCTGAAACAGCTGCTCCGGTAGAGGGATTGAATAGTCCGATCAATCAATCTCCAAAAGAAGTTGAAGTAGTAAAATCTCAAATGAGGTCATTAGTAAACGACTTGCTGAAAGCCCAGAAAAAGCTGGATGAAGAGGTACGCATGAAGAAGTCTCTTCAGGAAAGATGTCTGGACTTGGAACAAAAGCTGGCTAACGCCCAGCTGGGTATGGAGGAAATAGAAGACCCTCTCGCTGGCCTAGATCAGGACGACACCGAATATTACTATGTCCTGTCCTGCCCAACTTGTAACTTCGACTCCCACCATACAGAAATCATGGAGGAGCACCGAAAGTCTACGGAACATCGGGAGAAGGTGGCTCTACTACGGAAAAAGGAGGGAGAGAAGGAGGAACTGCGCATGCAGCTGGCAGCTGACAGTGGAGCCCAGAGAGTCTCCAAGAAGCAGAAAAGGAAAAGTCGAAACAGAAGATGACCCATCTGAACCATTATTACCTCTACCAGATCACACACGTGGTCCCTCCGAACGGAGCCAATTCAGTTCGGAAGTTCAAACTGTTAAATCCATGGAAGGACTATTGAATGAGTCACTCCAGCAACGTGAACCGACTCCACCACAGAGATTGAATCTGTGAACTGTTTTCCGCAGAGACTGAATCTGTGATCTGTTTTGACATGAAGTTATCTATGTATCTATGTTATTCTGTTATGTAAACCTGAAGTTATATATGTATATATGTTATTACGTTATGTTAAATGGGGAGATGACTGTAAAGCTAGGAAGGGAGGAATGTTGTGTATGTAATATGTGTGCTACTTTGAACCTATGGACAGGACTGCACTACTTGTTGGGCGTAGTGATACGCAGTACCACTCCTGGCCATAGGGGTATAAATAGTACTGTGGGTACTGATCTCCCCTCAGTTCCCGCCTGTGGGCATGAAGTAAAGACCTATGTATAGTCCCTACCTCCAACCAGTAAAGACCTGTTTGAGTTATACGTTTAAGTCTTTGTGTTAATTGTTCAATACAATACACATACTTAACAACTCTGTCTTGCCAGAGGGCAGGTTTTGTTCATTCCAAGCCTCCACATACCTTGGCTTTGCCCAATCCTGATGCTTTGTCCCTAAGTTCTGTACATTGTCGTTCAGAGGCCTTCAGATCTCCCTCCATCCGATCCATCCAGCTCATAAACTGTCTGACATCATCCTGGTAACTGGTCCACTGGGATAACGCACCTTCCAGTTGACTGAACACAGAATTGAAAAAGAAAAATTATATTAGTGTAATACAGTATATCTAAAAGGCTAATTCATATTATCCACCCCACAGCCAGAGGTCAATCTTCAATTAAAATAGTCGCAGCGTTTTCTGCCCGTGTCTTGTAAATTTCACTTCCTGCCTGACTGACACTTACATCATTCTTGTGACTGCAACTTATTTCAGCTGGAGGATTACTAACATGTTGTGGGGTTCGTGGGACAGTGTCGCACAATTATTGAAAGACGTTCAATGTGCTTTTAGAATAAAGAATAAGTGGTTTCTGGTTTATGAAGTCACACTCAGCACAGCGTGAGGACATTTCAAAATCAATTGCTTCAGTTAGTCACTCTCTATGATGAAGTGCATCAGAGGGAGTGACGAACTGAAAATAATGACAGCAAATAGTGAAACATGCATTAAGCTCTTCAATATATCGTAGCAAATCATGCAAAATGTTGGTATGAAAATGTCTACTTTTTTAAAACCACATCTTGGCTCAGTGGTAGCACTCTATCTTTTGAGTCAGAAGTCATGGGCTCAAGCCCCATTCCAGAGACTTGCGCACATAATCCAGGCTGACATCCCTAGTGCAGTACTGAGGGAGTGCTTCACTGTCAGAGGGGCCGTCTTTCAGATGAGACGTTAAACCGAGGCCCCGTCTGCCCTCTCGGGTGAATGCAAAGGATGCCATGGCACTATTCAGAAAGGAGAAGGAGTTCTCCTGGTGTCCGAGCCAACACTCCTCCCTTAACCAACACCACCAAACACAAATTAGCTGGTCATTCACTAGATAACTACAGATGACGATAACGAGGCCCAAGGCAAATCTCAGAGCTGCAGGAATTTCCACCCCATGATTAGTATTCAGAAGTACAGTGATTGCCGTAGATGGTTACTTCAATCAGTGGCCGCCACCTCACCATCACTGCAGAGGCCTTGGCTGAGTTTGATGCACTCCCCTAATTCTATCACAGATGAGCAGGGACTGACCTTTTGCACTGAATAGAGAAGGAGAGGAGCGAGTCCCAGGAATCTTTCAGATCTTCCATCTGTTTGCGAATAGCGGCTGTGCCCTCGAGGGAGGTGCTCCTCAGAACAGACTCCCCTCGGGTCAGCACCATCTTCAGCTGGATCTCCTTCTCCTGTCTGAGAGCGAGCAGAGCCTGTCGAAAGAGCGATTCAATTCCAATTAATAGAGGCCCACAAACTGTCAGCTTCTCGCTACCCATCCTGGAGGAGGATTTTTAAAAATTCATTACCTGGGATTTGGGCCTCACGGGCAAGGCCGGCATTTATTGCCCATCCCTAATTGCCCTTGAGAAGGTGGTGAGCCTTCTTCTTGAACCGCTGCAGTCCGTGTGGTGAATGTGCTCCCACAGTGCTGGTAGGGAGGGAGTTCCAGGATTTTGACCCAGAGGCGATTAAGGAACGGTGATATACATTCAAGTCAGGATGGTGTGAAACTTGAAGGGGAACTTGGGAGGGGATGGTATTCCCATGCGCCTGCTGCCCTTGTCCTTCTACGCAGTAGAGGTCGCAGGTTTGGGAGGAGCTGCCGAAGAAACCTTGGTGAGTTGCTGCAGTGCATCCTGTAGATGGTACACACTGCAGCCACGGTACGCTGGTGGTGGATTCCTAAACATTGAGAAGTTGATGTCTGTTTAGAATATTTTTTGCAATTCGCCAGACAATGAATAATTCTGTCCACCACCGTGACATTTTGCCTGTGTATGTTAGGGGTTTAATTACATACAGTTGGATACTGCTCAGTCCAGTGACTTGGGTGAATGAGAACAGAATCACACAAGGATGAGAAAGTACGGCAACAAAATAGGATTGAGAAACAGAAGTATGTTCCTCACATTAAGACGGTTATAAACTTCTTTAAATGGTGCCAATATCGGCAGTTACTTGAAAAGAATACAGGGACAGATTTTCATCTTCTGCTCCAGCGCAGTGACCTGATGGAGTGGGTCGCCCTCATTTCACAGAACCATCTCCCATTTCCACTTCATTCTACTGCTCTGCTCTGTCAGATCACCACCCGGGGGTGAAACTGAAAACCTACCCCTGTGTGTGTCGGGTGACACTCAAACGTGACACCACAGACTAGACAAATTCCCAAATTTTTCTGAGTCTATCCCCTTCTATAATTTTCTACAAGTAAAATTAACACCTTCTCAGCTATAAGACATTCAAGATCTCCCACTTTCAACCCTAATATTTATCTGGATAGCTGAACGTACCTCTACAGCAACACCAAAGAACTTTATAGTATTGCTTATCTCCTGATGTACGAGTCCTTCTGTTTGATAAAGTCCATTGAGCAGCTAACTCCCGTAAAACTACAATAATGAAGAACCTTTAAAGAAGTAGGTCACGCACATTAATCACTGACTGTGTAACCAAGTATAGGGCTTGAGCACCTAATCCAGGCTGACATTCTCAGTGTAGTACTGAGGGAGTGCTGCACTGTCGGAGATGCCGTCTTTCAGATGAGACGTTAAACCGAGGCCCCGTCTGCCCTCTCAGGTGGATGTAGAAGATCCCACGGTACTATTCGAAGAAGAGCAGGGGAGTTCTCCCCAGTGTTCTGGCCAACATAATGGGCAGAGAATTGTGCAGAATGTGCACCTGATCTGCTCTTCCCCTGGGTGAGGTTCCAAGCCGGGACTGTATATGTGCAAAACCGGTCCTGTGGTGTAAACGTATCCTATGGAACTCACCTCGACCTTTGCCATACGACTGTCTAGCATGTTTTTATCGGCAGTGGGAGTGCAGTAGGACTCCAGCATGTGCCTGGCATCGGCCAGCCAGTCTTGCAGCTCCTTCAGTCCCTGCGAGAACTGCTGGTGTTCTGTCACAGTTCGCTGAACTCGTAAAGCCTTCTCCTGAAATCCAAAAAGGGTAGAAGCAACCATCACAAAAACATTTCCCGATTCCATTTTACGTTTTGTTTCTGCAAACTCCGGCCCAGAGTTCTTCACACTATCCGAGCCACTTTGCGAGCAATAGTAGTACGAAGGCTGGGTTAGCTCCAACACTGCTATTTTTCCTTTTGAAAGTTATTATTCTGCTTCCACCACCCTTTCAGGCAGTGCATTCCAGATCACAGTAACGCGCTGTGTAAAATAAAATTTCCTCATCTCCCCTCTGGTTCTTTTGCCATTTATGTTAAATCTGTATTCTCTGGTTATCGACCCTCCTGCCACTGGAAACAGTTTTTCCTTATTTACATTACAAAACCCCTCATCATTTTGAAAACCTCTATTAAATCTCCTCTTAACCTTCTCCGCTCTAAGGTGAACAACCCCAGTGTTGTATCCGTGTGTTAATAGAGACACGGAAGGCAGGAGTAGGTTTCACAGGTGTTTACTGAACAAAGTCTGGAGGTGAACTAACAGATACAAGACAATATATAGGCTTATATAGCCCGAGTGGCCATTACCGGCATTACAGTACACAGGGGGCTCTTAAAGGCACATACACCACAATTCCTTCCCTTTTAGACAACCAGTACATAATATTTTAAGTAATCATTAATTAACATGTTACAATCTACACATTGCTGCAGTTAATCAATTATAAGTCAGTCTTTCTGGAGGCTTCCTGACTGGGTCTGGATAACGCCTCGGTGGTGTAGTAGTTTCTGGTGGTGTAGTAGGTTCTTTTGGCAAGGCTGATTCGGCTTGAATGCCAGTGTCAGGTTCATCTGGTTCCAGTATCACCGGATCGGAGGTAGATACTATGGGTATCTCTACTTCATCATTAGGCATATAGAGTTGTGGTGTAGGTTGTCCCTTTTCGGATGACTCTATGATCTGGTCAGCATGGCGCCTTATTATGCTTTCTCCAATGTCCACAGTATACATCAGCGGTCCTAGTCGTGTGCAAATAGTTCCAGGCTGCCATTTCTCGGTACGGTAGTCCCGGGCCAAAACTTGTTGACCTATCTGGAAGGTTCTAGTTGGCCTTTCATTCATGCCTTGAAATTGCCGGTTCTCCACGTCCCTTCTGATGTTTGGCTTGATCAAATCCAGCCGGCATCTTAGGCTTCTATTGAAGAACATCATGGCGGGAGTTTGGTTTGTAACCACATGTGTTGCATTCCTGTATGCAAACAAGAAGTTATCTACCTTATGCTGAAGTTTTATGTCTTCATTGCCCATGGCCTTTATGGCCTTCTTGAAGGTCTGGACAAACCTTTCAGCCAATCCATTGGTGGCGGGATGGTATGGGGCGGACGTGTAGTGCTTAACCCCATTGTTTTTTAAGAACTTCCTGAATTCTTCGGACACAAATTGCGGTCCATTATCAGAACAGATCTGTTCAGGCAGCCCATTCCTGGCAAATATGGTCCTTAATACTGTGATGGTTTTTTCCGTGGTGGTGGAGGACATCTTTATTACCTCCGGCCACTTGGAGTGTGCATCAACCGCGATTAAGAACATTGAGTCCATAAATGGACCAGCAAAGTCGATGTGTACCCTTTGCCATGGAGATGAGGGCCACTCCCATGGATGTAGAGGGGCTTGTGGTGGGGCGTTTTGGACCTTCTGGCATCCTAGGCAGCTCTTGGTCATTTCTTCGATGTCTCCATCGATACCTGGCCACCACACAAATGCTCTGGCTAGGTTCTTCATTTTCACTCCACCCAGATGCCCCTCGTGAAGCTCCTTTAGCACTTTATCCTGGAGTTTGGGTGGAATCACCACTCTGGATCCACACATCAAGGTTCCTCGGCACACTGACAGCTGTTCTCTTCTTTGCAAGAATGCTGGCAACAGTGGTTCGCCATGTGCTGGCCATCCCTTCACCGTTAAATCGTAGACTCGTGAGAGAGTCGGGTCATTTCTCGTTTCCTTTTCAATGGCAGAATTTGTTACTGGTAGACATTCCACTATGGTTGAGTGGAACATCTCCACTGGGTCTACTGTAGGTGCCTCTTCTACCATTGGCAACGGTAGGCGCGATAAACCGTCAGCATTCCCATGCTGTTTTGATCCTTTGTATTCTATGTCATATTGGTGTGCCCCTAGGAAAAGGGACCACCTCTGTAGCCTTTGCGCTGTCATAATGGGAACACCCTTTTTAGGGTTGAATATGGAGATGAGGGGTTGATGGTCAGTCAACAAGGTAAATTTTTGTCCGTGTAGGTAATGGTTCAATTTCTTCACTCCCCATACCAGGCTGAGTGCGTCCCTGTCGATCTGGGCATAGTTACGCTCAGCTGAGTTCAATGAGCGTGACGCAAAAGCTATCGGCCGTTCTGAGCCATCAGGGAATCTATGTGATAATACCGCTCCTACGCCATAAGGGGATGCATCGCACGCCAGTCTGATTGGCAGTGATGGGTTGTAATGAGCCAAAACTTCCTTGGACGTGATCAAGCCTTTACATTTATGGAAGGCACGTTTACAGTCCTCGCTCCATTCCCAAATTACTCCCGTTTGTAGCAGTTCGTTAAGAGGGTGCAGAACAGTTGACAAGTTTGGTAAAAATTTATGGTAATAATTTATCAATCCCAGGAACGACCTTAATTGTGAGACATTTTCAGGTGCTGGTGCTTTTATGACCACTTCAATTTTCTCAGGGGACTTATGCAACCCTTCTTCATTAATTATGTGGCCACAATATGATATTTGTTTCTGAAAAAATTCGCACTTGGGGCAGTTTGCTCGTAGGCCCCGTTCTCTCAGCCTAGTGAGTACCTTCTCCAAATTGGCAAGGTGTTCGTTGTCGTTTTCTCCTGTTACAAGGATGTCGTCTAGGTAGCATTGAGTCCCAGGAATCCCTTGCAGGACTTGTTCCATAGCTCTTTGCCAGATAGCTGGAGCTGATGCTATTCCGAAAACCAGTCGATTGTACTGGTACAGGCCTTTGTGTGTGTTTATTGTGAGATACTTTTTAGAGGCCTCCTCAACCTCCATCTGTAGATATGCCTGTGCCAAGTCAATTTTTGTGAAACGTTTCCCTCCGGATAGTGAGGCGAAAATATCTTCTATCCTCGGAAGAGGATACTGTACCGTGTGAAGGACTGGGTTTACAGTCACCTTGAAGTCCCCACAGATGCGAATTTTTCTCTGTTCTTCAGATTTATCATTATTTAACGTTTTCTTCATGACTGGGACGATGGGTGTTGCCCACTCGCTCCAATCTATCTTGGATAACACGCCTGTCTTTTCCAAATTCTCCAGCTCTGCCTCGACTGCTGGATGAATTGCGTATGGCACCGGCCTTGCCTTAAAAAACTTGGGAATTGCCGCATCTTCCACCTTTATTGAGGCGGTGACGCCTTTCAAGGCTCCTAGTTCCTGTTGGAACACTTCTTTGGCGTTGGCCAAGATGTCTTTTAATCGTTCAGGTATGATGTCATCATCATTTTTTTTTCTTACTGGTCGCCGTCAGTGCCTGAATGGAGTGCCAGTCCAAACGTATCTTCCTGATCCATTCACGTCCGAACAGCGGTGGACCACCATCTTGCAGAACGTATAAATACAACTTCTGTATTTCCTTGCCGTTGTATACAACAGGCACATTTATTTTCCCTTTGGGGTATACTTTCTGCCCTGTATATGTTTTCAAGGTAATGGATGTGTCTTTCAAAGGTATATGCGGAAATAGCCGCTCGTAATCCCGTCTACTTATGACGGTCAGAGCTGATCCTGTATCTAGCTCCATTTTAACTGGGGACCCCGCTATTGTGAGGGTAACCCAAATGGTCTGGTAATCTTCTTTGGCAATTACATTATGTAATTTGAGAGAGCTTAGTCTCTTGTTTCCGGAGTCGCTATCGCTCTTCTGGTCTTCGGAGCTACTGTCTGTCATCATTTGTACCTTTCTGTACTTTTCTTGATTGATTTTTTTTCTGTCAGTGGATTTTTTGTTTCCAGATCGGCATACACGTGTAATGTGTCCCATCTTTCCGCATTGCCTGCATACTTTGTCCTTGAACCAGCAGTCCCTCTGGTCATGGGTGGATCTGTCGCAGCGATAACATCTCTCAAAACCCCGTGTCATTTCATGGGTGCCGAAGTCCTGTGGCTTTTGCTGTATCTTTGCAGCTCCTCTTGCTGCTGCTTCGTATGATACAGCCACACTGAAAGCCTTGTCCAGTGTCAAATCTTTCTCAGAAAGTAGTTTTTTTTGTGTTCCTTCACTTAGGAGACCGCAGACGAATTTGTCTCGTAGAGAATCTGCCTGTCCTGTCCCGAATTGGCAGTGTAGGGTATCAACAATCTCCTTAAAATTCTTGTCCATCGGTTTGGCTGGAGTGATTAAGTTTCGTAACAGCCCGTATGTCCTTGCGCCCATTAGATTTAGAAGTACCGATGCCTTATCATCTTTTATTTCATTCGCTGTGCAATATTTCTCCACTCTTTCCACATATGTGGTCCAATTCTCTATATCGTTATTGAAAGCATTAATATTGCCAGCCTTAGGCATCTTGGGGGAAAAAAATGGCGCCTCCCGCGCTTTCCCGCCGCTGCTGCTGCTGACAATGCTGTTTTCCGCGGTTTTTATTTACAGGTGGAGACTCGTTCCCGCCGGACTCTCTGGGACTTTTCCCTCCCTCTGCTTGTCCGAACGCCGACCTGCTTTGCAGTGCCGGCCATCTCCCGAGTGCTCCCCCCCTCTGTCTGTGTTTGCCTCCGCCTTCGCTGCTCAGCCCCGCTGCAGAGCCAGCTGATGGAGCCCCAGCCCGCCACCCAGGAAGGATTATTGCAGTACCTGCCACCAGCTCGGCTAGCTGGTGAAACCACAGGTTTTTTTTTTTTTCTTGCTTTTCTTTGACTTTCGTCTGAGGAATCGATCTTCTTGAGGTGCTGCCAAATTGCAGGTAAGTCCGTTTCCACTTCGTCGCCACTGTTGTATCCGTGTGTTAATAGAGACACGGAAGGCAGGAGTAGGTTTCACAGGTGTTTACTGAACAAAGTCTGGAGGTGAACTAACAGATACAAGACAAGATACAGGCTTATATAGCCCGAGTGGCCATTACCAGCATTACAGTACACAGGGGGCTCTTAAAGGCACATACACCACACCCAGCTTCTCCAGTCTAGCCACATAGCTGAAGTCCATCACAATGCAGAGCTTTGCGCGCCGGCTGAACGCACCTGTTCCACAGCCTGCTGCTGCTGAGTGTAGTTCCTGAACTAGAGGGCCGTGCTCACTTCCTGCTCCTCCATCATTCTCTCCACCATCGGGACTAAGCTCTGGTTCATGGAGATCCCACCACAAACGGCAATGGCAAAGAGGAGCCTGCAGCAGTTAACGACTTAGGCCACTTGGAATAGGGGTAACTAGCTGCTAAATGTTAACCGATGCCTTTGTGGAAAGAGGGCGCAAAGCAGAGGTACAGAAGCCTACAGGTAGACACGCCTTTGGTCCATGCGGGTGGGTGACTGTGGAAAAGTGATGAGAAGCCAAAGGTGTAGTATCCCGAAAATCATGGGAGCGCTCCCAGCCGGCAGGGCTCCACTCTGGGAACACCTGTTGATACGATTTACCCTTAAGTGTGTAATCAGAACACTCAACGGGCGTATTCTATTCATTTGGAAGTGCAATTCACTCGTACAAGTCATTCAAGCGCCAAGGGATAAACTTTACAAAATAACACTCTTGGACCGTAGCTTCAACGCAACAGGAGCACTGACTGGGGAGTCCTGAGGCGGAGACCGGCGCACCCGATTCGCAGTCTCCGCAATTTTCCGCTCATCGATTTTAATGAATGGGAAATTGCGCTCGCCGTAAATCAGACTCATTGATTTCGACTCCCGAATTCACAAAGTGCGTCCATTGTATGCGGCTGGAGAACGAAGTCCTTTACAAATGGCACTGACAGATCAAAATCGAGGACCAATCACCTCCAAATGTGCAATCTGAATAACTTCACAGATCCCTGCATGTGCAGGAAGCTATTAGTCAGCTGTGGCTCAGTGGTAGCACTCTTGCCTCTGTGTCAGAAGGCTATGGGCTCAAGTCCCGCTCCACAAACTTGAACACATAATCTAGGCTGCATTGTCAGAGGTGCTGTCTTTAGGATGAGACATTAAACCGAGGTCCCATCTGCCTTCTCAGGTGGACATAAAAGATCCCATGGCACTATTTTGAAGAAGAGCAGGGGTGTTCTCCCTGGTGCCTTGGCCAATATTTATCACTCAATCAACATCACCAAAACAGATAATTTGGCTATTATCTCATTGCTGTTTGTGGGAGCTTGCTGTGAGCATATTTGCGGCTACATTTCCTACATTACAACAGTGACTACACTTCAAAAATGATTTAATTGGCTACAAAGCACTTTGGGGCGTCCTGAGGTCGTGAAAGGCGCTATAGAAATGCAAGTCTTTCTTTCTTAGTTTCGCACCCTAGGCTACATCTAGTTGACTAAAGTGACTATTTCCTTAAATGTAAAACGGTTTAAATGTGCCATGCAGTTTATTTATTACATTGAGGTGCTTTGTCGCCCTGCTTACTCTCAAAATATTGTCTAATGTGAGCGTTTCACGACAACTAGCGCAATGAATTGAAACCGAAACCGGGTGAAAAAGAATCAGCTCCTCAGGTCACAAGCAACTCCGAATGCTCCCAGACTTTACACACATCTCTCACAGGACTTTTCATTCATCTGTACTTCTGTTGCTCAGGGTCTGTCGCTCAGGTTGCTCAGGGTCTGTGAATCAGGGTCTGTGACTCAGGGTTTGTCTCTCAGGGTCTGTGGCTCAGGGTCTGTGGCTCAGGGTCTGTCACTCAGGGTCTGTCGCTCAGGGTCTGTCGCTCAGGGTCTGTCGCTCAGGGTCTGTGCCTCAGGGTCTGTCGCTCAGGGTCTGTCGCTCAGGGTCTGCGGTTCAGGGCATGTGACTCAGGGCTTGTGGCTCAGGGTCTGTCGCTCAGGGTCTGTCGCTCAGGGTCTGTCGCTCAGGGTCTGTCGCACAGGGTCTGTCGCTCAGGGTCTGTGGCTCAGGGCCTGTCGCTCAGGGCCTGTGGCTCAGGGCCTGTGCCTCAGGGTCTGTGCTTCAGGGTCTGTGCCTCAGGGTCTGTGCCTCAGGGTCTGTGGCTCAGGGTCAGTGGCTCAGGGTCTGTGGTTCAGGGCATGTGACTCAGGGTCTGTCGCTCAGGGTCTGTCGCTCAGGGTCTGTGGCTCAGGGTCTGTCGCTCTGGGTCTGTCGCTCTGGGTCTGTCGCTCAGGGTCTGTCGCTCAGGGTCTGTCGCTCTGGGTCTGTCGCTCAGGGTCTGTCGCTCAGGGTCTGTCGCTCAGGGTCTGTCGCTCAGGGTCTGTGGCTTAGGGTCTCCGGGTCCGTGGCTCAGGGGCTGTGGCTCAGGGTCTGTGGCTCAGGGTCTGTCGGTCAGGGGCTCAGGGTCTGTGGCTCAGGGTCTGTGGTTCAGGGCCTGTGGCTCAGGGCCTGTGGCTCAGGGTCGGGGCCTCAGGGTCGGTGGTTCAGGGTCGGTGGCTCAGGGTCGGTCGCTCAGGGTCTGTCGCTCAGGGTCTGTGGCTCAGCGTCTGTGGCTCAGCGTCTGTGGCTCAGGGTCTGTGGCTCAGGGTCTGTCGCTCAGGGTCTGTCGCTCAGGGTCTGTCGCTCAGGGTCTGTCGCTCAGGGTCTGTCGCTCAGGGTCTGTCGCTCAGGGTCTGTCGCTCAGGGTCTGTGGCTCAGGGTCTGTGGCTCAGGGTCTGTGGCTCAGGGTCTGTCGCTCAGGGTCTGTGGCTCAGGGTCTGTGGCTCAGGGTCTGTCGCTCAGGGTCTGTGACTCAGGGTCTGTGGCTCTGGGTCTGTGCCTCTGGGTCTGTGCCTCTGGGTCTGTGCCTCTGGGTCTGTGCCTCAGGGTCTGTGGCTCTGGGTCTGTGGCTCAGGGTCGGTGGCTCAGGGTCGGTGGCTCAGGGTCTGTCGCTCAGGGTCTGTGGCTCAGGGCCTGTGCCTCTGGGTCTGTGCCTCTGGGTCTGTGCCTCTGGGTCTGTGGCTCAGGGTCTGTGGCTCAGGGCCTGTGGCTCAGGGTCTGTGCCTCAGGGTCTGTGCCTCAGGCTCTGTCGCTCAGGCTCTGTCGCTCAGGCTCTGTCGCTCAGGGTCTGTGGTTCAGGGTCTGCGGCTCAGGGTCCGCGGCTCAGGGTCTGTCGCTCAGGATCTGTCGCTCAGGGTCTGTCGCTCAGGGTCTGTGGCTCAGGGTCTGTGGCTCAGGGGCTCAGGGTCTGTGGCTCAGGGTCTGTCGCTCAGGGTCTGTGGCTCAGGGCCTGTGGCTCAGGGCCTGTCGCTCAGGGTCTGTGGCTCAGGGTCTGTGGCTCAGGGTCTGTCGCTCAGAGTCTGTGACTCAGGGTCTGTGGCTCAGGGTGTGTGCCTCTGGGTCTGTGCCTCTGGGTCTGTGCCTCTGGGTCTGTGCCTCTGGGTCTGTCGCTCAGGGTCTGTGGCTCAGGGGCTCAGGGTCTGTCGCTCAGGGCCTGTGCCTCTGGGTCTGTGCCTCTGGGTCTGTGCCTCTGGGTCTGTGCCTATGGGTCTGTGGCTCAGGGCCTGTGGCTCAGGGCCTGTGCCTCTGGGTCTGTGGCTCAGGGGCTCAGGGTCTGTGGCTCAGGGCCTGTGGCTCAGGGTCTATGGCTCAGGGTCTGTGCCTCAGGGTCTGTCGCTCAGGGTCTGTGACTCAGGGTCTGTGGCTCAGGGTCTGTGGCTCAGGGGCTCAGGGTCTGTGGCTCAGGGTCTGTCGCTCAGGGTCTGTCGCTCAGGGTCTGTGGCTCAGGGCCTGTGGCTCAGGGTCTGTGGCTCAGGGTCTGTCGCTCAGGGTCTGTCGCTCAGGGTCTGTCGCTCAGGGTCTGTCGCTCAGGGTCTGTGGCTCAGGGTGTGTGGCTCAGGGTCTGTCGCTCAGGGTCTGTCGCTCAGCGTCTGTGGCTCAGCGTCTGTGGCTCAGCGTCTGTGGCTCAGCGTCTGTGGCTCAGGGTCTGTCGCTCAGGGTCTGTCGCTCAGGGTCTGTCGCTCAGGGTCTGTGGCTCAGGGTCTGTGGCTCAGGGTCTGTCGCTCAGGGTCTGTCGCTCAGCGTCTGTGGCTCAGCGTCTGTGGCTCAGCGTCTGTGGCTCAGGGTCTGTGGCTCAGGGTCTGTGGCTCAGGGTCTGTGGCTCAGGGTCTGTCGCTCAGCGTCTGTGGCTCAGCGTCTGTGGCTCAGGGTCTGTGGCTCAGGGTCTGTGGTTCAGGGTCTGTGGCTCAGGGTCTGTGGCTCAGGGTCTGTCGCTCAGGGTCTGTGGCTCAGGGTCTGTGGCTCAGGGTCTGTCGCTCAGCGTCTGTGGCTCAGCGTCTGTGGCTCAGCGTCTGTGGCTCGGGGTCTGTGGCTCGGGGTCTGTGGCTCGGGGTCTGTGGCTCGGGGTCTGTGGCTCGGGGTCTGTGGCTCGGGGTCTGTGGCTCGGGGTCTGTGGCTCGGGGTCTGTGGCTCGGGGTCTGTGGCTCGGGGTCTGTCGCTCAGGCTCTGTCGCTCAGGGTCTGTGGTTCAGGGCATGTGACTCAGGGTCTGTGGCTCAGGGTCTGTGTCGCTCTGGGTCTGTGTCCCACTGGGTCTGTGCCTCTGGGTCTGTGCCTCTGGGCCTGTGCCTCTGGGCCTGTGCCTCTGGGTCTGTGGCTCAGGGTCTGTGGCTCAGGGTCTGTGGCTCAGGGTCTGTGCCTCAGGGTCTGTCGCTCAGCGTCTGTCGCTCAGCATCTGTGGCTCAGGGTCTGTCGCTCAGGCTCTGTCGCTCAGGGTCTGTGACTCAGGGTCTGTGGCTCTGGGTCTGTGACTCAGGGTCTGTGGCTCAGGGTCTGTGGCTCAGGGTCTGTCGCTCAGGGTCTGTCGCTCAGCGTCTGTGACTCAGCGTCTGTGGCTCAGGGTCTGTGGCTCAGCGTCTGTGGCTCAGCGTCTGTGGCTCAGCGTCTGTGGCTCAGCGTCTGTGGCTCAGCGTCTGTGGCTCAGGGTCTGTGGCTCAGGGTCTGTGGCTCAGGGTCTGTCGCTCAGGGTCTGTGGCTCAGGGTCTGTGGCTCAAGGTCTGTCGCTCAGGGTCTGTCGCTCAGCGTCTGTGGCTCAGGGTCTGTGGCTCAGGGTCTGCGGCTCAGGGTCTGTCGCTCAGCGTCTGTGGCTCAGCGTCTGTGGCTCAGCGTCTGTGGCTCAGGGTCTGTGGCTCAGGGTCTGTGGCTCAGGGTCTGTGGCTCAGGGTCTGTCGCTCAGGGTCAGTCGCTCAGGGTCTGTCGCTCAGCGTCTGTGGCTCAGGGTCTGTCGCTCACGGTCTGTGGCTCACGGTCTGTGGCTCAGGGTCTGTCGCTCAGGGTCTGTCGCTCAGGGTCTGTCGGTCAGGGTCTGTCGCTCAGGGTCTGTGGCTCACGGGCTGTCGCTCAGGGTCTGTCGCTCAGGGCCTGTCGCTCAGGGTCTGTCGCTCATGGTCTGTGGCTCAGGGCCTGTCGCTCAGGGCCTGTGGCTCAGGGCCTGTGGCTCAGGGCCTGTCGCTCAGCGTCTGTGGCTCAGGGTCTGAGGCTCAGGGTCTGTGGCTCAGGGTCTGTCGCTCAGGGTCTGTCGCTCAGGGCCTCTGGCTCTGGGTCTGTGCCTCTGGGTCTGTGCCTCAGGGTCTGTGCCTCAGGGTCTGTGCCTCAGGGTCTGTCGCTCAGGGTCTGTGGCTCAGGGTCTGTCGCTCAGGGACTGTCGCTCATGGTCTGTGGCTCGGGGTCTATCGCTCGGGGTCTGTGGCTCGGGGTCTGTGGCTCGGGGTCTGTGGTTCGGGGCATGTGGCTCGGGGCATGTGGCTCGGGGTCTGTCGCTCGGGGTCTGTCGCTCGGGGTCTGTCGCTCGGGGTCTGCGGCTCAGGGTCTGTCGCTCAGCGTCTGTGGCTCAGCGTCTGTGGCTCAGGGTCTGTGGCTCAGGGTCTGTGGCTCAGGGTCTGTGGCTCAGGGTCTGTCGCTCAGGGTCAGTCGCTCAGGGTCTGTCGCTCAGCGTCTGTGGCTCAGGGTCTGTCGCTCACGGTCTGTGGCTCACGGTCTGTGGCTCAGGGTCTGTCGCTCAGGGTCTGTCGCTCAGGGTCTGTCGCTCAGGGTCTGTCGCTCAGGGTCTGTGGCTCACGGGCTGTCGCTCAGGGTCTGTCGCTCAGGGCCTGTCGCTCAGGGTCTGTCGCTCATGGTCTGTGGCTCAGGGCCTGTCGCTCAGGGCCTGTGGCTCAGGGCCTGTGGCTCAGGGCCTGTCGCTCAGCGTCTGTGGCTCAGGGTCTGAGGCTCAGGGTCTGTGGCTCAGGGTCTGTCGCTCAGGGTCTGTCGCTCAGGGCATCTGGCTCTGGGTCTGTGCCTCTGGGTCTGTGCCTCAGGGTCTGTGCCTCAGGGTCTGTGCCTCAGGGTCTGTGCCTCAGGGTCTGTGGCTCAGGGTCTGTCGCTCAGGGACTGTCGCTCATGGTCTGTGGCTCGGGGTCTATCGCTCGGGGTCTGTGGCTCGGGGTCTGTGGCTCGGGGTCTGTGGCTCGGGGCATGTGGCTCGGGGTCTGTCGCTCGGGGTCTGTCGCTCGGGGTCTGTCGCTCGGGGTCTGTCGCTCGGGGTCTGTCGCTCGGGGCCTGTCGCTCAGGGTCTGTCGCTCATGGTCTGTGGCTCAGGGCCTGTCGCTCAGGGCCTGTGGCTCAGGGCCTGTGGCTCAGGGTCTGTGGCTCAGGCTCTGTCGCTCAGGCTCTGTCGCTCAGGCTCTGTCGCTCAGGCTCTGTGGCTCAGGGTCTGTGGCTCTGGGTCTGTGCCTCTGGGTCTGTGCCTCTGGGTCTGTGCCTCTGGGTCTGTGGCTCAGGGTCTGTGGCTCACGGTCTGTGGCTCAGGGTCTGTCGCTCTGGGTCTGTGCCTCTGGGTCTGTGCCTCTGGGTCTGTGCCTCTGGGTCTGTGCCTCTGGGTCTGTGGCTCTGGGTCTGTGGCTCAGGGTCTGTGGCTCACGGTCTGTGGCTCAGGGTCTGTCGCTCAGGGTCTGTCGCTCAGGGTCTGTGGCTCAGGGCCTGTGGCTCAGGGTCTGTCGCTCAGGGTCTGTCGCTCACGGTCTGTGGCTCACGGTCTGTGGCTCACGGTCTGTGGCTCACGGTCTGTGGCTCACGGTCTGTGGCTCGGGGTCTGTGGCTCGGGGTCTGTCGCTCGGGGTCTGTCGCTCGGGGTCTGTCGCTCGGGGTCTGTCGCTCGGGGTCTGTGGCTCAGGGTCTGTCGCTCAGGGTCTGTCGCTCAGGGTCTGTGGCTCACGGGCTGTCGCTCAGGGTCTGTCGCTCAGGGCCTGTCGCTCAGGGTCTGTCGCTCATGGTCTGTGGCTCAGGGCCTGACGCTCAGGGCCTGTCGCTCAGCGTCTGTGGCTCAGGGTCTGTCGCTCAGGGTCTGTCGATCAGGGTCTGTCGCTCAGGGTCTGTGGCTCAGGGTCTGTCGGTCAGGGTCTGTCGCTCAGGGCCTCTGGCTCAGGGTCTGTGACTCAGGGTCTGTGGCTCTGGGTCTGTGCCTCTGGGTCTGTGCCTCTGGGTCTGTCGCTCAGGGTCTGTGGCTCAGGGTCTGTCGCTCAGGGACTGTCGCTCATGGTCTGTGGCTCAGGGTCTGTCGCTCAGTGTCTGTGGCTCAGGGTCTGTGGCTCAGGGTCTGTGGCTCGGGTCTGTGGTTCGGGGCATGTGGCTCGGGGCATGTGGCTCGGGGTCTGTCGCTCATGATCTGTGGCTCAGGGCCTGTCGCTCAGGCTCTGTCGCTCAGGGTCTGTGCCTCTGGGTCTGTGCCTCTGGGTCTGTGCCTCTGGGTCTGTGCCTCTGGGCCTGTGCCTCTGGGTCTGTGGCTCAGGGTCTGTCGCTCAGGGTCTGTCGCTCAGGGTCTGTCGCTCAGGGTCTGCGGCTCAGGGTCTGCGGCTCAGGGTCTGTCGCTCAGGGTCTGTCACTCAGGGTCTGTGGCTCACGGTCTGTGGCTCACGGTCTGTCGCTCAGGGTCTGTCGCTCAGGGTCTGTCGCTCAGGGTCTGTGGCTCAGGGTCTGTGGCTCAGGGTCTGTCGCTCAGGGTCTGTCGCTCAGGGTCTGTCGCTCAGGGTCTGTGGCTCAGGGTCTGTGGCTCATGGTCTGTGGCTCAGGGCCTGTCGCTCAGGGCCCGTCGCTCAGGGCCGTGGCTCAGGGTCTGTCGCTCAGGGTCTGTCGCTCAGGGTCCGTCGCTCAGGGTCCGTGGCTCAGGGTCTGTGGCTCAGGCTCTGTCGCTCAGGCTCTGTCGCTCAGGGTCTGTGCCTCTGGGTCTGTGCCTCTGGGTCTGTGCCTCTGGGCCTGTGCCTCTGGGCCTGTGCCTCTGGGTCTGTGGCTCAGGGTCTGTCGCTCACGGTCTGTCGCTCAGGGTCTGTCGCTCAGGGTCTGTCGCTCAGGGTCTGCGGCTCAGGGTCTGCGGCTCAGGGTCTGTCGCTCAGGGTCTGTCACTCAGGGTCTGTGGCTCACGGTCTGTCGCTCAGGGTCTGTCGCTCAGGGTCTGTCGCTCAGGGTCTGTCGCTAAGGGTCTGTGGTTCAGGGCATGTGACTCAGGGCATGTGCCTCAGGGTCTGTGGCTCAGGGTCTGTGGCTCAGGGTCTGTGGCTCAGGGTCTGTCACTCAGGGTCTGTGGTTCAGGGCATGTGACTCAGGGCATGTGGCTCAGGGTCTGTGGCTCAGGGTCTGTGGCTCAGGGTCTGTGGCTCAGGGTCTGTGGCTCAGGGTCTGTGGCTCAGGGTCTGTGGCTCATGGTCTGTGGCTCAGGGTCTGTCGCTCAGGGTCTGTCGCTCAGGGCCTGTCGCTCAGGGCCCGTCGCTCAGGGCCTGTGGCTCAGGGTCTGTCGCTCAGGGTCTGTCGCTCACGGTCTGTCGCTCAGGGTCTGTCGCTCAGGGTCTGTCGCTCAGGGTCTGCGGCTCAGGGTCTGCGGCTCAGGGCCTGTCGCTCAGGGCCCGTCGCTCAGGGCCTGTGGCTCAGGGTCTGTCGCTCAGGGTCTGTCGCTCAGGGTCTGTCGCTCAGGGTCTGTCGCTAAGGGTCTGTGGTTCAGGGCATGTGACTCAGGGCATGTGCCTCAGGGTCTGTGGCTCAGGGTCTGTGGCTCAGGGTCTGTGGCTCAGGGTCTGTCACTCAGGGTCTGTGGTTCAGGGCATGTGACTCAGGGCATGTGGCTCAGGGTCTGTGGCTCAGGGTCTGTGGCTCAGGGTCTGTGGCTCAGGGTCTGTGGCTCAGGGTCTGTGGCTCAGGGTCTGTCGCTCAGGGTCTGTGGCTCAGGGTCTGTGGCTCATGGTCTGTGGCTCAGGGTCTGTCGCTCAGGGTCTGTCGCTCAGGGCCTGTCGCTCAGGGCCCGTCGCTCAGGGCCTGTGGCTCAGGGTCTGTCGCTCAGGGTCTGTCGCTCAGGGTCCGTCGCTCAGGGTCTGTGGCTCAGGGTCTGTGGCTCATGGTCTGTGGCTCATGGTAGTGGCTCAGGGTCTGTCGCTCAGGGTCTGTCGCTCAGGGCCCGTCGCTCAGGGCCTGTGGCTCAGGGTCTGTCGCTCAGGGTCTGTCGCTCAGGGTCCGTCGATCAGGGTCCGGCGCTCAGGGCCTCTGGCTCTGGGTCTGTGCCTCTGGGTCTGTGCCTCTGGGTCTGTGCCTCTGGGTCTGTCGCTCAGGGTCTGTCGCTCAGGGTCTGTGGCTCAGGGTCTGTGGCTCGGGTCTGTGGCTCGGGTCTGTCGCTCAGGGCCTGTCGCTCAGGGCCTGTCGCTCAGGGTCTGTCGCTCATGGTCTGTGGCTCAGGGCCTGTCGCTCAGGGCCTGTGGCTCAGGGTCTGTGGCTCAGGGTCTGTGGCTCAGGGTCTGTGGCTCGGGCTCTGTCACTCGGGCTCTGGGGCTCAAGGTCTGTGGCTCAAGGTCTGTGGCTCAGGGTCTGTGCCTCTGGGTCTGTGCCTCTGGGTCTGTGCCTCTGGGTCTGTGCCTCTGGGTCTGTGCCTCTGGGTCTGTGCCTCTGGGTCTGGGGCTCAGAGTCTGGGGCTCACGGTCTGTGGCTCACGGTCTGTGGCTCAGGGTCTGTCGCTCAGGGTCTGTCGCTCAGGGTCTGTCGCTCGGGTCTGTGGCTCGAGTCTGTGGTTCGGGGCATGTGGCTCGGGGCATGTGGCTCAGGGTCTGTCGCTCAGGGCCTGTCGCTCAGGGCCTGTCGCTCAGGGCCTGTCGCTCAGGGTCTGTCGCTCAGGGTCTGTGGCTCAGGGCCTGTGGCTCAGGGTCTGTGGCTCAGGGTCTGTGGCTCAGGCTCTGTCGCTCAGGCTCTGTGGCTCAAGGTCTGTGGCTCACGGTCTGTGCCTCTGGGTCTGTGCCTCTGGGTCTGTGCCTCTGGGTCTGTGCCTCTGGGTCTGTGGCTCAGGGTCTGTCGCTCACGGTCTGTGGCTCAGGGTCTGTCGCTCAGGGTCTGTCGCTCAGGGTCTGTGGCTCACGGTCTGTGGCTCACGGTCTGTGGCTCACGGTCTGTGGCTCACGGTCTGTCGCTCACGGTCTGTCGCTCAGGGTCTGTCGCTCAGGGTCTGTCGCTCAGGGTCTGTGGTTCAGGGCATGTGACTCAGGGCATGTGCCTCAGGGTCTGTGGCTCAGGGTCTGTGGCTCAGGGTCTGTGGCTCAGGGTCTGTGGCTCAGGGTCTGTCGCTCAGGGTCTGTCGCTCAGGGTCTGTGGCTCATGGTCTGTGGCTCATGGTCTGTGGCTCAGGGTCTGTGGTTCAGGGTCTGTCGCTCAGGGTCTGTCGCTCAGGGTCTGTGGCTCAGGGTCTGTGGCTCATGGTCTGTCGCTCAGGGTCTGTCGCTCAGGGTCTGTCGCTCAGGGCCTGTCGCTCAGGGCCCGTCGCTCAGGGCCCGTCGCTCAGGGCCCGTGGCTCAGGGCCCGTGGCTCAGGGTCTGTCGCTCAGGGTCTGTCGCTCAGTGTCCGGCGCTCAGGGTCCGGCGCTCAGGGTCCGGCGCTCAGGGTCCGTGGCACAGGGTCCGTGGCTCAGGGTCCGTCGCTCAGGGTCTGTCGCTCAGGGTCTGTCGCTCAGGGTCTGTGGTTCAGGGCATGTGAGTCAGGGCATGTGCCTCAGGGTCTGTGGCTCAGGGTCTGTCGCTCAGGGTCTGTCGCTCAGGGTCTGTGGCTCAGGGTCTGTCGCTCAGGGTCTGTGGCTAAGGGGCTCAGGGTCTGTGGCTCAGGGTCTGTGGCTCAGGGTCTGTCGCTCAGGGTCTGTCGCTCAGGGTCTGTGGCTCAGGGTCCGGCGCTCAGGGTCCGGCGCTCAGGGTCCGGCGCTCAGGGTCCGGCGCTCAGGGTCCGTGGCTCAGGGTCCGTGGCTCAGGGTCCGTCGCTCAGGGTCCGTGGGTCAGGGTCCGGCGCTCAGGGTCCGGCGGTCAGGGTCCGGCGCTCAGGGTCCGTCGCTCAGGGCCCGTCGCTCAGGGCATGTCGCTCAGGGTCTGTGGTTCAGGGCATGTGTCTCAGGGCCTGTCGCTCAGGGTCTGTGGCTCAGGGTCTGTCGCTCAGGGTCTGTCGCTCAGGGTCTGTCGCTCAGGGTCTGTCGCTCAGGGTCTGTGGCTCAGGGTCTGTGGCTCAGGGTCTGTCGCTCAGGGTCTGTGGCTCAGGGTCCGGCGCTCAGGGTCCGGCGCTCAGGGCCTGTCGCTCACGGCTGTCGCTCAGGGTCTGTGGCTCAGGGTCTGTGGCTCACGGTCTGTGGCTCTGGGTCTGTGGCTCTGGGTCTGTGGCTCTGGGTCTGTGGCTCAGGGTCTGTGGCTCAGGGTCTGTCGCTCAGGGTCTGTGGCTCAGGGTCTGTGGCTCAGGGTCTGTGGCTCAGGGTCTGTGGCTCAGGGTCTGTGGCTCACGGTCTGTGGCTCACGGTCTGTGGCTCACGGTCTGTGGCTCAGGGTCTGTCGCTCAGGGTCTGTCGCTCAGGGTCTGTCGCTCAGGGTCTGCGGTTCAGGGCATGTGGCTCAGGGTCTGTGGCTCAGGGTCTGTCGCTCAGGGTCTGTCGCTCAGGGTCTGTCGCTCAGGGTCTGTCGCTCAGGGTCTGTGGCTCAGGGTCCGGCGCACAGGGTCCGGCGCTCAGGGTCCGGCGCTCAGGGTCCGGTTCTCAGGGTCCGTCGCTCAGGGTCCGTGGCTCAGGGTCCGTGGCTCAGGGTCTGTCGCTCAGGGTCTGTCGCTCAGGGTCTGTGGCTCAGGGTCCGGCGCACAGGGTCCGGCGCTCAGGGTCCGGCGCTCAGGGTCCGGCGCTCAGGGCCCGTCGCTCAGGGTCTGTGGCTCAGGGTCTGTGGCTCAGGGTCTGTCGCTCAGGGTCTGTCGCTCAGGGCCTGTCGCTCAGGCTCTGTCGCTCAGGGTCCGTCGCTCAGGGTCTGTGGTTCAGGGTCCGTGGCTCAGGGTCCGTGGCGCAGGGCCTGTCGCTCAGGGTCTGTGGCTCAGGGTCCGTGGCTCAGGGTCCGTCGCTCAGGGTCTGTGGCTCAGGGTCTGTGGCTCAGGGTCTGTCGCTCAGGGTCTGTGGCTCACGGTCTGTGGCTCACGGTCTGTGGCTCACGGTCTGTGGCTCAGGGTCTGTCGCTCAGGGCCTGTCGCTCAGGGTCTGTGGTTCAGGGCATGTGACTCAGGGCATGTGCCTCAGGGTCTGTGGCTCAGGGTCTGTCGCTCAGGGTCTGTGGCTCAGGGTCTGTAGCTCAGGGTCTGTGGCTCAGGGTCTGTTGCTCAGGGTCTGTGGCTCAGGGTCTGTCGCTCAGGGTCTGTCGCTCAGGGTCTGTGGCTCAGGGTCCGGCGCACAGGGTCCGGCGCTCAGGGTCTGGCGCTCAGGGTCCGGCGCTCAGGGTCCGGCGCTCAGGGTCCGTGGCTCAGGGTCCGTCGCTCAGGGTCCGTGGCTCAGGGTCCGTGGCTCAGGGTCCGTGGCTCAGGGTCCGTGGCTCAGGGTCTGTCGCTCAGGGTCTGTGGGTCAGGGTCCGGCGCACAGGGTCCGGCGCTCAGGGTCCGGCGGTCAGGGTCCGTCGCTCAGGGTCCGTCGCTCATGGTCTGTGGCTCAGGGCCTGTCGCTCAGGGCCTGTGGCTCAGGGTCTGTGGCTCAGGGTCTGTGGCTCAGGGTCTGTGGCTCGGGCTCTGTCACTCGGGCTCTGGGGCTCAAGGTCTGTGGCTCAAGGTCTGTGGCTCAGGGTCTGTGCCTCTGGGTCTGTGCCTCTGGGTCTGTGCCTCTGGGTCTGTGCCTCTGGGTCTGTGCCTCTGGGTCTGGGGCTCAGAGTCTGGGGCTCACGGTCTGTGGCTCACGGTCTGTGGCTCAGGGTCTGTCGCTCAGGGTCTGTCGCTCAGGGTCTGTCGCTCGGGTCTGTGGCTCGAGTCTGTGGTTCGGGGCATGTGGCTCGGGGCATGTGGCTCAGGGTCTGTCGCTCAGGGCCTGTCGCTCAGGGCCTGTCGCTCAGGGCCTGTCGCTCAGGGTCTGTCGCTCAGGGTCTGTGGCTCAGGGCCTGTGGCTCAGGGTCTGTGGCTCAGGGTCTGTGGCTCAGGCTCTGTCGCTCAGGCTCTGTGGCTCAAGGTCTGTGGCTCACGGTCTGTGCCTCTGGGTCTGTGCCTCTGGGTCTGTGCCTCTGGGTCTGTGCCTCTGGGTCTGTGGCTCAGGGTCTGTCGCTCACGGTCTGTGGCTCAGGGTCTGTCGCTCAGGGTCTGTCGCTCAGGGTCTGTGGCTCACGGTCTGTGGCTCACGGTCTGTGGCTCACGGTCTGTGGCTCACGGTCTGTCGCTCACGGTCTGTCGCTCAGGGTCTGTCGCTCAGGGTCTGTCGCTCAGGGTCTGTGGTTCAGGGCATGTGACTCAGGGCATGTGCCTCAGGGTCTGTGGCTCAGGGTCTGTGGCTCAGGGTCTGTGGCTCAGGGTCTGTGGCTCAGGGTCTGTCGCTCAGGGTCTGTCGCTCAGGGTCTGTGGCTCATGGTCTGTGGCTCATGGTCTGTGGCTCAGGGTCTGTGGTTCAGGGTCTGTCGCTCAGGGTCTGTCGCTCAGGGTCTGTGGCTCAGGGTCTGTGGCTCATGGTCTGTCGCTCAGGGTCTGTCGCTCAGGGTCTGTCGCTCAGGGCCTGTCGCTCAGGGCCCGTCGCTCAGGGCCCGTCGCTCAGGGCCCGTGGCTCAGGGCCCGTGGCTCAGGGTCTGTCGCTCAGGGTCTGTCGCTCAGTGTCCGGCGCTCAGGGTCCGGCGCTCAGGGTCCGGCGCTCAGGGTCCGTGGCACAGGGTCCGTGGCTCAGGGTCCGTCGCTCAGGGTCTGTCGCTCAGGGTCTGTCGCTCAGGGTCTGTGGTTCAGGGCATGTGAGTCAGGGCATGTGCCTCAGGGTCTGTGGCTCAGGGTCTGTCGCTCAGGGTCTGTCGCTCAGGGTCTGTGGCTCAGGGTCTGTCGCTCAGGGTCTGTGGCTAAGGGGCTCAGGGTCTGTGGCTCAGGGTCTGTGGCTCAGGGTCTGTCGCTCAGGGTCTGTCGCTCAGGGTCTGTGGCTCAGGGTCCGGCGCTCAGGGTCCGGCGCTCAGGGTCCGGCGCTCAGGGTCCGGCGCTCAGGGTCCGTGGCTCAGGGTCCGTGGCTCAGGGTCCGTCGCTCAGGGTCCGTGGGTCAGGGTCCGGCGCTCAGGGTCCGGCGGTCAGGGTCCGGCGCTCAGGGTCCGTCGCTCAGGGCCCGTCGCTCAGGGCCCGTCGCTCAGGGCATGTCGCTCAGGGTCTGTGGTTCAGGGCATGTGTCTCAGGGCCTGTCGCTCAGGGTCTGTGGCTCAGGGTCTGTCGCTCAGGGTCTGTCGCTCAGGGTCTGTCGCTCAGGGTCTGTCGCTCAGGGTCTGTGGCTCAGGGTCTGTGGCTCAGGGTCTGTCGCTCAGGGTCTGTGGCTCAGGGTCCGGCGCTCAGGGTCCGGCGCTCAGGGCCTGTCGCTCACGGCTGTCGCTCAGGGTCTGTGGCTCAGGGTCTGTGGCTCAGGGTCTGTGGCTCAGGGTCTGTGGCTCTGGGTCTGTGGCTCTGGGTCTGTGGCTCTGGGTCTGTGGCTCTGGGTCTGTGGCTCAGGGTCTGTCGCTCAGGGTCTGTGGCTCAGGGTCTGTGGCTCAGGGTCTGTGGCTCAGGGTCTGTGGCTCACGGTCTGTGGCTCACGGTCTGTGGCTCACGGTCTGTGGCTCAGGGTCTGTCGCTCAGGGTCTGTCGCTCAGGGTCTGTCGCTCAGGGTCTGCGGTTCAGGGCATGTGGCTCAGGGTCTGTGGCTCAGGGTCTGTCGCTCAGGGTCTGTCGCTCAGGGTCTGTGGCTCAGGGTCCGGCGCACAGGGTCCGGCGCTCAGGGTCCGGCGCTCAGGGTCCGGTTCTCAGGGTCCGTCGCTCAGGGTCCGTGGCTCAGGGTCCGTGGCTCAGGGTCTGTCGCTCAGGGTCTGTCGCTCAGGGTCTGTGGCTCAGGGTCCGGCGCACAGGGTCCGGCGCTCAGGGTCCGGCGCTCAGGGTCCGGCGCTCAGGGTCCGGCGCTCAGGGCCCGTCGCTCAGGGTCTGTGGCTCAGGGTCTGTGGCTCAGGGTCTGTCGCTCAGGGTCTGTCGCTCAGGGCCTGTCGCTCAGGCTCTGTCGCTCAGGGTCCGTCGCTCAGGGTCTGTGGTTCAGGGTCCGTGGCTCAGGGTCCGTGGCGCAGGGCCTGTCGCTCAGGGTCTGTGGCTCAGGGTCCGTGGCTCAGGGTCCGTCACTCAGGGTCTGTGGCTCAGGGTCTGTGGCTCAGGGTCTGTCGCTCAGGGTCTGTGGCTCACGGTCTGTGGCTCACGGTCTGTGGCTCACGGTCTGTGGCTCAGGGTCTGTCGCTCAGGGCCTGTCGCTCAGGGTCTGTGGTTCAGGGCATGTGACTCAGGGCATGTGCCTCAGGGTCTGTGGCTCAGGGTCTGTCGCTCAGGGTCTGTGGCTCAGGGTCTGTAGCTCAGGGTCTGTGGCTCAGGGTCTGTTGCTCAGGGTCTGTGGCTCAGGGTCTGTCGCTCAGGGTCTGTCGCTCAGGGTCTGTGGCTCAGGGTCCGGCGCACAGGGTCCGGCGCTCAGGGTCTGGCGCTCAGGGTCCGGCGCTCAGGGTCCGTCGCTCAGGGTCCGTGGCTCAGGGTCCGTCGCTCAGGGTCCGTGGCTCAGGGTCCGTGGCTCAGGGTCCGTGGCTCAGGGTCCGTGGCTCAGGGTCTGTCGCTCAGGGTCTGTGGGTCAGGGTCCGGCGCACAGGGTCCGGCGCTCAGTGTCCGGCGGTCAGGGTCCGTCGCTCAGGGTCCGTCGCTCAGGGCCCGTCGCTCAGGGCCCGTCGCTCAGAGCCCGTCGCTCAGGGCCTGTCGCTCAGGGTCTGTGGTTCAGGGCATGTGTCTCAGGGCCTGTCGCTCAGGGTCTGTGGCTCAGGGTCTGTGGCTCAGGGTCTGTCGCTCAGGGCCTGTCGCTCAGGGCCTGTCGCTCAGGCTCTGTCGCTCTGGCTCTGTGGCTCAGGGTCTGTGGCTCAGGGTCTGTGGCTCAAGGTCCGTGGCTCAGGGTCCGTGGCTCAGGGTCCGTGGCTCAGGGTCCGTGGTTCAGGGCATGTGGCTCAGGGCCTGTTGCTCAGGGTCTGTCGCTCAGGGTCTGTCGCTCAGGGCATGTGGTTCAGGGGCTGTCGCTCAGGGCATGTGGTTCAGGGTCTGTGCCTCAGGGTCTGTGGCTCAGGGTCTGTGGCTCAGGGTCTGTGGCTCAGGGTCTGTGGCTCAGGGTCTGTGGCTCAGCGTCTGTCGCTCAGGGTCTGTGGTTCAGGGGCTGTCGCTCAGGGTCTGTGGCTCAGGGTCTGTGGCTCAGGGTCTGTGGTTCAGGGGCTGTTGCTCAGGGTCTGTCGCTCAGGGTCTGTCGCTCAGGGTCTGTCGCTCAGGGTCTGTGGCTCTGGGTCTGTGGCTCTGGGTCTGTCGCTCAGGGTCTGTCGCTCAGGGTCTGTCGCTCAGGGTCTGTGGCTCAGGGTCTGTGGCTCAGGGTCTGTCGCTCAGGGTCTGTCGCTCAGGGTCTGTGGCTCTGGGTCTGTGGCTCTGGGTCTGTCGCTCAGGGTCTGTCGCTCAGGGTCTGTCGCTCAGGGTCTGTCGCTCAGGGTCTGTGGCTCTGGGTCTGTGGCTCTGTGTCTGTCGCTCAGGGTCTGTGGCTCTGGGTCTGTCGCTCAGGGTCTGTCGCTCTGGGTCTGTGGTTCAGGGTCTGTCGCTCTGGGTCTGTCGCTCAGGGTCTGTCGCTCTGGGTCTGTGGCTCTGGGTCTGTGGCTCTGGGTCTGTCGCTCATGGTCTGTGACTCTGGGTCTGTGGCTCTGGGCCTGTCGCTCAGGGCCTGTCGCTCAGGGTCTGTCGCTCAGGGTCTGTCGCTCAGGGTCTGTGGCTCAGGGTCTGTGGCTCAGGGTCTGTGTCTCTGGGTCTGTCGCTCAGGGTCTGTCGCTCAGGGCCTGTCGCTCAGGGCCTGTCGCTCAGGGTCTGTCGCTCAGGGTCTGTCGCTCAGGGACTATGGCTCAGTGTCTGTGTCTCTGGGTCTGTCGCCCAGGGTCTGTCGCTCAGGGCCTGTCGCTCAGGGCCTGTGGCTCAGGGTCTGTGGCTCAGGGTCTGTGGCTCAGGGTCTGTGGCTCAGGGTCTGTGGCTCAGGGTCTGTGGTTCAGGTTCTGTCGCTCAGGGTCTGTCGCTCAGGGTCTGTGGCTCAGGGTCTGTGGCTCAGGGTCTGTGGTTCAGGGTCTGTCGCTCAGGGTCTGTCGCTCAGCGTCTGTGGCTCAGGGTCTGTGGCTCAGGGTCTGTGGTTCAGGGTCTGTGGTTCAGGTTCTGTCTCTCAGGGTCTGTCGCTCAGGGTCTGTGGTTCAGGGTCTGTGGTTCAGGTTCTGTCTCTCAGGGTCTGTCGCTCAGGGTCTGTGGTTCAGGGTCTGTGGTTCAGGTTCTGTCTCTCAGGGTCTGTGGCTCAGGGTCTGTGGCTCAGGGTCTGTGGTTCAGGGTCTGTGGCTCAGGGTCTGTGGTTCAGGGTCTGTGGCTCAGGGTCTGTGGCTCAGGGTCTGTGGCTCAGGGTCTGTGGCTCAGGGTCTGTGGTTCAGGGTCTGTGGCTCAGGGTCTGTGGCTCAGGTCTGTGGTTCAGGGTCTGTGGCTCAGGGTCTGTAGTTCAGGGTCTGTCGCTCAGGGTCTGTGGCTCAGGGTCTGTGGTTCAGGGTCTGTGGTTCAGGGTCTGTGGCTCAGGGTCTGTGGCTCAGGGTCTGTGGCTCAGGGTCTGTGGTTCAGGGTCTGTGGTTCAGGGTCTGTGGTTCAGGTTCTGTCTCTCAGGGTCTGTGGTTCAGGGTCTGTGGCTCAGGGTCTGTGGCTCAGGGTCTGTGGTTCAGGGTCTGTGGCTCAGGGTCTGTGGCTCAGGGTCTGTGGCTCAGGGTCTGTGGTTCAGGGTCTGTGGTTCAGGGTCTGTGGTTCAGGTTCTGTCTCTCAGGGTCTGTGGTTCAGGGTCTGTGGCTCAGGGTCTGTGGTTCAGGGTCTGTGGCTCAGGGTCTGTGGCTCAGGGTCTGTGGCTCAGGGTCTGTGGCTCAGGGTCTGTGGCTCAGGGTCTGTGGCTCAGGGTCTGTGGTTCAGGGTCTATGGTTCAGGGTCTGTCGCTCAGGGTCTGTCTCTCAGGGTCTGTGGCTCAGGGTCTGTGGCTCAGGGTCTGTGGCTCAGGGTCTGTGGTTCAGGTTCTGTCTCTCAGGGTCTGTGGTTCAGGGTCTGTGGTTCAGGGTCTGTGGCTCAGGGTCTGTGGTTCAGGTTCTGTCTCTCAGGGTCTGTGGTTCAGGGTCTGTGGTTCAGGGTCTGTGGCTCAGGGTCTGTGGCTCAGGGTCTGTGGCTCAGGGTCTGTCGCTCAGGGTCTGTGGCTCAGGGTCTGTGGCTCAGGGTCTGTGGCTCAGGGTCTGTGGTTCAGGGTCTGTGGCTCAGGGTCTGTCGCTCAGGGTCTGTCGCTCAGGGTCTGTGGCTCAGGGTCTGTCTCTCAGGGTCTGTGGTTCAGGTCTGTGGCTCAGGGTCTGTGGCTCAGGGTCTGTGGCTCAGGGTCTGTGGCTCAGTGTCTGTGGCTCAGGTTCTGTGGTTCAGGTTCTGTGGTTCAGGGTCTGTCGCTCAGGGTCTGTGGTTCAGGGTCTGTGGCTCAGGGTCTGTCGCTCAGGGTCTGTGGTTCAGGGTCTGTCGCTCAGGGTCTGTCGCTCAGGGTCTGTGGCTCAGGGTCTGTGGCTCAGGGTCTGTGGTTCAGGGTCTGTGGTTCAGGTTCTGTCGCTCAGGGTCTGTCGCTCAGGGTCTGTCGCTCAGGGTCTGTGGCTCAGGGTCTGTCGCTCAGGGTCTGTGGCTCAGGGTCTGTGGTTCAGGGTCTGTGGCTCAGGGTCTGTGGCTCAGGGTCTGTGGTTCAGGGTCTGTGGCTCAGGGTCTGTGGCTCAGGGTCTGTGGTTCAGGGTCTGTGGCTCAGGGTCTGTGGCTCAGGGTCTGTGGTTCAGGTTCTGTGGTTCAGGGTCTGTCGCTCAGGGTCTGTGGTTCAGGGTCTGTGGCTCAGGGTCTGTCGCTCAGGGTCTGTGGCTCAGGGTCTGTGGTTCAGGGTCTGTCGCTCAGGGTCTGTCGCTCAGGGTCTGTCGCTCAGGGTCTGTGGTTCAGGTTCTGTGGTTCAGGTTCTGTCTCTCAGGGACTATCACTCAGGGACTTTGCTTCACGTGTGTTAATAACTTGAAAAAGATGAATAACAGTGGGGAGAAGCTTTGGGAGGTGGGGTGGTGTTGGTCCAATTAATAAAACAATCCCATCTGTACAACCACACCAGGGAATTTCACAATGAGTTTGAGAAAATGACAGATTTAGTCACTCCTTGTAAGCAGAGTCACAGAACATCTGAGGCAAATCAGAGAATTTGTTGCAAAGTTTTTGTTTTAGAAAATTACACTTTTGATTGTGTTCTGCTCGAAAATCAAAACCATTCACTTCTGGACCTTACCTTGGCTAAGTTATTTAAGGCTAAATACCAAGCGGACAGCTGAGACACTCTGTGCATAAAGCTTTTGTTAGACGCTTGCTCTTCCCACAGGTGCTGAGCTTTCTCTTTCAGCTTGTTTAGCTGGGGCTCGCGGCAGGCTATATCCTCTAGGACAGACTGGAAGGCACAAGCGGGTTTGCAAAAAAAAAAACACATGTTACAGTGCGTATCATATTTGACAGGAGCGAGGCACACGGAGAGCATCAACTAACAGTACCGTGCGGGACACTGAACCAACAAAGCACATTAAAAGCAGTTGGAGTGCGTAGCTAATTGTTAAAAACGTGAAGCAGACACATTCAGCAACCAAAGGTTAAGGCGAGCACCGGATTACTAGATAAGCAGAATGGGGCTCCTGAATCATGAGTTTGGCAGCATAGAGTGAAGGTGATGGGGATGACATATTGTGGTGATGAAGCTAACCGTCCCACTTAAAGAAGTCACCCCACAAGCTGGTGAATCACATGGAGCGTGTGGTGAAATGCGTGGTGTTCAGGGACACTCTCAGCCCATTGGTTGCGAGAGGGTGGACTACCTGCAATCTGAACTGTTCGTTTTTCTTCGCGAGCAGGTCGGGCAGCTGGCCACTGCTCCCTTGCACGGTCGCTTCCGTGGCGACCAGCCATTCCTGCACAGGCCCGACTCCAGCTTCAAAGTCCTTCATCTGAGACTGCAAGTTCTGAGAGAGGGGGAGAAAAAAATCAGTTCGTTGGTGACGGCGGCTCTTTAAAAACGGACACCTTCAAACCGAAGATTGCGGCGGGTAAATGGCAATAGGATTGGTTCTGCTGGTCAGCAAGAGGGCGTGAACACAAGATAATCGGAAGAGACATTAAAAGGGAGGTTCGAAAAAAATCTTTGCTCAGAGGGTGCTTAGAGCATCAAGTGATGGGGGTGCAGAGGTCAGCGTACCAGATTCGCATCCTGCACAATATCATGTCCATGAAAGTGTTCGTTAAAGTAAAAGGGTTGGAAAGACGTGGGGAGCCATGAAAAGGACGTGAACTCTTACAGTACAGAAGGAGGCCACTCGGCCCTTCGTGCCTGTGCTGGCTCTCTGAAAGAGCTATCCAATCAGTCCCACTTACCCCCATTTGACCTTTTTTCTTATTCAATTGTTTAGCCACTCCCTTTAGTTTCTCAGGTACCGATTAACCAGCTGTTGTTAGCGGTTTCTTACCTGTAAGGCAGCCTCTTTTTGGTGCAGGTTTGCTAGCAGATTCCTCCAGTCCTCTTTGGCGGTGGACACCTTGGCCTTTATTGCCTCGGCCTTCTCTTTGCTGAGAATCCTGCTCAACAGCTCACCTTTGGAAATCAGGGTGTTTAGTTTGCTCTGGCAGGCCTCGCTTTCTGACAGGAAATCCTAAAACCAGAAGCAAAACGGCCATCAGTAGAAGAAGACGAATTTGCTTTTATAAAGCGCCTCACGACCTCAGGAGGTTCCAAAGCGCTTTACAGCCAATGAAGTGTAGTCACTGTTGTAATGTGGGAAATGCGGCAGCCAATTTGCATACAGCAAGCTCCCACAACCAGCAATCTGATTGTGATCAGATCATCTGCTTTTTTTTTAGTGATGTTGAGGACTAAATTCTGCCAAAGATACGAGGAGAACTCCCTTGTTCTTCTTCGAAGCAGCACTGTGGGGGTCTTTTACATCTACCTGAGAGGGCAGACGGGGCCTCGGTTTAATGTCTTATCCGAAAGACGTCACCTCCGACAGTGCAGCACTCCCTCAGTACTACACTGGAGTGTCAGCCTGGATTATGTGCTCAAGTCCCTGGAATGGGTCTTGAACCCACAACCTCCTTATTTAAGGAAGGATATACTTGCATTGGAGGCAGTTCAGAGATGATTCACTAGGTTCATTCCAGAGATGAGGGGGTTGACTTATGAAGAAAGGTTGGGCCTATACTCACTGGAATTTAGAAGAATGAGAGGTGAACTTATTGAAACATATAAGATGTTCGACAAGGTAGATGCAGAGAGGATGTTTCCCCTTGTGGGGAAATCTTGAACTCGGGGGCAAAACTTCAGGAATAAAGGGTCGCCCTTTTAGAACTGAGATGAGGAGGAATTTCTTCTCTCAGAGGGTCGTGAATCTGTGGAATTCTCTGCCCCAGAGAGCCGTGGAGGCTGGGTCATTAAATACATTAAAGGTGGAGATAGACAGATTTTTGCAAGATAAGGGAGTGAAAGGTTATGGGGAGTGGGCAGGGAAGTGGCTTTGAGCCCAAGATCAGCCATGATCTTATTGAATGGCGGAGCAGGCTCGAGGGGCCAAGTGGCCTATTCCTGCTCCTATTTCTTATGTTCTTATGTTCTGACTCAGAGGCACGAGTGCTACCCACTGAGTCACGGCTGACATCAGTAAAACAGGCCAACGGCATGTCTACATTGTGGAACCAGTTCCATCAGAGCAATGTATTAAGGCAGCTGCTGCCATGAATTTGCCACGTTTACATTGTAAGCTGGAGCTTAGTGAACCAGCAGCACAGGAGCAACAGTGACTGTGCAGTTAAACAGAGGAAGACCTTGCGTTTATAAAGCACCTCATCACATCCTCTGGATCTCCCAATATTCTTTAGAACCAATGAATTACCATCACCATTGATAGGGAGGCAGGTACAATGGAAAGGCATCACAAACACCCAATGTGTGGAGGGAAAACACCAAAACACGCTGGTTGGGCCAAATGGCCTGTTTCCGGATATTAATTTCAACATATTTCCATGTATAAATGAGATAACCAATTAAACTGTTTTTAATGGTGTTGGTTAAGGGATAAGTATTGGCCAGGACACCTGGAGAACACGCTGTTCCTTTTTTGAATAGTGCCATGGGATCTCCAACATGTCCCACATTCCTACTGTGACAACACTTGAAAATTACTTAATTGGCTACAAAGCACTTTGGGACATCCTGAGGTCGTGAAAGGTGCAATATAAATGCAGCTCTTTCTTTTGTTCTTTGACTTTTGTATCCACCTCAACAGGCAGACGTGGCCTCGGTTTAATGTCTCATTTGATAGACAGCTCCTCCAACAGAGCAGCAATCCATCAGTCCTACACTGGGGTATTGGCCTAGATTATGTTCTCAAGTCTCTGGGGTGGGACTTGAACCCACGGCCTTCTGACCATGAGGCAATTCAAATAAAAATACAACCCTGCAGTACCGTCAATTTAAATACAAACATGACCCTGCAGTACCTTCAATTTAAATACAAACACGCCTTTGCAGTATCGTCAATTGAAATACAAACATAACCAGGAAGTACCTTCAATTCAAATACAAACATGACCCTGCAGTATCATCAATTGAAATATAAACATGACACTGCAGTAACATCAATTTAAATACAAACATGACCCTGCAGTACATTCAACTTAAATACAAACATGACGCTGCAGTACCGTCAACTTAAACAAAAACATGACCCTGCAGTAGCTTCAATTTAAATACAAACAGGACCCGGCAGTACCATCAATTTAAATACAAATATGACCCGGCAGTACCATCAATTTAAATAAAAACATGACCCTGCAGTATCGTCAAATAAAATACAAATATGACCCTGCATTACCTTCAATTTAAATACAAATATGACCCTGCGGTACCGTTAATTTAAATACAAATATGACCCTGCAGGAACGTCAATTTAAATACAAACATGACCCTGCAGTAACGTCAATTTAAATAAAAATATGACCCTGCAGGAACATCACTTTAAATACAAACATGACCCTGCGGTAAAGTCAATTTAAATACAAATATGACCCTGCAAGAACATCAATTTAAATACTAACATGACCCTGCAGTAACACCAATTATAATACAAATATGACCCTGCAGTACCTTCAACTTAAATACAAACATGATCCTGTAGTACCGTCAATTTAAATACAAATATGACCCTGCAGTACCTTCAATTTAAATACAAACATGACCCTGCCGTACCGTCAATTTAAATACAAACATGACCCTGCAGTACCTTCAATATAAATAAAAACATGACCCTGCAGTACCGTCAATATAAATACAAACATGACCCGGTAGTACCGTCAATTTAAATAAAAACATGACCCTGCAGTACCTTCAATATAAATACAAACATGACCCTGTAATACCGTCAATATAAATACAAACATGACCCTGCAGTACCGTCAATTTAAATACAAATATGAGACTGCAGTACTGTCAATTGAAATACAAACATGACCCTGCAGTACCTTCAATATAAATACAAACATGACCCTGCAGTATCTTCAATTTAAATGCAAATATGACACTGCAGTACCGTCAATTTAAATACAAATATGACACTGCAGTACCGTCAATTTAAATACAAATATGACACTGCAGTACTGTCAATTTAAATACAAACATGACCCTGTAGTACCTTCAATTTAAATACAAATATGACCCTGCAGTACCGCTAATTTAAATAAAAACATGACCCTGCAGTATCATCAATTTAAATACAAACATGACCCTGCAGAATCGTCAATTTAAATATAAAAATGTCCATGCAGTATCGTCAACTTAAATACAAACATGACCCTGCAGTACCGTCAACTTAAATACAAATATGACCCTGCAGTATCGTCAATTTAAATACAAACATGACACTGCAATACCTTCAATTTAAATACAAACATGACCCTGCAGTAACATCAATTTAACTACAAATATGACCCTGCAGTATTGTCAATTTAATTACAAACATGGCACTGCACTACCTTCAATTTAAATACAAATATGACCCTGCAGTATCGCCAATTTAAATACCAAACATGACTCTGCAGTAACATCAATTTAAATACAAATATGACCCGGCAGTACCTTCAATGTAAATACAAACATGATCCTGCAGTACATTCAATTTAAATACAAACATGACCCTGCTGTACCTTCAATTTAAATACAAACATGACCCTGCAGTACCGTCAATTTAAATACAAATATGACCCTGCAGTACCGTCAATTTAAATACAAACGTGACTCTGCAGTACCGTCAATTAAAATACAAACATGACCCTGCAGTACCATCAATTTAAATACAAACATGACACTGCAGTACCGTCAATTTAAATACAAACATGACACTGCAGTACCATCAATTTTAATATAAACATGACCCTGCAGTACCATTAATTTAAATACAAACATGATCCTGCAGTACCATCAATTTAAATATAAACATGACCCTGCAATACCATCAATTTAAATACAAACATGATCCTGCAGTACCTTCAATTTAAATACAAACATGATCCAGCAGTACCTTCAATTTAAATACATATATGACCCTGCAGTACCTTCAATGAAAATACAAACATGATCCTGCAGTACATTCAATTTAAATACAAACATGACCCTGCAGTACCTTCAATTTAAATACAAACATGACCCTGCAGTGCCGTCAATTTAAATACAAACATGACCCTGCAGTACCATCAATTTAAATACAAACATGACCCTGCAGTACTGTCAATTTAAATACAAACATGACCCTACAGTACCATCAATTTAAATACAAACATGACCCTGCAGTACCGTCAATTTAAATACAAACATGACCCTGCAGTACCATCAATTTAAATACAAACATGACACTGCAGTACCGTCAATTTAAATACAAATATGACCCTGCCGTACCGTCAATTTAAATGCAAACATGACCCTGCAGTGCCTTCAATTTAAATACAAACATGACCCTGCAGTACCTTCAATTTAAATACAAACATGACCCTGCAGTATAGTCAATTTAAATACAAATATGACCCTGCAGTACCTTCAAATTAAATACAAACATGACTCTGCAGTACCGTCAATTTAAATACAAACATGACCCTGTAGTACCGTCAATATAAATACAAACATGATCCTGTAGTACCTTCAATATAAATACAAACATGACCCTGCAGTACCGTCAATTTAAATAAAAACATGACCCTGCAGTACCTTCAATATAAATACAAACATGACCCTGTAATACCGTCAATATAAATACAAACATGACCCTGCAGTACCGTCAATTTAAATACAAATATGAGACTGCAGTACTGTCAATTGAAATACAAACATGACCCTGCAGTACCTTCAATATAAATACAAACATGACCCTGCAGTATCTTCAATTGAAATGCAAATATGACATTGCAGTACCGTCAATTTAAATACAAATATGACACTGCAGTACCGTCAATTTAAATACAAATATGACACTGCAGTACTGTCAATTTAAATACAAACATGACTCTGTAGTTCCTTCAATTTAAATACAAATATGACCCTGCAGTACCGCTAATTTAAATACAAACATGACCCTGCAGTATCATCAATTTAAATACAAACATGACCCTCCAGAATCGTCAATTTAAATATAAAAATGTCCATGCAGTATCGTCAACTTAAATACAAACATGACCCTGCAGTACCATCAATTTAAATACAAATGTGACCCTGCAGTATGATCAATTTAAATACAAATATGTCCATGCAGGATCATCAATTTAAATACAAACATGACCCTGCAGTATCGTCAATTAAAATACAAACATGACCCTGCAGTACCGTCAATTTAAATACAAACATGATCCTGCAGTACCTTCAACTTAAATACAAACCTGACCGTAGAGTACCGTCAATTTAAATACAAACATGACCCTGCAGTACCTTCAATTTAAATACAAATATGACCCTGCAGTATCGTCAATTTAAATACAAACATGACCCTGCAGTACCGTCTATTTTAGTACAAACATGCCCCTGCAGTACTGTCAATTTAAATACAAATATAACCCTGCAGTATCGTCAATTTAAATACAAACATGACCCTGCAGTACCGTCAATTTAAATACAAATATGACCCTGCAGTATCGGCAACGTAAATACAAACATGACCCTGCAGTACCCTCAATTGCAATACAAACATGACCCTGCAGTACCTTCAATTTAAATACAAATATGACCCTGCAGTACTGTCAATTTAAATACTAACATGACCCTGAATTACATTCAATTTAAATACGAACATTACCCTGCAGTACCTTCAATTTAAATACAAACATGATGCTGCAGTACCGTCAATTTTAATACAAACATGACCCTGCAGTACCTTCAATTTTAATACAAACATGACCCTGCAGTAGCGGCAATTTTAATACAAACATGACCCTGCAGTACCGTCAATTTTAATACAAAAACATGACCCTGCAGTACCGGCAATTTAAATACAAATATGACCCTGCAGTACCGTCAATTGAAATACAAACATGACCCTGCAGTATCGTCAATTTAAATATAAACATGACACTGCAGTACCGTCAATTTAAATACATATATGACCCCGTAGTACCTTCAATGAAAAAAGAAACATTACGCTGCAGTTCATTCAATTTAAATACAAACATGACCCTGCATGACCTTAAATTTAAATACAAATATGACCCTGCAGTTTCTTCAAATTAAATACAAATATGACCCTGCAGTATCGTCAATTTAAATACAAATATGACCCTGCAGTATCGTCAATTTAAATACAAATATGACCCTGAAGTATCGTCAATTTAAATACAAACATGACCCTGCAGTACCATCAATTTAAATACAAACATGACACTGCAGTACCGCCAATTTAAATACAAATATAACCCTGCAGTGTCGTCAATTTAAATACACATATGATCCTGCAGTATCGTCAATTTAAATAAAACATGACCCTGCAGTATTGTCAATTTAAATAATAGCATGACCCTGCAGTCCGGTCAATTAAAATACAAATATGACCCTGCATTACCCTCAATTTTAATACAAATATGACCCTGCAGTACATTCAATTTAAATACAAAAATTACGCTGCAGTACCTTCAATTTAAATACAGAAATGACCCTGCAGTACCTTCAATTTAAATACAAATAGGACCCTGCAGTACCTTCAATTTAAATACAAACATGACCCTGCAGTACTGTTAATTTAAATACAAACATACCCTGCAGTACTGTTAATTTAAATACAAATATGACCCTGCAGTAACGTCAATTTAAATACAAATATGACCCTGCAGTACCTTCAATTTAAATACACATATGACCCTGCAGTACCTTCAAATAAAATACAAACATTACGCTGTAGTTCATTCAATTTAAATACAAACATGACCCTGCAGTATCGTCAATATAAATACAAACGTGACCCATCAGTACCCTCAATTTAAATACAAACGTGAACCTGCAGTACCCTCAATTTAAATACAAATGTGACCCTGCAGTATCGTCAATGTAATTACAAATATGGCCCTGCAGTACCCTCAATTTAAATACAAATGTGACCGTGCAGTACCTTCAATTAAAATACAAACAAAACGCTGCAGTTCATTCAATTTAAATACAAACATGACCCTGCGTTACCTTCAATTTAAATACAAACATGACACTGCAGTACCGCCAATTTAAATACAAATATGACCCTGCAGTGTCGTCAATTTAAATACACATATGATCCTGCAGTATCGTCAATTTAAATAAAACATGACCCTGCAGTATTGTCAATTTAAATAATAGCATGACCCTGCAGTCCGGTCAATTAAAATACAAATATGACCCTGCATTACCCTCAATTTTAATACAAATATGACCCTGCAGTACATTCAATTTAAATACAAAAATTACCCTGCAGTACCTTCAATTTAAATACAGAAATGATCCTGCAGAACCTCCAATTTAAATACAAATATGACCCTGCAGTACCTTCAATTTAAATACAAATAGGACCCTGCAGTACCTTCAATTTAAATACAAACATGACCCTGCAGTACTGTTAATTTAAATACAAACATACCCTGCAGTACTGTTAATTTAAATACAAATATGACCCTGCTGTAACGTCAATTTAAATACAAACATTACGCTGTAGTTCATTCAATTTAAATACAAACATGACCCTGCAGTATCGACAATATAAATACAAACGTGACCCAGCAGTACCCTCAATTTAAATACAAACGTGAACCTGCAGTACCCTCAATTTAAATACAAACGTGATCCTGCAGTATCGTCAATGTAAATACAAATATGACCCTGCAGTACCTTCAATTTAAGTACAAACGTAACGCTGCAGTACCCTCAATTTAAATACAAATGTGACCCTGCAGTATCGTCAATGTAATTACAAATATGGCCCTGCAGTACCCTCAATTTAAATACAAATGTGACCGTGCAGTACCTTCAATTAAAATACAAACAAAACGCTGCAGTTCATTCAATTTAAATACAAACATGACCCTGCGTTACCTTCAATTTAAATACAAACATGACCCTGCAGTACCGTCAATTTAAATACCAACATGACCCTGCAGCACCGTCAACTTGAATACAAATATGACCCTGCATAACCGTCAATTTAACTACAAATATGACCCTGCAGTACCTTCAATTAAAATACAAATATGACCCTGCATAACCGTCAATTTAATTACAAATATGACCCTGCAGTACCTTCAATTTAAATACAAACATAGCCCCGCAGTACCGTCAATTTAAATACAAATATGACCCTGCAGTACTGTCAAGTTAAGTATAAATATGACCCTGCAGTACCTTCAATTTAAATACAAACATGACCCTGCAGTACCGTCTATTTAAATACAAACATAACCCTGCAGTACCGTCAATTTAAATCCAAATATGACCCTGCAGTACTGTCAATTTAAATACAAACATGACCCTGCAGTACCGTCAATTTAAATACAAACATGACCCTGCAGTACCGTCAATTTAAATACAAATATGACCCTGCAGTACAGTCAATTTAAATACAAACATGACCCTGCAGTACTGTCAATTTAAATACAAATACGACCCTGCAGTACCGTCAATTTAAATACAAACATGACCCTGCAGTACTGTCAATTTAAATACAAACATGACCCTGCAGTACTGTCAATTTAAATACAAATACGACCCTGCAGTACCGTCAATTTAAATACAAACATGACCCTGCAGTACTGTCATTTTAATTTAAATATGACCCTGCAGTACCTTCAATTTAAATACAAACATGTCCCTGCAGTACCTTCAATTCAAATACAAATATGACCCTGCAGTACCGTCAATTTAAATACAAATATGACCCTGCAGTACCGTCAATTTAAATACAAATATGACCCTGCAGTACTGTCAATTTAAATACAACATGACACTGCAGTACAGTCAATTTAAATACAAATATGACCCTGCAGTACTTTCAATTTAAATACAAACATATCCCTGCAGTATCGTCAGTTTAAATACAAACATGACCCTGTAGTACTGTCAATTTAAATATAAATAATACCTTGCAGTACTGTCAACTTAAATAGAAACATGACCCTGCAGTACCGTCAATTTAAATACAAATATGACCCTGCAGTATCGTCAATTTAAATACAAATATGACCCTGCAGTACTGGCAATTTAAATACAAACGTGATCCTGCAGTATCGTCAATGTAAATACAAATATGATCCTGCAGTACCTTCAATTAAAATAGAAACATTACGCTGTAGTACCTTCAATTTAAATACAAACATGACCTTGCAGTACCTTCAATTTAAGTACAAACATGACTATGCAGTACCTTCAATTTAAATACAAATATGACCCTGCAGTACCACCAATTTAAATACAAATAGGACGCTGCAGTACCTTCAATTCAAATACCAACATGACCCTACAGTACCTTCAACTCAAATACAATTATGATCCTACAGGACCATCAATTTAAATACAAACATGACCCTGCAGTACCTTCAATTTAAATACAAACATGACCCTGCAGTTTCTTCAATTTAAATACAAATATGACCCTGCAGTATCGTCAATTTAAATACAAATATGACACTGCAGTATCGTCAATTTAAATACAAATATGACCCTGAAGTATTGCCAATTTAAATACAAACATGACCCTGCAGTACCGTCAATTCAAATACAAACATGACCCTACAGTACCTTCAATTTAAATACAAATATGATCCTGCAGTGTCGTCAATTTAAATACAAATATGACCCTGCAGTATCGTCAATTTAAATAAAACATGACCCTGCAGTATTGTCAATTTAAATAATAACATGACCCTGCAGTCCGGTCAATTAAAATACAAATATGACCCTGCAGTACCGTCAATTTAAATACAAACATGACCCTGCAGTGCTGTCATTTTAATTTAAATATGACCCTGCAGTACCGTCAATTAAAATACAAACATGTCCCTGCAGTACCTTCAATTCAAATACAAATATGACCCTGCAGTACCATCAATTTAAATACAAATACGACCCTGCAGTACCGTCAATTTAAATACAAATATGACCCTGCAGTAGTCAATTTAAATACAACATGACCCTGCAGTACTTTCAATTTAAATACAAACATGTCCCTGCAGTATCGTCAGTTTAAATACAAACATGACCCTGTAGTACTGTCAATTTAAATATAAATAATACCTTGCAGTACTGTCAATTTAAATAGAAACATGACCCTGCAGTACCGTCAATTTAAATACAAATATGACCCTGCAGTATCGTCAATTTAAATACAAATATGACCCTGCAGTACTGGCAATTTAAATACAAACGTGATCCTGCAGTATCGTCAATGTAAATACAAATATGATGCTGCAGTAGCTTCAATTAAAATAGAAATATTACGCTGTAGTACCTTCAATTTAAATACAAACATGACCTTGCAGTACCTTCAATTTAAGTACAAACATGACTATGCAGTACCGCCAATTTAAATACAAATATGATCCTGCAGTGTCGTCAATTTAAATACAAATAGGACCCTGCAGTATTGTCAATTTAAATAATAACATGATCCTGCAGTCCGGTCAATTAAAATGCAAATATGACCCTGCAGTACCGTCAATTTAAATACAAACATGACCCTGCAGTACTGTCATTTTAATTTAAATATGACCCTGCAGTACCTTCAATTTAAATACAAACATGTCCCTGCAGTATCGTCAATTTAAATACAAATATGACCCTGCAGTATCGTCAATTTAAATACAAATATGACCCTGCAGTACTGGCAATTTAAATACAAACGTGATCCTGCAGTATCGTCAATGTAAATACAAATATGATCCTGCAGTACCTTCAATTAAAATAGAAACATTACGCTGTAGTACCTTCAATTTAAATACAAACATGACCTTGCAGTACCTTCAATTTAAGTACAAACATGACTATGCAGTACCTTCAATTTAAATACAAATATGACCCTGCAGTACCGCCAATTTAAATACAAATAGGACCCTGCAGTACCTTCAATTCAAATACCAACATGACCCTACAGTACCTTCAACTCAAATACAATTATGATCCTACAGGACCATCAATTTAAATACAAACATGACACTGCAGTACCTTCAATTTAAATACAAACATGACCCTGCAGTTTCTTCAATTTAAATACAAATATGACCCTGCAGTATCGTCAATTTAAATACAAATATGACACTGCAGTATCGTAAATTTAAATACAAATATGACCCTGAAGTATTGCCAATTTAAATACAAACATGACCCTGCAGTACCGTCAATTCAAATACAAACATGACCCTACAGTACCTTCAATTTACATACAAATATGATCCTGCAGTGTCGTCAATTTAAATACAAATATGACCCTGCTGTACTGTCAATTTAAATACAAATATGTCCCTGCAGTATCGTCAGTTTAAATACAAACATGACCCTGCAGTACCTTCAATTGAAATAGAAACATGACCCTGCAGTACCGTCAATTTAAATACAAATATGACCCTGCAGTACTGTCAATTTAAATATAAATATGACCCTGCAGTACTGTCAATTTAAATACAAACATAACCCTGCAGTACCTTCAATTTAAATACAAACATGTCCCTGCAGTATCGTCAGTTTAAATACAAACATGACCCTGTAGTACTGTCAATTTAAATATAAATAATACCTTGCAGTACTGTCAATTTAAATAGAAACATGACCCTGCAGTACCGTCAATTTAAATACAAATATGACCCTGCAGTACCGCCAATTTAAATAAAACATGACCCTGCAGTACTGTCATTTTAATTTAAATATGACCCTGCAGTACCTTCAATTTAAATACAAACATGTCCCTGCAGTACCTTCAATTCAAATACAAATATGACCCTGCAGTACCATCAATTTAAATACAAATACGACCCTGCAGTACCGTCAATTTAAATACAAATATGACCCTGCAGTACCGTCAATTTAAATACAACATGACACTGCAGTACAGTCAATTTAAATACAAATATGACCCTGCAGAACTTTCAATTTAAATACAAACATGTCCCTGCAGTATCGTCAGTTTAAATACAAACATGACCCTGCAGTACTGTCAATTTAAATATAAATAATACCTTGCAGTACTGTCAATTTACATAGAAACATGACCCTGCAGTACCGTCAATTTAAATACAAATATGACCCTGCAGTATCGTCAATTTAAATACAAATATGACCCTGCAGTATCGTCAATTTAAATACAAATATGACCCTGCAGTACTGGCAATTTAAATACAAACGTGATCCTGCAGTATCGTCAATGTAAATACAAATATGATCCTGCAGTACCTTCAATTAAAATAGAAACATTACGCTGTAGTACCTTCAATTTAAATACAAACATGACCTTGCAGTACCTTCAATTTAAGTACAAACATGACTATGCAGTACCGCCAATTTAAATACAAATATGATCCTGCAGTGTCGTCAATTTAAATACAAATAGGACCCTGCAGTATTGTCAATTTAAATAATAACATGATCCTGCAGTCCGGTCAATTAAAATGCAAATATGACCCTGCAGTACCGTCAATTTAAATACAAACATGACCCTGCAGTACTGTCATTTTAATTTAAATATGACCCTGCAGTACCTTCAATTTAAATACAAACATGTCCCTGCAGTATCGTCAATTTAAATACAAATATGACCCTGCAGTATCGTCAATTTAAATACAAATATGACCCTGCAGTACTGGCAATTTAAATACAAACGTGATCCTGCAGTATCGTCAATGTAAATACAAATATGATCCTGCAGTACCTTCAATTAAAATAGAAACATTACGCTGTAGTACCTTCAATTTAAATACAAACATGACCTTGCAGTACCTTCAATTTAAGTACAAACATGACTATGCAGTACCTTCAATTTAAATACAAATATGACCCTGCAGTACCGCCAATTTAAATACAAATAGGACCCTGCAGTACCTTCAATTCAAATACCAACATGACCCTACAGTACCTTCAACTCAAATACAATTATGATCCTACAGGACCATCAATTTAAATACAAACATGACACTGCAGTACCTTCAATTTAAATACAAATATGACCCTGCAGTATCGTCAATTTAAATACAAATATGACACTGCAGTATCGTCAATTTAAATACAAATATGACCCTGAAGTATTGCCAATTTAAATACAAACATGACCCTGCAGTACCGTCAATTCAAATACAAACATGACCCTGCAGTACCTTCAATTTAAATACAAATATGATCCTGCAGTGTCGTCAATTTAAATACAAATATGACCCTGCAGTATCGTCAATTTAAATAAAACATGACCCTGCAGTATTGTCAATTTAAATAATAACATGACCCTGCAGTCCGGTCAATTAAAATACAAATATGACCCTGCAGTACCGTCAATTTAAATACAAACATGGCCCTGCAGTACTGTCAATTTAAATACAAACATAACCCTGCAGTACCTTCAATTTAAATAAAAATATGACCCTGCAGTACTGTCAATTTAAATATAAATATGACCCTGCAGTACTGTCAATTTAAATACAAACATGACCCTGCAGTACCGTCAATTTAAATACAAATATGACCCTGCAGTACTGTCAATTTAAATATAAATATGACCCTGCAGTACTGTCAATTTAAATACAAACATAACCCTGCAGTACCGTCAATTTAAATACAAATATGACCCTGCAGTACTATCAATTTAAATACAAACATAACCCTGCAGTACCTTCAATTTTAATAAACATGACCCTGCAGTACTGTCAATTTAAATACAAACATGACCCTGCAGTATCTTCAATTTAAATACAAATAGGACCCTGCAGTACCGCCAATTTAAATACAAACATGACCCTGCAGTACCGTCAATTTAAATACAAATAGGACCCTGCAGTACCTTCAATTTAAATACAAACATGACCCTGCAGTACCGTCAATTTAAATACAAATATGACCCTGCAGTACTGTCAATTTCAATATAAATATGACCCTGCAGTACCTTCAATTTAAATACAAACATAACCCTGCAGTACCGTCAATTTAAATACAAATAGGACCCTGCAGTACTGTCAATTTAAATACAAACATGACCTTGTAGTATCGTCAATTTAAATACAAACATGACCCTGCAGTACTGTCAATTTAAATATAAATATGACCGTGCAGTACTGTGAATTTAACTATAAATATGACCCTGCAGTACTGTCAATTTAAATACAAACATGACCCTGCAGTACTGTCAATTTAAATATAAATATGACTGTGCAGTACTGTCAATTTAAATATAAATATGACCCTGCAGTACTGTCAATTTAAATACAAACATGAACCTGCAGTACCGTCAATTTAAATACAAATATGACCCTGCAGTAACTTCAATTTAAAAACAAATATGACCCTGCCGTACCTTCAATTTAAATACAAACAGTACTGTTCTGGACTTATTACATGCAGATAGCACCCTCTGGTGGTAGCTATTGAATAGCAGTGATGGTCTGGACATCATGTGCATTTTACATGCAGATAGCACCCTCTGGCGGTGGTTATTGTGTTAGCAGTGTTTGTATGCAGCAGAGGTCATTTGACCTTTCTACCTTTCTGCCTGTTTGACCCAGGAAGTAGAATTCCAGGAAGAACCTAACTGAGTAATGGAGGATCTGCCATGAGGTATCCTCAATCCAATGTAATCTGATCTCATATGTTAGGCCAGGCGCAATATCTGTGAGTATCTTTGTTTGTTAGCATAGTGGGAACTTTGTCAATGTAGTATTTTGACGGTACTATGTTTATGAGAAGTAATAGTTGATATTTACAGAAGTACAGTCCAAATGTTAGTTACTTATACAATTAATCTATTCTGCTGTTGTAAATAAGTTTATATCTTATGTAATATCAAATGTATAGTACTCAGTTTATGTACAAAACATACTTTGTCTTTGTTTACAGTTTCATAAATTTGTTCAAGTAAAGCTTCAAACAGCAAAACGGCTTCACGAGGAATTATTTGAATAAGTGTTTAACTTGCTGGATAACTAGATAGGAGCACGTCTAGTGAGGCCAGTACAATGACCCTGCAGTACTGTTAATTTAAATACAAGCATGACCATGCAGTACTGTTAATTCAAATACAAACATGACCCTGCAGTACCTTCAATTTAAATACAAATATGACCCTGCAGTACCTTCAATTTAAATACAAATATGACCCTGCAGTACCTTCAATTTAAATACAAATATGACCCTGCAGTACTGTCAATTTAAATACAAACATGACCCTGCAGTACCTTCTATTTAAATACAAACATGACCATGCAGTACTGTTAATTTAAATGCTAACATGACCGTGAATTACCTTCAATTTAAATACAAACAATAGGCTGCAGTTCCTTCAATTTAAATACAAACATGACCCTGCAGTACCTTCAATTTAAATACAAATATGACCCTGCAGTACCTTTAATTAAAATACAAACATTACGCTGTAGTTCATTCAATTTAAATACAAACATGACCCTGCAGTACCCTCAATTTAAATACAAACGTGACCCTGCAGTACCCGCAATTTAAATACAAATGTGACCCTGCAGTATCGTCAATGTAAATACAAATATGGCCCTGCAGTACCTTCAATTTAAATACAAACGTGACCCTGCAGTTCCATCAATTCAAAAACAAATTTGACCCTGCAGTACCTTCAATTAAAATACAAATATGACCCTGCATAACCATCAATTCAAATACAAATATGACCCTGCAGTACCTTCAATTTAAATACAAATATGACCCTGCAGTACCTTCAATTTAAATACAAATATGACCCTGCAGTACCTTCAATTTAAATACAAACATGACCCTGCAGTACGGTTAATTTAAATACAAACATTACGCTGTAGTTCATTCAATTTAAATACAAACATGACCCTGCAGTACCTTCAATTTAAATACAAATATGACCCTGCATAACCTTCAAATTAAATATAAATATGACCCTGCAGTACTGTCAATTTAAATACAAACATGATCCTGCATTACCTTCCATTTTAATACAAACATGACCCTGCAGTACTGTCAATTTAAATACAAATATGACCATGCAGTTCCTTCAATTTAAATACAAACATGACCCTGCAGTGCCTTCAATTTAAATACAAATATGACCCTGCAGGAACGTCAATTTAAATACAAACATGAGTCTGCAGTACCTTCAATTTAAATACAAATATGACACTGCAGTACCATTAATTTGAATACAAATATGACCCTGCAGTATTGTCAATTTAAATACAAACATGACCCTGCAGTATCGTCAATTTAAATACAAACATGACCCTGCAGTATCGTCAATTAAAGTACAAATATGACCTAACAGTACCTTCTATTTAAATACAAATATGACCCTGCATTACCTTCAATTTTAATACAAACATGACCCTGCAGTACTGACAATTTAAATTCTAACATGGCCCTGAATTACCTCCAAATTAAATACGAACATGACCCTGCAGTACCTTCAATTTAAATACAAATATGACCCTGCAGTATCGTCAATTTAAATACAAACATGACCCTGCAGTACTGTCATTTTAATTTAAATATGACCCTGCAGTACCTTCAATTTAAATACAAACATGTCCCTGCAGTACCTTCAATTCAAATACAAATATGACCCTGCAGTACCGTCAATTTAAATACAAATATGACCCTGCAGTACTGTCAATTTAAATACAACATGACACTGCAGTACAGTCAATTTAAATACAAATATGACCCTGCAGTACTTTCAATTTAAATACAAACATGTCCCTGCAGTATCGTCAGTTTAAATACAAACATGACCCTGTAGTACTGTCAATTTAAATATAAATAATACCTTGCAGTACTGTCAATTTAAATAGAAACATGACCCTGCAGTACCGTCAATTTAAATACAAATATGACCCTGCAGTATCGTCAATTTAAATACAAATATGACCCTGCAGTACTGGCAATTTAAATACAAACGTGATCCTGCAGTATCGTCAATGTAAATACAAATATGATCCTGCAGTACCTTCAATTAAAATAGAAACATTACGCTGTAGTACCTTCAATTTAAATACAAACATGACCTTGCAGTACCTTCAATTTAAGTACAAACATGACTATGCAGTACCTTCAATTTAAATACAAATATGACCCTGCAGTACCGCCAATTTAAATACAAATAGGACCCTGCAGTACCTTCAATTCAAATACCAACATGACCCTACAGTACCTTCAACACAAATACAATTATGATCCTACAGGACCATCAATTTAAATACAAACATGACCCTGCAGTACCTTCAATTTAAATACAAACATGACCCTGCAGTTTCTTCAATTTAAATACAAATATGACCCTGCAGTATCGTCAATTTAAATACAAATATGACACTGCAGTATCGTCAATTTAAATACAAATATGACCCTGAAGTATTGCCAATTTAAATACAAACATGACCCTGCAGTACCGTCAATTCAAATACAAACATGACCCTACAGTACCTTCAATTTAAATACAAATATGATCCTGCAGTGTCGTCAATTTAAATACAAATATGACCCTGCAGTATCGTCAATTTAAATAAAACATGACCCTGCAGTATTGTCAATTTAAATAATAACATGACCCTGCAGTCCGGTCAATTAAAATACAAATATGACCCTGCAGTACCGTCAATTTAAATACAAACATGACCCTGCAGTACTGTCATTTTAATTTAAATATGACCCTGCAGTACCTTCAATTTAAATACAAACATGTCCCTGCAGTACCTTCAATTCAAATACAAATATGACCCTGCAGTACCATCAATTTAAATACAAACATGTCCCTGCAGTACCGTCAATTTAAATACAAACATGACCCTGCAGTACTGTCATTTTAATTTAAATATGACCCTGCAGTACCTTCAATTTAAATACAAACATGTCCCTGCAGTACCTTCAATTTAAATACAAACATGTCCCTGCAGTACCATCAATTTAAATACAAATACGACCCTGCAGTACCGTCAATTTAAATACAAATATGACCCTGCAGTACTGTCAATTTAAATACAACATGACCCTGCAGTACTTTCAATTTAAATACAAACATGTCCCTGCAGTATCGTCAGTTTAAATACAAACATGACCCTGTAGTACTGTCAATTTAAATATAAATAATACCTTGCAGTACTGTCAATTTAAATAGAAACATGACCCTGCAGTACCGTCAATTTAAATACAAATATGACCCTGCAGAACCGCCAATTTAAATAAAACATGACCCTGCAGTATTGTCAATTTAAATAATAACATGACCCTGCAGTCCGGTCAATTAAAATACAAATATGACCCTGCAGTACCGTCAATTTAAATACAAACATGACCCTGCAGTACTGTCATTTTAATTTAAATATGACCCTGCAGTACCTTCAATTTAAATACAAACATGTCCCTGCAGTACCTTCAATTCAAATACAAATATGACCCTGCAGTACCATCAATTTAAATACAAATATGACCCTGCAGTACCGTCAATTTAAATACAAATATGACCCTGCAGTACAGTCAATTTAAATACAAATATGACCCTGCAGAACTTTCAATTTAAATACAAACATGTCCCTGCAGTATCGTCAGTTTAAATACAAACATGACCCTGTAGTACTGTCAATTTAAATATAAATAATACCTTGCAGTACCGTCAATTTAAATACAAATATGACCCTGCAGTATCGTCAATTTAAATACAAATATGACCCTGCAGTACTGGCAATTTAAATACAAACGTGATCCTGCAGTATCGTCAATGTAAATACAAATATGATCCTGCAGTACCTTCAATTAAAATAGAAACATTACGCTGTAGTACCTTCAATTTAAATACAAACATGACCTTGCAGTACCTTCAATTTAAGTACAAACATGACTATGCAGTACCTTCAATTTAAATACAAATATGACCCTGCAGTACCGCCAATTTAAATACAAATAGGACCCTGCAGTACCTTCAATTCAAATACCAACATGACCCTACAGTACCTTCAACTCAAATACAATTATGATCCTACAGGACCATCAATTTAAATACAAACATGACACTGCAGTACCTTCAATTTAAATACAAATATGACCCTGCAGTATCGTCAATTTAAATACAAATATGACACTGCAGTATCGTCAATTTAAATACAAATATGACCCTGAAGTATTGCCAATTTAAATACAAACATGACCCTGCAGTACCGTCAATTCAAATACAAACATGACCCTACAGTACCTTCAATTTAAATACAAATATGATCCTGCAGTGTCGTCAATTTAAATACAAATATGACCCTGCAGTATCGTCAATTTAAATAAAACATGACCCTGCAGTATTGTCAATTTAAATAATAACATGACCCTGCAGTCCGGTCAATTAAAATACAAATATGACCCTGCAGTACCGTCAATTTAAATACAAACATGGCCCTGCAGTACTGTCAATTTAAATACAAACATAACCCTGCAGTACCTTCAATTTAAATAAAAATATGACCCTGCAGTACTGTCAATTTAAATATAAATATGACCCTGCAGTACTGTCAATTTAAATACAAACATGACCCTGCAGTACCGTCAATTTAAATACAAATATGACCCTGCAGTACTGTCAATTTAAATATAAATATGACCCTGCAGTACTGTCAATTTAAATACAAACATAACCCTGCAGTACCGTCAATTTAAATACAAATATGACCCTGCAGTACTATCAATTTAAATACAAACATAACCCTGCAGTACCTTCAATTTTAATAAACATGACCCTGCAGTACTGTCAATTTAAATACAAACATGACCCTGCAGTATCTTCAATTTAAATACAAATAGGACCCTGCAGTACCGCCAATTTAAATACAAACATGACCCTGCAGTACCGTCAATTTAAATACAAATAGGACCCTGCAGTACCTTCAATTTAAATACAAACATGACCCTGCAGTACCGTCAATTTAAATACAACTATGACCCTGCAGTACTGTCAATTTAAATATAAATATGACCGTGCAGTACCGTCAATTTAAATACAAATATGACCCTGCAGTACTGTCAATTTCAATATAAATATGACCCTGCAGTACCTTCAATTTAAATACAAACATAACCCTGCAGTACCGTCAATTTAAATACAAATAGGACCCTGCAGTACTGTCAATTTAAATACAAACATGACCTTGTAGTATCGTCAATTTAAATACAAACATGACCCTGCAGTACTGTCAATTTAAATATAAATATGACCGTGCAGTACTGTGAATTTAACTATAAATATGACCCTGCAGTACTGTCAATTTAAATACAAACATGACCCTGCAGTACTGTCAATTTAAATATAAATATGACTGTGCAGTACTGTCAATTTAAATATAAATATGACCCTGCAGTACTGTCAATTTAAATACAAACATGAACCTGCAGTACCGTCAATTTAAATACAAATATGACCCTGCAGTAACTTCAATTTAAAAACAAATATGACCCTGCCGTACCTTCAATTTAAATACAAACAGTACTGTTCTGGACTTATTACATGCAGATAGCACCCTCTGGTGGTAGCTATTGAATAGCAGTGATGGTCTGGACATCATGTGCATTTTACATGCAGATAGCACCCTCTGGCGGTGGTTATTGTGTTAGCAGTGTTTGTATGCAGCAGAGGTCATTTGACCTTTCTACCTTTCTGCCTGTTTGACCCAGGAAGTAGAATTCCAGGAAGAACCTAACTGAGTAATGGAGGATCTGCCATGAGGTATCCTCAATCCAATGTAATCTGATCTCATATGTTAGGCCAGGCGCAATATCTGTGAGTATCTTTGTTTGTTAGCATAGTGGGAACTTTGTCAATGTAGTATTTTGACGGTACTATGTTTATGAGAAGTAATAGTTGATATTTACAGAAGTACAGTCCAAATGTTAGTTACTTATACAATTAATCTATTCTGCTGTTGTAAATAAGTTTATATCTTATGTAATATCAAATGTATAGTACTCAGTTTATGTACAAAACATACTTTGTCTTTGTTTACAGTTTCATAAATCTGTTCAAGTAAAGCTTCAAACAGCAAAACGGCTTCACGAGGAATTATTTGAATAAGTGTTTAACTTGCTGGATAACTAGATAGGAGCACGTCTAGTGAGGCCAGTACAATGACCCTGCAGTACTGTTAATTTAAATACAAGCATGACCATGCAGTACTGTTAATTCAAATACAAACATGACCCTGCAGTACCTTCAATTTAAATACAAATATGACCCTGCAGTACCTTCAATTTAAATACAAATATGACCCTGCAGTACTGTCAATTTAAATACAAACATGACCCTGCAGTACCTTCTATTTAAATACAAACATGACCATGCAGTACTGTTAATTTAAATGCTAACATGACCGTGAATTACCTTCAATTTAAATACAAACAATAGGCTGCAGTTCCTTCAATTTAAATACAAACATGACCCTGCAGTACCTTCAATTTAAATACAAATATGACCATGCATTACCTTCAATTTTAATACAAACATGGCCCTGCAGTACCTTCAATTTAAATACAAATATGACCCTGCAGTACCTTCAATTAAAATACAAACATTACGCTGTAGTTCATTCAATTTAAATACAAACATGACCCTGCAGTACCCTCAATTTAAATACAAACGTGACCCTGCAGTACCCGCAATTTAAATACAAATGTGACCCTGCAGTATCGTCAATGTAAATACAAATATGGCCCTGCAGTACCTTCAATTTAAATACAAACGTGACCCTGCAGTTCCATCAATTCAAAAACAAATTTGACCCTGCAGTACCTTCAATTAAAATACAAATATGACCCTGCATAACCATCAATTCAAATACAAATATGACCCTGCAGTACCTTCAATTTAAATACAAATATGACCCTGCAGTACCTTCAATTTAAATACAAATATGACCCTGCAGTACCTTCAATTTAAATACAAACATGACCCTGCAGTACGGTTAATTTAAATACAAATATGACGCTGCAGTACCATCAATTTAAATACAAACATGACCCTGCAGTACCTTCAATTTAAATACAAATATGACCCTGCATAACCTTCAAATTAAATATAAATATGACCCTGCAGTACTGTCAATTTAAATACAAACATGATCCTGCATTACCTTCCATTTTAATACAAACATGACCCTGCAGTACTGTCAATTTAAATACAAATATGACCATGCAGTTCCTTCAATTTAAATACAAACATGACCCTGCAGTGCCTTCAATTTAAATACAAATATGACCCTGCAGGAACATCAATTTAAATACAAACATGAGTCTGCAGTACCTTCAATTTAAATACAAATATGACACTGCAGTACCATTAATTTGAATACAAATATGACCCTGCAGTATTGTCAATTTAAATACAAACATGACCCTGCAGTATCGTCAATTTAAATACAAACATGACCCTGCAGTATCGTCAATTAAAGTACAAATATGACCTAACAGTACCTTCTATTTAAATACAAATATGACCCTGCATTACCTTCAATTTTAATACAAACATGACCCTGCAGTACTGACAATTTAAATTCTAACATGGCCCTGAATTACCTCCAAATTAAATACGAACATGACCCTGCAGTACCTTCAATTTAAATACAAATATGACCCTGCAGTATCGTCAATTTAAATACCAACATGACCCTGCAGTAGCTTTGTAATGTATACAACATTGAAGGGACTACTTTGTTTTGCGGATGTACATCCTTAGTTGCGAGCGTATATAACAGACGTGTATCGATTTGTATAGTCAGTGCCGAAGTTCCAGTTAACCAGTAAAGATCACTTGAAGTTACTCTCAGTCTCTGCTGCTTTATTATTTTATGTAGTTCTGTATAGCGGTACAAACACAACAAATTGGCGATGAGAATTATGAACCTACGTCTTCCTATTCTGGCATCGCATCCAGAGGACACCGAAACTTGGAAGAAAGGAGCAACAAGGTAGAGAAAACGGAGTACGCTTGCTAAGCTAGGCAGGGGATACGTAAGTCAAGTGAAAAGTGTACAGGACTTGCATGACGCTAGCTAACTAGTAAAGAAAGAAAAACGGGTTTGAAAAAAAATGGCCATGATTGGCACGATTGCAGCATTTGATAGCAGCATTGAAAACTGGGCAACTTACATTGAAAGAGTGGAGTTGTACTGTGAGGCTAACAGAGTGGAGGTAGAAAAGAAAGCCACTGTTTTGCTGAGTGTTATGGGTGCAAAGACATACGGGCTGCTACGTAGTTTATTAACCCCTGAAAAGCCAGCAAACAGAACATTCAAACAAATAGTGGACACACTCCAAGACCATTTAAGCCCCAAACCAATGCTCATAGCCGAAAGATTTAAATTCCATAAACGGAACCAGAGCAAAAATGAAAGCATTTCTGAATATTTGGCAAAGTTGCGCAAATTATCAGAAAATTGCCAATTTGGAGTGGGCTTATCAGACACATTGAGGGACAGATTTGTGTGTGGCATGTAAAGTGAAAGCACACAAAAGAAGCTCCTGTCTGAAAAAGACCTCACATTGGAGAAGGCTCTGAGTATTGCAATATCAATGGAAGCAGCAGCACGTGGCGCTTTAGAAATTCAACAAAAATCCCTGGAATATTCAACTAATAAAATGTCACTGAAACAAGAAAAGAAATGCGATCGCTGTGGCAAAATGTCACATGATCACAATGACTGTTGGTTTAATGACAAAGACTGCAGACAATGTGGCAGACGAGGGCACATTGAAAGAATCTGCAAAACAAATAAGAAGCCGAAAACTGATACAATACAGAGTAACAAAAAGGTACATCAAGTGACTGAAAACAAGAAACCTTTCAAAGATAGATACAAGAAGGTACACCACGTGACTGGAGACAGTTCAGATAAAGAAAAAAGTGACACAGACTCAGAGGAAGAGGATCTGGCTTTTAAAACTACACAGTGTGAAAGAGACAGGGGATCACAGAATAATATGGGTTACTCCAGGAGTGGCAGGAGTTAGGCTGAAAATGGAGTTGGACACAGGCTCAGCTTTAACAGTGATCTCTGTACATGACTACAAACGACTGTTTTCACACATACCGCTAATGCCAACTAAAGTACTGTTAAAGATATACACAGGACAAAGAGTGTGCCCCAAAGGTAAAATAAAAGTGACAGTGACATACAAAGAAAAAAAATACCGCAATTGAACCTCTATGTAGTGGAAAATGGAGGACCACCATTGCTGGGACGCGAATGGCTCAGGAAAATATGGTTGGATTGGCACACCATCCAAGCACTGTTTGTGTCAGCAAAGGACAGCAACGCCACTCCTGAGAGACTGTCACAAATACTCTCTGACTCTCAGGAAGTGTTCAAGAAGGGAATAGGAACACTTAAGGGCATGAAAGCAAAAATTACGATTGAGGAGAATGCAAATCCAAAGTTCCACAAGGCCAGACCAGTGCCTTGTGCAATTCGCCCTTCAGTCGAAGCAGAGCTGGAGAACTTGGAGCAATTAGGGGACCTGTCCAAGGTGGATTGGAGTGAATGGGCCACACCTATAGTTCCAGTGATGAAGAAAACCTCCAGCACAAAACCAGGAAAGCCAAGAAAAGTGCGCATCTGTGGAGACTTTAAAGTGACTGTTAACCCAGTCCTCCACACAGTACAGTACCCATTGCCTCACACTGAGGACATCTTTGCTTCCTTGTCAAGAGGTGAACGCTTCACAAAGATTGACTTGGCCCAGGCCTATCTCCAAATGGAAATTGATGATGCATCAAAGAAGTACCTGACAATAAATACACACAAAGGCCTTTACCAGTACAATCGGCTGATATTCGGAATAGCATCAGCTCCTGCAATCTGGCAAAGGGCAATGGACCAAGTCCTGCAGGGGATCCCAGGTACTCAGTGTTATCTTGATGACATCATCATTACTGGCAAGAGTGACAACGACCACCTTTCCAACCTCGAACAGGTGCTCATCAGGTTACGGGAGTATGGGCTCCGAGCGAACTGAGGCAAGTGTGAGTTTTTCAAAAAGGAAATCTCATACTGTGGACATGTGATTGACAAGGACGGTTTACACAAGTCTCCAGACAAGATTGAAGCTGTGATTAATGCACCAACACCTGAAAATGTGTCTCAGTTGAGATCATATCTTGGACTGGTGAACTACTATCACAAGTTCTTGCCCAAACTATCCACAGTGTTATATCCACTAAATGCACTGCTACAGACAGGGTCACAATGGAAGTGGAGTGACAGCTGTGAACAAGCTTTTCAAGAGAGTAAAAGACTCATTACTTCAGAAGAGGTGCTAGCTCAATTTGGCCCATCCTTACCTATTCGACTGGCATGTGATGCTTCACCCCATGGCATTGGTGCCGTGTTGTCACATAAGTTCCCAGACGGCTCAGAAAGACCAATAGCCTTTGCCTCAAGATCATTGACTACAGCTGAACGCAATTATGCACAGATTGACCAAGAGGCCCTCAGCCTTGTGTGGGGAGTCAAGAAATTCAACCACTACTTGTATGGTCAACAGTTTACACTGTTAACTGACCACCAGCCTCTCGTTTCAATCTTCAACCCAAGGAAGGGCGTTCCAGTGATGACGGCACAACGGCTGCAGCGATGGTCACTCTTCCTAAGGGCTCACCTGTATGACATAGAATACAAGGGGACCAAGCAACATGGCAACGCCGATGGTTTGTCACGTCTACCACTGCCGACCTCCGAGAGAACTACAACAGTTGACTCAGCAGAGGTATTTCACACAACAATAGTTGAGCAGCTACCAGTGACAAACTCCCTCATTGAAAGAGAAACACGCAATGACCCTACATTGTCAAAAGTTTATGACATCACTGTGAAGGGATGGCCAGCACATGGTGACTCATTGTTTCCAGCATTCTCAGCTAGGAGGGAGTAGTTATCAGTGTGTCGGGGAACACTGATGTGCGGCTCACGAGTTGTGATTCCTCCCAAGCTTCGTAACCGAGTGCTAGATGAACTGCATGAAGGCCATTAAGGTACAGTAAAGGTGAAAAGCCTTGCTCGTGGATACGTGTGGTAGCCGGGAATTGACAAACAGATCGAGGACCTGACAAAGAGCTACTCAGGATGTCAAAAGGTCCAGAACGCACCACCACAAGCCCCTCTCCATCCATGGGAATGGCCCTCATCACCATGGCAACGTATGCACATCGACTTTGCTGGACCGTTCGTGGACTCCATGTTCTTGATTGCAGTCGATGCACATTCCAAATGGCCCGAGGTCATTAAAATGAAATTAACCACATCTGAAAAGACCATTTCAGTTCTGAGGACCATGTTCACTAGAAATGGCCTACCAGAACAAATCTGCACAGACAATGGACGACAATTTGTCTCTGACGAATTCCAAGGTTTCATGAGGAAAAATAGAATCAAGCACTACACATCTGCCCCGTACCATCCAGCTACAAATGGCTTGGCAGGAAGATTCGTACAGACTTTCAAGAAGACCATCAAAGCAATGTACAGCGAGAATCTACCACTGCAACACAAGATAGACAATTTCCTCTTTGCTTATCGGAACGCAGTACACGTAGCCACTAATCAGACTCCAGCGATGATGTTTCTGAACAGGAACCTGAGATCTCGCATGGACCTTCTTAAACCGAATGTACGTCATGATGTAGAGAACAAACAGTTCAAACATTTGAATGCTAAGCCAACAAGAAGCTTCAGTGTGGGACAATCAGTTCTTGCTCGTGATTTCCGGACGGAAAAGTGGCAACCAGGGACAATATCCACAAGAGAGGGACCACTGATGTATACTGTGGATGTGGGAGAGAATGTTTTGAGACGTCATGTGGACCAAATTCTGGATGTTCAGGTGGAAAACACCCCTATACCTCACCCAGACTCACCTGACATGGAAACAGACACTCCTGATTCATCAGCATCAGCACCAGCCTCATCCACACTGAGAGCTCTACCTGTGCTGATAGCTCACCTGATGCAACTGTACCTGTACAGTCTCATTCCCCAAAGCAAAAGAGTCTGGAGAGACGTTACCCAGAGAGGCAGGGGAGGCCTCCCCGGAGACTTAACTTTTTATTTTGTCAACAGCCCTTTTACAAGTCATGTTGGAATTTGAATTTTGTTACTTTTAAGAAAACAAAAAGGTTACTGTAAAGACAGGCTCTGTATGTTAATTATAGAAATTTTGCGTTAATATATTATTAAACTAAAGGAGGAGGAAGTGTAATGTATACAACATTGAAGGGACTACTTTGTTTTGTGGATGTATATCCTTAGTTGCGAGCGTATATAACAGATGCGTATCGATTTGTATAGTCAGTGCCGAAGTTCCAGTTAACCAGTAAAGATCACTGGAAGTTACTCTCAGTCTCTGCTGCTTTATTATTTTATGTAGTTGTGTATAGCGGTACAAACACAACAACCTTCAATTATAACACAAATATGACCCTGCAGTAGCATCAATTTTAATACAAATATGACCCTGCAGTACCTTCAATTTAAATACAAATATGACCCTGCAGTATCGTCAATTTAAATACAAATATGACCCTGCAGTATCGCCAATTTAAATACAAACATGACTGTGCCGTATCGTCAATTTAAATACGAACATGACCCTGCAGTACCTTCAATTAAAATACAAATATGGCGCTGCAGTAGTATCAATTTAAATACAAATATGACCCTGCAGTATCGTCAATTTAAGTACAAACATGACCCTGCAGTATCGTCAATTTAAATACAAACAAGACCCTGCAGTACCTTCAATTAAAATACAAATGTGATGCTGCAGTAGAATCAATTTAAATACAAATATTATTCTGGACCAATGGACTATTTTATGTGCAGATAGCACCCTCTGGTGGTGGTTATGTGTTAGCAGTGTGTTTGTATGAAACAGAGGTCATTTGACCTTTGTTCCTTTCTTCCTGTGTGAGGTCATTTGACCTTTGTTCCTTTCTTCCTGTGTGAGGTCATTTGACCTTCGTACCTTTCTTCCTGTGTAACCCAGGGAGTAGAATCCCAGGAAGTAGAATTCCAGGAAGAACCTGGCAGTAATGGAGGATTCCATAAAGGATTCACAATCCAATGTAATCTGATTTCATATGTTAGGCCAAGCGCAATATCTGTGAGTATCTTTGTTTTTTAGCATAATAGCAACGTTGTCAGAGTAGTATTTTGACAATAATATGTTTATAAAAGGTTAATATTTGATAGTTACAGAAGTTAGTCCAAATGTTTGTTAGTTATACAATTAGTCTATTCTACTGTTGTAAATATGTTTATATCTTATGTAATATCGAATGTATAGTACTCAGTTTATGTACAAAACATACTTTATCTTTGTTTACAGTTTCACAAATTTGTTCAAGTAAAGGCTTCAAACAGCAAACGGCTTCACGAAGAATGATTTTGAATAAGTGTTTAACTTGCTGGATAACTAGATAGGAGCACGTCTAGCGCGGCCAGTAAAGTGAAAAGATAGCAATACGGCTAGCTGTGAAGAGCGGAGCAGGAGGAACCCAGTGTAAGCCTTAACCTCATAGAGCACATCTATCTCACATCAACATGTCAGAAGATAATAACGAAAATGCTTTGCAGCGAGGAGAAGACCTTAAACAGGCAGACGAAACTGTAGAAGGTGACAATCGGTCTATAAGCTCCGGTTATGTCAGCTCGCAAGCTGGTTCACGGTCATCAGGTGGTTCTAGAATGAGCGTGACTATCGCCAGAGCACGGGCGAAGCTAGTGGCAGCTCAAGCCAGAGCTGCGCATGCGAACAGTGAAATAGAGATAAAAGTAAGACAGACCCGTCTCAAAGCTGAATCCCAAGCCGAACAGGCCCGTCACCAAGTTGAACGCCAGGCTGAACAGGCCCGTCTCCAAGCCACATTAGACGCTCTGCAGCAACAAAAAGAGATAGATGCTGCATTAGCCGAGACACAAGTATTCGAGGCAATTTTGGAGGGAGCTGTTCCCGAGACAGCTTACAAACCTTTAATTCCCGTTTCATGGCAGAGTCCACGACAGCGCACCATAGAGTACGCAAGCGACCATGCCGACATACAGTTTACAGGAGAAAGGGATGAAGGCCCGCACATCTCTACAGACGCAAGCACTTCGCATAACATGCCACAAGTTGCCAATCAAGGTCAAAGCAGACGGCGTGCCTCAAGCCGCCGAGTCTCCGCCAGCAGAACGGAAGACACGGTGCAGAGGAATAGGACGCCGAATAGAGAAAGTCAGAGGCAAATCCCCTCTCGGTTCCTTGAGACCCCCAACAGAGCCCCTAGCCAAGGCAACCCTGGCACAGGTCCCAGCACCTACGACCTCGCCAAATACCTTGCACGCACCCAGCTGGTGACTTCGGGGTTAATTAAGTTTGATGACAGGCCGGAGAATTATCGGGCTTGGAAGTCCTGCTTCCACGATGCCATATCGGGCTTAGACCTGTCGGCAGGAGAAGAGCTCGGCCTCCTTATCAAATGGTTCGGCCCAGAGTCCGCCGGTCAGGCCTGCAGGATAAAAGAGGCCAATGTGGGACAGCTGCCAGAGGGATTGAAGAAGGCTTGGGCGAGGCTGGAAGAAAGCTACGGCTCGCCCGAAGCCATTGAAAGGGCTCTCTTTGACAGGTTGGAGAACTTTCTGAGGTTGACGAGTAAGGAACCCCAGAAGCTCCGCGACCTTGGAGATCTGCTGTCGGAACTCGAAGCCGCAAAGCAGGACGGCTACCTACCCGGTCTATCGTACTTAGACACTTCCAGAGGGGTAAGTCCCATCATTGAGAAGCTTCCATTTAACCTGCAGGAGAAGTGGATAACGTTTGGATCAAAGTTCAAGCTAAAGCACAACGTGGCGTTCCCACCATTCTCTGCGTTCATTAAATTCATCCATAAAGAAGCCAAAGCCTGGAACGACCCCAGCTTCAACTTCTTCTCCCACCCAGCACTTGCCAGAAGAGACAAGTTTGACAGACATGGAAAGACACCAATATCTGTCCACAAAATGCAAGTGTCCTCAACTGAGCACACAACGATTCAGAAGAAACCTGAGGGTATGAGCAAACAATGCCCGATCCACAACAAGCCCCATCCTTTAAAGAAGTGCAGAGGCTTCAGGGAGAAGTCCCTGGAAGATCGGAAATAAAATCTCCAAGAGAACGCTATATGTTTCAAGTGCTGCTCTTCCACGAGCCATCTCGCCAAGAACTGCAAGGTAGATGCAAAAGCCACTGAAGGCGAAAGGGATCGGCACGTTTCAGCACTACACCCAGGCCCAGCTCCTTGGGAGTCAGAGTCGCCTCCTCCCGCTTCACAGCACAGCGGGGAGAGAGAGGGAGCTGCCAGTCCGGAGATTACATCCAGGTGCACCGAGGTGTGTGGAGAAGGAGTGAGTGCAAGAGCATGCTCCAAGATATGCCTCGTTAATGTGTACCCTGCAGGGTGTCGTCAGGAATCTGAAAAGATGTATGCCATACTAGATGAACAAAGCAATCGTTCTCTAGCAAGATCCGAGTTCTTCAACATCTTCAAGGTCAAAGGAAGTCCGTCGCCTTACACGCTGAAGACGTGTGCTGGACTTTCAGAGACAGCCGGCAGGAGGGCCTGCGGTTACGTTGTTGAGTCAGCCGACGGGAAGATTAGTCTCCCCCTTCCTACACTCATCGAATGTAATCAAGTCCCCGACAATCGTTCTGAGATTCCCACTCCGAATGCAGCTCGTCATCACCGTCATCTGAGACGCATTGCAGACGAGATCCCACCTCTTGATCCAGATGCAAGCATACTTCTGTTGTTGGGAAGAGACATCCTGAGGGTACATAAGATAAGGGAACAGATCAACGGTCCACATGCCGCCCCTTTCGCCCAAAGGCTAGACCTCGGCTGGGTCGTTGTTGGAGATGTGTGCCTCAAGGGCGCTCACAAGCCATCTCAGGTGAGCACACTCAAGACTTCCATCTTGGAGAATGGTCATCCAAGCTACCTTACCCCATGCAGTAGTCAGATCCGAGTGACAGAGAAGTTCAGTCATACGGCTCAGCCTCAGAAAACCCCAGCGCTGATCTCCGCAGACAGCACACAGATGATGCTCACTGGAGAGAACCCGGGTCAGTCAGTCTTCTGTCGCACCACCAACGACCACAAACTTGCTCCATCGATCGACGACATGAGGTTCCTCCAGATTATGGACAATGAGGTCTGTCGTGACAGCTCAAACAGCTGGGTTGCACCCTTACCCTTCCGGAACCCCAGACGACGGCTGCCGAACAACAGTGGGTATGCCTATAATCGTCTTAACTCACTCCGTCACACACTAGAGAAGAAGCCAGAGATGAAAGCACACTTCCTAGAATTTGTCAAGAAAATGCTTGTCAACGATCATGCAGAGATAGCTCCTCCACTCCAGGAAGGCCAAGAGTGTTGGTACCTCCCTTCCTTCGGAGTCTATCACCCCAAAAAGCCGGAACAGATCCGCGTGGTGTTTGACTCCAGTGCACCATTTCAGGGAGTCTCTCTCAACGACGTACTCCTCACAGGGCTCGATCTTAACAACAGCCTCTTGGGAGTGCTCATGAGATTCAGGAAAGAGCCCGTTGCCATCACTGCCGATATCCAGCACGTTTCATTGCTTCGTGGTGAGAGAAGACCACAGAGACTTCCTCCGCTTCCTGTGGTATTGGGACAATGACCCCAATAGAGACATTGTGGACTACAGAATGCGTGTCCATGTCTTTGGGAATAGCCCATCCCCTGCTGTCGCCATATATGGACTAAGGAGGGCTGCCAAGGAAGAAGACGACGACTTTGGCAGTGATGTGAGAGGGTTCATCGAACGAGAGTTCTATGTCGACGACGCACTGAAGTCATTCCCGACCGAAGCAGAGGCCATCAGTACCCTCGGACGAGCCCAGGAACTACTTGCACTATCCAACCTCAGGCTGCACAAGATAGCCTCTAACAGACCAGCAGTGATGGAGGCATTCCCCCCTGAAGATCATGCTAAGGACGTCAAGGACCTAGACCTCTTCACTGATGACCTCCCCCTGCAGCTTAGCCTAGGGGTGTCGTGGAACATAGCAACAGACACGTTCACGTTCCAAGTCTTAGACGCCAAGAAACCCTTCACACGTAGAGGAGTGCTCTCTTCAGTGAACAGCCTATACGACCCTCTCGGCTTCTTAGCCCGTCACCATACAAGGTAGGCTGCTCCTCAGGGAACTCTCCACACGCGCTGAAGAGTGGGATTCACCTCTCCCTGAAGAGATGGAAGCAGAGTGGGACAGATGGAGAGACTCACTCCAAGACTTACAGGAGATCCGAATACCTCGCTGCTATTCGTCTTTCTCTCCCTTAAATGCCCAATTCAAAGAGCTTTGTGTCTTTGCAGACGCATCCACTAAGGCCATTGCAAGTGTGGCTTATCTGAAGGTCACCACTCAAGAAGGACAAAGCAAAATTGGCTTCGTCTTTGATAGAGGCAAGTTGGCACCCCAGCCAGACCGCACCATACCCAGATTGGAACTATGCATAGCAGCAGAACGCAACCTACCCCCTCACAGCAGTCTACGGAAACTGCATCCTATCGTCGACACTGACGGCCCGTCTCTGAGGTGGTTCTTCTTTTGTCGCCAGAGCACTCCAGTGACAAGTAGAGTTCGGACTATGTGGAGTCGTTAACGACCCCAGACGGGGAGTATTCTGGACCGATGGACTATTTTATGTGCAGATAGCACCCTCTGGTGGTGGTTATGTGTTAGCAGTGTGTTTGTATGAAACAGAGGTCATTTGACCTTTGTTCCTTTCTTCCTGTGTGAGGTCATTTGACCTTTGTTCCTTTCTTCCTGTGTGAGGTCATTTGACCTTTGTTCCTTTCTTCCTGTGTGAGGTCATTTGACCTTTGTTCCTTTCTTCCTGTGCGAGGTCATTTGACCTTCGTACCTTTCTTCCTGTGTAACCCAGGAAGTAGAATCCCAGGAAGTAGAATTCCAGGAAGAACCTGGCAGTAATGGAGGATTCCATAAGGGATTCACAATCCAATGTAATCTGCTTTCATATGTTAGGCCAAGCGCAATATCTGTGAGTATCTTTGTTTGTTAGCATAATAGCAACGTTGTCAGAGTAGTATTTTGACAATAATATGTTTATAAAAGGTTAATATTTGATAGTTACAGAAGTTAGTCCAAATGTTTGTTAGTTATACAATTAGTCTATTCTACTGTTGTAAATATGTTTATATCTTATGTAATATCGAATGTATAGTACTCAGTTTATGTACAAAACATACTTTATCTTTGTTTACAGTTCCACGAATTTGTTCAAGTAAAGGCTTCAAACAGCAAACGGCTTCACGAAGAATTATTTTGAATAAGTGTTTAACTTGCTGGATAACTAGATAGGAGCACGTATAGCGCAGCCAGTACAAATATGACCCTGCAGTATCGTCAATTTAAATACAAACATGACCCTGCAGTATCGTCAATTTAAATACAAACATGACCCTGCAGTACCTTCAATTAAAATACAAATATGGCGCTGCAGTAGCTTCAATTTAAATACAAATATGACCCTACAATATCGTCAATTCAAATACAAACATGACCCTGCAGTACCTTCAATTCAAATACAAACATGACCCTGCAGTACTGTCAATTCAAATACAAACATGACCCTGCAGTACCTTCAATTTAAATATAAACATGACCCTGCAGTACTGTCAATTTAAATTCTAACATGACCCTGAATTACCTTCAATTTAAATACGAACATGACCCTGCAGTACCGTCAACTGAAATACAAACATGACCCTGCAGTACCTTCAATTTAAATACAAATATGACCCTACAGTACCTTCAATTTAAATACAAATATGACCCTGCAGTATCGTCAATTTAAATACCAACATGACCCTGCAGTATCGTCAATTTAAATACAAATATGACCCTGCAGTATTGTCAATTTAAATACAAACATGACCCTGCAGTACCTTCAATTAAAATACAAATATGACCCTGCAGTATCGTCAATTTAAATACAAACATGATCCTGCAGTACCTTAAATTTAAATACAAATATGACCCTGCAGTGTTGTCAATTCAAATACAAACGTGACCCTGCAGTACCTTCAATTCAAATACAAACATGACCCTGCAGTACTGTCAATTTAAATTCTAACATGACCCTGAATTACCTTCAATTTAAATACGAACATGACCCTGCAATATCTTCAATTTAAATACAAACATGACCCTGCAGTACCTTCAATTAAAATACAAATATGATGCTGCAGTAGCATCAATTTAAATACAAATGTGACCCTGCAGTACTTTCAATTTAAATACAAATATGACCCTGCAGAATCGTCAATTTAAATACAACCATAACCCTGCAATATCGTCAATTTAAATACAAACATGGCCCTGCAGTACGTTCAATTTAACTGCAAACATGACCCTGCAGTATCGTCAATTTAAATACAAACATGACCCTGCAGTATCATCAATTTAAATACGAACATGACCCTGCAGTACCTTCAATTAAAATACAAATATGACGCTGCAGTACCATCAATTTAAATACAAACATGACCCTGCAGTACCTTCAACTTAAATACAAAATGACCCTGCAGCGTCGTCAATTCAAATACAAACATGACCCTGCAGTACCTTCAGTTTAAATACAAACATGACCCTGCAATACCCTCTATTTAAATACAAACGTGACCCTGCAGTATCGTCAATGTAAATAGAAATATTACCCTGCAGTACCTTCAATTTAAATACAAACATTGCCCTGCAGTACCGTCAATTTAAATACAAACATGACCCTGCAGTACCTTCAATTTAAATACAAACATGACCCCGCAGTACCCTCAATTTAAATACAAATATGACCCTGCAGTACCTTCAATTTAAATACAAACATGACCCTGCAGTATCGTCAATTTAAATACAAATGTTACCCTGCAGAGCCTTCAATTTAAATACAAATATGACCCTGCAGTATCGTCAATTTAAATACAAACATGACCCTGCAGTACATTCAGTTTAAATACAAGTCAGTTTCAAGCTTGTTATAACCCAACATAGCTGAAGAGTGAAGAAAAATAAAAGCAGCAAAGTGCGCTGGAAGCTTTCTCGCTCTTTCCTTTCCCCTTCAGTTAGTTTGCCTTTTTTTTGTACATGTTTTTCTATTTGAACATTTGGAGGGCAATTTTCGATGGCTCCTTCAGACACTAAAGAGCCTCCAAGGTGGCCAAGATGGGGTCTTGAGCTCAAACGTCAGTTTAGCCCACGTTTAGTGCTAAACGCCACATTGGTAAAGGATTTGAAGCTTGTGCTAGTAACGGCTACCCGGAAGATCGTTAAGAGGCTAATTTCCACTTAAGTTGCCTGCTAGTGGCTGCACGACATTTTGGTGACTAGCGCTTGATCTAACGCCCTCTCCTAACACCGACCAGTTGATTGGGAGTAAACAAGTCGTTGCTGGGGATTTCGAGCACTACTGAAAGGCACACTCACCTCTTACTTCTGATGAAGGGTCATTGGCCTGAAACGTTAACTCTGTTTCTCTCTCCACAGATGCTGCCTGACCTGCTGAGTATTTCCAGCATCTTCTGTTTTTATCTCACCTTTTACTGTTCACTTGCTGCTGGAGGTTTGAAGAGGACTTTTGAAACACATGAAGAGACTTTGTGGGACACTTTGGCAAGACTTCATCAACACTCTATCAGCATTTATTCTGGAAATTCTCTGAGGACTTCACCTAAAAAGAGCGAGTGCCGTGCTACTCTACCTTATTGGACAACTTATAGAAGTCACCAGGAGGAAGGGAGTGCTTTGCCATGGGCATCTTGGTAGGGGTTCCTCCTTGGTCTGCAGAAGGAATGGGAGGAGGACATGAGGCCAGGCAGAGCAGCACTAGCTGTTGCAGGAGAGAGGGACTGGAGGGTGAGGTGGATTCCTTCCCCCACTGTGGGTACAGGACATCCCTCCTCCTCTGGACCTCCTCCACCAGGTCCTCCAGTGCCACATCCGAGAATCTGTGCGCCCTCTCACTCCATCCCTGAGCCATCCTGAAACCTGCCGCTGTGTCTCAGCCAGAGCACTCCACACCTTCAGTGGAAGTGGGTGAGTGGATCCCACATGCAGTTCTCCACGAAGATTGTGTCTAATCAGCGCTTGAGTGCTAACCCTGCAGGTGTCTGTTTTAGCGCCTCCAGGCAAGTTCAAATTATGGTAATCCGCAATTAGGACCAAAATTGCATGCTAAAAGCAGACTTTTAAATAGACGTGTCTTATTAGCACAGCACCCATTTAGCGCCTGTATTCACCCTTACACCAAAATAACCCTGTTGATTTGAGCTCCTCTCCTGTTTTGTCATAGTAAATATTATTGTCCTAACTGTGTCTTGCGAGCACTTTACCTGCAGTTTCTGTATGATTGCAGTCGCTTCATCAATATTTTGAGGCGTATCGAAGCAGGTGGTGATTTTCGTGTTGATCATCCACTGCTGAAACTCCCTGAAAGTTGTACGGAATCGTTGCTCCAGCGCCTTTTCCTTGTTCCGACAATACTTCGCCGTCTGCAAGCAAAGGCTGCGGTGGGCGAGAAACAAGGAGATAACAAGTTAGACGAAGGGTTACACACCAGAAACATAGTAACCAGGTGCTGCCTGAGCTTCTGTGGATTTCCAGCATGCTCTGTTTTCATCACAAGGTCACCACCTGAGATGCTGGTATTCCTCACCAAGTAGCAGTCAGGACTCCCTCAGACCCGATATCAACATGCAGGCCGCTGTTGATGCCATGGCCTTTGCTTCAATGTCATGTGATGCCGAGGCTGCTCCAACACCCAGCCAGCATTGAAGACGTGAGGCGAGTGTGCCATTGCAGAGAGCCTCAGCCTAGTGTGAGTCAATCCACAACATGACTCATTCAGCACTTTTGATCAAAACCACGTGTAATAATGGCTTCAACACGGCTTCCATCAAAATCAATTGAATGGAAATCGGGTGACTTCTATAACATAGAATTACACAGAAATTTACAGCACTGAAACTCCACACAAGCCTCCTCCCACCTAACTTGGAATGCTGGCCTTTATATCTAGAGGACTAGAATACAAGGGGGTAGAAGTTATGCTGCAGCTGTACAAAGCCCTGGTTGGACCACACCTGGAGCACTGTGAGCAGTTATGGGCACCGCACCTTAGGAAGGATATATTGGCCTTGGAGGGAGTGCAGCATAGGTTTACCAAAATGATACCCGGACTTCAAGGGTTAAGTTACGAGGAGAGATTACACAAATTAGGGTTGTATTCCCTGGAATTTATAAGGTTAAGGGGTGATCTGATCGAAGCTTTCAAGATATTAAGGGGAACAGATAGGGTAGATGGAGAGGAACTATTTCCGCTGGTTGGGAATTCTAGAGCAAGGGGACAGAGTCTAAAAATTAGAGCCAGACCTTTCAGAAGAGAAATTAGGAAACACTTCTACACACACAGGGTGGTAGAAGTTTGGAACTCTCTTCCGCAAACGGCAGTTGATGCTGGGTCAGTTGTTAATTTTAAATCTGAGATTGATAGGGGGGAACATTCGTCGCTAACATCGCCTGGGTACCCAGCAAAAAATAGCGCCGGCAATCGCTAACTTCAGTTTTAGCGCCCCAAGAGTGAGGTGGAGCGCTAATTCAAGTGCTTCACTTCCTTCTAAGAGCGCTAACCCCGAATATCGGGGTGGTGCGTTCTGCAGCGCTATTCACTGGGCCATGTAGCGTAGCCACATGGAAGGGCTCGTCCCCTCATTAAAGGGGAAGACCCAAGCCCACAACTCTGCGAGGCCCTACCTAAAGTCAAGAAATTTAGGAATCAATTCAAGCAACACTCATGGCCATCTGTCCCCAGAGAAGGACCTGAACCTGGGTGGAAAGGCCTCTGAATTTACACCCCTGAAGACCTCCCTGCTATTCTTTGAAAAGTACCATGGGATATCTTGTGCCAATCTGATCAGGCAGGTGGAGCCATAATTTAAAGCCTCCTCCAAAAAACTGCACCTCCCAACAGTGCAACACTCACTCAGCACTGCACCAAAATGGCAGCCTAGATTATGGACTCAAATGTCTGGAGTAGGTTTTGAACCCACCACCTTTGAGCTCAGATGTGAGAGTGTTACCCATCAAGCCCAGGCTAAAACACAATGCTTCAGTATCAAACAGATTGACTTCTTCAATCCCAAACTGTTGCAATATAAATGGGCATTTACCTATTGTATTCTTTGATTAAAGAAGAAACTTTATCTGAATGTGAGCTCAAATCCTGGGAAAATCTGCAGAGGTCATTTAGTTGAGTCTTCAATGATTCGCTCGTGCTTTCTGCCTCCTTCAGAGCTTCCTCTGTTTCCTGCACCAAAAACAGTAATAAATTATATATTGAATCACTAAGGGGATACCACACTTTACAATGACATTCAAAATTCATTAAATACAATCTTGGAATACTGCATATAATCACGTGGAGTCTGAAAGCATATAATCACATGACAAGTGATACTGTGTGTAGGAGTGACTCTGTGTGTGTTGGAGTGACTCTGTGTGTAGGAGTGACTCTGTGTAGGAGTGACTGTGTGTGTAGGAGTGACAGGCCAGTGTCGGGAGCGTTGAGAGTGGAGTTTCAGTGAGTATTTAAACTCACTTTCGCGGGCTTTATTTTTTTTACAGATGCCAGTGTCGGGAGCAGTGAGAGCGGAGGTTCAGTGAGTATTTAAACTCACTTTCGCGGGCTTTTTTACAGAGGCTTAACAATCTCGCAGACCGGCGGCGGCGTTCCAGAGCCATGTCATGATTCAAAACGTGACGCGGACAGGAAAAAGCAGCTGATTGGGTGAGTACGGCCAGGTGAGTATTTATACTACTCTACAGTTTCATAGTTTATAAAGTTTAGAAGGTCTTAACTTTGTGGTTATAGTTTCTAAGGTCTCTGTTGTGTAGCACGTGCTAGAAACAAGGGCCCTTGAGTTTATCATTTAATTGTAGTATAATTGGTGGTATTAATTTAATTTTAATTAATTAAAGGGTAAGTCATGGCAGCAAAGCTCGGCCCCGTGGCATGCTCCTCCTGCACTATGTGGGAAATCAGGGACACTTCCTGTGTCCCTGACGACTATGTGTGCGGGAAGTGTATCCAGCTGCAGCTACTGGCAGACCGCATTGCGGCGCTGGAGCTGTGAATGGATACATACTGGTGTATTTGTGATGCTGAGGACGTTGTGGATATCACGTTTAATCCGTTGGTCACACCGCAGGTAAAGGCTGCACAGGCAGGAAGGGAATGGGTGACCGCCAGGCAGAGTAGTAGGCGCAGGCAGGTAGTGCAGGGGTCACCTGTGGCCATCCCCCTCTCAAACAGATATACCGCTTTGGATATTGTTGGGGAGGATGGCTTATCGGGGGAAGGCAGCAGCAACCAACATCCTGGCACCATGGGTGGTCCTGCTGCACGGGACGGGAGGAAAAAGAGCGGGAGAGCTATAGTGATAGGGGATTCTATTGTAAGAGGAATAGATAGGTGTTTCTGCGGCCGCAAACGATACTCCAGGATGGTATGTTGCCTCTCTGGTGCAAGGGTCAAGGATGTCTCGGAGCGGCTACAGGGCATTCTGGAAGGGGAGGGTGAACAGCCAGTTGTCGTTGTGCATATAGGTACCAACGATATAGGTAAAAAACGGGATGAGGTCCTAAAAGCTGAATATAGGGAGTTAGGAGGTAAATGAAAAAATAGGACCTCAAAGGTAGTAATCTCAGGATTGCTACCAGTGCCACGTGCTAGTCAGAGTAGAAATAGAAGGATATTTCAGCTGAATATGTGGCTAGAAGAATGGTACAAGGGGGAGGGATTCAAATTCCTGGGACATTGGAACCAGTTCTGGGGGAGGTGGGACCAGTACAAACTGGATGGTTTGCACCTGGGCAGGACCGGGACTGATGTCCTAGGGGGAGTGTTTGCTAGTGCTGTTGGGGAGGGTTTAAACTAAAATGGCAGGGGGTTGGGAACCTGTGCAGGGAGACAGAGGAAAGGGAAGCAAGGATAGAAGCAAAAGACAGGAAGGAGAAAAGCAAAAGTGGAAGTCAGGGAAATCAAGGGTGTAAATCAAACATGGCCACAGTAAACAATAATTCTAAAAGGTCTAAGAATGTTAAAAAAAAAAGCCTGAAGGCTTTGTGTCTTAATGCGAGGAGCATTCGTAATAAGGTGGATGAATTAGCTGCGCAAATAGATGTAAACGGATATGATATAATTGGGATTACGGAGACATGGCTCCAGGGTGACCAAGGCGAGGAATTCAACATCCAGGGGTATTCAATATTCAGGAAGGACAGGCAAAAAAGAAAAGGTGGTGGGGTAGCATTGCTGGTTAAAGAGGAGATTAACACAATAGTAAGGAAGGATATTAGTTCTGATGATGTGGAATCTCTATGGGTAGAGCTGAGAAATACCATGGGGCAGAAAACGTTAGTGGGAGTTGTATACAGACCCCCAAACAGTAATGCTGAGGTTGGGGATGGCATTAAACGGGAAATTAGAGATGCATGCAATAAGGGCACAGCAGTTATCATGGGTGACTTTAATCTACATATAGATTGGTCTAACCAAATTAGTAACAATACTGTGGAAGAGGAATTATTAGAGTGTATATGGGATGGTTTCCTGGACCAATATGTCGAGGAACTAACTAGAGATCAGGCCATCTTAGACTGAATATTATGTAATGAGAAAGGATTAATTAGCAATCTTGTTGTGCGAGGCCCCTTGGGGAGGAGCGATTATAATATGATAGAATTCTTCATTAAGATGGAGAGTGAAGTAGTTGACTCAGAGACTTGGGTACTGAATTTAAATAAAGGAAACTACAATGGTATGAGGCGCGAGTTGGGTAGGATGGATTAGGGAATGTTACTTAAAGGGTTGACAGTGAATAGGCAATGGCAAACATTTAAAGATCGCATGGATGAACTGCAGAATTTGTTCATCCCTGTTTGGCATAAAAATAAAACAAAAAAGGTGACTCAACCATGGCTAACAAGGGAAATTAGGGATAGCATAAGATCCAAGGAGAGGACATATAAAGTGGCCAGAAAAAGCAGCAAACCTGAGGATTGGGAGCAGATTGGGATTCAGCAAAGGAGGACAAAGGGATTAATTAAGAGGGGGAAAATAGAGTATGAGAGTAAGCTTTCAGGGAACATAAAAACTGACTGTAAAAGCTTCTATAGATATGTGAAGAGAAAAAGATTGGTAAAGTCAAGCGTAGGTCCCTTGCAGTCAGAATCAGGGGAATTTATAATAGGGAACAAAGTCATGGCTGACCAATTAAATACATACTTTGGTTCTGTCTTCACAAAGGAGGACACAAATAAACTCCCAGAGATGTCGGGGAACATAGGTCTAATGAGAGAGAGGAATTGAATGAAATCAGTATTTGTAGGGAAATGGTGTTAGGGAAATTGATGGGATTGAAGGCCGATAAATCCCCAGGGCCTGATAATCTACATCTTAGGGTACTTAAGGAAGTGGCCCTAGAAATAGTAACATAGAAACATAGACAATAGGAGCAGGAGTAGGCCATTCGGCCCCTTGAGCCTGCTCCGCCATTCGATGATATCATGGCTGATCATCCAAACTCAGTACCCCGTACCTGCCTTCTCCCCATATCCCTTGATACCTTTAGCTCTAAGAAATATATCTAACTCCTTCTTGAATATATTTAAAGACTTGGCCTCAACCGCCTTCTGTGGTAGAGAATTCCACAGGTTCACCACTCTCTGGGTGAAGAAATTCTTCCTCATCTCTGTCCTAAATGACTTACCCCTTATCCTTAGACTATGACCCCTGGTTCTGGACTCTCCAACCATCGGGAACATTCTACCTGCATCTAGTTTGTCCAGATCTGTCAGAATTTTATAAGTTTCGATGAGATCCCCTCTCATTCTTCTAAACTCCAGCGAGTATAAGCCCAATCGACCCAATCTCTCCTCATACGTCATTCCTGCCATCCCAGGGATCAGCCTTGTGAATCTTCGCTGAACTCCTTCCATGGCAAGAACATCCTTCCTCAGATAAGGCGACCAAAACTGCACACAGTACTCAAGGTGTGGTCTCACCAAGGCCCTGTACAAATGCAGCAGGACATCCTTGCTCCTGTACTCAAACCCTTTCGCTATGAAGGCCAACATACCATTTGCCTTCTTCACCGCCTGCTGCACCTGCATGCTTACCTTCAGCGACTGGTGCACAAGGACACCCAGGTCTCGTTGCACTTCCCCTTCTCCCAATCTATTGCCATTCAGATAATAGTCTGCCTTTCTGTTTTTGACACCAAAGTGGATAACCTCGCATTTATCCACGTTATATTGCATCTGCCACGCTTCTGCCCAATCACCCAACCTGTCCAAATCATCCTGGAGTTTCTCAGTATCCTCTCGCAGCACACACGCCCACCCAGCTTTGTGTCGTCTGCAAACTTGGAGATATTACATCTAGTTCCCTTATCTAGATCATTAATGTATATTGTGAATAGCTGGGGTCCAAGGACCGATCCCTGCGGTACCCCACTAGTCACTGCCTGCCACTCGGAAAAAGACCTATTAATTCCTACTCTCTGCTTTCTGTCTGCCAGCCAGTTCTCTATCCAAGTCAATACCTTGCCCCCAATCCCATGTGCCTTAACTTTACACTGGACAAACAGGGGGCTAAAGGGGGGGAGGAGCTAAACACGATCAAAATCACTAAGGAAGTGGTACTCGGTAAAATAATGGGACTCAAGGCGGATAAATCACCTGGACCGGATGGCTTACATCCTAGGGTCTTGAAGTGGCGGTAGGGATTGTGGATGCATTGGTAATAATTTTCCAAAACTCCCTGGACTCGGCAATGGTCCCGGCAGACTGGAAAACTGCTAATGTAACACCCTTGTTTAAAAAGGGCAGTAGACAGAAGGCTGGAAACTATAGACCGATTAGCCTAACATCTGTGGTAGGTAAAATTTTGGAGTCCATTATTAAGGAGACAGTAACAGGACATTTGGATAATTATAATTTAATAGGACAAAGTCAGCATGGTTTTATGAAGGGGAAGTCATGTTTGACAAATTTGCTGGAGTTCTTTGAGGAAGTAACATATAGGGTGGATAAAGGGGAACCAGTGGACGTAGTGTATTTAGACTTCCAAAAGGCATTTGACAAGGTGCCACACAAAAGATTATTGCTTAAGATAAAAAATCATGGGATTGGGGGTAATATTCTGGCATGGATAGAGGATTGGCTATCTAACAGAAGGCAGAGAGTTGGGATAAATGGTTCATTCTCAGACTGGCAATCAGTAACTAGTGGTGTTCCGCAGGGGTCAGTGCTGGGTCCCCAACTCTTTACAATCTATATTAACGATTTGGAGGAGGGGACCGAGTGTAACATATCAAAGTTTGCAGATGATACTAAGATGGGGGGGAAAGTAGTGAGTGAGGAGGACATAAAAAACCTTCAAGGGGACATAGACAGGCTAAGTAAGTGGGCAGAGATTTGGCAGATGGAATACAATACTGGAAAGTGTGAGGTTATACACTTTGGCAGGAAAAATCGTAGAGCAAGTTATTATCTTAATGGCAAGAAACTGGAAAGTACTGAAGTACAAAGGGATCTGGGGGTCCTGGTGCACGAAACTCAAAAGGTTAGTATGCAGGTGCAGCAAGTGATTAAGAAGGCCAATGGAATGTTGGCTTTCATTGCTAGGGGGATAGAATATAAAAATAGGGAGGTATTGCTTCAGTTGTACAAGGTATTGGTGAGACCGCACCTGGAATACTGCGTACAGTTTTGGTGTCCATACTTAAGAAAGGACATACTTGCTCTCGAGTCAGTACAAAGAAGGTTCACTCGGTTAATCCCGGGGATGAGGGGATGGACATATGAGGAGAGGTTGAGTAGATTGGGACTCTACTCATTGGAGTTCAGAAGAATGAGAGGCGATCTTATTGAAACATATAAGATCGTGAAGGGGTTGGATCGGGTGGATGCAGGGAAGATGTTCCCGATGATGGGTGAAACTAGAACTAGGGGGCATAGTCTTAGAATAAGGGGCTGCTTTCAAAACTGAGATGAGGAGGAACTACTTCACTCAGAGGGTGGTAGGTCCATGGAATATGCTGCCCCAAAAAACTGTAGAAGCTACATCATTACATAAATTTAAAACAGAAATAGACAGTTTCCTAGAAGTAAAGGGAATTAAGGGTTACGGGGAGCGGGCAGGAATTTGGACATGAGTCTAGGTTCGGATCGGTCATGGCCCTGTGGGTAGCGGAGCGGGCCCAGGGGCCATGTAGCCTGATCCTGCTCCTATTTCGTGTGTCTAATTCTGTTAGATGCAGGAGATGGTTCTGTGATATTGGATTGGCAGTTAGGATCAGATCAGCCATGATCTTATTGAATGGCGGAGCAGGCTCGAGGGGCCGATTGGCCTACTCCTGCTCCTATTTCTTATGTTTTTATGTTCTTACACACTAATCTCTTATGCGGGACCTTATCGAAAGCCTTTTGAAAGTCCAAATACACCACATCTACTGGTTCTCCCTTATCAATTTTCCCAGTTACATCCTCAAAAAATTCCAGTAGATTAGTCAAGCACGATTTACCTTTTGTAAATCTATGTTGACTTTGTCCGATCCTGTCACTGTTTTCCAAGTGCTCAGCTATTACATCCTTTATAATGGACTCTAGCATTTTCCCCACTACCGATGTCAGGCTTACCGGTCTGTAATTCCCCGCTTTCTCTCTACCACCCTTTTTGAATAGTGGGGTAACATTAGCTACCCTCCAATCCATGGGTACCGTTGCATTGCTGGTTATCTTCCAAAATTCTATAGGCTCTGGAACAGTTCCCATGACATCAGTAGTGGGGAAAATGCTAGAGTCCATTGTAAAAGATGTAATAACAGAGCATTTGGAAAACAGTGACAGGATCGGACAAAGTCAACATGGATTTACAAAAGGTAAATCATGCTTGACTAATCTACTGGAATTTTTTGAGGATGTAACTGGTAGAATAGATAAGGGAGAACCAGTGGATGTGGTGTATTTGGACTTTCAGAAGGCTTTCAATAAGGTCCCGCATAAGAGACTAGTGTGCAAAGTTAAAGCACATGGGATTGGGGGTAAGGTACTGACTTGGACAGAAAACTGGTTGGCAGACAGGAAGCAAAGAGTTGGAATAAACGGGTCTTTTTCCGAGTGGAAGGCAGTGACTAGTGGGGTACCGCAGGGATCGGTGCTAGGACCCCAGCTATTCACAATATATATTAATGATCTAGGCGAGGGAACTAGATGTAATATCTCCAAGTTTGCAGATGACACAAAGCTGGGTGGGCGTGTGTGCTGTGAGGAGGATGCAGAGAAACTCCAGTACGATTTGGACAGGTTGGGCGATTGGGCAGATGCATGGCAGATGCAGTATAATGTGGATAAATGCGAGGTTATCCACTCTGGTGGCAAAAGCAGGAAGGCGGATTATTATCTGAACGGCAATAGATTGGGAAAAGAGGAAGTGCAACAAGACCTGGGTGTCCTTGTGCAACAGTCGCTGAAGGTTAGCATGCAGGTGCAGCAGGCAGTTAAGAAGGCAAATGGTATGCTGGCCTTCATAGCGAGAGGATTCGAGTACAGTGTGTGTAGGAGCGACTCTGTGTGTAGGGGCGACTCTGTGTGTAGGGGCGACTCTGTGTGTAGGGGCGACTCTGTGTGTAGGGGCGACTCTGTGTGTAGGGGCGACTCTGTGTGTAGGGGCGACTGTGTGTGTAGGGGCGACTGTGTGTGTAGGGGCGACTGTGTGTGTAGGGGCGACTGTGTGTGTAGGGGCGACTCTGTGTGTAGGGGCGACTGTGTGTGTAGGGGCGACTGTGTGTGTAGGGGCGACTGTGTGTGTAGGAGCGACTCTGCGTACGAGTGACTGTGTATAGGAGTGACTGTGTGTGTAGGAGTGTCTGTGTGTGTCAGAGCGACTTTGTGTGTGTAGGAGTGACTGTGTGTGTAGGAGTGACTCTGGTTGTCGGACTGACTGTGTGCGTAGGAGTGACTGTGTGCGTAGGAGTGACTGTGTGTGTCGGAGTGACTGTGTGTGTTGGAGTTACTCTGTGTAGGAGTGACTCTGTGTAGGAGTGACTCTGTGTAGGAGTGACTGTGTAGGAGTGACTGTGTAGGAGTGACTGTGTAGGAGTGACTGTGTAGGAGTGACTGTGTAGGAGTGACTGTGTAGGAGTGACTCTGTTTTAGGAGTGACTCTGTTTTAGGAGTGACTCTGTGTAGGAGTGTCTTTGTGTTTAGGAGTGACTGTGTGTGTAGGAGTGATTGTGTGTAGGAGTGATTCTGTGTCGGAGTGACTGTGTGTGTAGGAGTGATTCTGTGTGTAGGAGTGACTCTGTAGGAGTGACTCTGTGTGTAGGAGTGATTCTGAGTGTAGGACTGACTGTGTGTGTCAGAATGACTGTGTGTAGGAGTGACTGTGGGTGTAGGAGTGACTGTGTGTAGGACTGTCTCTGTGTGTAGGACTGACTCTGTGTGTAGGACTGACTCTGTGTGTAGGACTGACTCTGTGTGTAGGACTGACTCTGTGTAGGTGTGACTGTGTGTAGGAGTGACTGTGTGTTGGGGTGACTGTGTGTGTAGGACTGACTGTGTGTGTAGGACTGACTGTGTGTGTAGGACTGACTGTGTGTGTAGGTGTGAATGTGTGTGTCGGAGTGACTCTGTGTGTCGGAGAGCCTGTGTTTGTAGGAGTGACTGTGTGTCGGAGTGACTGTGTGTGTAGGAGTGACTCTGTGTAGGAGTGACTCTGTGTAGGAGTGACTCTGTGTAGGAGTGACTGTGTGTAGGAGTGACTGTGTGTAGGAGTGACTGTGTGTGTTGGAGTGACTGTGTGTGTTGGAGTGACTGTGTGTGTAGGACTGACTGTGTGTAGGAGTGACTCTGTTTGTAGGAGTGACTGTGTGTAGGAGTGACTGTGTGTAGGAGTGACTGTGTGTGCAGGAGTGACTGTGTGTGCAGGAGTGACTGTGTGTGTAGGAGTGACTGTGTGTGTAGGAGTGACTGTATGTGTAGGAGTGACTGTGTGAAGGATTGACCCTGTGTGTAGGAGTGACTCTGTGTGTAGGAGTGACTCTGTGTATCGGATTGACAGTGTGTGTAGGAATGACTCTGTGTGCATGAGTGACTGTATGTGTAGGAGTGACTGTGTGTAGGAGTGACTGTGTGTGTAGGAGTGACTCTGTGTGTAGGAGTGACTCTGTGTGTAGGAGTGTGTGTGTGTGTGTGTGTGTGTTCGGAGTGACTCTGTGTGTAGGTGTGAATGTGTGTGTCGGAGTGACTGTGTGTCGGAGTGACTGTGTGTAGGAGTGACTGTGTGTAGGAGTGACTGTGTGTGTAGGAGTGACTGTGTGTGTAGGAGTGACTTTGTATGTAGGAGTGACTCTGTGTAGGAGTGACTGTTTGTGTAGGAATGACTGTTTGTGTAAGAGTGACTGTGTGTAGGAGTGACTGTGTGTAGGAGCGACTGTGTGTAGGAGCGACTGTGTGTAGGAGCGACTGTGTGTAGGAGTGACTCTGTGTAGGAGTGTCTTTGTGTTTAGGAGTGACTGTGTGTGTAGGAGTGATTGTGTGTAGGAGTGATTCTGTGTCGGAGTGACTGTGTGTGTAGGAGTGATTCTGTGTGTAGGAGTGACTGTGTGTAGGAGTGACTGTGTGTAGGAGTGACTGTGTGTCAGAGTGACTGTGTGTGTCGGAGTGACTGTGTGTGTAGGAGTGACTGTGTGTCGGAGTGACTCTGTGTGTAGGAGTGACTCTGTGTGTAGGAGTGACTGTGTGTGTAGGAGTGACTGTGTGTGTAGGAGTGACTGTGTTTGTAGGAGTGACTGTGTGTAGGAGTGACTGTGTTTGTAGGAGTGACTGTGTTTGTAGGAGTGACTGTGTGTGTAGGAGTGACTATGTGTAGGAGTGACTATGTGTAGGAGTGACTGTGTGTATAGGAGTGACTGTGTTTGTAGGAGTGACTGTGTGTTGGAGTGACTGTGTGTGTAGCAGAAGTTGTGCTATTTTTGAACTGGCTGGAATTCTGTTCTCTGTAATTAGTAACAGTTAAAATTGTCAAAACTATTTACAGTTTGAAAGGGATACATTACGTACAATATTAAATGCAAGATAGAGTGTAATGTTAGTCTGGTTAAGTCTCTCCCAGTGTAGTGGAGCATTTTCCTTTAGTTGCGAGTCACTCGGTTAGTCATCAGTCTAATGACTCACCAGTAGTGTGTGATACCCAGAAAACGTCTGAAGTTTCAGCTTTCAAAGATGGAATTCCTGTCACTGTACTCTAGTGTTTAAGCTGCTTCACTTCTCTAATCGATAAATATATTGATGTGTACGGTGTACAATTATCTGTGAAGAAGGGTTCTCTTTTACCCCCTCTAACCAATGCCAAAACAGCCTGCGTTAATTTGCTTTCTTTACTTATTTTCCACTCCCCCAGACAGACTCCACACGACCTTTACGAGCCCCGAACAAACCTTTGCTTTCTGCCAACATTCCACAACTTCTTCGTCTGTGGTTTTGTCTTGTAGCTCGGACAGGCTGTGCAAACATGCCCCGAGACTGGCACTGAAGTCCTGCAGGTCCTTGTCTAGCTGAGCGACCTGAGCCTCGAACTCCTGCTCAGAGCTGGTGGTCTGGCTTAGCATGGTCTCCAGGCCGCTCTGTGCTTGCAGGGTGCTCTCTTCCCACTGTTGCCAGTCAGCCCGCAGTGCCTCTAGCTCCCTGCCTATCGCCCCACACCCGTTGGCAGCTGTGTGTTGTCGCACATCTCCAGCCAGAGCCTCCACTCTGTTTAAACGCTCTCTGCCATTCCGTCTGGAAGCGATCAGTTCCTGGGAATGGAAAGCATTTACAGTTACCAGCACTGTCACAACTGTTTATGTAAGTCCTCGTGGAGCAGTTTGAAAGTTCATAGTTGAGCAAATGCTACGTAACATCCTGCAGAAAATATTAACCCTTACTCTGCTCAATAAAGAGCAGCTGCATCCGCTGAACCTCACAGATCGGACAACTAGTACTTTATTTCAACAAAAACTTGCATTCATATAACGCCTCTAACAGAGTAAAACGTCCCAAGGAGCTTCACAGAAGCATTAGCAAACAAAAATTGACACCGAGCCTCATTAAGGAGGCTATTAAAAAAGCATGCACATTCCTTGACGTTTTAAATAAAGGCATAGAGCACTAAAGCAAGGAAGTTATACTAAACCTTTCTAAAACACTGGTCAGGCCTGAACTCGAGTATTGTGTCTAATTCTGGGCATCACACTTTAGGAAGGATGACAAGGCCTTGGAGAGGATGCAGTTAAGAATGACTAGAATGGTCCCAGGGATGAGGGACTTCAGTTATGTGGAGAGACTGGAGAAGCTGGAGTTGTTCTCCTTAGAGCAGAGAAAAGAAAAAAAAACAGGATAGGGATAGGGCCACTAAGGGATACAAACAATAAACACAGGTAATGACAGCGAAATTGCAGAAATATTGATTAGGTACTTTGCCGCAGTATTTACCAGGAGGACATGACATTAGAAGAAGAGATCAAAAAAGATATCAAGACATTTAAGATAGAAAAATGAGGAGATAATTGATAAACTAATCAAACTTAGGGAGGATAAAACCCTTGGTCTGGATGGATTGCAGCTGTGCATATTAAAAGAAGTTAGGGAAGAGATAGCAGAGGCACTATTACATATATATAAAAATAAATTAAATAGGAATAGTGCCAGAGGACGGGTGGACAGTTAATGTGATTCCTATATTTGAAAAAGGAGATAGAACAAGTCCAGGGAACTATAGACAGTTAGCTTAACGTCGGTGGTTGGAAAGATAATGGAATCTTTACACAAAGATGAATTGAAAAACATCTAGAAACCAAAACTATAATAAAGAGTAGACAGCACAGATTCCAACCCTATTCAATGATTTGAAGAAGTAACAGAAAGAGTAGACAAGGGTAATGCAATAGATGTAATATACATGGACTTTCAAAAGGCCTTCGATAAGATACCGCATAGTAGACTCATGACTAAGGTCAGAGCAAGTGGAGTCAGAGGACAAGTAGCAGAATGGATAGCAAGCTGGCTACAAAACGGAAGACAGAGAGTAGGGGTTAAGTATAGCTACTCAGATTGGCAAATGGTGGGAAGTGGTTTTCCACAGGGACTGGCATTGGGACCACTGTTGTTCACCATTTACATTGGACTCAGGAATCTGAAGTACAATTTCAAAATTTGCGGACGACACCAAATTGAGGGATATAGTTAATGCTGAGGAAGAATACGACAAAATACAAATAGACATTAATAAACTTGAAGAACGAGCGTGTAATTGGCAAATGAATTCCAATAGAGCTAAGTGTGAGCAGTTGCATTTTGATAGGAAGAATAAGGAGGCCACATACTGCTTGTATGTAAGAGTCTTAATCACAGAAATCACAGAAACCCCACAGTGCAGATAGAGGCCATTTCGGCCCATCGAGCCTGCACCGACACACATATCCCACCCGATCCCCGTAACCCCTACACCAACACATATCCCACCCTATCCCCGTAACCCCACGTATTTAATCCCCCTAACACTAAGGGTCAATTTATCATAGCCAATCATCCTAACCCGCACATCTTTGGACTGTGGGAGGAAACCGGAGCACCCGGAGGAAACCCACGCAAACACGGGGAGAATGTGCAAACTCCACACAGACAGTCACCCGAGGCCGGATTCAAACCCAGGTCCCTGGCGCTGTGAGGCAACAGTGCTAACCACTATGCCACCGTGCTGCCCTAATGGGGTAGAGGAACAAAGGGATGTAGGGGTACAGATACACAAATCACTAAAAGTAGCGATGCAGGTTGATAAGGCCATAAGAAAGCAAACAAAGCATTGTGGTTAATTTCTAGAGGGATAGAATTGAAAAGCAGAGAAATTATGTTAAACTTGTATAGAACCTTGGTTAGACTACACTTGGGAGTACTGTGCACAGCTCTGGTCTCTATATTATAAAAAGGATATAGAGGCACTGGAGAAGGTTGAAAAAAGATTCACAAGGATGATACCAGAACTGAGAGGTTGTCCCTATCAGGAAAGTTTGAACAGGCTGGGGCTCTTTTCTCTAGAATAGAGTAGACGTAGAGAAAACTTTTCCACTTGTGGAGGAAACCAGAACTAGAGGTCATAAATATAGATAGTCACTAATAAATCCAATAGGGAATTAAGGAGAAACTTCTTTATTCAAAAAGTGGTGAGAATGTGGAATGCACAGCACAAGGAGCAGTTGAGGTGAAGAGCATAGATGCATTTAAGGGGAAACTAGATACGCACATGAGGAAGAAAGGAACTGACGGATTTGCTGATAGGGTGAAGTGAAGAGGGGTGGGATGAAGCTCGTGTGGAGCATAAATGCTGGCATCGGCCAGTTGGGCCGAATGGTCTGATTCTGTGCTGTACATTCTATGTAATTCTATATAATTCTATGTAAGGTTAAGGGGAGATTTAATAGAGGTGTTCAAAATTATGAGGGATTTTGACAGAGTAAATAGGAAGAAACTGTTTTCATTGGCAAGAGGGTCGGTAACCAGAGGTCACAGATTTAAGGTCATTGGTAAAAGAACCAGCGGGGAGAATTTTTTTCCACGCAAGCTGTTATGCTGTGGAATGCTGTCTGAAAGGGTGGTGGAAGCAGATTCAATTGTGACTTTCAAGAGGGAATTGGATAAATATTTGAAAGGGAAAAATTTGTAGGGCTATGGGGAAAGAGCAGGGGTGTGGGACTAACTGGATAGCTCTTTCAAAGAGCCGGCATAGGCACAATGGGCAGAATGGCTTTCTTATGTGCTGTATGATTTTATGACTCAATAAGTACAGGTGACCAAAAGCTTGGTTAAAGAGGTAGGTTTTAAGAAGCATCTTAAAGGAGGAGAGAGGTAGAGAGGCAGAGGGATTAGGGAGGGAGTTCCAGAGCTTAAGACCCAGGCAGCTGAAGGGATGGCCCCCAGTGGTGGGTCGAAGGACATCAGGGATACACAAGAGGCCAGAATTGGGGGGTTGTAGGGCTGGAGGAGGTTACAGAGATAGGGTTTACAATCATTAAATACAGAATGCTAACACACTACAGTACTTCAAAAACACCTTGGGCCCGATATTTAGGGGGAGGCGGAGAGGGTGCGGAAGCGCGGGGAAGACCTGGCAAGTCCGGGGATCCTTGGGGATGGTCCCCGGGCAATCGAGAGGTACAGATCGGGGCAAGGGGCGGGGTGAGGTCACCGATCGTGGCAGCGGGGAGAGGCAGAGGGGAGGCCGAAGGCTTCTTTGCGGGGCTGGGGGGGTGAGCACTCCTGCTCAGCCTGACCCACGAGGCACCTCCCGCCTCCCTTTCACTGCCGGGTTTCCCTACCCCCGCGAACCCCACGCAGCAGCTGTTAAATTTAAGTCGGGCTCCCACCCGCGCCGTGGGAGCCTGATTTAAATATGTTAATGAAGTGTCCCGCCTCTCGAGGGTGGGACACTCTCACAGCTCGCTACCCGCCGCCATAAAGATGGCAACAGGCGCGTATGTGGCACATTCCCCGTGTTAAACACCCGACCCTCTCGCGCCCATCTTTGGGGGTGTTAATATCGAGGCCCACGACTGTGTTGCACCAAACAATTCTGAATGGACACAAAAGCAAAATAAAATGCTGGAAATCTGAAACAAAAGCAGAAAATGCTGCAAACGCAGAGCGGATTTCATCAGCTGGCATGGAGGGAACAGGGGAGTTAACATTTTGATCAGACAGTCCATCGTCAGAGGTGAGGAAAATGAAAGATGAACAAGCATTTCAATAGTGTCAGAACACAGAGGAAGGGGAAAACACTCATGAGGAAGAGGAGCAACGTTTTTGGGGGTAATTTTAACCCCTACCCACTGGGCGGAAACCAGGCAAGTGGGGAGCTAAAATCGGCCGGGTTACTGACCTGCCCTGGAGCTGACCGCTCCCAATTTTAACCTGCTCAGCTGAGCCAGGGGGGCGGGTCCTTATTAACATTTGCATGTCTGATCCCAATTATGTCATTGGGACCCGACTGCAATTTTAACTCGCCAGCCTGAACGGGAAGTCACAGTCAGTTTCCCAGCAGGCGCAGACAGTGGGGGAGAGGATTGGGGCCGAGAGGCCACAACCGGTAAGAGTTTAACTTTTCTTTCTTCCTTTCCTTGTGGGGCCAGGAGGGACAGGCGTGCTCCTCCGGGCCCCGTAAGGAAAGCTTAGGAATGCTGCAGCAACCGCCCTCTCCCCTTCCCGATCGGGAGACTCCCGCGGGACCTGGTGGGAGGCCTCCGAGCTGCCCAATTTCCTGCCGCTTCCTGTCCGTACAGGGCTCGGGAGTTAAGATAGCCCCAGGGCCTTAGTTCTGGGGCAGCAGGGGAGCTTCTAACTCACACCCCCACTACTCCCCCGCCGAAAACCCGCCCAGAGTGAAAATCAGGCCAACGTTCTGACTCATTGACCTGCCTGTTCACCTTTCTTTTTTTTTCTAGTTCGCATGAAGAACTGTTGCCCAACACATTAACTCATCTGTTCTTTCCACGTAGTCTGACTCAGTCGCTGCGAGTTTCCAGCGATTTCAGCTTTACACAAACTGCTTCACACTTTCAATGAAAAACTGAAAACTCTTCTTTAAAAAAAAAATCTAGTAACATGTTTATATAAAAAGGAATATCTGCAAATGCTGAAAATACACAGCAGGTGTCTGTAAAGATGATGGGCTAAGATTTGGGGTGTGCAGGGCCCGACAGAAAAAATAAGACTAGCATTTCTGTAGCACCTTTCGTGACCTCCGGATGTTCCAAAGTGCTTCACAGCCAGTGAAATACTTTTGAAGTGGAGTCACTGTTGTGATGTGGGAAACGTGGCAGACAATTTGCACACAGCAAGATCCCACAAACACCAATGTGATTATGAACAGATAATCTGTTTTTAGATGTTGGTTGAGAGATAAACATTGGCCAGGACACCAGGGGGAACTCCCCTGCTCTTCTTCGAAATAGTGCCTCAGGATCTTTTACGTCCATCTGAGAGGGCAGAAGGGGCCTCAGTTTAATGTCTCATCTGAAAGACGGCACCTCCGGCAGTGCAGCACTTCCTCAGTACTGAACTGGGGGTGTCAGCCTAGACTATGTGCCCAAGTCTCTGGAATGGGGCTTGAACCCATGACCTTCTGACTCAGAGGCAAGATTGCTACCCCTGAGCCTCGGCTGACACCATACGTGAATCTGTATTTCCTCTTTACAAATTTCTGCTGTCTAATTTCTGTAGATCAGGTGAGGAGTAATTATCCCACCACAACTTTCTTCAGTTTTCGCTGTAGAGCGGCCGAGTCGCCAGATAAATCCAACCAGCGGTGGAGCTCCTCCTTTGCCGAGTTCAGCCAGTTGGTCAGTTCTTGCACGGCGCTATGATAGTGCTGATGGTCCTGCACCATATCCTCCAGCTTTTTTACTTTCCCCTGGAATCAAAATCATGTTTATATGGAAATTGTTACAATCAGAACATAGGCGTTACCCACTGGATCATTTCCCTCCAATCCCGCCCAACCCCCCCCCGCCCACCCCACCTCCTCTCCTGTAGGTGGTGACTTTTGTTGGTCTACGGTTCCACAGGCCATCATATACCTCGCCTTTCTCCCTGTGCAAGCCTCGATATCGAGTATCAGGAAGGTTATTCTACCATGAAGGGCAGCACAGAAATACCCAATCCTAATGTCGCCCCACATCTGCACAGTCATTGGGTGCCGATCAGCGGAGGGAAAGTTGGCTAGTTCCTCACACCCCCGCCCTTGGGTGCTGAGACTAAGTGTATCGCTGTAACTGCATCACCGTAACCGCATCACCATAACCGCATCACCGTAACCGCATCACCGTAACCGCATCACCGTAACTGTGTCACCGTAACCGCATCACTGTAACCGCATCACCGTAACTGTGTCACCGTAACCGCATCACCGTAACCATATCACCGTAACCGTGTCACCATAACCGCATCACTGTAACCATATCACCGTAACCGCATCACCATAACCATATCACCATAACCATATCACCGTAACCATGTCACCGTAACCATGCCACTGTAACTGTGTCACCATAACCGCATCACTGTAACCGTATCACCGTAACCGCATCACCGTAACCGCATCACCGTATCACCATAACCGCATCACCGTAACCATATCACCGTAACCACATCACCGTAACCACATCACCGTAACCATATCGCCGTAACCGTGTCACCGCAACCATGCCACTGTAACTGTATCACCGTAACTGTATCACCGTAACCGTATCACCGTAACTGTATCACCGCAACCGTATCACCGTAACCGCATCACCGTAACCGCATCACCGTAATCGCATCACCGTAACCGCATCACCGTAACTACGTCACTGTATCCGCATCACTTTAACTACATCACCGTAACCATATCACCGTAACCGCATCACCGTAATCGCATCACTGTAACCGTATCACCGTAACCGCATCACTGTAACTGCATCATCGTAACCATATCACCGTAACCGCATCATCGTAACTGCATCACCGTAACTGCATCACCATAACTGTATCACCATAACTGTATCACCGTAACCATGGGCTGGATATTAACTGGGGCGGGTTGCGTAGGTGGGGGGGGAGGGGGAGGGGCGTAGTCTTGGACAGGGTACTCTGAAGTCCGGGTTTCCCCACATGCTGTAAAGTTTTAACTCCACAGCGTGTGTCTTTTCTCCTTGACAGGTTCCCCGCCCGGAAGTCAGCCTGATTGGCAGGACTCTGGAGCAGGCCGCAGGAGAAGGTAGATCTGATCCCTGAAGCTGGGGGTCTTTGTATGGTGGAAGCTAATGTATGGCCCAGGAGGAAGCACTCCTGCTCCTCCTGGCCCACAATTAGTGCTTTAAAGGCACTTACTTTCTCCCCAAAGCTGACCTCACCTCGCTTCAGCTGCCGGGTTTCCCACGGCCTGGGAAACCCAGCCGGCCAGGGTTAAACCCGCTAGACAGTTTAAATCAGAGGCTGCCAGCCTCATTAAAATATTTAAATCGCCAACCCGCCTCCTGGGAGCGAGTTGGCTGTCCGCCCCTTGTCCCGCCTCTGTTAAACTCAGAAGTGGGCAGGTTGGGGTCGGATTTGAGATTTAAAAAATTTAACATCTGATCCGACATGAACCGTTTTTGGGGGTTAGAATTCACCCTGGTATCGCTATAACTGTATCACCATAACCTTCTCACCATGACTGCTGGCCTAACTATAGGCCAGCTCAGTGCAGACCTGGAATCGAACGTGAGGACTGAGTCTGTATGGTTCAGTGGGCAGTGACTTTTCCCACTCAGTTATCAAAAGGAGGGGTGGTTCCCTATATAATGTTTTACAATTACAGTCCAAGTTAAGTTCTTAGTCAACATTAATAGAATTGTTTTCTTCCTGTGTGTCTCCTGATGCACAAACTACATCCTGCTAAGGTGGGGTTTTCAGTCAGAAACCAAGCAAGCCATGATGTCAATAACAGCAGTTAATGCTGCAACTCCCACATTAAGCTACCCCACTGTGGCTATAAATGTTATTTCCATTATAACTCTGTGGAATCGGACCCAAACAGGAAGGGCAGGTTACCTTGGTGACCACAACAACATCAGCAAACTGGGTCCTCATCTCCAGCTGTGCGTCCTCTGTGAAAGACGCATCGCCAGTTCTCTCCAACAGCTCCTGGGCCTTTTCGATCAAGCGGTTGAGTATGCGCGAGTGCTTCTCTATATCGGCTAAGAGACTCTGGTGTCGCTCCAGCTGTTTGAGTTTGTCTTTCAGATCTGGCTGCTGCTCCAGGCCTTGGCTCAGTTCCTGCTCCGTAGACTCCACCCACTGCTGCAGCTGCCTCTTACTTTCCAGGTAACCGTTCCACTGCACCACCGCCCACTCAAGTTGGCTAAAAGGCAAAAGAGCAACAGAATGTACAGTTCCAGAAGAGGCACCGAGGAGGGAAAGCAACACACTGTCTGTAATTCAATGGGTGAGAAGCCAGAGACTCCTGCCAATGATGGGGAAGGACTAAAGGGAACAGCCTAAGAATGAGATTATACAACTGTGTGGAGAGGGAAGGTCACATAACATAACGTACTATTTAACTGGACAGTGTCACTCTGATTATTGCCCTCCCCTTGTACTACCCACTAGGATGCAAAGAATGATGAAAATAAGGTCATCAGGGTAGATGACCCTAGGGTAGATACCCTACAGGGTAGATGCAGAGAGGATGTTTCCCCTCGTGGGGGAATCTAGAACTAAGGGGCATAATTTCAGAATAAGGGGGCACCCATTTAAATCAGAAATGAGGAGAAATGTCTTCTCTCAGAGGGTCGTAAATCTTTGGAATTCTCTTCCCCAGAGAGCTGTGGAGGCTGGGTCATTGATTATATTTAAGCTGGAGATAGACAGATTTTTGAAAGGTAAGGAAGTCCAGGGTTATGGGGAGTGGGCAGGGAAGTGGAGTTGAGGCCAAGATCAGATCAGCCATGATCTTATTGAATGGCAGAGCAGGCTCAAGAGGCCAAATGGCCTACTCCTGCTCCTACGTCTTATGTTCTTATGTTCTTATGTAAGGTCACCTTTGATGAATCGCAGCTGTTGTAACATCGTGATCCTGTGATGCATATGGCATCCTAGTGGTTCTGGTCCTGGACTAGCAACCCAGAGGTCGTGAGTTCAAATTTTACCGGGGCAAGTTGTGAATTTTAGTTCAATAAATCTGGTCATTTGTGGGGCTGGCACCAGAAAAAGTGACCTTAATTTGTTGGATTGTCGTAAAGACCCAACTGATTCACTAATGTCCTTCAGGGAAGGGAACCTGCCACCACCTAACCAGCCTGGGCCTACGTGTGAATCCACTCCCACAATGTGGTGAACTCCTAATGCACTCAGGGAAACTAGAGATGGGCGATAAATGCAGCCTCACCAGCTAGAGCCATTAAAAGTGTTACCTTTGTCTCACGATGTCAGGGTATTCCTCGGTCTCTACCCATGTGACTATTTGTATATCTATATATCTATAATATATTAAAAGTCTAGTGTGCAGCATGCATTGTCACACACTTCCTGTAGCACTTTTATGTAGCACTTCCTTTAACATTTCCATCCCACTCTTAATCATAGGCAAATGTATTCAAATTTAGGCAAATTTATTCTTCTGCACCAAATCCCAAGGAAAATTAGATATAATCAGAAAACAACAACTTGCATTTGTATAGCACCTTTAATATAGTAAAACGTCCCAAGGCGCTTCACAGGTGCGTAATCAGACAGAATTTGACACTGAGCCACATAAAGAGATATTAGGGCAGGTGACCAAAAGCTTGGTCAATGAGGACGATTTTAAGGAGTGACTTAAAGGAGGAGAGAGAGGTAGAGAGGAGGAGAGGTTCAGGAGGGGAATTCCAGAGCTTAGGGCCGAGGCAGCTGAAGGCACGGCCAATCATGGTGGAGTGAAGGAAATTGGGGATGTGCAAGAGGCCAGAATTGGAGGAGCGCAGAGATCTTGCAGGGTTGTAGGGCTGGAGGAGGTTACAGAAATAGGGAGGGGTGAGGTCATGGAGGGATTTGAACACGAGGATGAGAATTTTAAAATTGAGGCATTGGTGGAGCAGGAGCCAATGTAGGTCAGCGAGCACATTGGGTAAACGGGACTTGGTGCAAGTTAGGATACGAACAGCAGAGTTTTGGATGAGCTCAAGTTTATAGAGGGTGGAAGATGGGAGGCCGGCCAGGAGAGCATTGGAATAGTCGAGTCTCGAGGTAGCAAAGGCATGGATGAGGGTTTCAGCAGCAGATGAGCTGAGGCAGGGGCGGAGGCGGGCGATGTTACAGATGTCTTGGTGATGGAGTCAGAAGCTCGGTTCAGGGTCAAATAGGATGCCAAGGTTGTGGACAGTCTGGCTCAGCATCAGACAGTGGCTGGCGGGGAGGTGGAGAGTTAAGATATATTGTCAAGTGTTTTATAGAAAGTAAACCATAGATTACAAATTCCACGAGTAAATTTAAAAGATTATTAATAAATTTGACTGTTGCTTTGTGCCAGAAAGAATTTCAAAGATGGTTAAAGGTGTCAGAGACTGTGACCGTAGTTACTTCAGACCCAGGCTGTACCTGTGGCAGTTCACAGAGCTACTGACAACCTCGGCCCAGGCCTCCTTGAGTGCCTGAAGCTGGCTGTGAATGGCCTTTCGCCCCTCCTGGTTACTGCTCTTCAGGGACTGTTCTCCTTTGCCGATGGTCATGTTCAGCTTCACCTCTCCTTCCCCCTTCATCAGCAGGATCTCCTGGACAAGACAACACAGCAAGTTCAAAACAAAAATTTCAAGTAGCCCTGGACTGCGCCTTTATTCTAACTGGTGTACTGCAGGAATGCTGGCTGCACCAAGAGCACCTGAAACACCTTTTGTTAAGTCTCCTGGGTGGGCGTGTGTGCTGTGAGGAGGATACCAAGAAACTCCAGGATGATTTGGACAGGTTGGGTGATTGGGCAAAAGCATGGCAGATGCAATATAACATGGATAAATGTGAGGTTATCCACTTTGGTGGCAAAAACAGGAAGGCAGATTATTATCTGAATGGCAATAGATTGGGAGAAGGGGAAGTGCAACGAGACCTGGGTGTCCTTGTGCACCAGTCGCTGAAGGTAAGCATGCAGGTGCAGCAGGCGGTTAAGAAGGCAAATGGCATGTTGGCCTTCGTAGCGAGAGGGTTGGAGTACAGGAACAAGGATGTCTTGCTGCAGTTATACAGGGCATTGGTGAGACCACATCTTGAGTATTGTGTGCAGTTTTGGTCGCCTTATCTGAGGAAGGATGTTCTTGCCATGGAAGGAGTGCAGCGAAGATTCACCAGGCTGATACCTGGGATGGCAGGAATGACGTATGAGGAGAAATTGGGTTGATTGGGCTTGTACTCGCTGTAGTTTAGAAGAATGAGAGGGGATCACATTGAAACTTATAAAATTCTGACAGGACTGGACAGACTAGATGCAGGAAGGATGTTCCCGATGGTCGGGGAGTCCAGAACCAGGGGACACAGTCTAAGGATAAGGGGTAGACCATTTAGGACAGAGATGAGGAGGAATTTCTTCACCCAGAGAGTGGTGAACCTGTGGAATTCTCTACCACAGAAGGCAGTGGAGGCCAATTCATTAAATATATTCAAGAAGGAGTTGGATATATTTCTTAAGGCTAAAGGGATCAAGGGGTATGGGGAGAAGGCAGGGACAGGGTACTGAATTTGGATGATCAGCCATGACCGCATTGAATGGCGGAGCAGGCTCAAGGGGCCGAATGGCCTACTCCTGCTCCTATATTCTATGTTTCTGTTTCCCATCAGGTGTGACAGGAAATACCAAAACATTATTTTCCACAGCTGGCCGTGGTTTAAACAGTAATTAAAATGTCATATCACAAATATTTCTTCACCTTATAAATATCTGATAGTTCAAACTTAATTTTGGAATATTAAGCAATTGACAAATCATAGAATTCATGGAATTTTATGGCACAGAAGGAAGCCATTCGGCTCATCGTGTCTATGCTGGCTCTCTGCAAGAGTTGTCCACTCAAACCCATTCACTCTCCTTTCCAAATACCCTTTCAAATTTATTGGGCTGGATCTTGCTGGTGTGGGGCAAGTCGCGGTGCACGCTGTCAGTTGGACTTTTTCCTGCACCCTTCAGCTCAACAATGTTTGCACCGTAACTTGCTAGAAGTGCGAGCTGATAACGGCGCAGCGAGGGCAACAGGGCATCTGGGACCTCAGTGAACGGTGGGACCAACAGTCTATCTCCTTAACCAATGAGACTTAATGATTGAGAAATAAATGGAGGAATGTCGGAGAAGGGAATAGGGTGAATTAGATTCAAATCAGCTATAGAAAGAGAAATAAAGAGGGTAAGAAAGATTGAGAGAGGGAGAAAAAAAGAGACAGAAAGGAAAAATAAGAAAAAAATTTAAACACTTACATTTTTTAAAAATCTCCAACAACAATTGACTACTGCCAGAAATGAGATTGAACAGTTTAAATTGTTCCCTTTCTGGGTCAGACCGGTTGATTGCCATTTCATTACCAATTATCATGCCATTAAAAGGGTACTTACGCTCTTAATTACCAGACTTAACTTTCCACGGCGAGTTTAATGGGCAATTAATTTGCAAATCCAGCAAGTTCTTAAAAATAATGGGGACACTAAGGGCGAGATGCCATTTGTGCAAACCAAACAGTGGAGTGACATAAATCGACTAGCAAGGTCTGGAGATTCGCAACTCATGGCGTATCTCTTAATCCCCTGAACTTTCTGGGTGATTTGCCCATTAATAGCGACCTGCGTCGTGAACTCGCTGTTCCTTTTCCAGCAAGATCCGGCCCATGGTTTTCAAAAATTGTTCCAGTTCAATTTTAATAGCTGTTGTGGATTCTACATCCACCACTGTTTCTGGTCGGTATTCCATGTCCTAACAACCTCTCTGTGTAAAAAGATTTCTCCTACCCCTCCCTTCAATCTTTGGCTGCTGATCTTAACTTTGTGCCTTTAGTTACTGATTCACCAACCAGTGGAAATTTATTTTATCAAAATCCCTCTTAATTTTTAACTGTTCTATCAGATCTCCTCTTAGCTGCTGTTCTAATGAAAAGAGCACACGTTTCTCTCAGTCTTTCCTCATAACTAAAGACTCTTATCTCTGGTATCATCTTAGGGCACCTTCTCCTTGACGTCCCGAAGTAAGGCGCCCAAAACTCAACCTAACTGCGCCCTAACCAATAATTGGTGCAGATTTAGCACAACAGTGGGCAGCACGGTGGCATAGTGGTTAGCACTGTTGCCTCACAGCGCCAGGGACCCGGGTTTGAATCCGGCCTCTGGTGACTGTCTGTGTGGAGTTTGCACATTCTCCCCGTGTTTGCGTGGGTTTCCTCCGGGTGCTCCGGTTTCCTCCCACAGTCCAAAGATGTGCGGGTTAGGATGATTGGCTATGATAAATTGACCCTTAGTGTTAGGGGGGATTAAATACGTGGGGTTACGGGGATAGGGTGGGATATGTGTTGGTGTAGGGGTTACGGGGATCGGGTGGGATATGTGTCGGTGCAGGCTCGATGGGCCGAAATGGCCTCTATCTGCACTGTGGGGTTTCTGTGATTCTGTGATTCTGTGACACCCTGTACGGTACAACTCCTTTCAAATTCAAACATTTACTGACTGGCCTATTCACTGACTGTGGATTGGGCATCTCAGGCAAGGCAGAACCTCCGTGCCATGAAGCACAGGCCGGGGCACAAGGGTAAGTTTTATTAGTCAGTGCTCCCAGCATGCAGTGGGAGCACACACCAGGGATTGGCTGCAGAGGTCAACAGGCCCGATTCTCAATGGATGGCGCTCAATGTCAGGAGATTCCACTTCATACTGAAAAGGAGGATGTGGCAAGGCCATTAAAGTCTTTTAAGTATCACTGGTGTTTCCCAAATGCCATTCAGGGCAATTTGTCCTTCAGGGAAGGAAACCAGCCGTCCTTACGTGGTCTGGCCTAAATATAATTCCAGTCCCGCACCAACGTGGTTGACTCCTAACTGCCCTCTGAAGTGGCCGAGCATGTCAGACAATAATATCACCACCTTCTCAGGGCAGCTAGGGATGGGCAATAAATGCCGGTCTTGCCAGCAATGCCCACATCCTGAGAATGAATTAAAAAGAGAAATGGACTGATCCGCATGCTCACAGATTGGGTGATGGGGGCACAGGGAATAAACTTAAAGGGACAGTCTGGAGTTGTGTTGGTACTTTCGGTTCTCTGTCCAGCTTTGTCTGGGAAGGTTCCAGCTATGGACAGTAGTATGAGTGAGTCTGCTGCCTGTATCGATAGCACACCTGGACCTGAAGCAGCTGTTTCTCCAGTGTGGCCTTGCTGCCGACGGTGCTGTCTATGGTGGCGAGTTTACTTTGAACCCCTCTCAGCCAGGACCAGGTGCTCTGCAGTGTTTCCTCGAAGGCCTGGTGCTCCTGCAGACTCAGCTGGCCAGCTCTCAGCTTCTCCTTCACCGTCTTGGCCAGGTGCTGGTGTCGTGACAGCAGCTGAGAGGCTGGGCGTGTTGCACCTCCATCTCCGTAGCCCAGCTCGTTCAGGGCCTGCGCCTTCTGGCACAAGTTATCGAAAGAATCCCTGGACAGTGAAACACAGGAGCATGCATCAGAATAACAACAACGTGCATTTATACAGCGCCTTTAACCTAGGAAAACATCTCGAGGCGCTTCACAGGACCATAAATCAGACAAAAGAAAATACAGTGTAGCAATATAATATAGTGCGACCTTGACACTTGCTGCAATCTGTCATGTAAATGCTGATGGTACAGGAATGCAGAATGCAACATTAATATCTTTTCAAATGACTCTACCCACCCCATATACGAACATATGAAATTGATGGGCAGGAAAAGACCTGCCTCACACACCATGAAGGCTGGAGCATCATGACTAGGCACTTCCCACCACCCCACCCCCACCACCCCACCACCCCCACCATCCCCCACCCCACCACACCACCCCCACCATCCCACCACCACCACCCCCACCCCACCACCCCCACCATCCCCATCCCCTACCACCCCCCACCCCACCACCCCACCCCCACCACCACCCCACCCCCACCACCACCCCACCCCCACCCCCCCACCACCCCACCCACCCCCACCATCCCCCACCCCCACCATCTCCCATCCCCACCACCTCCACCACCCCCCACCCCACCACCCCCCATCCCCTACCACCCCACCACCCCCACCATCCCCCATCCCCAACACCCCACCACCCCCACCTCCTGGGAGAGGCAAAAAAAATACACTGTCATTCTGCAGTTTATCTCCTGTCCACTGTCCCCCCACCCCACATCCCTGACATCCTCTCCAGGTCCAACTCTGACCTTCAGTGCCTCTCTCCTTCTCGTTGCTGGCACAGACTGGGCCCTGCTCTCTGGAACTCAGTCCCTCTGCTGCTCTATGTCTTTCTCTCTCTGTCTCTAAAAACCTTTTTAAAACCCATCTTTTCAACCTGGCTTCTAGTCACGTTTCCGTATTCTCCCAACCAAAGCTCGTCCTCTTTCATTATTTCCCGCTCTGTGTTCAAGGCGCTGTAGAAATGGGAGTTCTTTCTGCGATTTCAGAGAGGAAGGTTTTCCTACTTTAGACTTACCCAGCACATACGAAATCACAAATCATAAATTAATATTTGCGATGAACTGAAATCTAAAGATAGGGGACAACATGCGATGTAGTACTTTCGGTGTTCCGCCCTGCTGTGACACTCGGTGACGAGGATTGGGTTTGTGCCATTGATTTTCCTCACACGCCACGTTGCCGATCTTAACTGTTCTGCCTCCACAGGTACAGAGGCATCAAGTCACATGAACTACCAGCATATACCCACGAGAAGCCAGCTCAAGAGGAGGCCCGAAAACAGGCTTCCTCTGGACTCCCGGGCCCCAGGCTGTGAGGGGGCCATGGGGGAATTCATTCCATAAATCTCCGCATTCTGACCTGATATAATTAGGGATTGCACAATTCCATTTTTATTTTTGAAGAACATGGTGCATTTGTTTACTTAACGTTCCTATCTTAATTGGACAGCACTTTCAAAGTACCGGCACAGGCACGATGGGCCGAATGGCCTCCTTCTGTGCTGTATGATTCTGGGATTCTACGTTTTTTTTGAAGTCACCAAGCTCACTCGGCGCTCGATATTTTGAAGGGGGAAAGAAAATACAACAGATGGTCAAATTTTATGGGGAAGCACGAAAAATATGGGGGAAACAGAAATCCTGCAAGCTCCAGGTATCATCAACACTCATTTTATTTTCATTTAGGTGTATTTCTGTTTGTGTTTTTACCACAAGTCTGAGAACCATTTTTTCCCCTTACATTCAAACTCCCAGTTCTGGCAAAAAAAAGTAAACAAGATACCACCACTCATTACCTAAGCTCCCACTTTTAGCGAGGTTACTGGGCCGAGGAACTATAGGTAGTATCTGTGATCCATACATGGCACAAGCAAATATACATTTATAACAAGTTATACGGGCACCTGTCTCTTACTGTGTACCCTCTGTATGCTATACAACGTTAAGGAGAGAAAGCACCACTTCATCCTTTAACTCTTTAAGTTGAACAAGCTGTCTACCTCTGTCCTTGAATCTCCTCGTAGAAATTTTCCATCCTCTCCACCTCAACTTGCATCTCTGGAACATTGTTCTTGTTCTCTCTGATAGACTCTGTGACCATCCTTTCTTCTGCTTGATGGAGCCACAGACTCAGCTTCTTGTGGCAGCTCTCAAAGCTGTGATAAATGGACACTTTTAGTCATCGGAACACAAGACAGAGTACACACGCATGTGTCTAAGCAGGGCATGCTGATCTCTGAGCACAGAGTCCAACTAGGCACTCCCGACAGCAAGGCTCTATGCTGGGAAAAAGCTATCTCATAGTCTCTGAACTATGCTCATTGATCTGTGTCCTCACTTAAAGAAACAAAGAACTTGTATTTATTTAGTGCCTTTCACGGCCTTAGGACATCCCAAAGTGCTTTACAGCCAATGAAGTACTTTTGAAGTATGGTCCCTGTTGTAATGTGGGAAACATGGCAGCCAATTTGCACACAGCAAGCTCCCACAAACAGCAATGTGATAATGACCGGATCATCTGCTTTTAGGTATTGGTTGAGGGATAATTATTGGCCAGGACACCCAGAGAACTCCCTTGCTCTTCTTCAAATAGTGCCATTGGATCTTTTACGTCCACCTGAGATGGCAGATGGGGCCTTGGTTTAACGTCTCATCTGAAAGACAGCACCACCAACAGTGCAACACTCCCTCAGTACTGCACGGGAGTGTCAGCCTAGATTATGTGCTCAAGTCTCTGGAGCGGGGCTTGAACCCATGACCTTCTGACTCAGAGGCGAGAGTTTCTACCAACTGAGCCATGTTGACACCTTAGTAATGTACATGACCTGTATTCTCAGGGGCATGCTTTGTTTACACCTACCGATTCAACTCTTCAGCATAGTCCTCCAGGGTCTTCTTGTTCTGTTGGCACTGATTCAAGAAGCCCTGCCATTCCTCTTGGTTATTCGCCAGCTGCTGTTGAACTTGGGCAGCACTTGGTTTGGGTAAGTGTGGCACTAGTTTGTCTCCTTCAGCCACAGCTGCATCCAGTTTATTCTGCCCCACGCTCACCCTGCTCAGGAATTCCTGTGGAAAATATACAAGCCCACCACAAGATCATAACTTGTTCAAATAGAGTCCTTAAAACACACCAAGAACAAAAGGGTGACTAGTTGCACAATCTCTGTACAAACAGAAAACTCTCTGCCACAACACTCGGATCACCTGATGTGTTCATTGAAAATACTTACTCAAGTAAGTGAGTGAGTGAGTGAGTGAGTGTGAAAGAGAGAGTGAGTGAGTGTGAAAGAGTAAGTGAGTGAGTGAGAGTGAGTGAGTGAGTGTGAAAGAGTGAGTGAGTGAGAGTGTGAGTGAGTGAGTGAGTGAAAAAGTGAAAGTGAGTGAGTGAGAGTGTGAGTGAGTGAGTGAGTGAAAAAGTGAAAGTGAGTGAGTGAGAGAAGGCCAAAGTATTTTGTGTTCATTGCATTAAATAACAGGCACCAAACTGAGAGTTGAAAGCAACAACACCGCATCTTTACTTAAAGTTTAGAATTCTTTCTCCGCTCTTGTCGTCCCCCAAACCCCTCTTCCCCTCTCCCTCTCTCCTCTCTCCCTCTCCCCCCTCCCTCTCCTCCTCTCCCCCTCTCCCCCTCTACTCCTCTCCCCTCATCCCCTCGCCTCCTCTCCCTCTCCCCCTCTCCCCTCACCCTCTCCCCTCCCCCTCTCCCCTCACCTCCTCTCCCCTCTCCCCTCTCCTCCTCCTCCTCTCCCCTCCCCCTCTACTCCTCTCCCCTCATCCCCTCTCCCTCTCCTCCTCTCCCTCTCCCCTCACCCTCTCCCCTCACCCTCTCCCCTCACCCTCTTCTCCCCCAGCCCTCTCCCCTCCCCCTCTCCCCCTCTCCCTCTCCTCCTCTCCCCTCACCCTCTCCCGTCACCCTCTCCTCCTCTCCCTCTCACCCTCTCCCCTCACCCTCTTCCCTCACCTCTTCTCCCCCAGCCCTCTCCCTTCACCCTCTCCCCCTCTCCCTCCCCTTACCCTCACCCCTCCCCCTCTCCCTCTGCCGTTCCCCTCTCCCCTTCTCCCTCTCCCCCGCTCCCCTCACCCTCTCCCCTCTCCGCTCCCCTCACCCTCTCCCCTCTCCCATCTCCCCCTTCCTCTCCCCCTCCCCTCTCCCCTCGCCCTCTCCCTCTCCCATCTCCCCCCTCCTCTCCCCCTCTCCCCCTTCGTTTCCTCCTCTCCCCTCTCCCCCTCCCCTCTTCCCTCACCCTCTCCCCTCACCCTCTCCCACTCTCCCCTCTCCCCCTCTCCATCCCCTTAACCTCTCCCCTCCCCCTCTCCCTCCCCTTACTCTCACCCCTCCCCCTCGCCCCCTCTACATTGCCCCTCGCCCCCTCTCCATCGCCCCTCTCCCATCTCCCCCTCCTCTCCCCCTCCCCTCCCCCTCTCCCCTCACCCTCTCCCGCTCTCCTCCCCTCTCCCTGCAACCTCGCCCCTCCCCACTCCCCCTCTCTCCCCTCCCCTCCCCCTCTCCCCTCACCCCCGAACCCTCTCCCCACACCTTCTCCCCCTCTTCCCTCCCCCTCTCCCCTCCCCCTCACCCCTCTCCCTCTCCCCTCACTCTCCCTTCACCCTCTCCCCTCACCCCTCCCCCTCCCCTTCACCCTCTCCCCTCACCCTACCCCCTCTCCCCCTCCCCTCCCCCTCCCCCCGTCTCCCCCTCTCCCCTCACCCCCTCTTCCCTCCCCCTCCCCTCACCCTCTCCCCTCCCCCCTTCTCCCTTGCCCCCTCTCCCCTCACCCTCTCCCCTCCCCCCTCCCCTCCCTCTCCCCTCACCCCTCTCCCTCTCCCCTTACCCTCTCCCCTCTCCTCCTCCCCATCTCACCCTCCCCCTTTCCCCCTCACCCCCTCCCCACACCCTCTCCCCTCTCCTTTCCCCCTTTCCCCTCTCACCCTCAACCTCTGCCCTCCCCATCATTTACTATATGGCTACTGACTAGAATGGATTGCTGAGGTATATCTCCTCCAGAGACCTGCCCGCCACTCAACAGGTCCCGGTCTGAGTGGAAACTACTACAGGAGCAGAGCTGTAGAATACAACACCGGCCACTCGGAGTCTGGGAGGTGGGAACAAGCTGCATTTAGTCACACAGCTGCAGTGATTTACCTCTCTCAGTGCCTGGTTGGCATTGAATTTACAGGAGCATGATATGTTGTTCATTGCAGAATCCTACTGGGAAATAACCAGTGACAGGGATATATGTGCACTGTTACCTTGAGCTGAATATGCGCTTTGTGAAGTTGTGTGCATTTATAACCTCAGGATTAATGAACAGATAACAGTCACCAGCTCCAATCTTCACTCTGGTGCACTGAATAATATTTTCACGAAGAACTTTGCTTTGCGAACTGTATAAATACTCTGAGCTACAGTCAGTGCACAGAGGGGTTCACAGACCTGGAGTTTCTGCTGTTTCTCCTCGATGGTGTCTGTATCTCCGGACTGGTCACCACATTCTTTCACTGACGCCCTCGCATCACACAGCCACTGCTGAAACTCCTGCAAAATCCCTTCCAAAAATAAAACAAAACCATTATAAAATGTTCCCATCGCACATTCCACCAATACTGTTCAGTCAAACTGTTAGATACAGCTATGTAACTTATACCGAAAAATTCAATCCTGCACCTACTTCATCAACAAACGTTTCAACAGGACAAAATCCAACATCAATAGTAATATTCACAGGGAGTAACAAACAGTAACACAGAGGGAGTAACAAACAGTAACACTGAGGGGGAGTAACAAACAGTGACACTGAGGGGGAGTAACAAACAGTGACACTGAGGGGGAGTAAAAAAGTGACACTGAGGGGGAGTAACAAAGAGTGATACTGAGGGGAAGTAACAAACGATAACACTGAGGGAGAGTAACAAATGGTGACACTGAGGGGGAGCAACAAACGTTATCACTCAGGGGGAGTAAAAAATGGTGACACTGAGGGGGAGTAACAAACGGTGACACTGAGGGGGAGCAACAAACAGTAATACGGAGGGGGAGTAACAAACAGTGACATTCAGGGGGAGTAACAAACAGTAACACTGAGAGGGAGTAAGGAACAGTGACACTGAGGGGGAGTAACTAACAGTAACACTGAGGGGGAGTAACAAACAGTGACACTAAGGGGGATTAACAAACTGCGCCACTGAGTTGGAGTAACAAACTGTATCACGGAAGCGGAGTAACAAACAGTGATACCGAGGGGGGTAACAAACAGTAACACTGAGGGGGAGTAACAAGCAGTGACACTGAGGGGGAGTAATATCAGTGACACGGAGGGCGAGTAACAACCGGTAAAACTGAGGGGGAGTAACCAGCAGTGACACTGAAGGGGAGTAACAAACAGTGACACTGAGGGGGAGTAACAAACAGTAACACTGAGGGGGAGTAACAAACAGTGACGCTGAGGTGGAGTAACAAACAGTAACACTGAGGGGGAGTAGCAAACTGTGACACTGAGGCTGAGTAACAAACAGTGACACTGAGGGGAAGTAACAAACAGTGACACTGAGGGGGAGTAAAAAACAGTAACGCTGAGGGGGAATAACAAACAGTGACACTGAGGGGGAGTAACAAACAGTGACACAGAGGGGGAGTAACAAACAATAACACTGAGGTGGAGTAACAAACAGTGACACTGAGGGGGTAACAAACAGTGACACTGAGTGGGAGTAACAAACAGTAACACTGAGGGGGAGCAACAAACAAAGCCACTGAGGGGGTGTAACAATAAGTGACACTGAGGGGGAATAACAAACAGTGACACTGAGGGGGAGTAATATCAGTGACACGGAGGGGGAGCAACAACCGGTAACCCTGAGGGGGAGTAACCAGCAGTGACACTGAAGGGGAGTAACAAACAGTGACACTGAGGGGGGTAACAAACAGTAACACTGCGGGGGAGTAACAAACAGTAACACTGAGGGTGAGTAACAAGCAGTGACACTGAGGGGAGTAACAAACAGTAACACTGAGGGGGAGTAAAAAACAGTGACACTGAGGGGGAGTAACAAAGAGTGATACTGAGGGGAAGTAACAAACGATAACACTGAGGGAGAGTAACAAATGGTGACACTGAGGGGGAGCAACAAACGTTATCACTCAGGGGGAGTAAAAAATGGTGACACTGAGGGGGAGTAACAAACGGTGACACTGAGGGGGAGCAACAAACAGTAATACTGAGGGGGAGTAACAAACAGTGACATTCAGGGGGAGTAACAAACAGTAACACTGAGAGGGAGTAAGGAACAGTAACACTGAGGGGGAGTAACAAACAGTGACACTAAGGGGGATTAACAAACTGTGCCACTGAGTTGGAGTAACAAACTGTATCACGGAAGCGGAGTAACAAACAGTGATACCGAGGGGGGTAACAAACAGTAACACTGAGGGGGAGTAACAAACAGTGACACTGAGAGAGAGTAACAAACAGAGACACTGAGGGGGAGTAACAAGCAGTGACACTGAGGGGGAGTAATATCAGTGACACGGAGGGCGAGTAACAACCGGTAAAACTGAGGGGGAGTAACCAGCAGTGACACTGAAGGGGAGTAACAAACAGTGACACTGAGGGGGAGTAACAAACAGTAACACTGAGGGGGAGTAACAAACAGTGACGCTGAGGTGGAGGAACAAACAGTAACACTGAGGGGGAGTAGCAAACTGTGACACTGAGGCTGAGTAACAAACAGTGACACTGAGGGGAAGTAACAAACAGTGACACTGAGGGGGAGTAAAAAACAGGAACGCTGAGGGGGAATAAAAAACAGTGACACTGAGGGGGAGTAACAAACAATCACACTGAGGGGGAGTAACAAACAGTGACACAGAGGGGGAGTAACAAACAATAACACTGAGGTGGAGTAACAAACAGTGACACTGAGGGGGTAACAAACAGTGACACTGAGTGGGAGTAACAAACAGTAACACTGAGGGGGAGCAACAAACAAAGCCACTGAGGGGGAGTAACAATAAGTGACACTGAGGGGGAATAACAAACAGTGACACTGAGGGGGAGTAATATCAGTGACACGGAGGGGGAGCAACAACCGGTAACCCTGAGGGGGAGTAACCAGCAGTGACACTGAAGGGGAGTAACAAACAGTGACACTGAGGGGGGTAACAAACAGTAACACTACGGGGGAGTAACAAACAGTAACACTGAGGGTGAGTAACAGGCAGTGACACTGAGGGGAGTAACAAACAGTAACACTGAGGGGGAGTAAATAACAGTGACACTGAGGGGGAGCAACAAACAGTAACACTGAGGGGGAGTAACAAATGGTGATCTGAGGGGGAGTAACAAACAGTGATACTGAGAGGGAGTAACAAACAGTGTCACTGAGGAGAAACAAACAGTAACACTGAGGGAGAATAACAAACAGTGACACTGAGGGGGAGTAACAAGCAGTAACACTGAGGGGGAGTAACAAACAGTAACACTGAGGGGGAGTAACAAAGTGTAACACTGAGGGGCAGTAACAAACAATCACACTGAGGGGGAGTAACAAACAGTGACACTGAGGGGGCGTAACAAAAATTGACACTGAAGGGGGAGTAACGAACAATCACACTGAGGGGGAGTAACACAGTGACACTGAGGGGAAGTAACAAACAGTGACACTGAGGGGGAGTAATAAACAGTAACACTGAGGGGAGTAAAAAACTGTGAAATTGAGGGGTTAACAAACAGTGACACTGAGGGGGAGTAACAAACAGTAACACTGAGGGGGAGTAACAAACAATGACACAGGGGGAGTAACAAACAGTGACACTGAGGGGGAGTAACAAATAGTGACACTGAGGGAGAATAACAAAGTGAGACTGAGGGGGCGTAACAAACAGTGACACTGAGGGACAGTAACAAACAGTGACACTGAGGGTGGTAACAAACAGTGACACTGAGGGGGAGTAACAAACAGTAACACTGAGGGGGAGTAACAAACAATGACACGGGGGGAGTAACAAACAGTGACACTGATGGGGAGTAACAAATAGTGACACTGAGGGGGAGTAACAAATGGTAACACTGAGGAGGAGTAACAAACAGTGACACTGAGGGGGAGTAACAAAGAGTGACACTGAGGGGGAGCAACAAACTGTTACACTGAGGGAGAGTAACAAACGGTGACACTGAGGGGGAGTATCAAATGGTGACACTGAGGGGGAGTAACAAACAGTAACACTGAGGGGGAGTAATAAACAGTGACACTGAGGGGGAGTAAAAACAGTGACACTGAGGGGGAGTAACGAACAGTAACACTGAGGGGGAGTAACAAACGGTGACACTACGGGGGAGTAACAAACAGTGACACTGAGGGGGATTAACTAACAGTAATACTGAGGGGGAGTAACAAATGCTAACACTGAGGGGCAGTAACAAACAGTGCCACTGAGGCAGAGAAAAAACTGTGACACTGAGGCGGAGTAACAAACAGTGACACTAAGGGGGATTAACAAACTGCGCCACTGAGTTGGAGTAACAAACTGTATCACGGAAGCGGAGTAACAAACAGTGATACCGAGGGGGGTAACAAACAGTAACACTGAGGGGGAGTAACAAACAGTGACACTGAGGGGGAGTAACAAACAGTGACACTGAGGGGGTAACAAACAGTAACACTGAGGGGGAGTAACTAATAGTGACACTGAGGGGGAGTAATAAAGAGTGACACTGAGGGGGAGTAACAAACGGTGACACTACGGGGGAGTAACAAACAGTGACACTGAGGGGGGTTAACTAACAGTAATACTGAGGGGGAGTAACAAATGGTAACACTGAGGGGCAGTAACAAACAGTGCCACTGAGGCAGAGAAAAAACTGTGACACTGAGGCGGAGTAACAAACAGTGACACTGAGGGGGGTAACAAACATTAACACTACGGGGGAGTAACAAACAGTAACACTGAGGGTGAGTAACAAACAGTGACACTGAGGGGGGAGTAACAAACAGTGACACTGAGGGGGTAACAAACAGTGACACTGAGGGGAGTAACAAACAGTAACACTGAGGGGGAGTAACTAATAGTGACACTGAGGGGGAGTAATAAAGAGTGACACTGAGGAGGAGTAACAAAGTGACACTGAGGGGGAGTAACAAATGCTGACACTGAGGGGGAGTAACAAACAGTGACACTGAGGGGGAGTAATAAAGAGTGACACTGAGGAGGAGTAACAAACAGTGACACTGAGGGGGAGTAACAAATGGTGACACTGAGGGGAATAACAAACAGTGACAGGGAGGCGGAGTAACAAACAATGTCACTGAGGTGGAGTAACAAACAGTAACACTGAGGGGGAATAACAAACAGTGACACTGAGGGGGAGTAACAATCAGTAACACTGAGGGGGAGTAACAAACAGTAACACTGAGGGTGAGTAACAAACAGTGACACTGAGGGGGAGTAACAAACAGTGACACTGAGGGGGGTAACAAAGAGTGACACTGAGGGGAGTAACAAACAGTAACACTGAGGGGGAGTAACTAATAGTGACACTGAGGGTGAGTAATAAAGAGTGACACTGAGGAGTAACAAACAGTGACACTGAGGGGGAGTAACAAATGGTAACACTGAGGGGGAGTAACAAACAGTGACACTGAGGGGGATTAATAAGGAGTGACACTGAGGAGGAGTAACAAACATTGACAGAGGTGGAGTAACAAATGGTGACACTGAGGGGGAGTAACAAACAGTGACACTGAGGCAGAGTAACAAACAATGTCACTGAGGCGGAGTAACAAACAGTAACACTGAGGGGGAATAACAAACAGTGCCACTGAGGGGGAGTAACAAGCAGTAACACCGAGGGGGAGTAACAAACAGTAACACTGAGGGGGAATAACAAACTGTAACACTGAGGGGCAGTAACAATCACACGGAGGGGGAGTAACAAGCAGTGACACTGAGGGGGAGTAACAAAAATTGACACTGAAGGGGGAGTAACGAACAATCACACTGTGGGGGAGTAACACCGTGAAACTGAGGGGGAGTAACAAACAGTGACACTGAGGGGGAGTAATAAACAGTGACACTGAGGGGGAGTAACAAACAATGACACTGGGGGGGAGTAACAAATAGTGACACTGAGGGGGAATAACAAACAGTGAGACTGAGGGGGAGTAACAAACAGTAACACTGAGGGGGAGTAACTAATAGTGACACTGAGGGGGAGTAATAAAGAGCGACACTGAGGAGGAGTAATAAACAGTGACACTGAGGGGGAGTAACAAATGGTGACACTGAGGGGGAGTAACAAACAGTGACACTGAGGGGGAGTAATAAAGAGTGACACTGAGGAGGAGTAACAAATAGTGACACTGAGGGGGAGGAGCAAATGGTGACACTGAGGGGAGTAACAAACAGTGACACTGAGGCGGAGTAACAAACAATGCCACTGAGGCGGAGTAACAAACAGGAACACTGAGGGGGAATAACAAAGAATGACACTGAGGGGGAGTAACAAACAGCGACACTGAGGGGAAGTAACAAACAGAGACACTGAGCGGGAGTAAAAAAATTGACACTGAAGGGGGAGTAACGAACAATCACACTGACGGGGAGCAACAATCGGTTACACTGAGCGTGATTAACAAACGGGGACGCTGAGGGGGAGTATCAAATGGTGACACTGAGGGGGAGTAATAAACAGTGACACTGAGGGGGGTGTAAAAACAGTGACACTGAGGGGGAGTAACGAACAGTAACACTGAGGGGGAGTAACAAACGGTGACACTACGGAGGAGTAACAGTGACACTGAAGGGGTGTAACAAACAGTGCCACTGAGGGGGAGTAACTAACAGTAACACTGAGGGGGAGTAACAAATGGTAACACTGAGGGGGAGTAACAAACAGTGCCACTGAGGCAGAGAAAAAACTGTGAAGCTGAGGTGGAGTAACAAACAGTGACACTGAGGGGGGTAACAAACAGCAACACTACAGGGGAGTAACAAACAGTAACACTGAGGGGCAGTAACAAATAATCACACAGAGGGGGAGTAACAAGCAGTGACACTGAGGGGGAGTAACAAAAATTGACGCTGAGGGGGGTAACAAACAGTGACACTGAGGGGAGTAACAAACAGTAACACTGAGGGGGAGTAATAAACTGTAACACTGAGGGGCAGTAACAAACAATCACACGGAGGGGGAGTAACAAGCAGTGACACTGAGGGGGAGTAACAAAAATTGACACTGAAGGGGGAGTAACGAACAGTCACACTGAGGGGGAGTAACAAACAGTGACACTGAGGGGGAGTAATAAACAGTGACACTGAGGGGGAGTAAAAATCTTTGAAATTGAGGGGTTAACAAACAGTGAAACTGAGGGGGAGTAACAAACAGTAACACTGGGGGAGTAACAAACAATGACACTGGGGGGAGTAACAAACAGTGGCACTGAGGCAGAGTAACAAACAGTGACACTGAGGGGAGTGAAAAACAATGACACTGAGGGGGAGTAAAAAACAGTGAAATGGAGGGGGGTGACAAACAGTAACACTGAGGGGGAGTAACACACAGTACACTGAGGGGGAATAACAAACAGTGACAGTGAAGGGGATTAACAACAGTGAGACTGAGTGGGAGTAATAAACAGTGACATTGAGGGGGGGTAACAAAAAGTGACACTGAGAGGGAGTAACAAACAGTGACACTGAGGGGGAGATCAAACAGTAGCACTGAGGGGGAGTAACAAACAGGGACACTGAGGGGGAGTAAAAAACTGTGACACTGAGGTGGAGTAACAAACAGTGACACTGAGGGGGAGATCAAACAGAAACACTGAGGGGGAGAAACAAACAGTGACACTGAGGGGGAGTAACAAACAGAAACACTGAGGGGGAGAAACAAACAGTGACACTGAGGGGGAGTAACAAACAGTGACACTGAGGGGGTAACAAACAGTGACACTGAGGGGAGTAACAAACAGTAACACTGAGGGGGAGTAACTAATAGTGACACTGAGGCGGAGCAATAAAGAGTGACACTGAGGAGGAGTAACAAACAGTGACACTGAGGGGGAGTAACAAATGCTGACACTGAGGGGGAGTAACAAACAGTGACAATGAGGGGGATTAATAAGGAGTGACACTGAGGAGGAGTAACAAACATTGACACTGAGGTGGAGTAACAAATGGTGACACTGAGGGGGAGTAACAAACAGTGACACTGAGGCAGAGTAACAAACAATGTCACTGAGGCGGAGTAACAAACAGTAACACTGAGGGGGAATAACAAACAGTGACACTGAGGGGGAGTAACAAGCAGTAACACCGAGGGGGAGTAACAAACAGTAACACTGAGGGGGAGTAACAAACTGCAACACTGAGGGGCAGTAACAATCACACGGAGGGGGAGTAACAAGCAGTGACACTGAGGGGGAGTAACAAAAATTGACACTGAAGGGGGAGTAATGAACAATCACACTGTGGGGGAGTAACACCGTGAAACTGAGGGGGAGTAACAAACAGTGACACTGAGGGGGAGTAATAAACAGTGACACTGAGGGGGAGTAACAAACAATGACACTGGGGGGGAGTAACAAATAGTGACACTGAGGGGGAATAACAAACAGTGAGACTGAGGGGGAGTAACAAACAGTAACACTGAGGGGGAGTAACTAATAGTGACACTGAGGGGAGTAATAAAGAGCGACACTGAGGAGTAATAAACAGTGACACTGAGGGGGAGTAACAAATGGTGACACTGAGGGGGAGTAACAAACAGTGACTCTGAGGGGGAGTAATAAAGAGTGACACTGAGGAGGAGTAACAAATAGTGACACTGAGGGGGAGGAGCAAATGGTGACACTGAAGGGAGTAACAAACAGTGACACTGAGGCGGAGTAACAAACAATGTCACTGAGGCGGAGTAACAAACAGGAACACTGAGGGGGAATAACAAAGAGTGACACTGAGGGGGAGTAACAAACAGTGACACTGAGGGGGAGCAACAAAGAGTAACAATGAGGGGGAGTAACAAACGGTAACACTGAGGGGGAGAAGCAAACAGTGACACTGAGGGGGAGTAACAAAGAGTGATGATGAGGGGGAGTATCAAATGGTTACACTCAGGGGAAGTAACAAGCAGTAACACTGAGGGGGAGTAACAAACAGTAACACTGAGGAGGAGTAATAAACTGTAACACTGAGGGGCAGTAACAAACAATCACACTGAGGGGAAGTAACAAACAGAGACACTGAGTGGGAGTAAAAAAATTGAAACTGAAGGGGGAGTAACGAACAATAACACTGACGGGGAGCAACAATCGGTTACACTGAGCGGGATTAACAAACGGGGACGCTAAGGGGGAGTATCAAATGGTGACACTGAGGGGGAGTAATAAACAGTAACACTGAGGGGGAGTAACAAACAGTGACACTGAGGGGGGTGTAAAAACAGTGACACTGAGGGGGAGTAACGAACAGTAACACTGAGGGGGAGTAACAAACGGTGACACTACGGAGGAGTAACAAACAGTGACACTGAGGGGGTGTAACAAACAGTGCCACTGAGGGGGAGTAACTAACAGTAACACTGAGGGGGAGTAACAAATGGTAACACTGAGGGGGAGTAACAAACAGTGCCACTGAGGCAGAGAAAAAACTGTGAAGCTGAAGCGGAGTAACAAACAGTGACACTGAGGGGGGTAACAAACAGCAACACTACAGGGGAGTAACAAACAGTAACACTGAGGGGCAGTAACAAACAATCACACAGAGGGGGAGTAACAAGCAGTGACACTGAGGGGGAGTAACAAAAATTGACGCTGAGTGGGGTAACAAACAGTGACACCGAGGGGAGTAACAAACAGTAACACTGAGGGGGAGTAATAAACTGTAACACTGAGGGGCAGTAACAAACAATCACACGGAGGGGGAGTAACAAGCAGTGACACTGAGGGGGAGTAACAAAAATTGACACTGAAGGGGGAGTAACGAACAGTCACACTGAGGGAGAGTAACACAGTGACACTGAGGGGGAGTAACAAACAGTGACACTGAGGGGGAGTAATAAACAGTGACAGGGAGGGGGAGTAAAAATCTTTGAAATTGAGGGGTTAACAAACAGTGAAACTGAGGGGGAGTAACAAACAGTAACACTGGGGGAGTAACAAACAATGACACTGGGGGGAGTAACAAACAGTGGCACTGAGGCGGAGTAACAAACAGTGACACTGAGGGGAGTAAAAAACAATGACACTGAGGGGGAGTAAAAAAGTGAAATGGAGGGGGGTAACAAACAGTAACCCTGAGGGGGGGTAACACACAGTACACTGAGGGGGAATAACAAACAGTGACAGTGAAGGGGATTAACAGTGAGACTGAGGGGGAGTAAAAAACAGTGACACTGAGGGGGGTAACAAAAAGTGACACTGAGAGGGAGTAACAAACACTGACACTGAGGGGGAGATCAAACAGAAACACTGAGGGGGAGAAACAAACAGGGACACTGAGGGGGAGTAACAAATAGTAACACTGAGTGGGAGTAACAAACAGTGATGCTGAGGGGGAGTAACAAACAGTGACACTGAGGGGGAGTAAAAATAGTAACACTGAGGGGGAGTAACAAATAATGACATTCAAGGGGAGTAAAAAACAGTGACACTGAGGGGGAGTAAAAAACAGTGAAATGGAGGGGGAGTAACAAACAGTGACACTGAGGGAGAGTAACACACAGTGAAACTGAGGGGGAGTAACAAACAGTAACATTGAGGGGGAGAAACAAACATTGACACTGAGGGGGAGTAACAAACTGTGACACTGAGGCATAGTAACAAACAGTGACACTGAGGGGGGTAACAAACAGTAACACTGAGGGGGAGTAACAAACAGTGACACTGAGGGGGAGTAACACACTGTGACACTGAGGCGGAGTAACAAACAGTGACACTGAGGGGGATAACAAAAAGTGCTCCTGAGGGGGAGTAACAAACAGTGCCACTGAGGGGGAGGATCAAACAGTAGCACTGATGGGGAGTAACAAACAGTGACACTGATGGGGAGTACCAAACAGTGACACTGAGGGGGAGGAACAAACAGTAGCACTGATGCGGAGTAACAAACAGTGACACTGAGGGGGAGTAACAAACAGTGACACTGAGGGGGGTAACAAACTGTGACACTGAGGCGGAGTAACAAACAGTGACACTGAGGGGGAGTAACAAAGAGTGACATTGAGGGGGAGTAACAAACAGTGACACTGAGTGGGAGTAACAAACAGTGCCAATGAGGGGGAGTAACAAAGAGTGACATTGAGGGGGAGTAACAAACAGTGAAACTGAGGGGGAGGAACAAACAGTAACACTGAGGGGGAGGAACAAATAGTAACACTGAGTGGGAGTAACAAACTGTGACACTGAGGGGGAGTAACAAACAGTGACACTGAGGGGAGTAACAAAGAGTGACATTGAGGGGGAGTAACAAACAGTGACACTGAGTGGGAGTAACAAACAGTGCCAATGAGGGGGAGTAACAAAGAGTGACATTGAGGGGGAATAACAAACAGTGACACTGAGGGGGAGGAACAAACAGTAACACTGAGGGGGAGGAACAAATAGTAACACTGAGTGGGAGTAACAAACTGTGACACTGAGGGGGAGTAACAAACAGTGACACTGAGGGGAGTAAAAAACAGTGACACTGAGGGGGAGTAAAAAAAAGTGAAATGGAGGGGGAGTAACAAACAGTGACACTGAGGGGGAGTAACACACAGTACACTGAGGGGGAATAACAAACAGTGACACTGAAGGGGATTAACAAACACTGAGACTGAGGGGGAGCAACAAACAGTGACACTGAGGGGGGTAACAAACTGTGACACTGAGGCGGAGTAACAAATAGTGACACTGAAGGGGGAGTATCAAACAGGGACACTGAGGGGGTTAACAAACAGCAACACTGAGGGGGAGAAACAAACAGTGACACTGAGAGGGAGCAACAAATAGAAAACAGAGTGGGAGTAACAAACAGTGACACTGAGGGGGAGAAACAAACATTGACACTGAGGGGGTGTAGTAAATAGTAACACTGAGGGGGAATAACAAACAGTGACACTAAGGGGGAGTAACAAACTGTGACACTGAGGCATAGTCACAAACAGTGACACTGAGGGGGGTAACAAACAGTAACACTGAGGGGGAGTAACACACAGTGACACTGAGGGGGAGTAACACACTGTGACACTGAGGCGGAGTAACAAACAGTGCCACTGAGGGGGATAACAAAAAGTGCCACTGAGGGGAAGTAACAAACAGTGCCACTGAGGGGGAGGATCAAACAGTAGCACTGATGGGGAGTAACAAACAGTGACACTGATGGGGAGTAACAAACAGTGACACTGAGGGGGAGTAACAAACAGTGACACTGAGGGGGAGGAACAAACAGTAGCACTGAGGGGGAGGAACAAACAGTAGCACTGAGGGGGAGTAAAAAAAGTAACACTGAGGGGGAGTCACAAACAGTGACACTGAGGGGGAGAAACAAACAGTGGCACTGAGGGAGAGTAACAAATAGTAACACTGAGTTGGAGTAACAAACAGTGACCCTGAAGGGGATTAACAAGCAGTGAGACTGAGGGGGAGTAACAAACAGTGACACTGAGGGGGGTAATAAACTGTGACACTGAGGCGGAGTAACAAACAGTGACGCTGAGGGGGTGTAACAAACAGAGACACTGGGGGAGTAACAAACAGTAACACTGAGAGGGAGTATCAAACAGTGCCACTGAGGGGGAGTAACAAACAGTGACACTGAGGGGGAGTAACAAAGAATGACATTGAGGGGGACTAACAAACAGTGACAATGAGTGGGAGTAACAAACAGTGATGGTGAGGGGGAGTAACAAACAGTGACACTGAGGGGGAGTAACAAACAGTAACACTGAGGGGGAGTAATAAACTGTAACACTGAGGGGCAGTAACAAACAATCACACTGAGGGGAAGTAACAAACAGAGACACTGAGCGGGAGTAAAAAAATTGACACTGAAGGGGGAGTAACGAATAATCACACTGACGGGGAGCAACAATCGGTTACACTGAGCGGGAGTAACAAATGGGGACGCTGAGGGGGAGTATCAAATGGTGACACTGAGGGGGAGTAACAAACAGTGACACTGAGGGGGGTGTAAAAACAGTGACACTGAGGGGGAGTAACGATCAGTAACACTGAGGGGGAGTAACAAACGGTGACACTACGGAGGAGTAACAAACAGTGACACTAAGGGGGTGTAACAAACAGTGCCACTGAGGGGGAGTAACTAACAGTAACACTGAGGGGGAGTAACAAATGGTAACACTGAGGGGGAGTAACAAACAGTGCCACTGAGGCAGAGAAAAAACTGTGACGCTGAGGCGGAGTAACAAACAGTGACACTGAGGGGGGTAACAAACAGTAACACTGAGGGGCAGTAACAAACAATCACACAGAGGGGGAGTAACAAGCAGTGACACTGAGGGGGAGTAACAAAAATTGACGCTGAGGGGGGTAACAAACAGTGATACTGAGGGGAGTAACAAACAGTAACACTGAGGGGGAGTAATAAATTGTAACACTGAGGGGCAGTAACAAACAATCACACGGAGGGGGAGTAACAAGCAGTGACACTGAGGGGGAGTAACAAAAATTGACACTGAAGGGGGAGTAACGAACAGTCACACTGAGGGGGAGTAACACAGTGACACTGAAGGGGAGTAACAAACAGTGACACTGAGGGGGAGTAATAAACAGTGACACTGAGGGGGAGTAAAAAACTTTGAAATTGAGGGGTTAACAAACAGTGAAACTGAGGGGGAGTAACAAACAGTAACACTGGGGGAGTAACAAACAATGACACTGGGTGGAGTAACAAACAGTGACACTGAGGGGAGTAAAAAACAATGACACTGAGGGGGAGTAACACACAGTACACTGAGGGGGAATAACAAACAGTGACAGTGAAGGGGATTAACAACAGTGAGACTGAGGGGGAGTAATGAACAGTGACACTGAGGGGGGGTAACAAAGTGACACTGAGGGGGAGATGAAACAGCAGCACTGAGGGGGAGTAACAAACAGGGACACTGAGGGGGAGTAAAAAACTGCGACACTGAGGTGGAGTAACAAACAGTGACACTGAGGGGGAGTAACAAATAGTAACACTGAGTGGGAGTAACAAACAGTGATGCTGAGGGGGAGTAACAATCAGTGACACTGAGGGGGAGTAACAAATAGTAACACTGAGGGGGAGTAACAAATAATGACATTCAAGGGGAGTAAAAAACAGTGACACTGAGGGGGAGTAAAAAACAGTGAAATGGAGGGGGAGTAACAAACAGTGACACTGAGGGGGAGTAACACACAGTGAAACTGAGGGGGAGTAACAAACAGTAACATTGCGGGGGAGAAACAAACATTGACACTGAGGGGGAGTAACAAACTGTGACACTGAGGCGGAGTAACAAACAGTGACACTGAGGGGGATAACAAAAAGTGCTCCTGAGGGGGAGTAACATACAGTGCCACTGAGGGGGAGGAACAAACAGTAGCACTGATGGGGAGTAACAAACAGTGACACTGAGGGGGAGTAACAAACAGTGACACTGAGGGGGAGGAACAAACAGTAGCACTGATGCGGAGTAACAAACAGTGACACTGAGGGGGAGTAACAAACAGTGACACTGAGGGGCGTAACAAAGAGTGACATTGAGGGGGAGTAACAAACAGTGACACTGAGGGGGAGGAACAAACAGTAGCATTGACGGGGAGTAACAAACAGTGACACTGAGGGGGAGTAACAAAGAGTGACATTGAGGGGGAGTAACAAACAGTGACACTGAGGGGGGTAACAAACTGTGACACTCAGGCGGAGTAACAAACAGTGACACTGAGGGGGAGTAACAAAGAGTGACATTGAGGGGGAGTAACAAACAGTGACACTGGGGGAGGAACAAACAGTAGCATTGACGGGGAATAACAAACAGTGACACTGAGGGGGAGGAACAAACAGTAACACTGAGGGGGAGGAACAAATAGTAACACTGAGTGGGAGTAACAAACTGTGACACTGAGGGGGAGTAACAAACAGTGACACTGAGGGGAGTAAAAAACAGTGACACTGAGGGGGAGTAAAAAAAAGTGAAATGGAGGGGGAGTAACAAACAGTGACACTGAGGGGGAGTAACACACAGTACACTGAGGGGGAATAACAAACAGTGACACTGAAGGGGATTAACAAACACTGAGACTGAGGGGGAGCAACAAACAGTGACACTGAGGGGGTAACAAACTGTGACACTGAGGCGGAGTAACAAATAGTGACACTGAAGGGGGAGTATCAAACAGGGACACTGAGGGGGTTAACAAACAGCAACACTGAGGGGGAGAAACAAACAGTGACACTGAGAGGGAGCAACAAATAGAAAACAGAGTGGGAGTAACAAACAGTGACACTGAGGGGGAGAAACAAACATTGACACTGAGGGGGTGTAGTAAATAGTAACACTGAGGGGGAATAACAAACAGTGACACTAAGGGGGAGTAACAAACTGTGACACTGAGGCATAGTCACAAACAGTGACACTGAGGGGGGTAACAAACAGTAACACTGAGGGGGAGTAACACACAGTGACACTGAGGGGGAGTAACACACTGTGACACTGAGGCGGAGTAACAAACAGTGCCACTGAGGGGGATAACAAAAAGTGCCACTGAGGGGAAGTAACAAACAGTGCCACTGAGGGGGAGGATCAAACAGTAGCACTGATGGGGAGTAACAAACAGTGACACTGATGGGGAGTAACAAACAGTGACACTGAGGGGGAGTAACAAACAGTGACACTGAGGGGGAGGAACAAACAGTAGCACTGAGGGGGAGGAACAAACAGTAGCACTGAGGGGGAGTAAAAAAAGTAACACTGAGGGGGAGTCACAAACAGTGACACTGAGGGGGAGAAACAAACAGTGGCACTGAGGGAGAGTAACAAATAGTAACACTGAGTTGGAGTAACAAACAGTGACCCTGAAGGGGATTAACAAGCAGTGAGACTGAGGGGGAGTAACAAACAGTGACACTGAGGGGGGTAATAAACTGTGACACTGAGGCGGAGTAACAAACAGTGACACTGAGGGGGAGTAACAAACAGTGACACAGGGGGAGATCAAACAGTGACACTGAGGGGGTTCACAAACAGTAACACTGAGGGGGAGAAACAAACAGTGACACTGAGGGGGAGTAACAAATAGTAACACTGAGTGGGAGTAACAAACAGTGACGCTGAGGGGGTGTAACAAACAGAGACACTGGGGGAGTAACAAACAGTAACACTGAGAGGGAGTATCAAACAGTGCCACTGAGGGGGAGTAACAAACAGTGACACTGAGGGGGAGTAACAAAGAATGACATTGAGGGGGACTAACAAACAGTGACAATGAGTGGGAGTAACAAACAGTGATGGTGAGGGGGAGTAACAAACAGTGACACTGAGGGGGAGTAACAAACAGTAACACTGAGGGGGAGTAATAAACTGTAACACTGAGGGGCAGTAACAAACAATCACACTGAGGGGAAGTAACAAACAGAGACACTGAGCGGGAGTAAAAAAATTGACACTGAAGGGGGAGTAACGAATAATCACACTGACGGGGAGCAACAATCGGTTACACTGAGCGGGAGTAACAAATGGAGACGCTGAGGGGGAGTATCAAATGGTGACACTGAGGGGGAGTAACAAACAGTGACACTGAGGGGGGTGTAAAAACAGTGACACTGAGGGGGAGTAACGATCAGTAACACTGAGGGGGAGTAACAAACGGTGACACTACGGAGGAGTAACAAACAGTGACACTGAGGGGGTGTAACAAACAGTGCCACTGAGGGGGAGTAACTAACAGTAACACTGAGGGGGAGTAACAAATGGTAACACTGAGGGGGAGTAACAAACAGTGCCACTGAGGCAGAGAAAAAACTGTGACGCTGAGGCGGAGTAACAAACAGTGACACTGAGGGGGGTAACAAACAGTAACACTGAGGGGCAGTAACAAACAATCACACAGAGGGGGAGTAACAAGCAGTGACACTGAGGGGGAGTAACAAAAATTGACGCTGAGGGGGGTAACAAACAGTGACACTGAGGGGAGTAACAAACAGTAACACTGAGGGGGAGTAATAAATTGTAACACTGAGGGGCAGTAACAAACAATCACACGGAGGGGGAGTAACAAGCAGTGACACTGAGGGGGAGTAACAAAAATTGACACTGAAGGGGGAGTAACGAACAGTCACACTGAGGGGGAGTAACACAGTGACACTGAAGGGGAGTAACAAACAGTGACACTGAGGGGGAGTAATAAACAGTGACACTGAGGGGGAGTAAAAAACTTTGAAATTGAGGGGTTAACAAACAGTGAAACTGAGGGGGAGTAACAAACAGTAACACTGGGGGAGTAACAAACAATGACACTGGGTGGAGTAACAAACAGTGACACTGAGGCGGAGTAACAAACAGTGACACTGAGGGGAGTAAAAAACAATGACACTGAGGGGGAGTAACACACAGTACACTGAGGGGGAATAACAAACAGTGACAGTGAAGGGATTAACAACAGTGAGACTGAGGGGGAGTAATAAACAGTGACACTGAGGGGGGGTAACAAAAAGTGACACTGAGGGGGAGTAACAAAGTGACACTGAGGGGGAGATGAAACAGCAGCACTGAGGGGGAGTAACAAACAGGGACACTGAGGGGGAGTAAAAAACTGCGACACTGAGGTGGAGTAACAAACAGTGACACTGAGGGGGAGTAACAAATAGTAACACTGAGTGGGAGTAACAAACAGTGATGCTGAGGGGGAGTAACAATCAGTGACACTGAGGGGGAGTAACAAATAGTAACACTGAGGGGGAGTAACAAATAATGACATTCAAGGGGAGTAAAAAACAGTGACACTGAGGGGGAGTAAAAAACAGTGAAATGGAGGGGGAGTAACAAACAGTGACACTGAGGGGGAGTAACACACAGTGAAACTGAGGGGGAGTAACAAACAGTAACATTGCGGGGGAGAAACAAACATTGACACTGAGGGGGAGTAACAAACTGTGACACTGAGGCGGAGTAACAAACAGTGACACTGAGGGGGATAACAAAAAGTGCTCCTGAGGGGGAGTAACATACAGTGCCACTGAGGGGGAGGAACAAACAGTAGCACTGATGGGGAGTAACAAACAGTGACACTGAGGGGGAGTAACAAACAGTGACACTGAGGGGGAGGAACAAACAGTAGCACTGATGCGGAGTAACAAACAGTGACACTGAGGGGGAGTAACAAACAGTGACACTGAGGGGCGTAACAAAGAGTGACATTGAGGGGGAGTAACAAACAGTGACACTGAGGGGGAGGAACAAACAGTAGCATTGACGGGGAGTAACAAACAGTGACACTGAGGGGGAGTAACAAAGAGTGACATTGAGGGGGAGTAACAAACAGTGACACTGAGGGGGGTAACAAACTGTGACACTCAGGCGGAGTAACAAACAGTGACACTGAGGGGGAGTAACAAAGAGTGACATTGAGGGGGAGTAACAAACAGTGACACTGGGGGAGGAACAAACAGTAGCATTGACGGGGAGTAACAAACAGTGACACTGAGGGGGAGAAACAAACAGTAACACTGAGGGGGAGGAACAAATAGTAACACTGAGTGGGAGTAACAAACTGTGACACTGAGGGGGAGTAACAAACAGTGACACTGAGGGGAGTAAAAAACAGTGACACTGAGGGGGAGTAAAAAAAAGTGAAATGGAGGGGGAGTAACAAACAGTGAGACTGAGGGGAGTAAAAAACAGTGACACCGAGGGGGAGTAAAAAAAAGTGAAATGGAGGGGGAGTAACAAACAGTGACACTGAGGGGGAGTAACACACAGTACACTGAGGGGGAATAACAAACAGTGACACTGAAGGGGATTAACAAACACTGAGACTGAGGGGGAGCAACAAACAGTGACACTGAGGGGGGTAACAAACTGTGACACTGAGGCGGAGTAACAAACAGTGACACTGAAGGGGGAGTAACAAACAGGGACACTGAGGGGGTTAACAAACAGTAACACTGAGGGGGAGAAACAAACAGTGACACTGAGGGGGTGTAGTAAATAGTAACACTGAGGGGGAATAACAAACAGTGACACTAAGGGGGAGTAACAAACTGTGACACTGAGGCATAGTAACAAACAGTGACACTGAGGGGGATAACAAACAGTAACACTGAGGGGGAGTAACACACTGTGACACTGAGGCAGAGTAACAAACAGTGCCACTGAGGGGGATAACAAAAAGTGCCACTGAGGGGAAGTAACAAACAGTGCCACTGAGGGAGAGGATCATACAGTAGCACTGATGGGGAGTAACAAACAGCGACACTGACGGGGAGTAACAAACAGTGACACTGAGGGGGAGTAAAAAAAGTAACACTGAGGGGGAGTCACAAACAGTGACACTGAGGGGGAGAAACAAACAGTGGCACTGAGGGAGAGTAACAAATAGTAACACTGAGTTGGAGTAACAAACAGTGACACTGAGGGGGAGTAACAAACAGTGACACTGATGGGGAGTAACAAACAGTGACACTGATGGGGAGTAACAAACAGTGACACTGAGGGGGAGTAACAAACAGTGACACTGAGGGGGAGGAACAAACAGTAGCATTGAGGGGGAGTAAAAAAAGTAACACTGAGGGGGAGTCACAAACAGTAACACAGGGGAGATCAAACAGTAGCACTGAGGGGGAGTAATAAACTGTAACACTGAGGGGCAGTAACAAACAATCACACTGAGGGGAAGTAACAAACAGAGACACTGAGTGGGAGTAAAAAAATTGACACTGAAGGGGGAGTAACGAACAATCACACTGACAGGGACCAACAATCGGTTACACTGAGCGGGAGTAACAAACGGGGACGGTGAGGGGGAGTATCAAATGGTGACACTGAGGGGGAGTAATAAACAGTAACACTGAGGGGGAGTAACAAACAGTGACACTGAGGGGGGTGTAAAAACAGTGACACTGAGGGGGAGTAACGAACAGTAACACTGAGGGGGAGTAACAAACGGTGACACTACGGAGGAGTAACAAACAGTGACACTGAGGGGGTGTAACAAACAGTGCCACTGAGGGGGAGTAACTAACAGTAACACTGAGGGGGAGTAACAAATGGTAACACTGAGGGGGAGTAACAAACAGTGCCACTGAGGCAGAGAAAAAACTGTGATGCTGAGGCGGAGTAACAAACAGTGACACTGAGGGGGGTAACAAACAGCAACACTACAGGGGAGTAACAAACAGTAACACTGAGGGGCAGTAACAAACAATCACACACAGGGGGAGTAACAAGCAGTGACACTGAGGGGGAGTAACAAAAATTGATGCTGAGGGGGTAACAAACAGTGACACTGAGGGGAGTAACAAACAGTAACACTGAGGTGGAGTAATAAACTGTAGCACTGAGGGGCAGTAAGAAACAATCACACGGAGGGGGAGTAACAAGCAGTGACACTGAGGGGGAGTAACAAAAATTGACACTGAGGGGGAGTAACGAACAGTCACACTGAGGGGGAGTAACACAGTGACACTGAGGGGGAGTAACAAACAGTGACACTGAGGGGGAGTAATAAACAGTGACACTGAGGGGGAGTAAAAAACTTTGAAATTGAGGGGTTAACAAACAGTGAAACTGAGGGGGAGTAACAAACAGTAACACTGGGGGAGTAACAAACAATGACACTGAGGCGGAGTAACAAACAGTGACACTGAGGAGATTAACAACAGTGAGACTGAGGGGGAGTAATAAACAGTGACACTGAGGGGGGTAACAAAAAGTGACACTGAGGGGGAGTAACAAACAGTGACACTGAGGGGGAGATCAAACAGTAGCACTGAGGGGGAGGAACAAACAGGGACACTGAGGGGGAGTAAAAAACTGTGACACTGAGGTGGAGTAACAAACAGTGACACTGAGGGGGAGATCAAACAGAAACAAACAGTGACACGGGGGGGAGTAACAAATAGTAACACTGAGTGGGAGTAACAAACAGTGACGCTGAGGGGGAGTAACAAACAATGACATTCAAGGGGAGTAAAAACCAGTGACACTGAGGGGGAGTAAAAAACAGTGAAATGGAGGGGGAGTAACAAACAGTGACACTGAGGGGGAGTAACACACAGTGAAACTGAGGGGGAGTAACAAACAGTAACATTGAGGGGGAGAAACAAACATTGACACTGAGGGGGAGTAACAAACTGTGACACTGAGGCATAGTAACAAACAGTGACACTGAGGGGGAGTAACAAACAGTGACACTGAGGGGGATAACAAAAAGTGCTCCTGAGGGGGAGTAACAAACAGTGCCACTGAGGGGGAGGAACAAACAGTAGCACTGATGGGGAGTAACAAACAGTGACACTGAGGGGGAGTAACAAACAGTGACACTGAGGGGGAGGAACAAACAGTAGCACTGATGCGGAGTAACAAACAGTGACACTGAGGGGGAGTAACAAACAGTGACACTGAGGGGTGTAACAAACTGTGACACTGAGGCGGAGTAACAAACAGTGACACTGAGGGGCAGTAACAAAGAGTGACACTGAGGGGGAGTAACAAAGAGTGACATTGAGGGGAGTAACAAACAGTGACACTGAGTGGGAGTAACACACAGTGCACTGAGGGGGAATAACAAACAGTGACACTGAAGGGGATTAACAAACAGTGAGACGGAGGGGGAGCAACAAACAGTGACACTGAGGGGATTAACAAACAGTGAGACTGAGGGGGAGTAACATGCTGTGACACTGAGGCGGAGTAACAAACAGTGACACTGAGGGGGATAACAAAAAGTGCTCCTGAGGGGGAGTAACAAACAGTGCCACTGAGGGGGAGGAACAAACAGTAGCACTGATGGGGAGTAACAAACAGTGACACTGAGGGGGAGTAACAAACAGTAGCACTGATGCGGAGTAAAAAACAATGACACTGAGGGGGAGTAAAAAAGTGAAATGGAGGGGGGTAACAAACAGTAACCCTGAGGGGGGGTAACACACAGTACACTGAGGGGGAATAACAAACAGTGACAGTGAAGGGGATTAACAGTGAGACTGAGGGGGAGTAAAAAACAGTGACACTGAGGGGGGTAACAAAAAGTGACACTGAGAGGGAGTAACAAACACTGACACTGAGGGGGAGATCAAACAGAAACACTGAGGGGGAGAAACAAACAGGGACACTGAGGGGGAGTAACAAATAGTAACACTGAGTGGGAGTAACAAACAGTGATGCTGAGGGGGAGTAACAAACAGTGACACTGAGGGGGAGTAAAAATAGTAACACTGAGAGGGAGTAACAAATAATGACATTCAAGGGGAGTAAAAAACAGTGACACTGAGGGGGAGTAAAAAACAGTGAAATGGAGGGGGAGTAACAAACAGTGACACTGAGGGAGAGTAACACACAGTGAAACTGAGGGGGAGTAACAAACAGTAACATTGAGGGGGAGAAACAAACATTGACACTGAGGGGGAGTAACAAACTGTGACACTGAGGCATAGTAACAAACAGTGACACTGAGGGGGGTAACAAACAGTAACACTGAGGGGGAGTAACAAACAGTGACACTGAGGGGGAGTAACACACTGTGACACTGAGGCGGAGTAACAAACAGTGACACTGAGGGGGATAACAAAAAGTGCTCCTGAGGGGGAGTAACAAACAGTGCCACTGAGGGGGAGGATCAAACAGTAGCACTGATGGGGAGTAACAAACAGTGACACTGATGGGGAGTACCAAACAGTGACACTGAGGGGGAGGAACAAACAGTAGCACTGATGCGGAGTAACAAACAGTGACACTGAGGGGGAGTAACAAACAGTGACACTGAGGGGGGTAACAAACTGTGACACTGAGGCGGAGTAACAAACAGTGACACTGAGGGGGAGTAACAAAGAGTGACATTGAGGGGGAGTAACAAACAGTGACACTGAGTGGGAGTAACAAACAGTGCCAATGAGGGGGAGTAACAAAGAGTGACATTGAGGGGGAGTAACAAACAGTGAAACTGAGGGGGAGGAACAAACAGTAACACTGAGGGGGAGGAACAAATAGTAACACTGAGTGGGAGTAACAAACTGTGACACTGAGGGGGAGTAACAAACAGTGACACTGAGGGGAGTAACAAAGAGTGACATTGAGGGGGAGTAACAAACAGTGACACTGAGTGGGAGTAACAAACAGTGCCAATGAGGGGGAGTAACAAAGAGTGACATTGAGGGGGAATAACAAACAGTGACACTGAGGGGGAGGAACAAACAGTAACACTGAGGGGGAGGAACAAATAGTAACACTGAGTGGGAGTAACAAACTGTGACACTGAGGGGGAGTAACAAACAGTGACACTGAGGGGAGTAAAAAACAGTGACACTGAGGGGGAGTAAAAAAAAGTGAAATGGAGGGGGAGTAACAAACAGTGACACTGAGGGGGAGTAACACACAGTACACTGAGGGGGAATAACAAACAGTGACACTGAAGGGGATTAACAAACACTGAGACTGAGGGGGAGCAACAAACAGTGACACTGAGGGGGGTAACAAACTGTGACACTGAGGCGGAGTAACAAATAGTGACACTGAAGGGGGAGTATCAAACAGGGACACTGAGGGGGTTAACAAACAGCAACACTGAGGGGGAGAAACAAACAGTGACACTGAGAGGGAGCAACAAATAGAAAACAGAGTGGGAGTAACAAACAGTGACACTGAGGGGGAGAAACAAACATTGACACTGAGGGGGTGTAGTAAATAGTAACACTGAGGGGGAATAACAAACAGTGACACTAAGGGGGAGTAACAAACTGTGACACTGAGGCATAGTCACAAACAGTGACACTGAGGGGGGTAACAAACAGTAACACTGAGGGGGAGTAACACACAGTGACACTGAGGGGGAGTAACACACTGTGACACTGAGGCGGAGTAACAAACAGTGCCACTGAGGGGGATAACAAAAAGTGCCACTGAGGGGAAGTAACAAACAGTGCCACTGAGGGGGAGGATCAAACAGTAGCACTGATGGGGAGTAACAAACAGTGACACTGATGGGGAGTAACAAACAGTGACACTGAGGGGGAGTAACAAACAGTGACACTGAGGGGGAGGAACAAACAGTAGCACTGAGGGGGAGGAACAAACAGTAGCACTGAGGGGGAGTAAAAAAAGTAACACTGAGGGGGAGTCACAAACAGTGACACTGAGGGGGAGAAACAAACAGTGGCACTGAGGGAGAGTAACAAATAGTAACACTGAGTTGGAGTAACAAACAGTGACCCTGAAGGGGATTAACAAGCAGTGAGACTGAGGGGGAGTAACAAACAGTGACACTGAGGGGGGTAATAAACTGTGACACTGAGGCGGAGTAACAAACAGTGACACTGAGGGGGAGTAACAAACAGTGACACAGGGGGAGATCAAACAGTGACACTGAGGGGGTTCACAAACAGTAACACTGAGGGGGAGAAACAAACAGTGACACTGAGGGGGAGTAACAAATAGTAACACTGAGTGGGAGTAACAAACAGTGACGCTGAGGGGGTGTAACAAACAGAGACACTGGGGGAGTAACAAACAGTAACACTGAGAGGGAGTATCAAACAGTGCCACTGAGGGGGAGTAACAAACAGTGACACTGAGGGGGAGTAACAAAGAATGACATTGAGGGGGACTAACAAACAGTGACAATGAGTGGGAGTAACAAACTGTGACACTGAGGCGGAGTAACAAACAGTGACACTGAGGGGGATAACAAAAAGTGCTCCTGAGGGGGAGTAACATACAGTGCCACTGAGGGGGAGGAACAAACAGTAGCACTGATGGGGAGTAACAAACAGTGACTCTGAGGGGGAGTAACAAACAGTGACACTGAGGGGGAGGAACAAACAGTAGCACTGATGCGGAGTAACAAACAGTGACACTGAGGGGGAGTAACAAACAGTGACACTGAGGGGCGTAACAAAGAGTGACATTGAGGGGGAGTAACAAACAGTGACACTGAGGGGGAGGAACAAACAGTAGCATTGACGGGGAGTAACAAACAGTGACACTGAGGGGGAGTAACAAAGAGTGACATTGAGGGGGAGTAACAAACAGTGACACTGAGGGGGGTAACAAACTGTGACACTCAGGCGGAGTAACAAACAGTGACACTGAGGGGGAGTAACAAAGAGTGACATTGAGGGGGAGTAACAAACAGTGACACTGGGGGAGGAACAAACAGTAGCATTGACGGGGAATAACAAACAGTGACACTGAGGGGGAGGTACAAACAGTGACACTGAGAGGGAGCAACAAATAGAAAACAGAGTGGGAGTAACAAACAGTGACACTGAGGGGGGTAACAAACTGTGACACTGAGGCGGAGTAACAAATAGTGACACTGAAGGGGGAGTATCAAACAGGGACACTGAGGGGGTTAACAAACAGCAACACTGAGGGGGAGAAACAAACAGTGACACTGAGAGGGAGCAACAAATAGAAAACAGAGTGGGAGTAACAAACAGTGACACTGAGGGGGAGAAACAAACATTGACACTGAGGGGGTGTAGTAAATAGTAACACTGAGGGGGAATAACAAACAGTGACACTAAGGGGGAGTAACAAACTGTGACACTGAGGCATAGTCACAAACAGTGACACTGAGGGGGGTAACAAACAGTAACACTGAGGGGGAGTAACACACAGTGACACTGAGGGGGAGTAACACACTGTGACACTGAGGCGGAGTAACAAACAGTGCCACTGAGGGGGATAACAAAAAGTGCCACTGAGGGGAAGTAACAAACAGTGCCACTGAGGGGGAGGATCAAACAGTAGCACTGATGGGGAGTAACAAACAGTGACACTGATGGGGAGTAACAAACAGTGACACTGAGGGGGAGTAACAAACAGTGACACTGAGGGGGAGGAACAAACAGTAGCACTGAGGGGGAGGAACAAACAGTAGCACTGAGGGGGAGTAAAAAAAGTAACACTGAGGGGGAGTCACAAACAGTGACACTGAGGGGGAGAAACAAACAGTGGCACTGAGGGAGAGTAACAAATAGTAACACTGAGTTGGAGTAACAAACAGTGACCCTGAAGGGGATTAACAAGCAGTGAGACTGAGGGGGAGTAACAAACAGTGACACTGAGGGGGGTAATAAACTGTGACACTGAGGCGGAGTAACAAACAGTGACACTGAGGGGGAGTAACAAACAGTGACACAGGGGGAGATCAAACAGTGACACTGAGGGGGTTCACAAACAGTAACACTGAGGGGGAGAAACAAACAGTGACACTGAGGGGGAGTAACAAATAGTAACACTGAGTGGGAGTAACAAACAGTGACGCTGAGGGGGTGTAACAAACAGAGACACTGGGGGAGTAACAAACAGTAACACTGAGAGGGAGTATCAAACAGTGCCACTGAGGGGGAGTAACAAACAGTGACACTGAGGGGGAGTAACAAAGAATGACATTGAGGGGGACTAACAAACAGTGACAATGAGTGGGAGTAACAAACTGTGACACTGAGGCGGAGTAACAAACAGTGACACTGAGGGGGATAACAAAAAGTGCTCCTGAGGGGGAGTAACATACAGTGCCACTGAGGGGGAGGAACAAACAGTAGCACTGATGGGGAGTAACAAACAGTGACTCTGAGGGGGAGTAACAAACAGTGACACTGAGGGGGAGGAACAAACAGTAGCACTGATGCGGAGTAACAAACAGTGACACTGAGGGGGAGTAACAAACAGTGACACTGAGGGGCGTAACAAAGAGTGACATTGAGGGGGAGTAACAAACAGTGACACTGAGGGGGAGGAACAAACAGTAGCATTGACGGGGAGTAACAAACAGTGACACTGAGGGGGAGTAACAAAGAGTGACATTGAGGGGGAGTAACAAACAGTGACACTGAGGGGGGTAACAAACTGTGACACTCAGGCGGAGTAACAAACAGTGACACTGAGGGGGAGTAACAAAGAGTGACATTGAGGGGGAGTAACAAACAGTGACACTGGGGGAGGAACAAACAGTAGCATTGACGGGGAATAACAAACAGTGACACTGAGGGGGAGGAACAAACAGTAACACTGAGGGGGAGGAACAAATAGTAACACTGAGTGGGAGTAACAAACTGTGACACTGAGGGGGAGTAACAAACAGTGACACTGAGGGGAGTAAAAAACAGTGACACTGAGGGGGAGTAAAAAAAAGTGAAATGGAGGGGGAGTAACAAACAGTGACACTGAGGGGGAGTAACACACAGTACACTGAGGGGGAATAACAAACAGTGACACTGAAGGGGATTAACAAACACTGAGACTGAGGGGGAGCAACAAACAGTGACACTGAGGGGGGTAACAAACTGTGACACTGAGGCGGAGTAACAAATAGTGACACTGAAGGGGGAGTATCAAACAGGGACACTGAGGGGGTTAACAAACAGCAACACTGAGGGGGAGAAACAAACAGTGACACTGAGAGGGAGCAACAAATAGAAAACAGAGTGGGAGTAACAAACAGTGACACTGAGGGGGAGAAACAAACATTGACACTGAGGGGGTGTAGTAAATAGTAACACTGAGGGGGAATAACAAACAGTGACACTAAGGGGGAGTAACAAACTGTGACACTGAGGCATAGTCACAAACAGTGACACTGAGGGGGGTAACAAACAGTAACACTGAGGGGGAGTAACACACAGTGACACTGAGGGGGAGTAACACACTGTGACACTGAGGCGGAGTAACAAACAGTGCCACTGAGGGGGATAACAAAAAGTGCCACTGAGGGGAAGTAACAAACAGTGCCACTGAGGGGGAGGATCAAACAGTAGCACTGATGGGGAGTAACAAACAGTGACACTGATGGGGAGTAACAAACAGTGACACTGAGGGGGAGTAACAAACAGTGACACTGAGGGGGAGGAACAAACAGTAGCACTGAGGGGGAGGAACAAACAGTAGCACTGAGGGGGAGTAAAAAAAGTAACACTGAGGGGGAGTCACAAACAGTGACACTGAGGGGGAGAAACAAACAGTGGCACTGAGGGAGAGTAACAAATAGTAACACTGAGTTGGAGTAACAAACAGTGACCCTGAAGGGGATTAACAAGCAGTGAGACTGAGGGGGAGTAACAAACAGTGACACTGAGGGGGGTAATAAACTGTGACACTGAGGCGGAGTAACAAACAGTGACACTGAGGGGGAGTAACAAACAGTGACACAGGGGGAGATCAAACAGTGACACTGAGGGGGTTAACAAACAGTAACACTGAGGGGGAGAAACAAACAGTGACACTGAGGGGGAGTAACAAATAGTAACACTGAGTGGGAGTAACAAACAGTGACGCTGAGGGGGTGTAACAAACAGAGACACTGGGGGAGTAACAAACAGTAACACTGAGAGGGAGTATCAAACAGTGCCACTGAGGGGGAGTAACAAACAGTGACACTGAGGGGGAGTAACAAAGAATGACATTGAGGGGGACTAACAAACAGTGACAATGAGTGGGAGTAACAAACAGTGATGGTGAGGGGGAGTAACAAACAGTGACACTGAGGGGGAGTAACAAACAGTAACACTGAGGGGGAGTAATAAACTGTAACACTGAGGGGCAGTAACAAACAATCACACTGAGGGGAAGTAACAAACAGAGACACTGAGCGGGAGTAAAAAAATTGACACTGAAGGGGGAGTAACGAATAATCACACTGACGGGGAGCAACAATCGGTTACACTGAGCGGGAGTAACAAATGGGGACGCTGAGGGGGAGTATCAAATGGTGACACTGAGGGGGAGTAACAAACAGTGACACTGAGGGGGGTGTAAAAACAGTGACACTGAGGGGGAGTAACGATCAGTAACACTGAGGGGGAGTAACAAACGGTGACACTACGGAGGAGTAACAAACAGTGACACTGAGGGGGTGTAACAAACAGTGCCACTGAGGGGGAGTAACTAACAGTAACACTGAGGGGGAGTAACAAATGGTAACACTGAGGGGGAGTAACAAACAGTGCCACTGAGGCAGAGAAAAAACTGTGACGCTGAGGCGGAGTAACAAACAGTGACACTGAGGGGGGTAACAAACAGTAACACTGAGGGGCAGTAACAAACAATCACACAGAGGGGGAGTAACAAGCAGTGACACTGAGGGGGAGTAACAAAAATTGACGCTGAGGGGGGTAACAAACAGTGACACTGAGGGGAGTAACAAACAGTAACACTGAGGGGGAGTAATAAATTGTAACACTGAGGGGCAGTAACAAACAATCACACGGAGGGGGAGTAACAAGCAGTGACACTGAGGGGGAGTAACAAAAATTGACACTGAAGGGGGAGTAACGAACAGTCACACTGAGGGGGAGTAACACAGTGACACTGAAGGGGAGTAACAAACAGTGACACTGAGGGGGAGTAATAAACAGTGACACTGAGGGGGAGTAAAAAACTTTGAAATTGAGGGGTTAACAAACAGTGAAACTGAGGGGGAGTAACAAACAGTAACACTGGGGGAGTAACAAACAATGACACTGGGTGGAGTAACAAACAGTGACACTGAGGCGGAGTAACAAACAGTGACACTGAGGGGAGTAAAAAACAATGACACTGAGGGGGAGTAACACACAGTACACTGAGGGGGAATAACAAACAGTGACAGTGAAGGGATTAACAACAGTGAGACTGAGGGGGAGTAATAAACAGTGACACTGAGGGGGGGTAACAAAAAGTGACACTGAGGGGGAGTAACAAAGTGACACTGAGGGGGAGATGAAACAGCAGCACTGAGGGGGAGTAACAAACAGGGACACTGAGGTGGAGTAACAAACAGTGACACTGAGGGGGAGTAACAAATAGTAACACTGAGTGGGAGTAACAAACAGTGATGCTGAGGGGGAGTAACAATCAGTGACACTGAGGGGGAGTAACAAATAGTAACACTGAGGGGGAGTAACAAATAATGACATTCAAGGGGAGTAAAAAACAGTGACACTGAGGGGGAGTAAAAAACAGTGAAATGGAGGGGGAGTAACAAACAGTGACACTGAGGGGGAGTAACACACAGTGAAACTGAGGGGGAGTAACAAACAGTAACATTGCGGGGGAGAAACAAACATTGACACTGAGGGGGAGTAACAAACTGTGACACTGAGGCGGAGTAACAAACAGTGACACTGAGGGGGATAACAAAAAGTGCTCCTGAGGGGGAGTAACATACAGTGCCACTGAGGGGGAGGAACAAACAGTAGCACTGATGGGGAGTAACAAACAGTGACACTGAGGGGGAGTAACAAACAGTGACACTGAGGGGGAGGAACAAACAGTAGCACTGATGCGGAGTAACAAACAGTGACACTGAGGGGGAGTAACAAACAGTGACACTGAGGGGCGTAACAAAGAGTGACATTGAGGGGGAGTAACAAACAGTGACACTGAGGGGGAGGAACAAACAGTAGCATTGACGGGGAGTAACAAACAGTGACACTGAGGGGGAGTAACAAAGAGTGACATTGAGGGGGAGTAACAAACAGTGACACTGAGGGGGGTAACAAACTGTGACACTCAGGCGGAGTAACAAACAGTGACACTGAGGGGGAGTAACAAAGAGTGACATTGAGGGGGAGTAACAAACAGTGACACTGGGGGAGGAACAAACAGTAGCATTGACGGGGAGTAACAAACAGTGACACTGAGGGGGAGAAACAAACAGTAACACTGAGGGGGAGGAACAAATAGTAACACTGAGTGGGAGTAACAAACTGTGACACTGAGGGGGAGTAACAAACAGTGACACTGAGGGGAGTAAAAAACAGTGACACTGAGGGGGAGTAAAAAAAAGTGAAATGGAGGGGGAGTAACAAACAGTGACACTGAGGGGAGTAAAAAACAGTGACACCGAGGGGGAGTAAAAAAAAGTGAAATGGAGGGGGAGTAACAAACAGTGACACTGAGGGGGAGTAACACACAGTACACTGAGGGGGAATAACAAACAGTGACACTGAAGGGGATTAACAAACACTGAGACTGAGGGGGAGCAACAAACAGTGACACTGAGGGGGGTAACAAACTGTGACACTGAGGCGGAGTAACAAACAGTGACACTGAAGGGGGAGTAACAAACAGGGACACTGAGGGGGTTAACAAACAGTAACACTGAGGGGGAGAAACAAACAGTGACACTGAGGGGGAGTAACAAATAGAAAACAGAGTGGGAGTAACAAACAGTGACACTGAGGGGGAGAAACAAACATTGACACTGAGGGGGAGTAGTAAATAGTAACACTGAGGGGGAATAACAAACAGTGACACTAAGGGGGAGTAACAAACTGTGACACTGAGGCATAGTAACAAACAGTGACACTGAGGGGGATAACAAACAGTAACACTGAGGGGGAGTAACACACTGTGACACTGAGGCAGAGTAACAAACAGTGCCACTGAGGGGGATAACAAAAAGTGCCACTGAGGGGAAGTAACAAACAGTGCCACTGAGGGAGAGGATCATACAGTAGCACTGATGGGGAGTAACAAACAGTGACACTGACGGGGAGTAACAAACAGTGACACTGAGGGGGAGTAAAAAAAGTAACACTGAGGGGGAGTCACAAACAGTGACACTGAGGGGGAGAAACAAACAGTGGCACTGAGGGAGAGTAACAAATAGTAACACTGAGTTGGAGTAACAAACAGTGACACTGAGGGGGAGTAACAAACAGTGACACTGATGGGGAGTAACAAACAGTGACACTGATGGGGAGTAACAAACAGTGACACTGAGGGGGAGTAACAAACAGTGACACTGAGGGGGAGGAACAAACAGTAGCATTGAGGGGGAGTAAAAAAAGTAACACTGAGGGGGAGTCACAAACAGTAACACAGGGGAGATCAAACAGTAGCACTGAGGGGGAGTAATAAACTGTAACACTGAGGGGCAGTAACAAACAATCACACTGAGGGGAAGTAACAAACAGAGACACTGAGCGGGAGTAAAAAAATTGACACTGAAGGGGGAGTAACGAACAATCACACTGACAGGGACCAACAATCGGTTACACTGAGCGGGAGTAACAAACGGGGACAGTGAGGGGGAGTATCAAATGGTGACACTGAGGGGGAGTAATAAACAGTAACACTGAGGGGGAGTAACAAACAGTGACACTGAGGGGGGTGTAAAAACAGTGACACTGAGGGGGAGTAACGAACAGTAACACTGAGGGGGAGTAACAAACGGTGACACTACGGAGGAGTAACAAACAGTGACACTGAGGGGGTGTAACAAACAGTGCCACTGAGGGGGAGTAACTAACAGTAACACTGAGGGGGAGTAACAAATGGTAACACTGAGGGGGAGTAACAAACAGTGCCACTGAGGCAGAGAAAAAACTGTGATGCTGAGGCGGAGTAACAAACAGTGACACTGAGGGGGGTAACAAACAGCAACACTACAGGGGAGTAACAAACAGTAACACTGAGGGGCAGTAACAAACAATCACACAGAGGGGGAGTAACAAGCAGTGACACTGAGGGGGAGTAACAAAAATTGATGCTGAGGGGGTAACAAACAGTGACACTGAGGTGGAGTAATAAACTGTAGCACTGAGGGGCAGTAAGAAACAATCACACGGAGGGGGAGTAACAAGCAGTGACACTGAGGGGGAGTAACAAAAATTGACACTGAGGGGGAGTAACGAACAGTCACACTGAGGGGGAGTAACACAGTGACACTGAGGGGGAGTAACAAACAGTGACACTGAGGGGGAGTAATAAACAGTGACACTGAGGGGGAGTAAAAAACTTTGAAATTGAGGGGTTAACAAACAGTGAAACTGAGGGGGAGTAACAAACAGTAACACTGGGGGAGTAACAAACAATGACACTGAGGCGGAGTAACAAACAGTGACACTGAGGAGATTAACAACAGTGAGACTGAGGGGGAGTAATAAACAGTGACACTGAGGGGGGTAACAAAAAGTGACACTGAGGGGGAGTAACAAACAGTGACACTGAGGGGGAGATCAAACAGTAGCACTGAGGGGGAGGAACAAACAGGGACACTGAGGGGGAGTAAAAAACTGTGACACTGAGGTGGAGTAACAAACAGTGACACTGAGGGGGAGATCAAACAGAAACAAACAGTGACACTGGGGGGGAGTAACAAATAGTAACACTGAGTGGGAGTAACAAACAGTGACGCTGAGGGGGAGTAACAAACAATGACATTCAAGGGGAGTAAAAACCAGTGACACTGAGGGGGAGTAACACACAGTGAAACTGAGGGGGAGTAACAAACAGTAACATTGAGGGGGAGAAACAAACATTGACACTGAGGGGGAGTAACAAACTGTGACACTGAGGCATAGTAACAAACAGTGACACTGAGGGGGAGTAACAAACAGTGACACTGAGGGGGATAACAAAAAGTGCTCCTGAGGGGGAGTAACAAACAGTGCCACTGAGGGGGAGGAACAAACAGTAGCACTGATGGGGAGTAACAAACAGTGACACTGAGGGGGAGTAACAAACAGTGACACTGAGGGGGAGGAACAAACAGTAGCACTGATGCGGAGTAACAAACAGTGACACTGAGGGGGAGTAACAAACAGTGACACTGAGGGGTGTAACAAACTGTGACACTGAGGCGGAGTAACAAACAGTGACACTGAGGGGCAGTAACAAAGAGTGACACTGAGGGGGAGTAACAAAGAGTGACATTGAGGGGAGTAACAAACAGTGACACTGAGTGGGAGTAACACACAGTGCACTGAGGGGGAATAACAAACAGTGACACTGAAGGGGATTAACAAACAGTGAGACGGAGGGGGAGCAACAAACAGTGACACTGAGGGGATTAACAAACAGTGAGACTGAGGGGGAGTAACATGCTGTGACACTGAGGCGGAGTAACAAACAGTGACACTGAGGGGGATAACAAAAAGTGCTCCTGAGGGGGAGTAACAAACAGTGCCACTGAGGGGGAGGAACAAACAGTAGCACTGATGGGGAGTAACAAACAGTGACACTGAGGGGGAGTAACAAACAGTAGCACTGATGCGGAGTAACAAACAGTGACACTGAGGGGGAGTAACAAACAGTGACACTGAGGGGGGTAACAAACTGTGACACTGAGGCGGAGTAACAAACAGTGACACTGAGGGGGAGTAACAAAGAGTGACATTGAGGGGGAGTAACAAACAGTGACACTGAGTGGGAGTAACAAACAGTGACACTGAGGGGGAGTAACAAAGAGTGACATTGAGGGGGAGTAACAAACAGTGACACTGATGGGGAGTAACAAACAGTGACACTGAGGGGGAATAACAAACAGTGACACTGAAGGGGATAAACAAACACTGAGACTGAGGGGGAGTAACAAACAGGGACACTGAGGGGGTTAACAAACAGTAACACTGAGGGGGAGAAACAAACATTGACGCTGAGGGGGAGTAACAAATAGAAAACAGAGTGGGAGTAACAAACAGTGACACTGAGGGGGAGAAACAAACATTGACACTGAGGGGGAGTAGTAAATAGTAACACTGAGGGGGAATAACAAACAGTGACACTAAGGGGGAGTAACAAACTGTGACACTGAGGCATAGTAACAAACAGTGACACTGAGGGGGAGTAACAAACAGTGCCACTGAGGGGGAGTAACACACTATGACACTGAGGCGCAGTAACAAACAGTGCCACTGAGGGGGATAACAAAAAGTGCCACTGAGGGGAAGTAACAAACAGTGCCACTGAGGGGGAGGAACAAACAGTAGCACTGATGGGGAGTAACAAACAGTGACACTGATGGGGAGTAACAAACAGTGACACTGAGGGGGAGTAACAAACAGTGACACTGAGTGGGAGTAACAAACAGTGACACTGAGGGGGAGTAACAAAGAGTGACATTGAGGGGGAGTAACAAACAGTGACACTGAGGGGGAGTAACAAACAGTGACACTGAGGGGAGTAAAAAAGTGACACTGAAGGGGAGTAAAAAAAAGTGAAATGGAGGGGGAGTAACAAACAGTGACACTGAGAGGGAGTAACACACAGTACACTGAGGGGGAATAACAAACAGTGACACTGAAGGGGATTAACAAACACTGAGACTGAGGGGGAGCAACAAACAGTGACACTGAGGGGGGTAACAAACTGTGACACTGAGGCGGAGTAACAAACAGTGACACTGAAGGGGGAGTAACAAACAGGGACACTGAGGGGGTTAACAAACAGTAACACTGAGGGGGAGAAACAAACAGTGACACTGAGGGGGAGTAACAAATAGAAAACAGAGTGGGAGTAACAAACAGTGACACTGAGGGGGAGAAACAAACATTGACACTGAGGGGGAGTAGTAAATAGTAACACTGAGGGGGAATAACAAACAGTGACACTAAGGGGGAGTAACAAACTGTGACACTGAGGCATAGTAACAAACAGTGACACTGAGGGGGGTAACAAACAGTAACACTGAGGGGGAGTAACAAACAGTGACACTGAGGGGGAGTAACACACTGTGACACTGAGGCGCAGTAACAAACAGTGCCACTGAGGGGGATAACAAAAGGTGCCACTGAGGGGAAGTAACAAACAGTGCCACTGAGGGGGAGGAACAAACAGTAGCACTGATGGGGAGTAACAAACAGTGACACTGAGGGGGAGTAACAAACAGTGACACTGAGGGGGAGTAACAAACAGTAGCACTGAGGGGGAGGAACAAACAGTAGCACTGAGGGGGAGTAAAAAAAGTAACACTGAGGGGGAGTCACAAACAGTGACACTGAGGTGGAGAAACAAACAGTGACACTGAGGGGGAGTAACAAACAGTGACACTGAGGGGGAGTAACAAACAGTGACACTGTGGGGAGTAAAAAACAGTGACACTGAGGGAGAGTAAAAAAAGTGAAATGGGGGGGGAGTAACAAACAGTGACACTGAGGGGGAGAAACAAACAGTGGCACTGAGGGAGAGTAACAAATAGTAACACTGAGTTGGAGTAACAAACAGTGACACTGAGGGGGGTAACAAACTGTGACACTGAGGCGGAGTAACAAACAGTGACACTGAGGGGGAGTAACAAACAGTGACACTGAGGGGGAGATCAAACAGTAGCATTGAGGGGGAGTAACAAACAGTGACACTGAGGGGGAGTAACAAACAGTGACACTGAGGGGGTTAACAAACAGTAACACTGAGGGGGAGAAACAAACAGTGACACTGAGGGGGAGTAACAAATAGTAACACTGAGTGGGAGTAACAAACAGTGACGCTGAGGGGGAGTAACAAACAGCACACTGGGGGAGTAACAAACAGTAACACTGAGAGGGAGTATCAAACAGTGCCACTGAGGGGGAGTAACAAACAGTGACACTGAGGGGGAGTAACAAAGAGTGACATTGAGGGGGAGTAACAAACAGTGACAATGAGTGGGAGTAACAAACAGTGATGGTGAGGGGGAGTAACAAACAGTGACACTGAGGGGGAGGAACAAACAGTAGCACTGATGGGGAGTAACAAACAGTGACACTGAGGGGGAGTAACACACAGTACACTGAGGGGGAATAACAAACAGTGACACTGAAGGGGATTAACAAACAGTGAGACTGAGGGGGAGCAACAAACAGTGACACTGAGGGGGGTAACAAACTGCAACACTGAGGCGGAGTAACAAACAGTGACACTGAAGGGGGAGTAACAAACAGGGACACTGAGGGGGTTAACAAACAGTAACACGGAGGGGGAGAAACAAACAGTGACACTGAGGGGGAGTAACAAATAGTAACACTGAGTGGGAGTAACAAACAGTGATGCTGAGGGGGAGTAACAAACAGTAACATTCAAGGTGAGTAAAAAACAGTGACACTGAGGGGGAGTAACAAACAGTGACACTGAGGGGGTTAACAAACAGTAACACTGAGGGGGAGAAACAAACAGTGACACTGAGGGGGAGTAACACATAGTAACACTGAGTGGGAGTAACAAACAGTGACGCTGAGGGGCAGTAACAAACAGTGAAACGGAAGGGGGTAAAAAACTGTGACACTGTGGGGCAGTAACAAACAGTGACTCTGAGGGCGTTAACAAACAGTAACACTGAGGGGGAGAAACAAACAGTGACACTGAGGGGGAGTAACAAATAGAAAACAGAGTGGGAGTAACAAACAGTGACACTGAGGGGGAGAAACAAACATTGACACTGAGGGGGAGTAGTAAATAGTAACACTGAGGGGGAATAACAAACAGTGACACTAAGGGGGAGTAACAAACTGTGACACTGAGGCATAGTAACAAACAGTGACACTGAGGGGGGTAACAAACAGTAACACTGAGGGGGAGTAACAAACAGTGACACTGAGGGGAGTAACACACTGTGACACTGAGGCGCAGTAACAAACAGTGCCACTGAGGGGGATAACAAAAAGTGCCACTGAGGGGAAGTAACAAACAGTGCCACTGAGGGGGAGGAACAAACAGTAGCACTGATGGGGAGTAACAAACAGTGACACTGATGGGGAGTAACAAACAGTGACACTGAGGGGGAGTAACAAACAGTAGCACTGAGGGGGAGGAACAAACAGTAGCACTGAGGGGGAGTAAAAAAAGCAACACTGAGGTGGAGTAGTAAATAGTAACACTGAGGGGGAATAACAAACAGTGACACTAAGGGGGAGTAACAAACTGTGACACTGAGGCATAGTAACAAACAGTGACACTGAGGGGGGTAACAAACAGTAACACTGAGGGGGAGTAACAAACAGTGACACTGAGGGGGAGTAACACACTGTGACACTGAGGCGCAGTAACAAACAGTGCCACTGAGGGGGATAACAAAAAGTGCCACTGAGGGGAAGTAACAAACAGTGCCACTGAGGGGGAGGAACAAACAGTAGCGCTGATGGGGAGTAACAAACAGTGACACTGATGGGGAGTAACAAACAGTGACACTGAGGGGGAGTAACAAACAGTGACACTGAGGGGGAGTAACAAACAGTAGCACTGAGGGGGAGGAACAAACAGCAGCACTGAGGGGGAGTAAAAAAAGTAACACTGAGGGGGAGTCACAAACAGTGACACTGAGGGGGAGAAACAAACAGTGGCACTGAGGGAGAGTAACAAATAGTAACACTGAGTTGGAGTAACAAACAGTGACACTGAAGGGGATTAACAAGCAGTGAGACTGAGGGGGAGTAACAAACAGTGACACAGAGGGGGGTAACAAACTGTGACACTGAGGCGGAGTAACAAACAGTGACACTGAGGGGGAGTAACAAACAGTGACACTGAGGGGGAGATCAAACAGTAGCATTGAGGGGGAGTAACAAACAGTGACACTGAGGTGGAGTAACAAACAGTGACACTGAGGGGGTTAACAAACAGTAACACTGAGGGGGAGAAACAAACAGTGACACTGAGGGGGAGTAACAAACAGTAACACTGAGAGGGAGTATCAAACAGTGCCACTGAGGGGGAGTAACAAACAGTGACACTGAGGGGGAGTAACAAACAGTGACACTGAGGGGGAGTAACAAAGAGTGACATTGAGGGGGAGTAACAAACAGTGACAATGAGTGGGAGTAACAAACAGTGATGGTGAGGGGGAGTAACAAACAGTGACACTGAGGGGGAGGAACAAACAGTAGCACTGATGGGGAGTAACAAACAGTGACACTGAGGGGGAGTAACACACAGTACACTGAGGGGGAATAACAAACAGTGACACTGAAGGGGATTAACAAACAGTGAGACTGAGGGGGAGCAACAAACAGTGACACTGAGGGAGGTAACAAACTGCAACACTGAGGCAGAGTAACAAACAGTGACACTGAAGGGGGAGTAACAAACAGGGACACTGAGGGGGTTAACAAACAGTAACACTGAGGGGGAGAAACAAACAGTGACACTGAGGGGGAGTAACAAATAGTAACACTGAGTGGGAGTAACAAACAGTGACGCTGAGGGGGAGTAACAAACAGTAACATTCAAGGTGAGTAAAAAACAGTGACACTGAGGGGGAGTAACAAACAGTGACACTGAGGGGGTTAACAAACAGTAACACTGAGGGGGAGAAACAAACAGTGACACTGAGGGGGAGTAACACATAGTAACACTGAGTGGGAGTAACAAACAGTGACGCTGAGGGGCAGTAACAAACAGTGAAACGGAAGGGGGTAAAAAACTGTGACACTGTGGGGCAGTAACAAACAGTGACTCTGAGGGCGTTAACAAACAGTAACATTGAGGGGGAGAAACAAACGTTGATACTGAGGGGGAGTAATAAATAGTAACACTGAGGGGGAATAACAAACGGTGACACTGAGGCGTAGTAACAAACAGTGACACTGAGAGGGGTAACAAACAGTAACACTGAGCGGGAGTAACAAACAATGACACTGAGGCGGAGTAACAAACAGTGACACTGAGGGGGATAACAAACAGTGACACTGAGGGGGAGTAACAAACAGTGCAACTGAGGGGGAGTAACAAAAATTGAAACTGAGGGGGAGTAACAAACAGTAACATGAGGGGGAGAAACAAACAGTGACACTGAGGGTGAGTATCAAATAGTAACACTGAGTGGGAGTAACAAACCATGACACTAAGGGGGAGTAACAAATTGTGACACTGAGGCGTAGTAACAAACAGTGACACTGAGGGGGGTAACAAACAGTAACACTGAGGGGGAGTCACAAACCATGACACGGAGGGGGAGTAACAAACAGTAACACTGAGGGATAGTAATTAACAGTGACACTGAGGGGAGTAACATACAGTAACACTGCGGGGGAGTAACAGTGATGTGGAGGGGGAGTAACAAACAGTGACACTGAGAGGGAGGAACACACAGTGACACTGAGGGGGAATAACAGTGAAAGTGAAGGGGATTAACAAACAGTGACACTGAGGGGGAGTAACAAACAGTGACACTGAGGGGGAGTAACAAACAGTGACACTGAGGGGGAGTAACAAACTGTGACACTGAGGGGGAGTAACAAATGGTTACACTGAGGGGGAGTAACAAAGAATGCCACTGAGGGGGAGTAACAAACAGTGACACTGAGGGGAGTAACAATCAGTGACACTGAGGGGGAGTAATAAACAGTGACACTGAGGAAGAGTAACAAAGAGTGACACTGAGGGGGAATAACAAAGAGTAACACTGAGGGGATTAAAAAACAGCATCACTGAAGGGGAGTAACAAAGATTGACAATGAGGGGGAATAAGAAACAGTGACACTGAGAGGGAGTAACAAACAGTAACACTGAGGGGGAGTAAAAAACAGTGACACTGAGGGGAACTACCAGACATTGACACAGAGGGGGAGTAACAAACAGTAACACAGAGGGGGAGTAACAAACAGTAACACTGAGGGGAGTAACAAACAGTAACACTGAGGGGGAGTAACAAACAGTAACACTGAGGGGGAGTAACAAACAGTAACACAGAGAGGAAGTAACAAACAGTAACACTGAGGGGGCGTAACAAACAATCACAGTGAGGGGGAGTAACAAACAGTGACACAGAGGGGGAGTAACAAACAGTGACACTGAGGGGGAGGAACAAACAGTGACACTGAGGGGGGAAACAAACAGTGACACTGAGGGGGCGTAACAAACAGTAACACTGAGGCAGAGTAACAAACAGTAACACTGAGGGGTAGTAACAAACAGTGACACTGAGGGGGAGTAAGAAACAGTAACACTGAGGCGGAGTAACAAACAGTGACACTGAGGGTGGTAACAAACAGTAACACTGAGGGGGAGTAACAAACAGTGACACTGAGGGGGAGTAAGAAACAGTAACACTGCAGGGGAGAAAGAAACAGTAACACTGAGGGGGAGTAACAAACAGTAAGACTGAGGGGAAGTAACAAACCGTGACACTAATGGGGAGTAACAAACTGACACTGAGATGTAGTAACAAACAGTGACACTGAGGGGGAGTAACACACAGTGATACTCAGGGGGAAGAACAAACAGTGACACTGAGAGGGAGAAACAAACAGTGACACTGAGGGGGAGTAACAAACAGTGAGACTGAGGGGGAGTAACAAACAATGACACTGAGGGGGAGTAACAAACAGTAACACTGAGGTTGAGTAACAAACAGTGACACTGAGGGGGATTTCCAAACAGTGACTCTGAGGGGGAGTAACTAAAAGTGACACTGAGGGGGAGTAACAAACAGTGACACTGAGGGGGAGTAACAAACAGGAGCACTGAGGGGGAGTACCAAACAATGACACTGAGGGGAGTAACAAACGGTAAAATTGAGGGGGAGTAACAAAAATTGACACTGAGGGGGAGTAACAAATAGCGACACTGAGGGGGAGTAACAGACAGTAACATTGCGGAGAGGTAACAAACAGTGACACAGAGCGGGAGTAACAAACAGTAACACTGAACAGGAGTAACAAATAGTAACACTGAGGGGGAGTAAAAAACAGTGCCACTGAGGGGGAGTAACAAAAGTTGATACTGAGTGGGAGTAACAAACAGTGACACAGAGGGGGAGGAACAAACAGTAACACTGAGGGGGAGTAACAAACAGGGACACTGACGGGGAGTAACAAATAGTCACACTGAGTGGAAGTAACAAACCATGACACTAAGGGGGAGTAACAAACTGTGACACTGAGGGGGGTAATAAACAGTAACACTGAGGGGGAGGAACAAACCGTGACATGGAGGGGGAGTAACAAACAGTAACACTGAGGGGGAGTAACAAACAGTAACACTGAGAGGGAGTATCAAACAGTGCCACTGCGGGGGAGTAACAAACAGTGACACTGAGGGGGAGTAACAAACAGTGACACTGAGGGGGAGTAACAAAGAGTGACATTGAGGGGGAGTAACAAACAGTGACAATGAGTGGGAGTAACAAACAGTGATGGTGAGGGGGAGTAACAAACAGTGACACTGAGGGGGAGGAACAAACAGTAGCACTGATGGGGAGTAACAAACAGTGACACTGAGGGGGAGTAACACACAGTACACTGAGGGGGAATAACAAACAGTGACACTGAAGGGGATTAACAAACAGTGAGACTGAGGGGGAGCAACAAACAGTGACACTGAGGGGGGTAACAAACTGCAACACTGAGGCAGAGTAACAAACAGTGACACTGAAGGGGGAGTAACAAACAGGGACACTGAGGGGGTTAACAAACAGTAACACTGAGGGGGAGAAACAAACAGTGACACTGAGGGGGAGTAACAAATAGTAACACTGAGTGGGAGTAACAAACAGTGACGCTGAGGGGGAGTAACAAACAGTAACATTCAAGGTGAGTAAAAAACAGTGACACTGAGGGGGAGTAACAAACAGTGACACTGAGGGGGTTAACAAACAGTAACACTGAGGGGGAGAAACAAACAGTGACACTGAGGGGGAGTAACACACAGTACACTGAGGGGGAATAACAAACAGTGACACTGAAGGGGATTAACAAACAGTGAGACTGAGGGGGAGCAACAAACAGTGACACTGAGGGGGGTAACAAACTGCAACACTGAGGCAGAGTAACAAACAGTGACACTGAAGGGGGAGTAACAAACAGGGACACTGAGGGGGTTAACAAACAGTAACACTGAGTGGGAGTAACAAACAGTGACGCTGAGGGGGAGTAACAAACAGTAACATTCAAGGTGAGTAAAAAACAGTGACACTGAGGGGGAGTAACAAACAGTGACACTGAGGGGGTTAACAAACAGTAACACTGAGGGGGAGAAACAAACAGTGACACTGAGGGGGAGTAACACATAGTAACACTGAGTGGGAGTAACAAACAGTGACGCTGAGGGGCAGTAACAAACAGTGAAACGGAAGGGGGTAAAAAACTGTGACACTGTGGGGCAGTAACAAACAGTGACTCTGAGGGCGTTAACAAACAGTAACATTGAGGGGGAGAAACAAACGTTGATACTGAGGGGGAGTAATAAATAGTAACACTGAGGGGGAATAACAAACGGTGACACTGAGGCGTAGTAACAAACAGTGACACTGAGAGGGGTAACAAACAGTAACACTGAGCGGGAGTAACAAACAATGACACTGAGGCGGAGTAACAAACAGTGACACTGAGGGGGATAACAAACAGTGACACTGAGGGGGAGTAACAAACAGTGCAACTGAGGGGGAGTAACAAAAATTGAAACTGAGGGGGAGTAACAAACAGTAACATGAGGGGGAGAAACAAACAGTGACACTGAGGGTGAGTATCAAATAGTAACACTGAGTGGGAGTAACAAACAGTAACACTGAGTGGGAGTAACAAACCATGACACTAAGGGGGAGTAACAAATTGTGACACTGAGGCGTAGTAACAAACAGTGACACTGAGGGGGGTAACAAACAGTAACACTGAGGGGGAGTCACAAACCATGACACGGAGGGGGAGTAACAAACAGTAACACTGAGGGATAGTAATTAACAGTGACACTGAGGGGAGTAACATACAGTAACACTGCGGGGGAGTAACAGTGATGTGGAGGGGGAGTAACAAACAGTGACACTGAGAGGGAGGAACACACAGTGACACTGAGGGGGAATAACAGTGAAAGTGAAGGGGATTAACAAACAGTGACACTGAGGGGGAGTAACAAACAGTGACACTGAGGGGGAGTAACAAACAGTGACACTGAGGGGGAGTAACAAACTGTGACACTGAGGGGGAGTAACAAATGGTTACACTGAGGGGGAGTAACAAAGAATGCCACTGAGGGGGAGTAACAAACAGTGACACTGAGGGGAGTAACAATCAGTGACACTGAGGGGGAGTAATAAACAGTGACACTGAGGAAGAGTAACAAAGAGTGACACTGAGGGGGAATAACAAAGAGTAACACTGAGGGGATTAAAAAACAGCATCACTGAAGGGGAGTAACAAAGATTGACAATGAGGGGGAATAAGAAACAGTGACACTGAGGGGGAGTAAAAAACAGTGACACTGAGGGGAACTACCAGACATTGACACAGAGGGGGAGTAACAAACAGTAACACAGAGGGGGAGTAACAAACAGTAACACTGAGGGGAGTAACAAACAGTAACACTGAGGGGGAGTAACAAACAGTAACACTGAGGGGGAGTAACAAACAGTAACACAGAGAGGAAGTAACAAACAGTAACACTGAGGGGGCGTAACAAACAATCACAGTGAGGGGGAGTAACAAACAGTGACACAGAGGGGGAGTAACAAACAGTGACACTGAGGGGGAGGAACAAACAGTGACACTGAGGGGGGAAACAAACAGTGACACTGAGGGGGCGTAACAAACAGTAACACTGAGGCAGAGTAACAAACAGTAACACTGAGGGGTAGTAACAAACAGTGACACTGAGGGGGAGTAAGAAACAGTAACACTGAGGCAGAGTAACAAACAGTGACACTGAGGCGGAGTAACAGTGACACTGAGGGTGGTAACAAACAGTAACACTGAGGGGGAGTAACAAACAGTGACACTGAGGGGGAGTAAGAAACAGTAACACTGCAGGGGAGAAAGAAACAGTAACACTGAGGGGGAGTAACAAACAGTAAGACTGAGGGGAAGTAACAAACCGTGACACTAATGGGGAGTAACAAACTGACACTGAGATGTAGTAACAAACAGTGACACTGAGGGGGAGTAACACACAGTGATACTCAGGGGGAAGAACAAACAGTGACACTGAGAGGGAGAAACAAACAGTGACACTGAGGGGGAGTAACAAACAGTGAGACTGAGGGGGAGTAACAAACAATGACACTGAGGGGGAGTAACAAACAGTAACAGTGAGGTTGAGTAACAAACAGTGACACTGAGGGGGATTTCCAAACAGTGACTCTGAGGGGGAGTAACTAAAAGTGACACTGAGGGGGAGTAACAAACAGTGACACTGAGGGGGAGTAACAAACAGGAGCACTGAGGGGGAGTACCAAACAATGACACTGAGGGGAGTAACAAACGGTAAAATTGAGGGGGAGTAACAAAAATTGACACTGAGGGGGAGTAACAAATAGCGACACTGAGGGGGAGTAACAGACAGTAACATTGCGGAGAGGTAACAAACAGTGACACAGAGCGGGAGTAACAAACAGTAACACTGAACAGGAGTAACAAATAGTAACACTGAGGGGGAGTAAAAAACAGTGCCACTGAGGGGGAGTAACAAAAGTTGATACTGAGTGGGAGTAACAAACAGTGACACAGAGGGGGAGGAACAAACAGTAACACTGAGGGGGAGTAACAAACAGGGACACTGACGGGGAGTAACAAATAGTCACACTGAGTGGAAGTAACAAACCATGACACTAAGGGGGAGTAACAAACTGTGACACTGAGGGGGGTAACAAACAGTAACACTGAGGGGGAGGAACAAACCGTGACATGGAGGGGGAGTAACAAACAGTAACACTGAGGGGGAGTAATTAACAGTGACACTGAGGGGAGTAACATACAGTAACACTGCGGGGGAGTAACAAACATTGAAATGGAGAGGGAGTAACAAACAGTGACACTGAGGGGGAGTAACACACAGTGACACTGAGGGGGAATAACAAACAGTGAGAGTGAAGGGGATTAACAAAGAGTGACACTGAGGGGGAGTAACAAACAGTAACACTGAGGGGGAGTAACAAACGGTGACACTGAGGGGGAGTAACAAACTGCGACACTGAGGCACAGTAACAAACAGTGACACTGAGGGGGATAACAAACAGTAAAACTGAGGGGGAGTAACAAACAGTGCCACTGAGGGAGAGTAACAAAAATTGACACTGACGGGGAGTAACAAACAATAACACAGAGGGGGAGTAACAAACAGGGACACTGAGGGGGAGTAACAAACTGTGACTCTGAGGGGGTTAACAAACAGTAACACTGAGGGGGAGAAACAAACAGTGACACTGAGGGGGAGTAACTGTCAGGGCGAGGCTGGTTCTGGACCCAAGTGCAGACAGACGAGGCGAGAAACAGGTATGCAGTCTTAAATAAAAGTACTTTACTAGAATCACACAGGTAAACAGTTAGAAACATAGGAGCTCAAGACAAGCTACCACTAGGCAAACGGCTTGTCAAGACTGAGCACAGAAGGAAGAAACCACAGAACTTAAATACAAGCAAAAACAGGTGAAAGCAATAAACCTGATAAAAGGCAGTTAAGTAATAAACACAGGAGAAACTAGTAACAATTAGCAAAGGGAAAAAAAACAAGTGAAGGTGCCATCTAGGGGTTACTGAGGGAACTAACCGGCACCCTCACAGTAACAAATAGTAACACTGAGTGGGAGTAACAAACAATGACACTGAGGGGGAGTAACAAACATTGACACTGAGGTGGAGTAAAAAACAGTGACACTGAGGGGGAGTAACAAACAGTGACACTGAGGTGGAGTAACAAACAGTAAGACTGAGGGGCATAACAAACAGTGACACTGAGGGGGAGTAACAAACATTGACACTGAGGTGGAGTAACAAACTGTGACACTGACGGGGAGCAACAAATGGTGACACTGAGGGGGAGCAAATAACAGTGACACTGAGGGGTAGTTAAAAACAGTGACACTGAGGGGGAGTAACAAAGCGTAACATTGAGGGGAAGTAACAAATGGTAACACTGCGGGGGAGTAACAAACAGTGACATTGAGGGGGGAAACAAACAGTGACACTGAGGGGGAGTAACAAGCAGTGACACTGAGGGGGGAAACAAACAGTGACACTGAGGGGGCGTAACAAACAATAACACTGAGGCGGAGTAACAAACAGTAACACTGAGGGGTAGTAACAAACAGTGACACTGAGGGGGAGTAAGAAACAGTAACACTGAGGCAGAGTAACAAACAGTAACACTGAGGCGGAGTAACAAACAGTGGCACTGAGGGTGGTAACAAACAGTAACACTGAGGGGGAGTAACAAACAGTGACACTGAGGGGGAGTAAGAAACAGTAACACTGCAGGGGAGAAAGAAACAGTAACACTGAGGGGGAGTAACAAACAGTAAGACTGAGGGGAAGTAACAAACAGTGACACTAATGGGGAGTAACAAACTGACACTGAGGTGTAGTAACAAACAGTGACACTGAGGGGGAATAACAAACAGTGACACTGAGGGGAGAAACAAACAGTAACACTGAGGGGGAGTAACAAACAGTGACACTGAGAGGGAGAAACAAACAGTGACACTGAGGGGGAGTAACAAACAGTGACTCTGAGGGGGAGTAACAAACAGTGAGACTGAGGGGGAGTAACAAACAATGACACTGAGGGGGAGTAACAAACAGTAACACTGAGGGGTAGTAACAAACAGTGACACTGAGGGGGAGTAAGAAACAGTAACACTGAGGCAGAGTAACAAACAGTAACACTGAGGCGGAGTAACAAACAGTGGCACTGAGTCTGGTAACAAACAGTAACACTGAGGGGGAGTAACAAACAGTGACACTGAGGGGGAGTAACAAACAGTGACACTGAGGGGGAGTAACAAACAATGACACTGAGGGGGAGTAACAAACAGTAACACTGAGGGTGAGTAACAAACAGTGACACTGAGGGGGATTTCCAAACAATGACACTGAGGGGAGAAACAAACGGTAACATTGAGGGGGAGTAACAAAAATTGACACTGAGGGGGAGTAACAAACAGTGACACTGAGGGGGAGTAACAAACGGTAACATTGAGGGGGAGTGACAAACAGTACACATAAGGGGAGAAACAAACAGTGATACTGACGAGGCGTAACAAACAGTGACACAGAGCGGGAGTAACAAACAGTAACACTGAAGGGGAGTAACAAATAGTAACACTGAGGGGGAGTAAGAAACAGTTACACTGAGGGGGAGTAATTAACAGTGACACGAAGGGGGGTAACAAACTGTCATGCTAAGGGGGAGTAACAAACAGTGACACTGAGGGGGAGTAACAAAAATTGACACTGAGGGGGAGTAACAAACAGTGACACTGAGGGGGAGTAACAAACGGTAACATTGAGGGGGAGTGACAAACAGTACACATAAGGGGAGAAACAAACAGTGATACTGACGAGGCGTAACAAACAGTGACACAGAGCGGGAGTAACAAACAGTAACACTGAAGGGGAGTAACAAATAGTAACACTGAGGGGGAGTAAGAAACAGTTACACTGAGGGGGAGTAATTAACAGTGACACGAAGGGGGGTAACAAACTGTCATGCTAAGGGGGAGTAACAAACAGTGACACTGAGGGGGAGTAACAAACATTGAAACTGAGGGGGAGTAACAAACAGGAGCACTGAGGGGGAGTACCAAACAATGACACTGAGGGGAGTAACAAACGGTAAAATTGAGGGGGAGTAACAAAAATTGACACTGAGGGGGAGTAACAAATAGCGACACTGAGGGGGAGTAACAAACAGTAACACTGAGGAGGAGTAACAAACAGTGACACAGAGCGGGAGTAACAAACAGTAACACTGAAGGGGAGTAACAAATAGTAACACTGAGGGGGAGTAACAAACAGTTACACTGAGGGGGAGTAACAAACAGTGACACGAAGGGGGCAACAAACCGTCAAGCTAAGTGGGAGTAACAAACAGTGACACTGAGGGGAAGTAACAAACAGTGATACTGAGGGGGAGTAACAAAAAGTGACACTGAGGGGGAGTAACAAACAGTGACACTGAGGGGGAGAAACAAACAGTAATACTGAGGGGGACTAACAAAGAGTGACACTGAGGGGGAGTAACAAGCAGTGACAGAGGGGCAGTAACAAACAGTGACACTGAGGGGGAGTAACAAACAGTAACCCTGAGGGGGAGTAACAAACAGTGACACTGATGGGGAGTAACAAACAGTGACACTGAGGGTGAGTAACACACAGTGACACTGAGGGGGAATAACAAACAGTGACACTGAGGTGGATTAGCAAACAGTGACACTGAGGGTGAGTAACAAACAGTGACACTGAGGGGGAGTAACTAAAAGTGACACTGAGGGGGAGTAACAAACAGTGACACTGAGAGGGATTAACAAACAGTGACACTGATGGCAAGTAACAAACAGTGACACTGAGGGTGAGTAACAAACAGTTACACTGAGGGGCAGTAACTAAAAGTGACACTGAGGGGGAGTAACAAACAGTAACACTGAGGGGTGTAACAAACAGTGACACTGAGGGGAGTAACAAACAGTAACACTGAAGGGGTGTAACAAACAGTAATACTGAGGGGGAGTAACAAATAGTAACATTCAAGGGGAGTAACAAACAGTGACACTGATGAGGAGTAACAAACAGTGACACTGAGGGGGAGTAACTAAAAGTGATACTGAGGGGGAGTAACAAACAGTGACACTGAGGGGGAGTAACAAACAATGACACTGAGAGGAGTAACAAACGGTAACATTGAGGGGGAGTAACAAAAATTGACACTGAGGGGGAGTAACAAACAGAAACGCTGAGGGGGAGTAACAAATGGTAACATTGAGGGGGAGTAACAAACAGTACACATAAGGGGAGAAACAAACAGTGATACTGACGAGGCGTAACAAACAGTGACACAGAGTGGGAGTAACAAACAGTAACACTGAAGGGGAGTAACAAATAGTAACACTGAGGGGGAGTAAGAAACAGTTACACTGAGGGGGAGTAATTAACAGTGACACGAAGGGGGGTAACAAACTGTCATGCTAAGGGGGAGTAACAAACAGTGACACTGAGGGGGAGTAACAAACATTGAAACTGAGGTGGAGTAACAAATACTAACACTGAGGGGGAGTAACAAACATTGACACTGAGGGGGAGTAACAAACAGTGGCACTGAGGGGGAGTAACAAAAAGTGACACTGAGGGGGAGTAACAAACAATGACACTGATAGGGAGTAACAAACAGTGACACTGAGAGGGAGTAACAAACAGTGACACTGATGGGGAGTAACAAACAGTGACACTGAGGGTGAGTAACACACAGTGACACTGAGGGGGAATAACAAACAGTGACACTGAGGGGGATTAGCAAACAGTGACACTGAGAGTGAGTAACAAACAGTGACACTGAGGGGGAGTAACTAAAAGTGACTGAGGGGGAGTAACAAACAGTGACACTGAGAGGGAGTAACAAACAGTGACACTGAAAGGGAGTAACAGTGACACTGAGGGTGAGTAACAAACAGTGACACTGAGGGGGAGTAACTAAAAGTGACACTGAGCGGGAGTAACAAGCAGTGACACTGAGGGGGAGTAACAAACAGTAACACTGAGGGTGAGTAACAAACAGTGACACTGAGGGGGAGTAACTAAAAGTGACACTGAGCGGGAGTAACAAGCAGTGACATTGAGGGGCAGTAACAAGCAGTGACACTGAGGGGGAGTAACAAACAGAAACCCTGAGGGGGAGTAACACATAGTGACACTGAGGGGGAGTAATAAACCGTGACACTGACGGTGTGTGCCAAACAGTAATGCTGAGGGGGAGTAACAAACCGTGACACTGAGGGTGAGTAACAAACATTGACACTGAGGGGGAACTAAAAGTGACACCGAGAGGGAGTAACAAACAGTAACACTGAGTGTGAGCAACAGTGACACTGAGGGGAGAAAGAACCAGTAACACTGAGGGGGAGTAACACACAGTGACACTCATTGGGAAGAACAAACAGCGACACTGAGGGGATTACCAAACAGTGACTCTGAGGGGAAGTAACAAACAGTGACACTGAGGGGGAGTAACTAAAAGTGACACTGAGGGGGAGGAACAAACAGTGACACTGAGGGGGAGTATCAAACGGTGACACAGAGGGGAAGTAACAATCAGTGACACTGAGGGGGAGTAACAAACAGTAACACTGAGGAGGAGTAACAAACAGTAACATTCAAGGGGAGTAACAAACAGTGACACTGAGGGGGAGTAACAAACAGTGACACTGAGGGGGAGTAACAAAGAGTGACACTGAGTGGGAGTAACAAACAGTGACACTGAGGGGGATTTCCAAACAGTGACTCTGAGGGGGAGTAACAAACAGGAAAACTGAGGGGGAGTACCAAACAGTTACACTGTGGAGGAGTAACAAACGGTAACATTGAGGGGGAGTAACAAACAGTAACACAGATCGGGAGTAACAAACAGTAACACTGAAGGGGAGTAACAAACAGTTACACTGAGGGGGAGTAACAAACAGTGACACGAAGGGGGGTAACAAACCATCATGCTAAGGGGGAGTAACAAACAGTGACACGGAGGGGCAGTAACAAACATTGAAACTGAGGGGGAGTAACAAATACTAACACTGAGGGGGAGTAACAAACAGTGACACTGAGGGAGAGTAACAAACAGTAACACTAAGGGGGAGTAATAAACAGTGACACTGAGAGGGCATAACAAACAGTGATACTGAGGGGGAGTAACAAACAGTGACACCGAGAGGGAGTAACAAAAAGTGACACTGAGGGGGAGTAACAAACAGTGACACTGAGGGGGAGAAACAAACAGTAATACTGAGGGGGAGCAACAAACAGTGACACTGAGGGGGAGTAACAAACAGTGACACTGAGGGGCAGTAACAAACAGTGACACTGAGGGGGAGTAACAAACAGTGACACTGAGGGGGAGAAACAAACAGTAATACTGAGGGGGAGCAACAAACAGTGACACTGAGGGGCAGTAACAAACAGTGACACTGAGGGGGAGTAACAAACAGTGACACTGAGAGGGAGTAACAAACAGTGACACTGATGGGGAGTAACAAACAGTGACACTGAGGGTGAGTAATACAGTGACACTGAGGGTGAGTAACAAACAGTGACACTGAGCAGGAGTAACTAAAAGTGACACTGAGGGGGAGTAACAAGCAGTGACACTGAGGGGAAGTAACAAACAGGAGCTCTGAGGGGAGTAACCAACAGTGACACTGAGGGGGAGAAACAAACAGTGACACGCAGGGGAGAAACAAACAGTAACACTGAGGGGGAGTAACACACCGTGACACTCAGGGGGAAGAACAAACAGTGACACTCAGGGGGATTACCAAACAGTGACTCTGAGGGGGAGTAACAAACAGTGACACTGAGGGGAGTAACTAAATGTGACACTGAGGGGGAGTAACAAACAGTGACACTGAGGGGGAGTAACAAACAGGAGCACTGAGGGGGAGTACCAAACAGTGACACTGAGGGGGATTAACAAATGCTAACATTGAGGGGGAGTAACAAACAGTGACACTGACGAGGAGTAACAAACAGTGACACTGACGGGGAGTAACAAACAGTGACACAGAGCGGAAGTAACAAACAGTAACACTGAAGGGGAGTAACAAAAAGTAACACTGAGGGGGAGTAACAAAGAGTGACTCGAAGGGGATAACGAACCGTCATGCTAAGGGGGAGTAACAAACAGTGACACTGAGGGGCAGTAACAAACATTGAAACTGAGGGGGAGTAACAAATGCTAACACTGAGGGGGAGTAACAAACAGTGACACTGAGGGGGAGTAACAAACAGTAACACTGAGAGGGAGTAATAAACAGTGACACTGAGAGGGCGTAACAAACAGTGACACTGAGGGGGAGAAACAAACAGTAATACTGAGGGGGAGTAACAAACAGTGACACTGATAGGGAGTAACAAACAGTGACACTGAGGGGGAGTAACAAACAGTGACACTGATAGGGAGTAACAAACAGTGACACTGAGAGGGAGTAACAAACAGTGACACTGATGGGGAGTAACAAACAGTGACACTGAGGGTGAGTAACAAACAGTAACACTGAGGGTGAGTAACAAACAGTAACACTGAGGGGGAATAACAAGCAGTGACACTGAGGGGGAATAACAAACAGTTACACTGAGGGGGATTAGCAAACAGTGACACTGAGGGTGAGTAACAAACAGTGACACTGAGTGGGAGTAACAAGCAGTGACACTGAGGGGGAGTAACAAACAGTAACACTGAGGGGAGTAACAAACAGTGACACAGAGAGGGAGAAACAAACAGTGACACTGAGGGGAGTAACAAACAGTAACACTGAGGGGGAGTAACACATAGTGACACTGAGGGGGAGTAACAAACAGTGACACTGAGGGGGAGTAACAAACAGTGACACTGAGGGGGAGTAACAAACAGTGACACTGAGGGGGAGTAACAAACAGTAACACTGAGGGGGTGTAACAAGTCAGAAGTTTGGCGGTTCAAGTCCCACTCCAGAGACTTAAGGACATAATCTAGGCCGACACTTCCAGTTCAGTACTGATGGAGTGCTGCTCTGTTGGAGGAGCCGTCTTTCAGATAAACTGAGGCCCCGACTGCCCTCTCAGGTGGGCGTAAAAAATCCTTTGGCACTATTCAAAGAAGAACAGGGGAGTTCTCCCTGATGTCATGGCCAATATTTATCCCTGAACCAACACCACCAAAAAAAGTTTATCTGATCATTTTCTCATTGTTGTTAGTGGGAGCTTGCTGTGTGTAAATTGGCTGCCGTGTTTCCTACATTACAACAGTGACTACACTTTAAAAGTACTTAATCTTCTGTAAAGTGCTTTGGGATGTCCTGACGACATGAAAGGCACTATATAAATGCAAGTCATTCTTTCTTTCAGTGAGAACTGAAAAGCTCACGAGCTCTGAATATTGCTTGAAACAATAGCAGTAACAGTAAATCTGTTACAAATCAGTAGCACCTGTAACAGTGTAGTAAGTGGCTTGCCTTTACTCAGCTATGTACACAGTGTTTGTAGTCTTGAAACCATAGTAGTTTATAGCAGAGAATGAGGCCATTCAGCCCATCGTGTCTGTGCCGGCTCCTTGCTGAAGCAATGCAAAACTAATCTGACGGCCCCGCTCTCTCCCCATAGTCCTGTATCAATCCCAAACTAATCTCACTGCCCCGATCTCTCCCCATAGACCTGTATCAATCCCAAACTAATCCCACTGCCCCACTCTCTCTCCGTAGCCCTGTATCAATCCCAAACTAATCCCACTGCCTCACTCTCTCCCCGAAGTCCTGTTTCAATCCAAAACTAATCCCACTGCCCCGCTCTCTCCCCATAGCCCTGTATCAATCCCAAACTAATCCCACTGCCCCGCTCTCTACCCATAGCCCTGTATCACTCCAAAACTAATCCCACTGCCCCGCTCTCTCTCCGTAGCCTTGTATCAATCCCAAACTAATCCCACTGCCCCGCTCTCTCCCCGTAGCCCTGTAGCAATCCAAAACTAATCCCACTGCCCCGCTCTCTCCCCATAGCCCTGTATCAATCCAAAACTAATCTCAATGCCCCGTTCTCTCCCCATGGCCCTGTATCAATCCCAAACTAATCCCACTGCCCCTCTCTCTCCCCATAGCCCTGTATCAATCCCAAACTAATCCCACTGCCCTGCCTTCTCCCCATAGCCCTGTATCAATCCCCAAACTAATCCCACTGCCCCGCTCTCTCCCTGCAGCCCTATATCAATCCAAAACTAATCCCACTGCCCCGCTCTCTCTCCGTAGCCCTGTATCAATCCCCAAACTAATCCCACTGCCCCGCTCTCTCCCCATAGCCCTGTATCAATCCCAAACTAATCGCACTGCCCCGCTCTCTCCCCATAGCCCTGTATCAATCCAAAACTAATCTCAATGCCCCGCTCTCTCCCCATAGCCCTGTATCAATCCCAAACTAATCCCACTGCCCTGCCTTCTCCCCATAGCCCTGTATCAATCCCCAAACTAATCCCACTGCCCCGCTCTCTCCCTGTAGCCCTATATCAATCCAAAACTAATCCCACTACCCCGCTCTCTCTCCATAGCCCTGTATCAATCCCCAAACTAATCCCACCGCCCCGCTCTCTCCGCATAGCCCTGCATCAATCCAAAACTAATCCCACTGCCCCGCTCTCTCCCCATAGCCCTGTATCAATCCAAAACTAATCTCAATGCCCCACTCTCTCCCCATGGCCCTGTATCAATCCCAAACTAATCCCACTGCCCCGCTCTCTCCCCATAGCCCTGTATCAATCTCCAAACTAATCCCACTGCCCCGCTCTCTCCCCATAGCCCTGTATCAATCCCCAAACTAATCCCACTGCCCCGCTCTCTCCCCATAGCCCTGTATCAATCCCAAACTAATCCCACTGCCCTGCCTTCTCCCCATAGCCCTGTATCAATCCCCAAACTAATCCCACTGCCCCGCTCTCTCCCTGTAGCCCTATATCAATCCAAAACTAATCCCACTGCCCCGCTCTCTCTCCGTAGCCCTGTATCAATCCCCAAACTAATCCCACTGCCCCGCTCTCTCCCCATAGCCCTGTATCAATCCAAAACTAATCCCACTGCCCCGCTCTCTCTCCGTAGCCCTGTATCAGTCCCAAACTAATCCCACTGCCCCGCTCTCTCCCCGTAGCCCTGTATCAATCCAAAACTAATCCCACTGCCCCGCTCTCTCCCCATAGCCCTGTATCAATCCAAAACGAATCTCAATGCCCCACTCTCTCCCCATGGCCCTGTATCAATCCCAAACTAATCCCACTGCCCCGCTCTCTCCCCATAGCCCTGTATCAATCCCCAAACTAATCCCACTGCCCCGCTCTCTCCCCATAGCCCTGTATCAATCCCCAAACTAATCCCACTGCCCCGCTCTCTCCCCATAGCCCTGTATCAATCCCAAACTAATCCCACTGCCCTGCCTTCTCCCCATAGCCCTTTATCAATCCCCAAACTAATCCCACTGCCCCGCTCTCTCCCTGTAGCCCTATATCAATCCAAAACTAATCCCACTGCCCCGCTCTCTCTCCGTAGCCCTGTATCAATCCCTAAATTAATCCCACTGCCCCGCTCTCTCCCCATAGCCCTGTATCAATCCCAAACTAATCCCACTGCCCCGCTCTCTCGCCATAGCCCTGTATCAATCCCCAAACTAATCCCACTGCCCCACTCTCCCCCCATAGCCCTGTATCAATCCCAAACTAATCCCACTGCCTCACTCTCTCCCCGAAGTCCTGTTTCAATCCAAAACTAATCCCACTGCCCCGCTCTCTCCCCATAGCCCTGTATCAATCCCAAACTAATCCCACTGCCCCGCTCTCTACCCATAGCCCTGTATCTCTCCAAAACTAATCCCACTGCCCCGCTCTCTCTCCGTAGCCTTGTATCAATCCCAAACTAATCCCACTGCCCCGCTCTCTCCCCGTAGCCCTGTAGCAATCCAAAACTAATCCCACTGCCCCGCTCTCTCCCCATAGCCCTGTATCAATCCAAAACTAATCTCAATGCCCCGCTCTCTCCCCATGGCCCTGTATCAATCCCAAACTAATCCCACTGCCCCTCTCTCTCCCCATAGCCCTGTATCAATCCCAAACTAATCCCACTGCCCTGCCTTCTCCCCATAGCCCTGTATCAATCCCCAAACTAATCCCACTGCCCCGCTCTCTCCCTGTAGCCCTATATCAATCCAAAACTAATCCCACTGCCCCGCTCTCTCTCCGTAGCCCTGTATCAATCCCCAAACTAATCCCACTGCCCCGCTCTCTCCCCATAGCCCTGTATCAATCCCAAACTAATCCCACTGCCCCGCCCTCTCCCCATAGCCCTGTATCAATCCCCAAACTAATCCCACTGCCCCGCTCTCTCCCCGTAGCCCTGTATCAATCCCAAACTAATCCCACTGCCCCACTCTCTCCCCATAGCCCTGTATCAATCCAAAACTAATCCCACTGCCCCGCTCTCTCCCCATAGCCCTGTATCAATCCAAAACTAATCTCACTGCCCCACTCTCTCCCCGTAGCCCTGTATCAATCCCAAACCAATCCCACTGCCCCGCTCTCTCCCCATGGCCCTGTATCAATCCAAAACTAATCCCACTGCCCCGCTCTCTCCCCGTAGCCCTGTATCAATCCCAAGCTAATCCCACTGCCCCGCTCTCTCCCCATGGCCCTGTATCAATCCCAAACTAATCCCACTGCCCCGCTCTCTCCCCATGGCCCTGTATCAATCCAAAACTAATCCCACTGCCACGCTCTCTCCCCGTAGCCCTGTATCAATCTCAACCTAATCTCACTGTCCCACTCATTTCCCAAAGGCCTGTATCAATCTTAAACTAATTCCACTGCCCCGCTCTCTCTGTGCTGAATGTTTTCTTTGGGTGGGTACACAGTGGGATGGATGAGCAACTTTCATGGTAACTACACGTCACGAGAAATACTTTCAACAGAACATCAGTGACTAAAGCCAACCAAGCATGCATGACACTACAGAGATGGTTTGGGGATCTGATTGGTTCCCGGTTTTGGCTGGTTAACTTTGACAGTGTGAAGGAATTGGGATTTGATTGGCCAAAGTTTCACAATCTGAATGTGATGTGCACAAAACGTTTAGTAATTTCGATCAATTCAGCTACACTCGGAACAGACTGAAGAAAGACCGAACAGGCTGGGGCTCTTTTCTCCAGAGGGGTGACCTAATAGAGCACTTCAAAATTATGAAGAGGTTTGATAGGGTAGACATAGGGAAGCTGTTTCCACCTGTGGGGGGAGACCAGAACTAGGGGTCATGAATATAAGATACTCACTAATAAATCCAATAAGGAATTCAAGAGAAACTTCTTTAGCCAGAGAGTGGTGAGAATGTGGAACTCGCTACCACAAGGAGTAGTTGAGGCAAATAACATAGATGCCTTCAAGGGGAAGCTAGATAAATACATGAGGGAGAAAGGAATAGAAGGAATAGGAAGGTGTAGATCAGGTGAGATGAAGTAGGGTGGGCGGAGGCTCGTGTGGAGCCTAAATACCGCCATAGACCAGTTGGGCCAAATAGCCTGTTTCTGTGCTGGAAGTTCTATGCAATTCTATGTAATATACTTGAGTAGAGAGTTCTCCTTACCTTTGAAATGCTGTTCCATTGCTTCCTGGAGTCTGCCTTGTGTTTTGGAGGACAGCTGGTTGACAGTTTCATACTGTTTAATCAGCTCGGTGACTCTGCTGCCCAGTCCCTCCAACTCAGTGGAGTGATACTTGCGACAGAGGCTGTTGAGATTCTCTCGAGCGGAGTCGATCCTGCTCTGCTGGCTGACCAGCTCCAAGTCCAGCTTCTGCAACGGCAAACAAAATAGTCAATAAGACAGGAGAAGCTGACGAGACCCTTGAACGCGGCTGGACTTCCCACCTCTTCATCTTCTCCGTACCTTCACTTTCCTCAGGTCCTTGGTATCCCGGCTGTTGGCGCAAGCGGAGATCGATTGCTCCACCGTACGCAGCCAGTCACTGAGCTTCTCGATGTAACTCTCCATCTGACCCTTCTGGGTACTAAAATCTCTCAGTGTTTCCTTGGCCACCTCAGACACTTCCTGAGCATGATCCAGCTTCTTCTGCGAATCGGTTTCTATTGCCTGTGGGTATAGAATGGTGATCGGTTGAAATATTTAGCGAAACATAGGATCAGGAGGAGGCCATTCAGCTCCTCGAGCCTGCTCTGCCAGTCAATTAGATCATGGCTGATCTGTATCTCAACTCCATTTACCCGCTTTGGTTCCGTATCTCTTGATACCCTTACCCAACAAAAATCGATCGATTTCAGTCTTGGAAGCTTCAATTGTCCCCCAGCATCTACAGCCTTTTGGGGGAGAGAGTTCTAGATTTCCACAACCCTTTGTGTGAAGAGGTGCTTCCTACATTACAACAGTGTCTACACTTCAAAGGTACTTCATTGGCTGTAAAGCACTTTGGGATGTCCCAAGGTCGTGAAAGGTGCTACTATATAAATGCAAGTCTTTCTTTTTCTGACATCGTCCCTGAATGGCCTAGCTTTAATATTAAGGTTATGCCCTCTTGTTCTGGACTCTCCCCCCGTCAGAGGAAACATTTTCCCTCTATCTACCCAGTCAAATCATTTAATCATCTTAAACGCCTCAATTAGACACTCCTTAATCCTCTATACTCAAGGTAGGTCCCCTACTGTGAGAGACTGTGACTGTTGTGAACAAAGGCCCCTGACCACACCCATGAAAGTGACTAAAATACCATCCCTCGCAGGGAGCAGGACCCAGTAAACACACAGCGCACACCTTTAAAATCCTTTCCTGATTGCTCGGTGAGTTCATCCAGTGAACCATAGGGACGTGCAAGGTTCAGCACCGCAGTCCCAGCTCTGCACCCCGCAGCCAGCAGTGCAGCCTTGCAACTTCTATCCTTACGTTTCATTGTAAAACATGAGCAAGAGTGGGGGGGGTGGGGGGGGGGAGAAACGTATAGAAGGCTTTTGCTTACCTGCAGCACAGGCGGTGGCTCCTGGCATTTGGATAACTCCGTCAGTTCACAGACTTTAGAATGTAGACTCTTGACTTTCTCCCCTTTACTTTTGACCTCAGACTGCAAGTCAATAACAGAGAATGAAAGTGTCAGCTGACTAAGGCTCGAATCAAGTCACTGGGAAACTCAGTGTCATGTGAGCTGAAACGCTCTTGAAGGAATATTTTTTAAAAAAGGAGAGTGGCATCAAATTATTTGATTTCAAAAGAGCCGAGTTCAAGGACATGCAAATTTAGTTCAAAGAGGGCCATTGGGGCACAGACAGCAGGGAATTCTGCTGAGGCTCCAGTCAAAGTCAATTCTGACCAAATCTAAACAAATTGAGGGGCAACAGAGACTAACATGGTTTATGAGGGGAGGTAAATAGGTGTTTTACAGATAAGCAGAAGGCGATTCCAAATGCACCCAAGAATAGTGTGGGGCAAATTGTAAAGACGAGTAAAAGGAAAATGGGAAAGATACTGAGAGAACTCAACAGAAGCAGTAAGATTACTGAGAACATATTTCCACTTGTGGGTGAGATCAAAACTAGGGGCCATAAATATAAGATAGTCGCCAATTAATCCAATAAGAAAGTCAGGAGAAACTTCTTTACCCAGAGAGTGGTTGGAATGTGGAACTCACTACCACAAGGAGTGGTTGAGGCGAATAGTATAGATGCCTTTAAGGGGAAGCTAGATAAACACATGAGAGAGAAAGGAATAGAAGGATATACTGATAGGATGAGATGAAGTAGGGTGGGAGGAGGCATAAACACCGGCACAGACCAGTTGGGCCGAATGTCCAGTTTCTGTGTTGTAAAATTGTGTGTAATTCTAAAACATCTCTAGCACCTAGGGCTGGTGAACTAGGAAAGGGCAGAAAATCCTACAGACTCAGTTCAGCTCCATGCCCGAACTTCCATGACACGAAGCTATGCACCAAAAGTGCAAGTTCATACAATCTACGCTAGGCAGTCCAGGTGTCACTTGTGTCTATGTATTGGGAGCTTGGTGGTACCCACAGTTCTGGAGGAGCTGAGTTTATAGCCTGGTGGTCTTTGATGGCACAGACGATATGGAGGAGGGAAGAAGTTGGGTTGGGCATTGTAAAGCAGGGTGCTGTGTGCACAGGGTGATATTCTGCGCAGGATGCAGGCTTGGCTTGTTTCTTTGATCATGGCATTTCCAGGGGTTGGATTTTAACTTGGGGCATTTAATGGCCCGAAGATGGCGTTGTGACTCGTTTACGCTGGAGCGCCGACTCTCGCCACCTCCGAAAGGGCATAACGCCAGCCGAGCCCTTTTAATATGTGAACCAGGGCCTTACGATGTATGTAAAACCCCAATTACCATTTTAGGACAGCGTGCGCCGTGCACACTGCATCCAGTATCAGCTGGCGGTCCAACCGAAGAGGATCCCACAGCTAAGTATTTATTGTGGGGTCTGTGACTCTTGTTCCGTGCACTGAACAAACAACATGCTAATGAAGCAAGTGAGCCAATTGACCAATTCCCAATCTTCCAGCTCCCACATGCACTATTCCCACCCTAAGCACATTTGCCAGCAGGAATTCCCAATTTAACTTCTCGGTTTAAGAATGCCTCTTTATCCACCAGATTTGATCACTGACTTCCTGGCAAACTGACCAATGGACAACAATGAGAATTTAATGTGTTAACCCAGGACATTAAAGTAGTACTTCATCGCACTACCAGAAGTAACCTCTTGTGATCTACCTGGAACTCCAGCAGTCTCACTTCTGTTCTCTGGCTGTCATTCAAGTTGCTGATCATTTCATTCAGTTCAGAGATAGAACTTTTGGACCATGTGTCGATCTGATCGCTGATGTTGAGCACATCCTCCCAAAGTGCGAGGCTCACACTTAGCCTTTCAATGTTGTCATCCAGTCGCTCAGATACCTGTTAGGGAAGAAAGTACATTGTCGGCTATTAATAAACGTGACCACTCTAAATACGACAAAATCTTATAGCTCAATCAGTCTCTTGTATGTACGATCTAATTATTACAGAACAGTTGGGAGTGTCTAAATATGAGAATGTCGGCCAAAGATTATGTAAATGATAAGGTCGAACAAAATGGAGTTTTCTGACAGTTCAGAGAATTTTGGACAAGCATGACGAGTGTCCCGTACACTTGTATCTTACAGTGTTATTTCAGGACCCTTTCCTTTGCCCCTGAACAGAATCAACTGGTAATACTGATAGGAAGAAGCTTTGGGTTCAAGACATCCAATACCAGCTACAACCCCTGTGCATGGACAATCATGTGAATGAGGGTGCAGGCGGGAAATAGATGGCAACAAAGGTTTCTTTTTCCATTCAACAAGAGCACAGAAGTCACTCAGAATAACACAACTATGGATCATCCTTACATCTAGCCACTGGTCCAAGACATTGTCCAGATCCTGTTTCAGTGGCACTGGGTCACAGCCAGGAATCTTCTTCAGTTCGGCCAGCAGTTGTTTGCCTTTCGAGGTGAATCCATCCAGCTGCTCCTGGCTCCCGTTTAACTCGGACTTCACCACTTCATGCTGGTCAACAGACAGAAAGAATCAGAGATAGACTTTACCGAACATTTGATTCCTGTCGTTAAAGATGTCCATCTGGACCTTCTGCGGGGGTTCTCTGTCGGTAGATCGGTGGAACACCCGCAGAAACGGAGCAACTGGCTGAAGTGGACCTTTCTCCAGGGGTTTGCACCGATCTCACGCCAAAGTTACAGCAGGAGAATGGGAAAACTCCGAGGAAATTCAAGGGCGTCAGCCTATGAGCAATTTTTGGCAACACGTCACAGGATTATTTCTAATGACCTAAACTGACCCATGATGGTGGAGTTGAGCATTATAAAATTTGTTCCCCAGGTAAATGCACCACCGAATGCTAAAAGAAAAACCTTACAAACGCAGAACTTTGTAAGGCGTTAAATGCAGTCAGTGTCCCTTGTGTTTGTGTTGCGACATGTTGAAATGTCCACATCATTATCCATCACTACAAGCTGAATCAAAGCTTCACTCTCAGATGGTCAACACAAGCCAGTGTTTATTAAGTATCACCATCCTCACAACTCAAGGGATTGCCCAAGCTGAACCGATTGGCTGTTCTGCGCATCCACCAATCAAGAGCAACGAGCTTAAACCAATAATTCAAAGATCACCTCGGCACGTTATATTTCTACTTTAATTTTGTGAAGTTGAAAAGAAAGATGAGAACAAACTGAAGGAATGACGTTAGTGGGTGGTCCTTATGAAAATGGTTAACGTATGTTGCAATTCTAAAAAGAACCGTGGAAATTCAGGAACAGGAAATAGCCATTTGGGTCATGAAGCCCATCCTTTACTGATTGCTCTTATTCCCATCTTCTCAGTATATCCCTCTTTCTCTAGAAGACCACCTTCAATTTATTTTCCAATGTCCTTCCTTATGTTTGTTCTCATTTTTCTTTTCAACTTCACAGAATATATATTGCTGTGTAAAATATTTTGGATTTCTACACTTTACAGTGGAATGTGGTGATGATTAGCTGATTCCAAATAACCTATGGTATCGGGCAGAGTGCGCACGACTTTATAGCCTTTAAAAAGTAGCTCATTTTGTTGACATTTAGTCAATGCATCATCTGAATAAAGAACCTACAACAACAACGTACACTGATATAGTTCGACTTGACTATATGGGCGATAATCTGGCGGACCGAATCATCCCCCCTCCCCGTTATAGAACCCAATAATGTCAGATTGCCGCCCATGCGGTGAAGATGAAAATTTACCCCCCACAACATCTTCAAAATAATGAAACATCCCAAAACACTTCACAGAGGTTAATTAAAAGACCCAGCATTAAGCAGTGGTGGGAGATGGATGGAGGCTTTTGAAGGAGGGAAGAGAGAGGTAGCAAGACATAGGGAGAGGTCTGCCAGAGTGTGGGGTGGGATGGGCAAAGGCTCTACATGTTGCTTCAGCTACAACACAATGTATTGGATCCTCAGTTAGAACAGCAGAGGTCAAATGCTGGTTTTGAATGATATTTCAATTCTGGATTAACCAAGGGAGCAAGCTTGCCCATTCCTGAGGGTTGCGCACCAGAGGAAGGAGAGGCACTCCTGAAAAGTATGTCACGGTGTGTCTTCCAACGCATAGCATACACGGAGATTGCTGTAGTCTTGGCAAATCAGCTAAAGATGCTAATGGATGGGAAAGCAACGAATGAGGGAAAATCCGCAAATCATTATTTGAACTTTGTAACTGTGTAGTATTATGATTCTGTTAAAATATGTTCCAACTCTGCAGGGCTTCTACATGCAGAGATTGATGATTTACAGGGTAGCACAGCACGTACCCTGGATAGTGTTCTCCTTAAGTCTTCTTGATCCAATAGACTTGATTTGATCACAGCTACAGCCTCGGAATTTTCAACCACTTTGAGAAGCGTGGACTTGGAGCTCTGATAGTCCCTCATGAGGGCAACCAGGAAGCAGCCCTGATTCTGACTGTAACGAAGAAACGGTAAATCAGTGTGATGTGTGGCTGGGGGGGAGACTGAATGCACGTCATTCGCACATTCCACAGAAAGTCATTTAATAGAATCTAGAATTTGTCTTGGGGCAGAATTTCCACGGGGCATTCTCCCGCTCTCCTGCAGTAACTTTGGCGGAAACCACAGAGAAACAGGGCAGACAGTTTTGCCAATGTCCCACCAGGAGATTGGTAGACACACCCCCGTAGAAATTCTCTCTCATAGTGTAGGGCACGCTCTTCCTGTCCATAAACATTACTTGCCATTGCTGTAACCAGTTCCCATTCAATTTTGCTATGTCAACTGTCACAAATGTAGTTGCAAGCTATGGCCACCAGGTGGTGCTGTGGAGGCTGCTTACTAATATTCTAAAAAAATCTTTATGATTACACAGACTGCAGACATTAAACACAGTCTAATAAGAGTGTAATGGTTATATTGCTGGACTAGTAATCCAGAGGCCAGGACGAGTAATCCAGAGAACGTGAGTTTACATCCCACCAGGACAGTTTGAGAATTTGAATTCAGTTTAAAAATCTGAAAATGAAAAGCTGGCATCAGTAAAAGTGAACATAAAGCTGTTGGATTGTAGTAAAAACCCATCTGGTTCACTCAAATCCTTTAGGGAAGGGAACCCACCGTCCTTACCCAATCTGGCCTATATGTGTCTCCAGTCACCACACCAACGCAGTTGACTCTTAACCTAGAAAGCCATTCAGTTGTACAAGGGCAGCTGGGGATGGGCAATAAATGCCGGCCTCACCTGCGACACCCACGTCTCAACAATGAATAAAGAAAATATAAATTTGTGTCAGAGTCAAAAGAAATATAAATAAACAAAGGCCCACACACAATTAAGCCATGTGCAACTAATTTGGTCATCCAATATCTAATTCGCACTGAGTGAAATTTAAATAATTGTAATTTTACACACGTGGTTAACTTAGTTGCGCTGAAGATAAAAATAACCAGAATTAGTCATGAATCAGCGAGATAAGAATCCAGTCTCTCATCTGATTAGCTTTACCGTACTCACATGTCATTGATCAGCTTTTTGGTGTCATTCCAGGTCACTTCCAATAAGTTAATTTCTTTCTCAGCTTCCGCAGCTAAAGACTTATCTTTCTGAGCTAGTTGTTTTGCTTTGTCCATCAGCCACTGCAACTCATGCTGCTGGGAGCTGAGTACTTCCTCAAACTGATTAAACTGCCTCAACCTACAGAAGGAAAGGACATTCTCTGGTTAAGCTCAAGCACGTCAACAAAGTCCAGGTTTAAAATGATTCTTCAACTCTTCCCTGAATTTGGAATTCAGATTGATTCATCAAACTGTAGGTTCTGTTTGGATTTTTGAAGCCAACACAGCATTGATCTCTATCCCAACTCCAGTTATCCGCCTTTGTACCATATCCCTTGATACCCTTACCCAACAAAACTCTATCGATCTCAGTCTTGAAAGCTTCAGTTGACCCTCAGCATCCACCGCATTTTTATGGAGAGATTTCCAGATTTCCACTACCCTTTGTGTGGAAAAAGTGCTTCCTGATTTCATCCCGAATGGCCTAACTCTAATGTTAAGATTATGCCCCCTTGTTCTGAATTCCCCCACCAGCTGAAATAGTTTCTCTGCATCTACACTATCGAATCCCTTAATCATTTTAAATACCTCGATCAGATCACCCCTTAACCTTCTAAATTCAAGGAAATACAAGCCTAGTCTATGCAAGCTGTCCTCATAATTTAACCCCTTTAGCCCCGGTATCATTCTGCACCCCCTCCAAGGACAATATATCCTTCCTGAAGTGTGGTGCCCAAAACTGAATGCAGTAATCTAAATGGGGTCTAACCAAGGCTCTATAGAGCTGAAACATAACTTCCTTTTGTATTCCAGCACCACAGAGATAATGGCCAACATTCCATTAGCCTTTTTGATTACTTTTTCTATCAGTGCACTAGCTTTTAGTGATTTGTGTACACGGACACCCAAATCCTCCACAGCTCCTAGTCTCTCACTATTAAGAAAATATTCCGATTTTGTTTTGCTTGGGTTCAAAGTGGATGACCTCACATTTCCCCACATTGAACTCCATCTGCCATAGTTTTGTCCACTCACTTAGTCTGTTCATGTCCCTTTGCAACTTCTGCTCCCATCTATACAACTCACTGTGCCTCCTAACATATTGTCATTTGCAAACGTGGATATACAACTCCCTATTCCTTCATCCAAGTCATTAATATATATATTGAAAAGCTGAGGCCCCGGTACAGATCCCTGGGGGACACCACTGTCACATCTCACCAATCAAAGTACATTCCTTTTACCCCTACACTATGTCTCCTACCTCCCATCCAATTACCAACCCATACACCTGAAACTGCTCACATCTGAACTGACCAAACACAACACCATGCTAATAAATTCAGGAAAATCTCAGTTTGGATCTGGAAAGATCTTCAGAGCTGGTTCCTGACCATGCTGTTACTTGTAACTGGAATAATCAGTGAGATTTTAAAGTTTGCTAAAGGAAGGGATTGCATTTATACAGTACCCTATCACATCTTCAGGGTGTCTCAAAGTGCTTCACATTGTGAATTACTTTTTTGAAGTGCAGTCACTATGTTTTGTAGGCAAATGCAACAGCCAATTTGCTCACAGCAAAGTCACAGAAACAGAAAATCAGATGAATTGCCAGATAATCTGTTTTTGGTTCAGGGATAATATTGACCAGGACACCAGGACATTCACCTGCTCTTCTTCAAATAGTGCCAAGGGATCTTTTACCCTGAGAGGGCAGACGGGGCTTCGGTTTAATGTCTCTTCTGAAAGACGGCACCTCTGACAGTGCAGCACTCCCTCAGCACTGCACTGTCAGCCTAGATTTTTGTGCTCAAGTCTCTGGAATGGGGCTCAAACCCTCAACCTCATTGGCTGTGAAGCACTTTGTGACATCCTGAGGTTGTGAAAGGTGCTGTATAAATGCAAGTGCTTTCTTTCTTTAATCCAGAATAAACCAGTTAGCAATAAAACACATTAAAATAATTAGAAGCTATGGTCCTGGAAGTCTGTCAGCACTTTTAGAATCAAAGGCAGAATATGACACCATTCACTTGATCTGAGTTATATAGCAGCAGTAGGTAAGGTCTGTTCAGTATTCCTGCACAAAGCTTGAATTGAAATCATTCCTTCAAGGAAGCTACAATGAGGTGTTTGATTCAATGACTCAACAGACCTTTAAAAAAATCAATTTGGCAGCTTGTTGAATGGAATTGTATTGCTTGATTTTGGAGGTTTATTCAGTTTTGTACAATAGCTGAACTCCATTGTTACTTTACTTCAGGTCGAGTCAAAGAGCTCATTGTTCGTACCAGAATTATGGCACAGAGCTACAATACCCTCTTTTGGGTTGGCGTAGACTGGTGAATTAAACTATTCATGTCAGAGGACTTTCAAAATAGGGTCCAAAGAATGGCTGAGGGCAGAATGAGTTAAAAGTAGATCAAAGATGATTCCAAGTCTAAACTTTTTTCTCTCCAATATTTATTGGGGTTAAAGGAAAATAGTGTGAACTTCGTTGTTTCTAACTGCTGAAAACAGCATTATTCTAGAAATTCATTTAAAAATTATGTCTGACCATTTGTGTCCAGTACTGTACCCAACACACCCCCTTGGAGTATATTCACCTGAGGTGTAAAGCTGGTAAAGTAGGCTCTTTCAAACCCTCATTGTCTGCCTTTTCTTCAATGTCTTCAATGGTCTTCAACAACTGTTCCTTGCGCTCTTTAAATGATTTCCACAGGGAGTTGAGTGCTTCAGCCTCACTTTGTTTTGTGCCCAGGAGGTTCTGGGCGGACTCTAGTTGTGTCTCTAGTCCTTCCGCCAACGCCCTACAGGAGGTCCTTGAGTCAGAACCCACATCCTTCAAATGGCACTGAGCTTTACTGATGAGTGCATCAAGGGCTGTAGCTTGGGATTCCAATTGTTTAATGTCCGGTGTCACATCGCCCAGCTCCTTATCCAGCAACTCCGTCTTCACCTTGTCCCAGTTACTTGCCATCTCAACAGTCTTTCTAATCCTGTGAAGCACATTTCCTGCAACTCTGTGGGTTTCCAGGAAAGATGCCAGTTGTTTGAGGACCTCTTTCCTTCGCTCAACAACCTGATTAGCCTCCTGGAAAAGTTGAAAGCACTCCTCGGTCTTGCCGTGGAGAAACTGATCCTGTGGTTCGCACATGGAGCACAACTGGTCCACCTGGTCCTTCAGGCTTTGCTGCTCAGCACACTGCTGCTCAACGGCTCCTGCCTGGTCCTGCACATCGAGATAATGGGACAAGAGTTACAAAGGGTTAACTCAAGAGGGCTGGAATACAAAGGGGTGGAAGTTATGCTACAACTGTACAGAACTCTGGTTAGACCTCATCTGGAGTAACTGCGTCCAGTTCTGGGCACCGCACCTCAGGAAGGATAGATTGGCCTTGGAGGGGGTGCAGCACAGATTCACCAGAATGATACCGGGGCTAAAATGGGTTAAATTATGAGGACAGGTTGCACAGACTAGGCTTGTATTCCCTTGCATTTGAAAGATTAAGAGGCAATCTAATTGAGGTGCTTAAGATGATTAAAGGATTTGATAGGAGAAACCGTTCAGCCCCCCAAGTCTGTTCTGCCATTCAATTAGATCTTGGCTGATTTGTATCTTAATTGTATCTTCCCACCTTGGTTCTGTAACCCTAACAAAAATCTATCAATTGCAGTTTTGACATTTCAATTGACCCAGCCTCAACAGCTTTTTGGGGGAGAGTTTTCCAGATTTCCACTACCCTTTGTGTGAAGAAGTGCTTCCTGACATCACCCCTGAAAGGCCTAGCTCTAATTTTAAGGTTATGCCCCCTTTGTTCTGGATTCCCCCACCAGAGGGAATAGTTTCTCTTTATCTACCCTATCAAACCCTCTAATCATCTTAAACACCCCTTATTCTTCTATACTCGAGGAATACAAGCCTGGAAGATTAGGAGTGTTATTCTGGGCCCCACTTGGAAAGTATCAGCCTGCCCTGCTCTGGACTCCCACCCTTTCCCTCCTGAAATCCCCTCCCCACCACTTACCTGCAAGCAGGCGAGCTCCCGGCAGTCGCTCTGTGACCTCCTCCTGCCCGTTCCATGTGGAAGTGGACCAATTGTATTCAAATGAAGCCTGGCAGTAAAAACGGCCCAGGCCTAAACTTAGGCCAGCGAGTGCGTTTCACTCACGTTCCCCCCCCTCCCCCGCCTACCCCAATCACCTGCCTGAATCTCGCGCCAAGTTAAAATCGACCACATAGACTAAAAATACATTTTTGTTGAGTTGCAAAGCACATAAGTGTGGACTAAATCTTTCTTTTTCCACAATCCCACTGCATTTTGTTCAGTTGATTTGCTTCTCTGCCAGTTGAAAGACCTCTTAATAATTGTGACAGTGAAACTCCCCCGGTCACTGAGGTTATCCGTCGCTAACTCAGAACCTGTTCCCAGACTTGGCAGCAATCACGCCGGAAGTATTGGTTTTCGAGTGCTGAGCTGCTGTATTACAATCAGTACACACTCCATTAGGAAATTTTGTTGCCTGTGAAAGATCATTTCATTTAGTGGTAGGTGTAAAGTCTGTGGGTTGTACACTTAATAACAACACAGACTTCAGGAATAACAAACAAACAAGTCTTTACTATTCGAAGGTCAGGGCGAATCTGCCCCAGCAATCCTGCCACAACACTTATATACTGGTGTGGTCACTGTCGGTATTACAGTATACAGAAGCCAAACAAGTAGTGCCACACCTAAAGTAGTTCTCTTAAAGGTGAACGGTTACATACAATAGTTTCCTTAAAGGTAGACGGGTACATACACTACAATCCTCCCTTTTTAGCTTATTACTTACAGAGTCCCATTAACATACATATCTTCAACTTCATATAATCACTTTACAGGTATAATCTCGGTGGGAAACAGTTCACAAAGTCAGTCTCTGCGGGAACAGTTCACAGATTCAGTCTCCGATCTTGACTTGGTCCGAACAACATCTCTTTGGTGTAGCCGGTTCACATGGATAGTGTGACTCCTCCATAGCCTTTTCCTTGACGTAACAGCTTGAACTTTCGTCCTGTTGAACCGGCAGTGCCGACTTTTATAACCAACTGGCTGTCTTGATAATTTCCCACTTTTCAACTAATTTAGCTCCTTTCGTAGGTCCCCTCCTGAGCTGGTAGAAGTGATAATATTTTAGATAGTTATTGTCTTCTGCCTCTTCTTTTTCTTTTCTGCCTTTTTGAGACTCTCGGGGCTCCTTTCTCGGCTGCCAGCTGTAGCGCCACCAACTCTCTATGTTCCTTAGACCTTAAGTGTTTCATCCTGATTTCAGCACTTTGGGAGTTTTCCTCACAAACTGGGCAGACCAGATCCTCGTAATATTCAGTGTCACTCAACAGGTCATGGTAATATTCGGGGTCGTCCTGAGTTAGGCCAGCGAGAGGGCCTTCTACTTCCTCCTTACCCATCTGGACGTTAGCCGACTGTGGTTCCTTCCCTAGACATCTTTTTTGAAAAGACTTCCTCATACATTCATATTCATCACGCTCTTCCTGGGTTGTCTGCCATTCCTTCACTACTGTCCTCATTTGTGAGTTCAATACCTTCCCTTCCATCGGGGATTGCGTTATCCGGCTATTTACTCCTTCTACTGGAGTAGCTGTTTCCCCATTCTTCTGTTCAATTTGACGTAATTCAGCGTCCTTTTGGCATCCTTGTAAAAGCTGTGTTGCCACCTCAGCTATCTCCATCCCTTTTGGAAGCTCCGAATTCCTTCCCTTTGAAGCCTGAAGCTCGTGTTCCCCTTGTGGAGTCTTGTCACTCCGCCTGTGAAGGAGTTGGCTGGTCGTTAACTCTTCCCCGGGGACACTGTGGATCAGCTTCTTCTCTATTTCATCCACCTTTCCCTCTGGTGCTTGGGTTTTAAGCGCTCGAAGAAGTTGCGCCTTGATGCTCTCTAGCTCCAGTTCAGGGGCCATTCTTCCAGTCTCTGTTTCTCTTCCAGTTGCCTTTCCTTCCACTGCCCGGATTCCCAGTTGACTATGTTCTTCAAGTTGTTGAACCCTGGTCATTTCCGCCTCATATTTGTCTTGGGTTTCCTTCAGTACTTTTATGAGTTCTTGAACCTCTTGGATTCCATGTTCTGCCATGTCTTCCACCTCCAATTTTTCATCGATGGATGGAATCTCTACCGATGAGTCTGTCTTGGCCTGGAGCTCCTCAAACATTTCCTGCATCCTTTGGACTTCTTGCTCATGTTCAACCTTTAGTTGCTCATATGCTTTCACTAAAACTAGCTTTTCGGAGGTTGCCGAGTTAACCCCCTCCAGAATTGTAGCCTGGGCCTGTTCATACTGTTCTTTCAACTTCTTACACTCTGCTTGTAAGGAGTCGTAGAGAGGAACTGGGATAAAATCCTGGCTGCCTGAAGATTCCTCTTCATTTGTTTTGTTCTGCAAATATTCTAACTCTTGAACAGCATCAGGGAGATGTGATCGATACTTAGCCATGATGGCCCTATGGTCACTCTCAGCTTGAGCTAGCAGCCTCTGTTGTCTTTCCAGGTTTTCCCATTCGGTGTCCCAGAATTGTTCCATTGTTTTCATCTCTTGTACGAGACGGTAACTCAACTGTTCTAATTGTTGTTGTATTTTGCGATACGTTTGAGTCCGGGCTCTGTGTGCTTCCGTCGTGGATAAGTCCTTAACTTGGACAGGCTCAGAATTCTCTGTCAACCTGGAGTTCTGCTCTGAAGCTTTATCCTTCTCGGTAGCATAAGCCTTTATGCCTGTCTTCGTTTTCTCCACCATAGTCGGCAAGTCCATTTCAGCCTTGTCTTCCATATTTGAGTTAGTCTTATCGTCATCCGTTCCAGAATCTGAGCTGATTGCTCGTACCGAGTCCTCACTCGTGATGGCTTTTAGATAGTGCCATTCCATGTCTATTTTCTTAATCCACTCCCGTCCTAGAAGTGGTGGTCCTCCCTCAGGTAATACGTACAAGTTCATTCTTGGGTGTTCTTTACCCCTCTCTCTCACCTTGACTCTTATCTTCCCCATGGGGTATACTTTATGCCCCGTGTATGTCTGTAATACGAACTTGGTATTCCTTAAGGGTATGTGAGAGAATAGCCGGTGGTAGTCCCTTCGATTGATGACTGATAGAGCTGATCCAGTGTCCAACTCCATTCTTACTTGGACTCCAGCTATTCTTAGCATGACCAAGATAGTTTGTAGATCAGCTTCCCTCCCCACATTGTGAATTCTCAGACTACCCAGCTCCTGGTTGTTTGGGTCTGAGTCTGAATTCTGTTCGTCTGAACTCTTCTCAGCCACCTTGTGTACCTTGCTGTACTTTTCTTGTGGTGGCTTCCTTTGGTTGTTGGTCTTCTTCCCTGACCGGCATACCTTTGCGATGTGACCCAGTTTGCCACATTTCCTACATTCTTGGTTCTTAAACCAGCATTGATTCTGGTCGTGCGTTGTCTTCCCACAACGATAGCATTTTGTTGTATTCGAGGTAATTTGGTCCACCCCGAGTGCCGCCGCCTTCAGCTGCATTTCTGCCGTTCCTTTCGCTGCGGTTTCGTGCGATGCAGCTATAAGAACAGCCCTGTCTAGTGTGAGGTCGTTCTCTTCCAGTAGTCGCTTTTGCGTCCCTTCTTTGGACAATCCACATACGAACTTGTCTCGCAGTGCCTCTGTCAGATTCCCTCCGAACTGGCAGTATTTCGCCAGCCTACGCAGTTCGACCAAGTATTCCGCGTTACTTTCGTCTTTCCTCTGCGTTCTTGCATAGAATTTGAAACGTTCAGCCAGCATCAACGGTGTGGGGTTCAAGTGGTCCTTCAGCACAGCCACAATCTCTTCGAAAGTCTGATCCGCCGGTTTATCTGGTGCTATTAGATGCTTCAAGAGCCCGTATGTTTTTGCCCCCATCGAGTTTAGCAATGTTATCGCCTTGTCGTCTTCCTCTATTTTGTTGGCTTCACAATAAATCTCTATGCGTTCCACGTACGTGGCCCAGTCTTCTATCTCAGAATTAAAATCGTTAATATTCCCTCGCTTAGGCATCTTTCTTTCCTTGGAAGCAGCACAAGTATTTCTTTAAGTATTCTTATTTATTTGTTTATTTCTAAGATGGCGGTTTTTCCCGCGAAAATGGCGGTTTCCCGCTCTTTCCTTCTCTCTCCGCCCACTTCAATGGCAGTTAAGATGGCGGTTTTCCCGCGAAAATGGCGGTTTCCCGCTCTTTCCTTCTCTCCCCGCCCACTTCAATGGCGGTTTCCCGCTTCTGTCGTCTTCTCCGCCTAATGGCGGCTTCCCGCGTTTCTTCCCTGGTGGAAGGGGTACGCTTTCCCCACAGTGGACAGGTTCAGCCGCTGGCTGGCTTCCGCACAGCTCCCCTTACTCGGCTCTGTCTTTCTCTCCCGCTCGCACGGCTCTACCGGCGCTGGGTACACCCCGTTCACGGATAACAGTTCAGCCGCTGGACTGGCTCTCGCGCAGTCTCTCTCCCCTTGCTCGGCTCTGTCTCTCTCTCCCGCTCGCACGGCTCTACCGGCGCTGGGTACACCCCGTTCACGGATAACAGTTCAGCCGCTGGACTGGCTCTCGCGCAGTCTCTCTCCCCTTGCTCGGCTCTGTCTCTCTCTCCCACACGTTCGGCTCTACCGGCGCTGGGTACCCCATTGGCGGAGAACAGTTCAGCCGCTGGACTGGCTCTCACGCAGTCCCTCTCCCCTTGCTCAGCTCCGTCTCTCTCCCACACGTTCGGCTCTACCGGCGCTGGGTACCCCGTTGGTGGAGAACAGTTCAGCCGCTGGACTGGCTCTCGCGCAGCCTCCTTTGGTCGGCTCTGCCTCTCCCACACGCTCGGCTCCCGTTCGCCTCCCAGCCCTCATGCAGTCCGGTGCTTCCCTCCCTGGCTGCGGCTGAGTTTCTCTCTTCCCGCGCCTGCTCCCGGTCTCAGCGCTTCGTGGCTTCGGTCGCTGCCCGGCTTTTCCCGCCGATCGCGGTCCGGCTATCTCACGACGCCGTTGGACCCGACTTCCTGACCAGCTCTGCTCCCCCTCGACCGTGGTCGAGTGCACAGCCCTTATCCTCCGGATTTCGTTACACTTTCCCCTACTCACAGTCTCCGCGGCCGCCTTGTTTCCTGCTGATCGGCTCACTCCGCACCGTGGTAGAAGGATAGTCAGTGCCTGTTGCTGCTGGAAGCTTTTGTTGCTAAGTCTTCTTCCTTTCTATTGCTGCAGCCTTGTGTTTTCTCCCAGCATAACGACGAGGGCTGTTGCCTCTCTTCGACGCTCTTTAGTTGCTTTGGTAGTCTTGCCGCAGGGTACGATCGGACTCGTCGCCACTGTAAAGTCTGTGGGTTGTACGGTTAATAACGACACAGACTTCAGGAATAACAAACAAACAGGTCTTTACTATTCGAAGGTCAGGGCGAATCTGCCCCAGCAATCCTGCCACAACACTTATATACTGGTGTGGTCACTGTCGGTATTACAGTATACAGAAGCCAAACAAGTAGTGCCACACCTAAAGTAGTTCTCTTAAAGGTGAACGGTTACATACAATAGTTTCCTTAAAGGTAGACGGGTACATACACTACAGTAGGCAAGCTTACTCAGCAATGAACTGGCAAGTGAATTAGAAACAGTCTCACAAGGATCTGGCCAGCATTGTCTTACTTATTACAACTCATGTGGGTTTCAATTTTTTGTAAACGTTAGTTTCAGGCTTGAAAGTTGTACGTGCTGAGGTGGGGAAGGGAGAATAGAGGATGTCTTAATTTCGCCCCGTCATTGGCACCAAAGGTAGAATAGCTAATGTATGTTCTCCTACCAGTCGGGTGATAGGTCATCAGGTGTTATTTTCAGTGGGAAATAAGAAAAAAAAAGAACTAGCAGGTGATGCAGCAACATTCCACAACCTCAGGACCACCCAAGGCGTTTCTCAGCCAAAGAAGTACTTTTGAAGTGGAGTCACTGTTGTAATGTAGGAAACACGGCAGCCAATTTGCACACAGCAAGATCCCACAAACAGCAATCTGATAATGGCCAGACCATCTGTTTTTAAGTGTTGGTTGAGGGATAAATATTGCTCAGGAAACCAGGGAGAATTCTCCTGGTCTACTTCGAAATAGTGCCATGGGATCGTTTACATCCATCTGAGAGGTCCCACATGGCAGATTGGTCAGAAAAGTAGAAGCCCATGGATCCAAGGGAAAGTGGCAAGTTGAATCCAAAATTGGCTCAGTGGCAGTAAGCAAAGTGTAATGGTCGACGGGTGTTTTTGTGACTGGAAGGCTGTTTCCAGTGGGGTTCCGCAGGGCTCAGTACTCGGTCCCTTGCTTTTTGTGGTATATATCAATGACTTAGACTTCAATGTAGGGGGTATGATTAAGAAGTTTGCAGTTGATACAAAAATTGGCCGTGTGGTTGATAGTGAGGAAGAAAATTGTAGACTGCAGGAAGATATCAATGGACTGGTCAGGTGGGCAGAAAAGTGGCAAATGGAATTCAATCCGGAGAAATGTGAGGTAATGCATTTGGGGAGGGCTAACAAGGCAAGGGAATACACAATAAATGGTAGGATACTGGGAAGTGTAGAGGAACAGAGGGACTTTGGAGTGCATGTCCACCGATCCCTGAAGGTAGATTAGTGGTTAAGAAGGGGTACTTTCCTTTATTAACTGAGGCATCGAATATGAGAGCAGGGAGGTTATGCTTGAACTGTATAAAACACTAGTTAGACCTCAGCTAGAGTACTGAATACAGTTCTGGTCACCACATTACAGGGAAGATGTGATTGCACTAGAGAGGTTACAGAGGAGATTTATGAGGATGTTGCCAGGACTGGAGAAATTTAGCTATGAGGAAAGATTGGATAGGCCGGGGTTGTTTTCTTTGGAACAGAGGAGGCTGAGGGTAGATTTAATTGAGGTGTATAAAATTATGAGGGGCCTAGATAGAGTGGATAGGAAGGACCTATTTCCCTTAACAGAGAGGTCAATAACCAGGGGGCACCAATTTAAAGTAATTGGTAGAAGGATTAGAGGGGAGTTGAGGAGAATTTTTTTGCCCAGAGGGTGGTGGGGGTCTGAAACTCACTGTCTGAAAGGGTGGTAGAGGCAGAAACCCTCATCACATTTAAAAAGTACTTGGGATATGCACTTGAAGTACCATAACCTACAAGAGAGAGAAAAAGAGTTAACATTTCAGGTCAACTGATTCTGATTAAAGGTCATCGACCTGAAACGTTAACTCTGTTTCTCTCTCCACAGATGCTGCCTGACCTGCTGAGTATTTCCAGCATTTTCTGTTTTTATTTCAGATTTCCAGTATCCACAGTATTTTGCTTTTGTTTTCTAATTATGTTACTTAACTAATTACTAGACCTGATAGAGAAGTTCAAAATTATGAGGGGCTTAGATAAGATAGTAGGGGAAAAATACTATTTCCATTGATGGAAAAGAAAATGGGGCAGGGGTAAATCGGGCTGCCAATTCACAATCGCCCACTTTGCACTAAGACCCATTTCACCTCATTTGTTTTTTTAAAATAGGGACCTGCGGAGTTTTACCTTTATGTGATTCAAAGCAGGCTGCAGATCTGTAGAACTGATCTCGGAGGTTGACAGTAGGCCACTTAGAAAGCGGTCAACCCAGAAAGAAAATCTTAACAAACATTCATCAAACTGCTGGTGCTTTTCATTTGCCTCCTCAAAGAAACGAATCCTGTGGAACAAAAGCAGTATTACATAATTAGTACTCAGGGTTGGAATATTTCTGCTCCCCTGTTTGTTTAGTGAGCCACATTGGTGTGGAAGTGAAGTCACGTATCGGCCAGACCGGGTAAGGATGGCAGATTTCCTTCCCTAAAGGACATCAGTGAACCAGTTGGGTTTTTACGACAATCCGATAGTTTCATGGTCACTTTTACTAATGTTCTCAAACTGCCATGGTGAGATTTGAATCACGTTCTTACTAGATAACTAGTCCAGGCCTCTGAATTACTAGTTCAGTAACATAACCATTACACTACTACACTGCCAATATGATGGGGTTAAGTTAGTATCAGCCTTAGAATAAAAACGTGACCTCTGAAGGTCAGCTGAAAAATTAATGATGCAGAAACAGTAATTTCATGCAGTCCCGCATAAGAGATTAGCGTGCAAAGTTAAAGCACATGGGATTGGGGGTAAGGTACTGACTTGGATAGAAAACCGGTTGGCAGACAGGAAGCAAAGAGTTGAAATAAACGGGTCTTTTTCTGAGTGGAAGGCAGTGTCTAGTGGGGTACCGCAGGGTTTGGTGCTAGGAACCCAGTTATTCACAATATATATTAATGATCTAGACGAGGGAACTAGATGTAATATCTCCAAGTTTGCAGACGAAACAAAGCTGGGTGGGCGTGTGTGCTGTGAGGAGGATGCAGAGAAACTCCAGTACGATTTGAACAGGTTGGGCGATTGGGCAGATGCATGGCAGATGCAGTATAATGTGGATAAATGCGAGGTTATCCACTTTGGTGGCAAAAAAAGGAAGGCAGATTATTATCTGAACGGCAATAGATTGAGAAAAGGGGAAGTGCAACAAGACCTGGGTGTCCTTGTGCACCAGTCACTGAAGGTAAGCATGCAGGTGCAGCAGGCGGTTAAGGCGGCAAATGGTATGCTGGCCTTCATAGCGAGAGGATTCAAGTACAGGAGCAAAGATGTCTTGCTGCAGTTGTACAGGGCCTTGGTGAGACCACACTTTGAGTATTGTGTGCAGTTTTGGTCACCTTATCTGAGGAAGGATGTTCTTACCATGGAGGGAGTGCAGCGAAGATTCACCAGACTGATACCTGGGATGGCAGGAATGACGTATGAAGAGAGATTGGGTCGATTAGGCTTATATTTGCTAGAGTTTAGAAGAATGAGAGGGGATCTCATTGAAACTTATAACATTCTAACAGGACTAGACAGACTAGATGCAGGAAGGCTGTTCCCGATGGCGGGGGAGTCCAGAACCAGGGGTCACAGTCTAAGGATAAGGGGTAAGCCATTTAGGACTGGGATGAGGAGGAATTTCTTCACCCAGAGAGTGGTGAACCTGTGGAATTCTCTACCACAGAAGACAGTTGAGGCCAATTCATTAAATATATTCAAGAAGGAGTTAGATATATTTCTTAAGGCTAAGGGGATCAAGGGATATGGGGAGAAAGCAGGGACAGGGTACTGAATTTGGATGATCAGCCATGATCACATTGAATGGTGGAGCAGGCTCGAGAGGCCGAATGGCCTACTCCTGCTCCTATCTTCTATGTTTCTATGTTTCTATTCAAAAACAAAAGGTTAAAGAGTGTTTCAATTAATCTCACCGTTTTTTGATGGTGTGGGACAGACTCTGCCACCTCTTATCCAGCTGTTGCAAATTTGCTTTCATTGCCTTCAAACTCTCTTCTGAGGTGGTTGGGTACAAGGCCTTGCTCTGCATCACAAGACCCCTGTAGGCTGTCTCCTGGGACATAACCTCAGTCTGCAAGTCCTGTGGAGATGATGAGAAACAGAGTACACCTGTCAGCAATGTTTCCTCTAATTTTTTTCGAGCACAGTCCCTTTAAATTTGCCACATAGCCGCTGTGTGCAGTATCTTTCCCAGTGGCAACAGTTGGTGAGCATCCTGCGCGAGACCTCCCGATCGATGAGCAGCCGCGCTCCCCCGCGCCACACACCTTAGGGGAAACGTTGCCTGTCAGTATTCCACAGGAACACATGTCACACCTACTTAACTGTCCCTAAGAACCACAGACGCTGAGAGCACAGAAAGAGCCAATTCAGACCATGGTGTCTGTGCCAGCTGTTTGCTAGAGCTATCGAACACTAGAACTTGAAACACTGCTGCTGAACCCCTTTCAGGAGATGTACAGCTCAGGGAGAATGATGAGGACAATGACTCTGCCTTAATCACATTTATCCAAAATTACAGCAACACGGATCCAGCCTCTGAGTCAGAAGGTTGTGGGTTCGAGCCCCACTCCAGAGACTTGAGCGCATAATCCGGGCTGGCACTCCAGTGCAGTACTGAGGGAGCGCAGCACTCTCCGAGGTGCAATCTTTCGGATGAGACATTAAACCAAGGCCCTGTTTTCCCTCTCAGGTGCATATAAAAGATCCCATGGCACTATTTTGAAGAGGAGCAGGGGGAGTTGTCCCTGGTATTCTAGCCAATATTTATCCCTCAATCAATATCACAAAAATGGATTATCAGGTCATTATCCCATTGCTGTTTGTGGGACCTTGCTGTGTGCAAATTAGCTGCCATGTTTCCTACATTACAACATTGACTATACTTCAAAAGTACTTCATTGGCTGTAAAACGCTTTGGGACAACCTGAGGTCATGAAATGCAAGTTTTATTTTTTTTAACTGGTTGAGTAGTTCTTAATGCTGCTCCTCTTGGGAATCAAAACAAGATAACTACAGGTGGACTTCATCAGGATTTAAATACAACTGATTCTCACTCTCCTAACAAAAGCAAACAGTGTATGCCAAGGCACTGGAAGGATGGTTCTTCAGTGAGAGAATGAACGATGATGACTTTAGAAGCTGAATGACCTCTTGCTAGGACAAAGGGTCAACTTATGCTGGCTGCTCGGTTCGTGATGGGGGTGAGCATTTGATTTGTTGATAAGGTGGTCAGCGGTGACAGATGCTCTGAATTTGAGAGCTGCAGTATAGCTGTGTTCTGGCTTTTTGTTTAGATCACCAGTTCATTGTGCAATTCTAGGTCTCTGCACATCGCTTACTTTGTAAACACTGCAGCAGTGCTTGGATTTTACCTTCAGGTTCTGCACTTCATTTTGCAGTTTGGCTCGGTCAGAAGAAAGGTAGGGGGACCATGAGCTCGTAATTGCTTCATGTCTTTCAAGCCAAGAGCCAAAGTTGCTCAGGTCCTTCTCATACCTGGTTACAAAAAAATATAGAGCTTTATGAACCAAAAAGCAGCAAACTATATATCCCAAAATGTTCAGATTGTACACAATAATGTCACTGTCAATTCAACAATGAGGAATAAATCCCCCATAGTTGCAGCTTGCAATAGAATCATAGAATCTTACAGCATAGAGCGAGACCATTCAGCCCCACGTGCCTGTGCCGGCTCTTTGAAAGAGCTCTCCAATTAGTCCCACTCCCCTGCTCTGTCCCCATAACCCTGCAAATTTTTCCTTTTCAAGTATTTATCCAATTCCCTTTTGAAAGTCACTATTGAATCTGCTTCCACCACCCTTTCAGGCAGTGTATTCCAGATCATAAACACTCACTGCGTAAAACAAATTCTCCTCGTGTCACCTCTGGTTCTTTTGCCAATTATCTTAAAAATGTGTCCTCTGGTTACTGACCCCCCCTGCCAGTGGAAACAGATTCTCCTTATTTATTCTATCAAAATCCTTCATATGTCTTATATGAACTGATTTAATTTGGACCCATGTCCATTATATTGGTTTCATATAGTTTAATCACCTCTCAATCTATGACAGTACCAAGCTTAGGTTAAGCTAAAAATTAATGGGAAGCAACACCACCTAACCACAGGATGTGGCTCAGAGATGTACGGCCAAGTGAGTTCACTTCACAATCTAGCTACAGGTTCATAACATTGGATTATTTCCAATCTGACAGCCTGTTACAAAGCTCTTGGCCCAGCTGTCCAGTGGAATGCCTCAATACTTCACTGTTCCACCTTTAGGTTGGGTAAAATAACCTTGGCTTCTTTTCAGCCCCATCCAACATACAAGGGCTCCTTCTGCTGGTCAACTAGAGAGCAGCGTGGGGATGATACTGGATAAATAAGCTTCCTAGCCCACCTGCTTCTTTCTTCCTCACTCCCCTTCGCCCCCCCAAAAAAGAAATAAAACATCATCTGGGTTGGAAGGAGTCATGAAACAGAGCACATCGAGTCTTCTGCTTTGATAGATGGCCAGAAGATCCATCTCTGGAAACCCCAGATGATGTCTGCGATGTTGGATTGGAGGCTAATCAAGTGAGTATGGAGTATCTGTGCTAAGGGCTACCATTAGTACTGACTGTGCTCTTGACAAGGAGGAAAGGGAATCTAATGTTGGAGGCACTTTTGACAGAGTGCTGCAAGGGAAGTGGAGCAAACATGGCCCCACTCTACATGGTGATGCACTTCGCATCGCATGTCCACAAATGCATTTCCTGACCATGGAATCAAGTATTGGAGCATCAGCCGCAGAGCTAACAGCTCCAAACGATTGATATATCGGTAGGTCTCTCGGCTACAGGCACCTTGCTCAATGGAAACCACGGCCACCAGACTGAACCGAGCCCAAACAAACACAGATCTTTTGGGACCTCCCACCGCCCCCACAATCCCCAGTCAAAACAACTCCTGTTAAAACCTTATCCTTTGGAACATCAGAGTGTTTAAAAAGCACTGGATTTGTAACTGGTTTTGTAGGGTCGCAAATACAACCGCCAAACCAGGCCCCAGGATTCGTAATTAGCGTTCCATCAAGACTCTGCATCTCACTGCAAGAGTGGAGGGCTTGAATGGATTTTCTTCAGATCATTTGATGGAGGTGAGACTTTAGACAGGGCGACTTAGCACCTATAAAGAAAGAGTACCTGGGATTTCCTCAGACACATGAGAGTTTGGCAGAATCGTGAGAGGATGTTCAAATGGCTCATTGAATCATAGAATCATACAGCACAGAAGGACGCCTTCGGCCCATCATGCCTATGCTTGCTCTTTGAAAGAGCTATCCAAATAGTCCTGCTCCCCTGCTCTTTTCCCATGGCCCTGCAAACTTTTTCTTTTCTAGTACTTATCCAATCCCCTTTTTAAAGTTATTATTGACTCTGCTTCCACCGCCCTTTCAGGCAGTACATTCCAAATCATAACAACTCACTGCAGAAAAAAAATTCTCCTCCTTCTCCTCCCTGGTTCTTTTGCCAATGATCTTAAACCTGTGTCCTCTGGTTGCTGACCCACCGGCCAGTGGAAACAGTTTCTCCCCATCTACTCTATCAAAACCCTTCATGAGTCAGTCATTTTTTAGCAGTGCCTTCAGGAGGGAAGGGCAGGAAACAGAGAGAAAGACCCCAAGCTGACAGGTGGACCACACAACTACGAAACTGCCACCTGGCAACAGCACTCTGTAGGTTGAAGATTTTTCAGTGAACACATTTGGCACATCCGTGGTGTGTGTGTATAACCTACGTGGGTAGTTCCGCACGGAAGCTCTAACAATGAAATGCAATGAGAGTTTGGCAGGGTTACGTACTTCTGCCAGAGAGACAGCAGGTTCTCCAGCACCGCCTGTCCTTCCTTGGCCTGATCTTGCACCCCCTCGTACTTTTGCTGCAGAGCGCTCAGCTCCTGAACAGCTTTGTCCTTGTTGCTGACTCTGCGGGCACTTGTCATGAGTGACGCCATTGGGTTTTTTATCTGTTCAATGATCTGAGAGAGCTCCTGTAGAGTGAGGGAGGGGGAAAACCAATTTGATTAAAAACAATAGCATCTTGCATGGATTGCGCATTTTTCATGGACACTTCTATCTACAGAATTCAGCACAGAATTGATCTTAATACAAAAAACACCAGAAGAAGGCAAAGCATGAAATCTGAGGTAACTTTGCAAGCAAAAAGATTTGCAGAAAGCAAAAACACCATGGCAGTCAATGTCAAGGAAAACCAGGCTCTTCACCCGTTTTACGCCATCACTGAAAGTTAAAATCGCACCCCAATTCATTGGCTGATGTATTGTAATGTACAGTAAGAAAGCCAAATATAGACAGAACCAAAGCGAAAATCAGCACGCAGGGAAATGACTCAGAGCAGGCCTTTATACGTTGTCATGTATTACAGCAGTTGCACCTTTTATTGATGTATGAAGACAGGCTTTTAAACAACTAGCAACTTATGGAAGGACTGTAACATTATTCAAGGGCTGAGGGAGATTGTGAATAAAAGTGCTGCATTTTAAAAATACGTTACCAAAAAGATTCTGCTTGAATACACTCGGCACAGTTAGAGGGTAGATCATAAAGAAAGAGAAGTGCCAATGAGAAGATATAACTGAAGTTTAATATTGGTCTTCGCTAGAAAAGAAACACACCCTCAACTATATGGATAGTAAAGAGCTGCTCCTCCATTTAACATGTCGGGATTTATTTATGCATCTGTGATACGTGATTTACCTGTAGTGGATAAGGAAAGTATTTTTTTAAATATATATATATATATATATATATATATTTTTCAGAAACCAATCAAAAAAGCATTTGCTTCACTAACTCTGGGGAGATCTCTTACAAACTTCGTTCCAAATTCTTTCGTTGGACACCTGCATCCTTCCCTCACTTCCACATCTCAGCAACCGTCCCCCAACAACTACTTAACTCCCTGACTCACTGTGAGCCATGCCACAAGACGCTATGAAAATGTACATCCATACCAGGTGTGCCTGTAACACTCGGTCAGCCTCGGCTGCTGAGCAGCATTTATTGGTCGCGCCTTTCAATGTAGTCTCCATGTCAATCAGTGTCTGTTGGATCTACAAAGAAATAATAAAATAAATCGCTTGTCCATTATCACTGAGAAACTTTTACTTTAGATTGAACAAGGCAAGATTTTAAGGATATATTTACAGAAGTAGGAGACTTTCTGTACACCTCCACCTCTCTGTGCACTTGCATACCTGCACCTTGACTGTGCAGGTGTGGAATGCATAATCAGTTCATTAATAGTGAACTAAAGAAAGCTTTCACATGCAAAAGTCAGTTTTATTTTTCTCACTTTAACCTGATGCTGATGAATCTGTTTTTGAAGGGTTAGGGTCAATGTTCCCCTTAATTTTATTTTGGGTGTGCGGTCCCTTTCAAAGTTTTACGCATGCGCGAAATTTCACATTTGAAAAGCTGGTCACGGGCCGTGCAGCTTAGAGGGAACATTGGGTAGGATCCCTCCAAGGGGAGCTAAAGATACCCAATTTCTACCAATATTAGTCTTTCACACACTGATTGAACCTGGTATAACCTTGAAATATCTTATTGCATCAGTACCTTTTTGAGGCCCTCTTCATACTTCTGTTGCAGTGAAACTCGGTTCCCCACTTTGCTGTCCACCTCCTGGGTGTGTTGATGGAGCTCTTCCCACTGCCTGGCTATTTGGGTCAACCGAACCTTGACACGGGCAATCTCACCAGAGGTGACGAACTGGGCCAGGTTCTGTGACTCCTCTTCCAAGCTTTTAATTTCTTTCGACTTACCGAGAACTGCGTCAAGAATATGCTATGAGTCAAGAACATAGATTGTTTGGTTGCTTTTCCAATTGTTCCTTGTAAGAGAATCCATAATTTGATGATTGTTATCTCTCATAGTCAGGTTTCAAAGTTTAAAGAGAACGTCACTGGAAGGGACAACCTTACCTTAACTTTGGAGAGTTTTTCATCCAGTGGGATAGACAAATCCTCCACATCATTCAGCTCTTTCTGTTTCTCTGTCATCCAGTGACCCAATGACTCAAACTTTGCTAAAAAGCTCTCCCACAGACTCTTGATCTCTTCCAGATGTTTCACACTGAAGCAAAGAGGAAATGCATGAATGAAATCAAGATAAATAAACCAAAATAAACCAGCATCTTGGTTCATCGCAGACCTCATCTTACCAGAATGCTCATCAGTTTCGCAGTCGAAAGATTAGTGCAGATAGGGAAACATGTGGAAGGCACAGTATCCAGAGGGTATGACAAGGAGGCAAAATGTTAAATCCCCCGGGTTAGGTATCATACAGGTCGATATTGGGTGGTGTTCGCTGATCTACATTGGCCCCCAGTCCCTGACACCTTGATTTTAAAATTCTCATCCTCATGTTCAAATCCATCCATGGCCGCGCCCCTCCCTATCTCTGTAACCTCCTCCAGTCCTACAACCCTCCAAGAACTTTGCGTTCCTCCAACTCTGGCCTCTTGTGCATTCCCCCCTTCCTTCACCCTACCATTGGCGGCAGTGCCTTCAGCCATCTAAGCTCTGGAATTCCCTCCTTAAATTTCTCCGTCTCTCTCCTCCTTTAAGATGCTCCTTAAAACCTACCTCTTTGATCAAGCTTTATGTCACCTGTCCTAATGTCTCCTTCTTTGCCTCGTCGTCAGTTTTTTGTCTGATTATGCTCCTGTGAAGCACCTTGGGACATTTTACTACATTACAGGTGCTAAATGCAAGTTGCTGTTGTTGAGTTAACTCCAGGATGTAAGAGGCACAAGGTCTGTTGAAGCGAGTAACCTGTGACACTGAAACCCATGCGAATATCCATGCCAGACCCAGAATTTGTAACAATCTCCTTAAAGACTACAGCCCATTAGCCATCAATCATCTCCTCTTTCCATTTTGCCTAGAGGTCTGAGTTGCTTTGCTGAATGCTCCATTATCACCTTCAAGGACGCAGTTGGATGATTGAGCTCTTTCATCGAACAGGACAAGCATTCAGCCAGGCTTGGGCGATGTACAAAAACAGAGCAACAGTGACATAATCGCCACGTTACATGCTGGTTCCATTGGACTGTGAGATTTGGGGAAACCACAGCACCGACGACGTGCTCAAAATATAACTCCATTGGCATGAGTCAGGTGGTATGTTTAATACCCCGGTCATATTACAGAACTGCTTCCACTTGAAGTGGTTCTGTAATATCTGCCAGTTGCCCTGCTGCCAAATCTGCCCCATTTTTACCGCAAATGGAATAGGCAACAGTGGGAACGCATGTGTGTTTGTGTGAGACTTGTGTGTGGACAGTCATACCAAAGGGACAAATGCCATTCCGATAAGATCCTGTGCCTGCAATTAGTGCAAGAGGGCAGAATCTTACTCCATGCTGGGAGAAGGTGTGCACAGACCAGTAATAACCTGGAACTTCGAACAATGGACTAAAATGGTAGATCTCCGTCTAGTGGACAATGCACTAAAATGATAGAGCTCCATCTAATGAACAATGGGTTAAAATGGTAGGTCTCCGTCATAGTGGACAATGGGCTAAAGTTGAAGAGCTCCGTTGAGTAGATAATGGGCTAAAATTGTACATCTCCATCATAGTGGACAATAGGCTAAAATGGCAGGTCTCCATCAGAGTGGGCAGTGGGCTAAAATGTTAGCCCTCCATCAATGTGCACAATAGAATGTCCATTGTTCTAAGTTTAATGCATACTGTGAACCTGGTAACTTATTCTCAGCAACACGCCCTGCAGAATGCAGACCTTGAGATCAATTTCACTATAATCGAAGGGCGATGGTCAGACAGCCAAGAGATTTATGACAGAAACTTTTTCTTTTACACAGAGGGCCGTGAGGCTGTGGGATGCATTACCGGAGTTAGTGATTGAAGTAGAGACCATGTTAACATTTAAGAATGGGTTAGATAGGTGGATGAAGGAAAAGGGGGAATAAAGGGATATGGGAACAGGGCGGGCACATGGAACTAGGACTACTGCTAGTTCCAACGAGGGTAAACTCCAACACGAACTGGTTGAGCCGGACAGCCTAAGCATTAATTTAATTAAAAATAACAGAAAGCATGATCACATACTCGTTCCTCAGGTTTTCCCGTAGGTTTTCAGCCTTCTCTCTCATCAGTCTGGTTTGTTGCTGCAAGGTGCGCTTACTCTTTGGACCAACTTTCATGTCTTCAGATTTCTGTAACAGGCCCTCAGCCTGGGCCACCTTGATTTTACTATCCCTGTAAAATGCCTGCACACACACAAGCAATGCAAGAACCGTCAGTAACTGGCAGACACTGCACATCAGAAGACATGGAATGTGCTTCAAGGCAGTAATGCATTGGGAACTTGAGATGACAATCATAACCTCAAGAGAGAGAAGGTCAAATGATTTAATATCATCATAATCCCAAGATGTATTACTGCTTTGGGAAACATTCCAGGGCATCTTACTCTGTGTTATACTTAGAAATATAGGTTTTCTATTTTCAGTACAATTTCACTTTCGGGTTGGAGCACACAATTTCAAGGCCATCTACTTATTTATTTAAGCTGGGTCAATAGATTTCTCCAGCGGACCTACCGAGAGTACAGCCCCCAGTCTGCGAGCAATTTACCTTTGTTTGTTCCAGCTCCGATCCAAGGCTTTCCAGGCTGCTGAAGGAACGATTGCGATCCACAGTCATTCCAGCACGACTCAGGAACTCCATCACTTCCCCCTTCTCCACCTCAAAACGCTGCCATTGAATGAGTGTCTCCTTTGGAACAAGGCAAAGCAATACATCAACTCCGCTCACTGTGATTGCCATCAGATCCTATGTTGGTACTGCTGAATGTTTTTTTTTGTAAGTACCATTCGCACCAAGCAAGTACCAGACAATGACCACCTCCCTTGACATTCAATGGCATTACCACTGTCGAATCCCCCACCATCAACATTCAGAGGGTCACCATTGATCTGAAACTTAACTGGGCCAGCCACATAAATACTGTGGCAACAAGAGCAGGTCAGAGGCTGGGTATTCTGTGGCAAGTGACTCACCTCCTGACTCCCCAAAGCCTTTCCCCCAACTACAAGACACAAGTCAGGAGTGTGATGGAACACTCTCCACTTGCCTGGATGAGTGCAGCTCCAACAGCACTCAAAAAGCTCGACACCATCCAGGACAAAGCTGCCCGATTGATCAGCATCCCATCCAATGGCTTAAACATTCACTCCCTCCACCACCGGCGTACCATGATTGCAGTGTGTACCATCTACAAGATGCACTGCAGCAACTCGCCAAGGCTTCTTCGACAGCATCTCTCAAACCTGCGACCTCTACCACCTAGAAGGACAAGGGCAGCAGGCGCATGGGAACACCATCACCTCCAAGTTCCCCTCCAAATCACACACTATCCTGACTGAGCAGTAATTCTGTGTCTGGGACTGGACTTTACCTCCAGTTCTCTCTCATGTTCATCCATTGTTTTCTCCATTGCGTTGAGGGCAGCCTCCTGGCTTTGCAATTCTTCCTGGGTGGACTTGGCCAGTTCAGCAGCAGCCTGTAACTTCCTCCCGCGAGCTAGCTGCTGCTGCACATCGAGTCTCTTTGCCATTAACTGTTTCACTTGTTGCTGCATATTCGTGGATTCAAAACAATTTTACTAGGATCGTGCAGATGTCCATTACAGCAAAAACAACAACAACTTGCATTTATATAGCGCCTTTAACATAGTAAAACGTCCCAAGGTTTTTCACTGGCGCGTCAGCAAACATAATTTCACATTGAGCTACATAAGGAGATATTAGGGCAGATGAAGGAAGTAGGTTTTAAGGAGCGTCCTAAAGGAGGAAAGAGAGGTAGAGAGGCGAAGAGGTTTAGGGAGGGAATTCCAGAGCGTAGGCCCGAGGGAGCTGAAGGTATGGCCAACCATGGAGGGGCAAAGGAAGTGGGGGATGGACAAGAGGCCAGAATTGGAGGAACGCAGAGATCTCGGAGTGTTGCAGGGCTGGAGGAGGTTACAGAGATAGGGAGGGGCGAGATCATCGAGAGATTTGAAAACAAGGATAAGAATTTTAAAATCGAGTCATTGCTGGACTGGGAGCCAGTGTAGGCCAGCGAGCACAGGAGTGAACCGTGAATGGGACTTGATACACATCAGGATACGAGCAGCAGAGCTTCGGATGAACTGAAGTTTACGGAGGGTGGAAGATGGGAGGCCGGCCAGGCGAGCGTTGGAATACTCGAGTCTCGAGGTAACAAAAGCCTGGATGAGGGTTTCAGCAGCAGATGGGTCGAGGCAGGGGCGGAGACGGGCGATATTTAAATCGTGTTCTATTTTTGTTTTGGAAATTATTAGATACACTGAGTAATGAATGGATCGGAGGCAGTCGCAAGACAATAAGAATGGGTCACATCGTATCGTAACTGTTAAGAATGAAACTCAAACCTCGAGAGAAATGGTTCCAGGCTCATTCATCACCAAAAGTTTATTGCTATATCAAATTTCCTAAGCTTGTTCATTCTGGTTGCAGCGTGTGTATGCACCTTCCCTGTCAGCCCTGGTTCACTCTCACCTCTGAGTCAGATGGCTGCGGGTTCAAGCCCCACTCTGGGCCCTGGGTGTACATTAGGGACTGTTGCATTGTCGAAGGGTCAGTACTGAGGGAGTGCTGCACTGTCGGAGGGGCAGTACTGAGGGAGTGCTGAATTGTCGGAGGGGCAGTACTGAGGGAGTGCTGCACTGTCGGAGGGGCAGTACCGAGGGAGTGCTGCACTGTCGGAGGGGCAGTACCGAGGGAGTGCTGCACTGTCGGAGGGGCAGTACCGAGGGAGTGCTGCACTGTCGGAGGGGCAGTACCGAGGGAGTGCTGCACTGTCGGAGGGGCAGTACCGAGGGAGTGCTGCACTGTCGGAGGGGCAGTACTGAGGGAGTGCTGCACTGTCGGAGGGGCAGTACTGAGGGAGTGCTGCACTGTCGGAGGGGCAGTACTGAGGGAGTGCTGCACTGTCGGAGAGGCAGTACTGAGGGAGCGCTGCACTGTCGGAGAGGCAATACTGAGGGAGTGGTGCACTGTCGGAGGGGCTGTAGTGATGGAGTGGTGCACTGTCGGAGGGGCTGTACTGAGGGAATGCTGCACTGTCGGAGGGGCAGTACTGAGGGAGTGCTGCACTGTCGGAGGAGCAGTACTGAGGGAGTGCTGCACTGTCGGAGGGGCAGTACTGAGGGAGTGCTGCACTGTCGGAGAGGCAATACTGAGGGAGTGGTGCACTGTCGGAGGGGCTGTAGTGATGGAGTGGTGCACTGTCGGAGGGGCAGTACTGAGGGAGTGCTGCACTGTCGGAGGGGCAGCACTGAGGGAGTGCTGCACTGTCGGAGAGGCAGTACTGAGGGAGTGCTGCACTGTCGGAGAGGCAATACTGAGGGAGTGGTGCACTGTCGGAGGGGCTGTAGTGATGGAGTGGTGCACTGTCGGAGGGGCTGTACTGAGGGAATGCTGCACTGTCGGAGGGGCAGTACTGAGGGAGTGCTGCACTGTCGGAGGAGCAGTACTGAGGGAGTGCTGCACTGTCGGAGGGGCAGTACTGAGGGAGTGCTGCACTGTCGGAGAGGCAATACTGAGGGAGTGGTGCACTGTCGGAGGGGCTGTAGTGATGGAGTGGTGCACTGTCGGAGGGGCTGTACTGAGGGAATGCTGCACTGTCGGAGAGGCAGTACTGAGGGAGTGGTGCACTGTCGGAGGGGCAGTACTGAGGGAGTGCTGCAGTGTCGGGTCGTCAGTCCTGAAAGGGTGATGCACTGTCGGAGGTGCCGGCTTTCTGATGAGATGTTAAAGCGTAGCCTTGTTTCCTCACTCAACCAACACTACCAAAACAGATTCACTGGCCGTCCATCTCATAAGAACATAAGAAATAGGAGCAAGAGTAGGCCATTTGGCCCTTCGAGCCTGCTCCGCCATTCAATAAGATCATGGCTAATCTCCCACCACATCTCCACTTTCCTGCACTATCCCCATATCCCTTGATTCCCTTAATATTCACAATTCTATCGATCTCTTGTCTTGAATATACTCAACGACTGAGCGACCACAGCTCTCTGGGGTAGAGAATTCCAAAGAAATTTCTCCTCATCTCAGTCCTAAATGGCCGACCCCTTATTCTGAGACTTTGGCCCCTAGTTCTGGACTCCCCAGCCAGGGGAAACATCCTCCCAGCATCTACCCTGTCAAGCCCTGTAAGAATTTTGTATGTTTCAATGAGATCACCTCTCATTCTTCTAAACTTGAGAGAATATAGGCCCAATCTACTAAATGTATCCTCATAGGACAATCACCCCATCCCAGGAATCAGTCTGGTGAACCTTCGTTGCACTCCCTCTATGGCAAGTATATCCTTCCTTAGGTAAGGAGGCCAAAACTGTACACAATACTCCAGGTGTGGTCTCGCCAGGGCTCTATATAATTGCATTAAGACGTCTTTACTCTTATACTCAAATCCTCTCATAATAAAGGCCAACATACAATTTGCTTTCCTAATTGCTTGCTGTACCTGCATGTTAACTTTCAGTGATTCGTGTACAAGGACACCCAGGTCCCTCTGAACACCAACATTTCCCAATCTCTCATTATTTAAAAAGTAGATAACTTCACATTTCTCCACATTATATTCTATTTGCCATGTTCTTGCCCACTCACTTAGCCTGTCTATATCCCCTTGAAGCCTCTTAGCATCCTCCTCACAACTTACATTCCCACCCAGCTTTGTATCATCAGCAAACTTGGATATATTACATTTGGTCCCCTCATCCAAATCATTGATATAGATTGTGAATAGCTGAGGCCCTCATCTTTGAATTTCACCCCCACTTTCTTGTTTGCCTACATTATAACAGTGACTGCACTTCAAAGGCAATTCATTCGCTGTTCCTGGTAATTCAGTCATTTTTTGTACAAAAAAAAATTGAACTGTCGAATAATTCAAATTAAGCAATGTAAATAACAGAGCAAAGTGGGAATTGAGTTTGAATTATCAGATAATCTGAATTAAACAGTGTAGTCTATAGACCAATTAGGCAACTGGGCAGACATATGAGGCAAGACATTTTTTTTTAAACTTGCATTTCTACAGTGCCTTTCATGACCTCAGGACGTCCCAAATCACTTTACAACCAATTAAGTACTTTGTGATATGCAGTCAACTTTGTAATATAGGAAAGGCGGCAGCCACTTTTGCTCACAGCAAGGTCCCACAAACAGCAATGAGATGAATAATCAGTTAGCCTGCCTTTTTTTTTTGGTGGCGTAGGTTGAGCGATAAATGTCGGCCGGGACGTTGGGAGAACTGCCCTGCTCTTCTTCGAATACTGCCTTACACACAGGTTGAGCACATGTGACAAAGATGTGTGACGAATTGGAATTAAATTAGGTGCAGGGAGACTTAGAAAAGGATCTGGAATAACTGGTGAGATGCGTCACTTTTAATGTGCAGGCAATGTGATGAAGTTAAAACATCCAATAGAATATTGTGATGTACACCCATAACACTGGAGTATTAGGGTGATTGCACAATGTAGAGCTCCCAGCAAGGAGCAGTGCTCAGTGGGAGTACATCTTGGGAAGTTGCAGGTGCCCAGCCCATGATCTTCCAACCATTAATTTTGATGAACAAAAAAACCACAGCTCTGTGTCAGTGACTTCCTGCAATGTCTCTATTTCGCAGCTCATAGAAAAAAGCCAGTCCCCCTTTATAAACAGTTGGCAGTGTGATTTTCTGACGCACTATTCGTTACTGAATGGCATGTGCGCCCCCTAACATGAATATAAGAGTCTGGTACTTCTGGTACTGGACGAGCACCTTAAAGGTCAGGAGTTCACAGCCTGGCAGGGCAAGCAGTGAAATCAGGTCGTTTGTAGACTGGCACCAGGATCAATGCTGGATTCTCGTTAAAAACCCACCTAGTTCACTAATGCCCTTCAGTGTAAAGAATCTGCCCTATGTGTAACTGCTCCACACTGACTCTTAATGGAATGGCCTAGCAAGCCGCTCAACTATACAAGCAATTGATAAAAAAAAGGCCCACCACCATCTGCTCAAGCCAACTAGGGATGGGCAATTAATGTGGCCTTGCCAGTGTGGCCCACATCCCCAGAAAGTAACATTTTGGGACACAGCATATGAGTAATTTGAGACATGACATGTGGCAAGTGTAGCATGATTGGGGGGAACAGGTGACTTTGGACCTATGGTTCCCAAAGCTCTCCACCACTGGGGTTTTCCTCACATCATGCCTGGGTCTGTTGTAGACTAATTGATGGAGATTGATTGCTATGATTAGTCAACAACTCCATTATCATTGCATTGTACGACTACCAGGATGGTAGACAGTGAACTAGATGGACTGTGGTCTTTTTCCATCTAGCAATTTATATGTTCCAAGAATAATAAAAAAAGAACTGTTTGTACTTCTCTACAAGTCCTGGGCAAAATAATTGGACACCTCTTCACGTGTGAACTCTGTACCTGATGATGCAGACGGAGTTGCTGTGCTTCTTCCAGACTCTCTGAATCCAGCATCCTCTCCCCCTCAGCCTGCATTTGCTTCTGGGAGTCAATAAGGTACTCCAAGGAACTCTTCACACCATCTCTGTGCTGGACACATTCGCCAACAGCTGACAGCACTTTATCTGACTGTGGAGAAACAGCGGGCGATTTAACACTGGATGAAATACGAGAGAGCCAACTGCCCCACTGCATGCACGTGATGTGGCCTCAAGAATAAAACCAAATTGGATTACACAAATGCTGATGCTGCGACTGGAAAATATTTTATTGGGCACACAAACGCTCTTATTCATTTACAGTTTGCATCTTTTTCGAGAGAGAGCCCCATTTTATGGAATGCAGAGCTTGACAAAGCAATGACATGCAAATGAATGTTAATGCAAGGTGGAACAGAAAAAAATCCAGATTTCAGTCCTCCCTTTCAGCTGTATACACCAAACCCATCTCAAAGTTGGGTAGAAATATACTCATTTTGCATGTTAATCCCATCAGCAGCAATGCTGGGGAAGTTGGTGAACTATAAACCAAACCCTTGGCACCGAAATAGCTAACTCAATTATATACTGCTTTGACAAGCAAGTACTTGGACTGCTTCCAGCTCTGCATGCACACAGTAAGGACACTTACTATGAAAAGGGTCATGTCACTCATCTTAGGGTTTCCCTTAAAACAACAGCTATCTGCTCTCCTGCCTCAATGGATGCTGAAAGACTCCCCTGCCTCTTGCCCCAAAAATAGCATTGGTTTGTACTATGTAAACATAGGAACAGGTGTAGGCCATTCAGCCCCTTGAGCCCATCCCATCATTCAATTAGATCATGGCTGATCTGTACCTCAACTCCATTTACCCGCCTTTGCTTCATATCCCTTGATACCCTGATCTAATAAAAATCTAGCGATCTCTGTCTTGACAGCTCCAATTGTCCCCCAGCATCCACAGCTTTTTGGGGGAGAGAGTTCCGGATTTCCACTACCCTTTATGTGAGAAACAGTTTCCTGACATCACCCCTAAAAGGCCGAGCTCTAATTTTAAGGATATGCCTCCTTGTTCTGGACTCCCCCGACAGAGGAAATAGTTTCTCTCTGTCTACCCTGTCAAATCCTTTAGTCATCTTAAACATCTCAATTAGCTCACCCTTTAATCGAGGCAATACAAACCTAGTCTATGCAACCTGTCCTCATATTTTAACCCTTTCAGCTCTGGTATTCTGGCGAATTGGAGCTGCACACACTCCAAGGCCAATATATCCTTCCTGATGTGCGGTGCCCAAAACTGAACATAGTACTCCAGGTGTCTGACCAAGGCTCTGTACAAAGCATCGAACTTTACCCTTCCTTTTCCAGGGTATCGGGTACACGTGAATACCCATCGCCATGTATAAGAGTCACCCATTCAAACAACTGAGAAATCTGCCTCCACGTGTAGGATTTTGCTTGCTCGATAGTTAGTGCACACTCTCTCCCCTTAGGGACACGTGCAAGGCCTAGGGACACCTCCTCCTGCAGGGTGTGCAGGGATACAGCTGGAGTGTAACCAGCAGAAATTGTCCACCAGATCACTGGTAAGTTTCCTGCCAAGTCTCCAGCTATAACCACCCTGCCCGTTAGGACCTTGGTCTACAGAACTACCCAGAGTTGAGTGGGGAGGAAACCCGGCCTCCCAGTGACAGGTCTCCCCTCTCCACGATCCCTGAATGAGCCAGACTGGCTGGCCAATCGCAAGCAGTGGCCTAGAGTACCATGGACCTCCTTGGCTTGGGTATCAAATGACCAAATCTGCCATAGAACTTCCATTGCGGGTGTATCATCTTGGAGCCACCTCAAGCCCACCTAAACCTCATTTAGGTGATCCCCACTTTCCTAAAAGATTATGTACCATGCTGTAACCAGGGCGTCAGTGGCAGGGAGATATTAATGAATGCATATATCAATCAGGAAATAAAACAATGGACTTCACAGTGAGTCAGAAGACTTCTTCTATTTCGGTTCTTGTTTCGAAAGCACAGTAAATGGTTAGAGACCATTCCAATGTCATGTCACCATTCTCAGATCTTTCTCCTACCTCAGCGATTTGTGTCAGGAGCCCCTTGAATTCAGCTGATAGTTTGGACAGTTCGCCATCTTGTCTTTTTGCTTCATTCTCAGAAGAGATCACTGTAAGTGCAGCGAGTCTGGATTTCAACCACAAAAGGCTTGGCTCCTTTTTGCTGACCTCTTCCTTAATTCCCTAAATACAAAAAAAAACACACATTCCTGTTTTCATCCTTGTTGTCAAATCGCTCCATGGCCTCGCCCCTCCCTATCTGTGTAACCTCCTTCAGCCCTACACCTCTCCGAGATCTCTGCGTTCCTTCAATTCTGGCCTCTTGAGCATTAATAATTTCCTTTGCTCCACCTTTGGCGGCCGTGCCTTCAGCTGCCTAGGCCCTAAGCTCTGGAATTCCCTCCCTAAACCTCTCCATGATCCCTCCTCCTTTAAGATGTTTCTTAAAGCCTACCTCTTTGACCAAGCTTTTGGTCACCTGTCCTTATGTGGTTAGATGTCCATTTTTGTCTGATAACGCTCCTGTTTTATTACGTTAAATATAAATGCAAGTTGTTATTGTTGGTGGTGGTGGTGGTGCCAGGCTAGATATGTGCTTAAGTGGTTTAAACCTACAACTTACTGACGAATGCAAGAATGCTACCACTCAGTCAAGGCTGACACTTACAAGATAAACTAAGTAGAACCAGTGGGGAGCAGCGCTCCATTGATGGGCTACAACGCTGTAATGCCATTCTCCGACCCAGGCGCCCTTTGAGCATTGCTCCATACTGGGAGAATCCCCTGACCCATTATCACTAACAGACACCTATTGCCACGGTATCAGACAGACTCTCTCCAGCTGACAGCTTGCATCAGTCGGTCTGCTTCATTGGCTGTGATTCTTCAGATCACACTTTTAATGATGAAGGGACAATGATGTTGCTTTTGTTTGGTATTTTCTATTCCACCCAGTATTTTATGAGTCTTCGACATATTGAAGATAATTACATGGTCAACGAACCTCCAGTGCAGATTTCAAATCTCCATACTTCTTGGGATTGGAGGCTCCATGCCTGATCTCTCTCAGCTGTTTGTCCTTTGTCAGAAGCCATTTTGACAGTTGGGAATATCTACAAAAAAAGGTGAAGAAATTTCATGGGTTTGTGAGAAGGAATCTGTTCCCAAGGGACATTTAAAATGCAAAGTGGTTATTGGGGCTGAGACTATAATGTGATTAACAACAGAATTTGATAAGTATTTCAAAAGAATATAAAAGGATACGGGGAAAGGGCAAGGGAATGGGATTTGAGTAGACAGCTCCAGTAGAAGAGTTAGCAATGGCACAGGTTTGATGGGACAAATGGCTTCCTTCTGTGCTATAATTCTTGTTATTCTATTACCCATCCACTCTATATCACCTTGCTCAATTTCCACACCAGTGCTTCAAAGTCCTCCCAAGCCTTCGGCTCGTCCCTGAATGAAATTGCTTTGTCTTTCTCCTCAATTCACCTCTGCCCCAAGCGACTCTTCATGCTTAGTGATTCCATCCAATCCTAAGTTCCTCCTGCCCTCTCTCCTCCAAATTCTCCATCCTCCTATTGCCACTCAACCTCATCCTCTGCATTAGCTCCCTTACACACCCACAGCCAACTCCTCAAACTTGCCAGGATGCAAAGCCTCACCGTCTCTGAGGTCCCAATCGACGACTAGGGCATCTCTGACCACTTCCTGATCCCCTCACCATCTTCATCAGCCTTTGGGAGCCTCTCTACCCTTACCCCTCACCCCTGGAGGAGTTTCCCCTAACCAGGAGAAGCACTCGATGGAAGAGCTAAAACATTGCAACGCCATTCTCTGACCCAGGCATCCATTGAGCACAGCTCCCGAATAGGAGCACTGAAGAGTCCTTGGCCATCTCTCCCTCCTCTAGTTTACCACCCATCACATCCTCACCTCTGTCGGCCTGCTCAACAGCTGGCTTGTTTCCACTTTTGCCATCCCTCTCCTCATCAGATCCCTCACGGTTTCCCAGCCCTGCTGTTCCCCCTGAGAGCTTCAGACTTACTATGCAACTTGTTTGGTTGTCCAGCACCAGGTCCGGCGTGACCACCTCACGCGATCTGTCACCAAATCCTCTCATTACTCCAGGATTGTTCCAGAGTTCTCCACCACAAGCTGCCTCCCTCAGCCTTTCCTGTCCCTTCCACCCTGCCTTCCCACACTAGGTTTGAGTAGTTCAATGACTTTCTGCTTTCCAAAACTGAGATCATATGCTCATCTGAGGGGGGGGGGGGGGGGGGGAGTTCCGCTGGGCGACCAGGAGAACCCTGACCACCACCCCTCCCCCCCCCCCCACCAACCCCCCCAGAATTTCATGTTCATTATTTAAGTTTAAATTGTTTTTGAGCCTGTGGAGGTAATTTTAACCCCCAAAAATGGGTGGGTTGGGGTCCGGTGAGATGTTAAAATTTTTTAAATCTCAAACCCGACCCCAATCCGCCTCCAAACCGCCCACTCCAGGTTTAACGGAGGCGGGACAAGGGGCAGGCAGCCAACCTGCTACCAGGAGGCGGGTTGGCAATTTAAATATTATAATGAGGCTGGGAGCCTCACATTTAATCTGCTTTACATGTTTAACCCAGGCCGGCTGGATTTCCCGGGCCTTGGGACACCCGGCAGCTCAAGGATCGGACACCCCTCCCCCCCCACCCCTCCACCCCACGCTCCCACTAGCAGCTGTAGGCTCCTTACTTGCAGCTACGGCCCTGCCTACCGAAAGCCAGGCGTGTCAATCAGGCTGACTTCTGGGTGGGGATCCTGTTAAAAAAAAATTTGTATGCGGGGAAACCCGGACTTCCCGACCGAAACTCCACACCCCACCCCCCCGCACTCCCCACCCCGCCCATGCTCGGAAAATCCTCCCCAGTCAATATCGGGGCCTATCTCTTCAGGAAGCACACTGGCAAAAGAAATCAACATATAGGATAAGAAAAACAAAATATCTATGATTTATCCAATTACTGTAGAAAGATATCCAGATAGGGTTAGATGAAGTAGGGTGGGAGGCAGCTCGTGTGGAGCATAAACACCGCCATAGACCTGTTGGGCCGAATGGCCTGTTTCTGTGCTATAAATTCTATGTAATCAAGTTGTACATCACTGTTACCTAGACCCATACTCCTTCCATTTGTCTGGTTGATCCAGTAATTTCTGATAGGTGGTGTCAATAAGTACTTTCAAGTCTCTCAGAGTCTTTTTGTCCATTTCGTGTTTTGTCCTGATTGCATCATACTTCCGAGTTTCTGGAAGCTTCTGGCAGAGATCTCCGATCACCTTACCCCGTTTCCTGCACCACTCGTACTTTCCTTTCTCCGTGAAAAAATCCTGAAAGAAATCAATTGTTCATCTAGCTAGTTAGTTGGCCTCTCGGTTGAGGATCTGGTAAGAGAATGTGTGTTCGAACATGCAGTGGCCTTCAAGCCTGACCACCCACCCAGAGCTCAATCTGGATATACTGCAGCAAGCGGCTCACCTCCTGACTTCCCAAAGTCTCTCCACCGCCTACAGGGCACAAGTCAGGTGTGTGATGGAATACTCTCCACTTGCCTGGATGGGTGCAGCTGCAACAAAGCTCAAGAAACTCGACCAAGTGAGCTTCAAAGTTGCATCCAGTGCTTTAGAAAATGGCTGCCAGTGTAACCCATATAACCTGACTGTGCCACAGCTGTCAGTAGTGCAGCTTAATCACACACCAGGGAGTATTCAGTGCTCCCAGCAGGGAGCTGCGTTCGAAGCAACACAGGACTACAGGCTGCAGCACCAAGGCACGTCCCCATTGAGCTCAAGACCGGTGTCTTCCCTTAGCCACGAGAAATGCAAGCATTTAAATATGATGGCACGTAAAATATGCGTAAAGTACATCTGGGACGTCACACAAAATGGAACCACCTAACCTATATGACTTGGTGTGCAAATGACAAATGAATTTCAATATAGATAAGTGCGAGGTAATGCATTTTGGTAGGAAGATTAAGGAAGCCACATACTCCTTGGAAAATAAGAGCCTAAATGGGGTGGAGGAGCAAAGAGATCGAGGGATACAGATTCATAAATCAGTAAAGGTAGCGGCACAGTTTAACAAGGCCATAAAAAGTACAAACAAAGCACTGAGGTTCATTTCTAGAGGGAGATTATGTTAAACCTGTATAGAACCTTGGTTAGATCACACTTGGGAGTATTGTGCACAGTTCTGGTCTCCAATTTACACAAAGGATATAGAGGCACTGGAGAAGGTGCAAAAAAGGTTTACAAGGATGTTACCAGAACTAAGAGGTTGTCCCTATCAGGAAAGATTGAACAGGCTGGGGCTCTTTTGTCTCAAAGAGGTGACCTGATAGAGGTCCTTAAAATGATAAAGGGGTTCGATAGGGTAGGCACAGAGAAGATGTTTCCTCTTGTGGGGAAGACCAAAACTAGGGGCCATAAATATAAGGTAGTCACTAATAAATCCAATAGGGAATTCAGGAGAAACTTCTTTACCCAGAGAGTGGTTAGAATGTGGAACTCGCTACCACAAGGAGTAGTTGAGGAGAATATCATAGATGCATTTAAGGGGAAGCTAGATAAGGGCATGAGGGGGAAAGGAATAGAAGGTTATGTTGATAGGGTGAAATGAAGAGGGGTGGGAGGAGGCTTGTTAGGGTTGTCAACACTCCCGGGTTGCCCTTGAATCTCCAGGAATTGAAGATTAATCTCCAGGACACTGGTGTGAGCACCACCTGGGAGAAAAATCATAGGGGCAATAAAAATTGTGTTTTTTTAATTTTGTTCATTAGTTATAAAAATATAAGACATGGGAAAAAGGCTGTTTGACTGACAATCACGAATCATCAGATCGGGTAATAAAGAGTCTATTCGTGTTCCGATTGGGGTGGGAAGGCGGGGCACGGCAAGTCTGGGTGTGTTGGGGGACCAATGACGGGAGGGTGGGGGCGGGGCGGTTGGAGCCAGGAGGTTATGTGATGACACCTCCAGGAATATATCCAACTAGAATTGGCAACCCTAAGGCTCGTGTGGAGCATAAACACCAGCATAGACCTGTTGGGCTGAATGGCCTGTTTCTGTGCTGTAAATTCTTTGTAATATTATATAACTTTTATGCTGATTTCAATTCACAGTCTTTGAAAATGTAGATTTATTTATTTCTATCTTCGTGGGATTCCCCAAGAGCTCCTTATTCCTTTTTTACAGCATAAAGGAGGCAGTTCAGTTGCTAATCAGGCCACGCACAGAGAAAAGTCAGTGATGGTGACCCTTCTGTTTCTTCACCATGCTTACCCTGTGTTGTGCAATAAGCTCTTCGCTGTTTGTGCTAGTTAGCAGCTTGTTCTCCCGAGTCAGTTCCAACTTACACTCTTCCGCCGTTTCTACCAGTTTATTTCTTGCTGCTTCAATTTGAAGGCGGAGCAAATGGTAGGGAGCTTCAGCCTGGAGGTCCTGAAATAGTCCAAGGAGTATGATTAAAACCAAAGCCAAGACTCACAGTGTTGGATTAATATACTGGTGAACACGAGGCCTCAGGCCCACATTGGATTGATATACTGGGAGTAACAAGGCCTCAGGCCCACATTGGAATGATATACTGAGGGTAACAAGACCTCAGGCCCACATTGGATTGATATACTGGGGGACACTAGGCCTCAGGCCCACAGTGGATTGATATACTGGGGGACACTAGGCCTCAGGCCCACAGTGGATTGATATACTAGTGGACACAAGACCTCAGACCCACACTGGATTGATATACTGAGAGTAACAAGACCTCAGACCCACATTGGATCGATATACTGAGGGTAACAAGTCCTCAGGCCCACATTGGATTGATATACTGAGAGTAACAAGACCTCAGGCCCACATTGGATTGATATACTGAGAGTAACAAGAACTCAGGCCCACATTGGGTTGATATATTGAGAGTAACAAGACCTCAGACCCACATTGGATCGATATACTGAGAGTAACAAGACCTCAGGCCCACAGTGGATCGATATACTGAGGGTAACAAGACCTCAGGCCCACATTGGATTGATATACTGAGAGTAACAAGACCTCAGACCCACATTGGATCGATATACTGAGAGTAACAAGACCTCAGGCCCACATTGGATCGATATACTGAGAGTAACAAGACCTCAGACCCACATTGGATCGATATACTGAGAGTAACAAGACCTCAGGCCCACATTGGATTGATATACTGGGGGACACTAGGCCTCAGGCCCACAGTGGATCGATATACTGAGAGTAACAAGACCTCAGGCCCACATTGGATTGATATACTGGGGGACACTAGGCCTCAGGCCCACATTGGATTGATATACTGGGGGACACTAGGCCTCCGGCCCACATTGGATTGATATACTGGGGGACACTAGGCCTCAGGCCCACATTGGATTGATATACTGGGGGACACTAGGCCTCAGGCCCACATTGGATTGATATACTGGGGGACACAAGACCTCAGACCCACACTGGATTGATATACTGAGAGTAACAAGACCTCAGGCCCACATTGGATTGATATACTGAGAGTAACAAGACCTCAGACCCACATTGGATCGATATACTGAGAGTAACAAGACCTCAGGCCCACATTGGATTGATATACTGAGAGTAACAAGACCTCAGACCCACATTGGATCGATATACTGAGAGTAACAAGACCTCAGGCCCACATTGGATTGATATACTGAGAGTAACAAGACCTCAGACCCACATTGGATCGATATACTGAGAGTAACAAGACCTCAGGCCCACATTGGATTGATATACTGAGAGTAACAAGACCTCAGACCCACATTGGATCGATATACTGAGAGTAACAAGACCTCAGGCCCACATTGGATCGATATACTGAGGGTAACAAGACCTCAGGCCCACATTGGATTGATATACTGGTGGACACAAGACCTCAGGCCTATATTGGATCGATATACTGAGAGTAACAAGACCTCAGGCCCACATTGGATCGATATACTGAGAGTAACAAGACCTCAGGCCCACATTGGATTGATATACTGAGAGTAACAAGACCTCAGGCCCACATTGGATCGATATACTGAGAGTAACAAGACCTCAGGCCCACATTGGATCGATATACTGAGAGTAACAAGACCTCAGGCCCACATTGGATCGATATACTGAGAGTAACAAGACCTCAGGCCCACATTGGATTGATATACTGGGGGACACTAGGCCTCAGGCCCACATTGGATTGATATACTGGGGGACACTAGGCCTCAGGCCCACAGTGGATCTATATACTGGTGGACACAATGCCTCAGGCCCACAGTGAATCGATATACTGAGGGTAACAAGACCTCAGGCCCACATTGGATTGATATACTGGGGGACACTAGGCCTCAGGCCCACATTGGATTGATATACTGGGGGACACTAGGCCTCCGGCCCACAGTGGATCGATATACTGGTGGACACGATGCCTCAGGCCTGCAGTGGATCGATATACTGGGGGATACTAGGCCTCCGGCCCACATTGGATTGATATACTGGGGGATACTAGGCCTCCGGCCCACAGTGGATTGATATACTGGGGGACACTAGGCCTCCGGCCCACATTGTATTGATATACTGGGGGACACTAGGCCTCAGGCCCACATTGGATTGATATACTGGGGGCACTAGGCCTCCGGCCCACATTGGATTGATATACTGGGGGATACTAGGCCTCAGGCCCACAGTGGATCGATATACTGGCGGACACGATGCCTCAGGCCCACATTGGAGTGATATACTGGGGGACACTAGGCCTCCGGCCCACATTGGATTGATATACTGGGGGACACTAGGCTGCCGGCCCACATTGGATTGATATACCTCAGGCCCACATTGGATTGATATACTGGGGGACACTAGGCCTCTGGCCCACATTGGATTGATATACTGGGGGATACTAGGCCTCAGGCCCACATTGGATTGATATACTGGGGGACACTAGGCCTCTGGCCCACATTTGATTGATATACTGAGGGACACAAGACCTCAGGCCCACAGTGGATCGATATACTGGGGGATACTAGGCCTCCGGCCCACATTGGATTGATATACTGGGGGATACTAGGCCTCAGGCCCACAGTGGATCGATATACTGGTGGACACGATGCCTCAGGCCCACATTGGATCGATATACTGGGGGATACTAGGCCTCCGGCCCACATTGGATTGATATACTGGGGGATACTAGGCCTCCGGCCCACAGTGGATTGATATACTGGGGGACACTAGGCCTCCGGCCCACATTGTATTGATATACTGGGGGACACTAGGCCTCAGGCCCACATTGGATTGATATACTGGGGGCACTAGGCCTCCGGCCCACATTGGATTGATATACTGGGGGATACTAGGCCTCAGGCCCACAGTGGATCGATATACTGGTGGACACGATGCCTCAGGCCCACATTGGAGTGATATACTGGGGGACACTAGGCCTCCGGCCCACATTGGATTGATATACTGGGGGACACTAGGCTGCCGGCCCACATTGGATTGATATACCTCAGGCCCACATTGGATTGATATACTGGGGGACACTAGGCCTCTGGCCCACATTGGATTGATATACTGGGGGATACTAGGCCTCAGGCCCACATTGGATTGATATACTGGGGGACACTAGGCCTCTGGCCCACATTTGATTGATATACTGAGGGACACAAGACCTCAGGCCCACAGTGGATCGATATACTGGGGGATACTAGGCCTCCGGCCCACATTGGATTGATATACTGGGGGATACTAGGCCTCAGGCCCACAGTGGATCGATATACTGGTGGACACGATGCCTCAGGCCCACATTGGATCGATATACTGGGGGGCACTAGGCCTCCGGCCCACATTGGATTGATATACTGGGGGACACTAGGCCTCTGGCCCAGATTGGATTTATATACTGAGGGACACTGGGACTGAAACTCAGGACTCCTTGAGCATGGTGGTACTGATGCAATGCAAAAGCCCCTTTTCACTCCACTCACTAAGCTCATGCCCCCAGCACTATCACTGTGCTTACTGTACCTGCACAGTGACAATAAATAATCAAAAAGGCTAAAGAGGGCAGAAATACAAAGGGGAGGAATTGTTGCTTCAGTTGTACAGAACTCTGGTTATACCCTATCCGGAGTAACTGTGTTCAGTTCTGGGCACCGCACCTCAGGAAGGATATATTGGCCTTGGAGGCGGAGCAGCGCAGATTCACCAGAATGATACCGGGGCTAAAGGGTTAAATTATGAGGACAGGTTACATAGACTAGGCTTGTATTCCCTTGAGTTTAGAAAATTAAGGGGTGAGCTAATTGAGATGTTTAAGATGATTAAAGGAATTGATAGGGTAGATAGAAACTATTTCCTCTGGTGGGGGAATCCAGAACAAGGGGACATAACCTTAAAATTAGAGCTAGGCCTTTCAGGGGTGATGTCAGGAAGCACTTCTTCACACAAAGGGTAGTGGAAATCTGGAACTCTCGCCCCCAAAAAGCTGTTGAGGCTGGGGGTCAATCAAAAATTTTAAAACTGAGATTGATAGATTTTTGTTAGGTAAGGGTATTAAGGGTTACGGAACAAAGTGGGTAAATGGAGTTGAGATCCATGTCAGCCATGATCTAATTGAATGGCAGAGCAGGCTTGAGGGGCTGAATGGCCTACTCCTGTTCCTAATATTCCTATCCCTTGTAACTATGGGCCCCCGAGTGTTTTGCTCCCAGTGCTAACCTTCCACTGCTTGTGCAGGCTGCGGACAGTCTCCTGGAGACCTTGCTGCTCCTGTTCAGGCAGGATGTCAGTCAGCTCATCACAGGCCTTCAAAAAGGCGTTTAGTATTCTCTGATCCAACTGGCCGAAGAAATCCTAGGAGGAAGCAATTGGACCGTGAATAAGAGTAACCGTCACCTGATCAGCCTATGTCTCAAACTCTACATCATATGTGTACTTACTGACTGTACTCCACATTGTGTGAGCTCACACTTAAATTCTGAACCAGTTAATACCTTCAAGGATAGATTTATTTCAATGGAATAGAACGTAACTTGAATGTCTCTTCCTCAACAGCTTGGTGAGTTTACCCAGAGACCAGGTTTGATCCTCGGTCTGTGCTGAGTTGACAGACCCTAGCCAGGAGGGGTGAGGTGGTAGGGACACTAAAATTGACCTCAGCAACCTTGGATGGGTCGGGTTGGGATGGATTATGTTGCACACCAGTAGAAGTGTTCCGATTCACCTTAGCATTCCACAGAATAGGAGGAGTTTAAAAATCAGCCAGGAGGAGGCAGAGACAGAGAGAAAGAGACAGGTAGACAGAGGGAGTGAGAAAGAGAGAGAGAATAATAGAGAGGCAAAGTTTGTGTGTGTGTGAGAGTGTGAGGGCCCGATTTTGTGGATTGTGTGGGAAATGGTCGGGTTTCCCCGAATGTGGGGTTCTGACACACAAAAAAATGTCAGCCAGCTCCACGCAATTTTCCCTCAATTGGCCAATTAATTCCCAACATGTGGGAAGCCTTGCTAATTGTCCATTTCTAGTCAGAAAGCCCCACAGTATGATGTCATCATTCGTGGTGCTTTCAAGGTCCATAGTAAGCACTGCATCCTCTGAAGGCTTCCAAACAAACCATACAGGATGGCAGAGGAGCCTGCAGCAGCTGTGGCCAGTGCCAGACCCAGAGCTGCCTCCAAATTCGACGAGGCTTCACTGCAGGCATTATTGGATGGGGTTAGTGCCCACAGGGAGGTCCTTTTCCCTAGGTCAGGGAGGAAGAGGCCTCCCACTGAGACCAATGCTGCATGGATGCAGGTGTCAGCAGATGCCAACTCGCTGGGAGTCACCAGAAGAACCTTGGCATTACATCTCTAACTCCTTCCTTTACTCCCTCACAGTACCATCCAGAGCCCCCATCCTCACTGTGGAGGAGGAAGAGGCTGTGCAGCCAGACTCCTCAGAGGAAGCTCCAACCTCTGAGGGCGCAGCGTCAGCAGAAGTAAGCGCACCTCACACCAGCGCAGACACTCACACCTCGGGGGGACCTTCGGGACATAGAGTAGTGTTGTCACCTGGTGTTTCACAGCTCACAAGTGAGCCTTAGCAGATTCTGGAGACAGGGACAGCAGTGGAGAGTCCTCGTCGGAGAGCGCAGGACTCTGCCAGCTCAGCTCAGCTGCGCTGCATTTCGACCCTCTGCCTCTGGGTCCATCCGCAAGAGGTGCTGGATCTCCATGCACAGATGTAGGAGTCTCTGGCAGGTTTTGTCTCCAGGGTCGCTGCGAGTGTGGAGCGAATGGAGGAGTCCATAGCGACCATGAGCAGAGCCTTTGTGGAGTCATTGGCACATGAATGCATCACCATGGAAAGGTTGGCAACCTCCATGGAGGAGATAACTCGCCAGGGTACAGAAAACATGGTGAGTGCTCATAAGAGAATGACATCTCTTGAGGAGCATTGGCCATCTATTGAACAGAGAAACCAGATCTTCATGGAAGTCCTTCTGAGTAGGACTGCCAGTGCAGAAACGGGTCCCCATGGCCCCCTAAAGCGCAGCAAGGTGCTCTCAAGCCACTTCCAAGCGCTGGCCCCTTCTGGCCTGTGCAGCTTCAGGTGAGTGAGCAGCAGCCTGGTGCTCCTGGTGCTCATCCTGCAGTTCCTGGTTCTGCTGCTGCCGCCTCTGCTGCTGGAGATCCTCTAATGGCAAGAAGGGAAGGAAAAAAGGCGTCCCATGCTTCTCGTAGATGCTTCCGTTGAGGAAGCGCTGAGTGAGGGTGGCGAGAGAGGCTTCCCAGGAGATCACATTGGAGAAGTGTGTGAGGCTCCAACCTTCCACAGCTGTGCCTAAGCCTTGAAGAATTAGCCCCAAGCCTGCAGCAACAAGGTCCTTCAACATACAAGTGCTGTCCCTTTTCCAAATGACCTGCAGCTGACAGCAAGCAAGCCGGCAAGCTTCACGCCAGGTTTCATCAGCAGGGTTCCCCGCAGGCGTGTTTGATGTGGGGAAAGCCCCAAAATGGCAACGGCCCCTGAAAATCGACTTAAACAAGGTAATAATTGCTCATTAGTGTTCCGACGGCCAGTCCCGCCAGCGGCAGGCGGGACTGAAGCGGGTCGCGGAGAAACGGCGGTCCGAAAGTCGGACGGGCGGGGAATCAGGTGTGTGGGGTCGCGACCCCCTTTTTTGGCAATTTTTGGCCCCCGGCCGCCTGAAAAGCCGCCCGACGGCTGGCAGAAAATCGGGGCCTGAGTGTGTGAGTGAATGTGTCAGTGAGTGAGTGAGAGTGTATGTTATAGATACTGTTCTCTGCAGCCGCGACCGGGAGTTCCGAAGGTTGTGTTGCCTGCCTGATGCCAGGGTAAAGGATGTCTCCTCACAGCTAGAGAAGAACTTGGAGTGGGAGGGGGAGGATCCAGTTGTCGTGCTCCATATCGGAACCAACGACATAGGCAGAACTAAGAATGAGGTTCTGCTGAGAGAGTTTGAGGAGCTAGGGTTGAAATTAAAATGCAGAACCTCACAGGTAATAAACTCTGGATTGTTACCTGAACCATGCGCAAATTGGCATAGGGACAAACAGATTAGAGGTTTAAATGCGTGGCTCAAAGAGTGGCGTGGGAGGCAGGGGTTTCAATTCATGAGGCACTGGCACCAGTACTGGGAAAGAGGGAGCTGTTCCGTGGGGACGGGCTCCATTTAAACTGGGCTGGGACCAGTGCCCTGGCGAATTGAATAACTGGGGCAGTAGACAGGGCTTTAAACTAATGAAGCGGGGGGGCGGGAGGATTCAAGAAAGAGTAAATTTAAAAGCAACAAGGGAAATGTCAAGGCTCTAGATCAGAGTAGTGATCTGGGTAAAGATACGCACAGTGGGTCAGGAAGGGACAGAAAGATTAATAAAGGAAATAGGGCATTAGTGACTAAAGTGACATCAGGGAAAATAGAAAAAAGTTAAAGTTAAAGGTACTATATCTGAATACACGAAGCATTCGCAACAAAATAGATGAATTAATAGCGCAAATAGAAATAAATGGGTTTGGTTTAATAGCCATTACAGAGACATGGCTGCAGAGTGACCAAGGTTGGGAACTAAATATTCCAGGATATTTGATGTTTCGAAGAAATAGGCAAAATGGAAAAGGAGGGGTAGCCTTGATAATAAAGGAGGGAATAAAGACAGTAGAGAGAAAGGATCTTAACTTGGAAAAACAAAATGTAGCATCTGTTTGGATGGAGCTAAGAAACAACAAGGGGCAGGAAACATTAGTAGGAGTAGTCTACAGGGCCCTAACACTGGTTGTAGTGTCAGGCAGAGTATAAATCAGAAAATTCGAGGGTAATACAGTAATCATGGGGAACTTTAACTTTCATATAGACTAGGCAAACCAAATTTGCAGAAAAAGAATTTATGGAATACATTCAAGATAGTTTTCTAGATCAGTATGTCAAGGGACCTATGAGGGAATTGGCTATTTTAGATCTAGTACTGTGCAATGAGATTGGGTTAATTAACAGTAAAGGAGCCTCTGGGGAGCAGTGATCATAATTTGATAGAATTTTATATTGAGTTTGAGAGTAATTTAGTTCATTCTGAAACTAGAGTCCTAAACCTGAACAAAGCAAACTAAGTAAGTATGAGAGGCGAGTTGGCTAAGGTAGATTGGGAAACTACATTAAAAGATATGAAAGTAGAAAAGCAATATCAAACATTTAAAGAAATAATTCATAATTCGCAATTAATAAACATTCCCTTAAGGAATAAAAACACCACGGGAAAAATGGTCCAACTGTGGCTAACAAGAGAAATTAAACATAATATTAGATTAAAGGAAGAGGCTTATAATGTTGCCAAAAAGAGTAGTAAGCCTGAGGATTAGGAGGATTTTAGAATTCAGCAAAGGAGGACCAAGAAATTGATAAAGAAAGGGAAAATTGAATATGAGAGTAAACTAGCGAGAGACAGAAAAACAGACTGTAAAGGCTTCTATAGGTATGTAAAAAGGAAAAGATTAGCGAAAGTAAACGTGGGTCCCTTACAGGCTGAGACAGGAGAAATTACAATGGGGAATGAGGAAATGGCAGAGAAATTAAACAAATACTTTGGGCTGGATTTTCCAAGCCCTGAGGAGGCGGGCATGGAGGCGGGACAGCCGGAAAACTCGGAGAAATTGGGGGCAGATGGCAAACCCGCCCCCATCCTGCCTCTGTGTCCATTTGCCAGGAGGCGGGTAGATGTGCAGCTTCGGGTCCCGTCTCCTGGAGGCGGGAAAGACATTTAATCCTTTTAACTGCCTGTTAATAGGTAGTTAACAGGCAGAAAAAAGGATTAGTGCCATTTTACCTTCACAGGTAAAGGCTTCCCGACCTCGGAGAACCCCGCCGGTTTGGAGGAGACGTGGAGGAGGTCTGTGGCGGTCGGAGGCACCTGGAAGTAAGGTGTAGAGGTGAGTGATGGGTGCAAGTGTGGAGTGGTAAGTATGCAAGGTGAGTGATAAGTTTTAAAAAGTGTTCACTTACCTTGTTTTCCTTCTATAGCCTTTAGCCGCGTTGGATCGGGAGAGCCGACATCCTGCTTGTCAATTTCAGGTAATGGCTGATAGACCCTCGGATCCATCAGACATCTGAAATTTACAAATTTGCAATGTTTGATGAGTCCTCACCTCAAAGACTCATCAAACTCAAGAGAATGTCAGTGTTTGACAGCTTCACAGAGCTGTCAAACGCTGTCATTTCTTCTTTCAAGAAGTCTTGACAGATAGCACGTCTGACGTTGACGTGATCTGTCAGTGACTTCTTCCCTAATTGGCCTGCTGAGCCCGCAGGGTGGGCTTAACAAGCTCAATCAGGGGAAAATCCCTCTGAATGGTCAGGCGAGGATGGAGGTGGGACATTGACATGACAAGCAGCAGTCCCGCCTCCAACTTGTCTCCATTCACAAAATCCAGCCCCATGTGTCTGTCTTCACAGAAGAAGACGCAAAAAACCTCCCGAAAATTGTGGAGAACCAAGGGTCTAGCGAGAATGAGGAACTGACCTACCGACCGGACGCGGCGAAAGAAATAACTCCCGCAAAATTCAATGATGGGGTAGCACCGGTGGTAAAACTTACCGCCTCGATCTCCTGCGCCCCGGAGATCGTAACGTCAACCGGTGCGTAAAGCCCCATTACCGCCCCAGATCCTAAATTCGCTTCCGCCCTCTGCAGCTTCGTCGACCGGCCGCTTGGGGAGCAATAATTAAAGGGATTGGTGGTCAGGTAGGCCAACATTTTTTCTCAACCCTTTGTGCTGTTTTTTCTCATTTTTCATTGCCGCGACTGATCAGCCCTGCACTCTCTTAGAGTGCTTGGGGCTGCTCCTCGTGGATCACGGGCGCAGTCGTCAACCCATCCCTGGCCTTACCTTTAACTGCTGTGAGCACTGGCCCTTCCCTTTAAGGGAGGGAAGGAGCCTGTGAATCCGGCAGCGCTGCACGGAATATTGATCAGCACTCTGCCGATACTGCCTCTCTCACTCCCTTTAGCACTCTAAGGGAAGTGGTAGTGCTTGATTTAACTCTCCACTTCCTTCTTGGAGCACTACAACTGAATTTCGTGGGAGCCTCTCATCATTAGCGCCTGGCGATAATTTGTCCGCTTCCGAAGTTTTAGTGTCCCAAACGGAGCGGTAATGAATTTCTCCCCCAGTATCTTTATCTGGTGAACGGCTTTGTGCAACAGTTTAACTAATAAGTCTGGTTAACGTCCGTATATCGATTACTCAACAACAGGTCCCGACCGGTGTACTGCACCCGCTGTCACAGACAATGAGCATTGTCACTGGTCCTGCTGCTACTCGGATGTTAAGAGTTCATTTAGATCTTTGATGTAATCAATAACTGGGCCAAACCTGCCTTATGGAGCCTGTTTAGCACCACACGGAACAGAACCAGATGGGTAAATCTGTGCGTTGTTGGGATCCATTGGGTAAATTTTCTGATTGGGAATCTCCCCACGTGGAGTCTCACCCACCGGGAGTGTATATAGATATGTGCGCACAGAGCCCACAGTGTAATTGGACAGAAAATCATGGGCCGCCCTCGTGGAAGCTCCATATGTGGGCTCCCGATGGGCGGAGCTCTGTGTTGGGAGGTCGCAGTCGGAAAATGTACCCTTGTTCTTGAAAACAAAATGCTGCGGAAGGTGGAAATCTGAAATAGAAGCAGAAAATGCTGGAAACTCTCAGCGGGTCAGGCAGCATTGTGCGGAGAGAGGAAGGTAAGGTTAACGTTCCAGATCGATGACCGTCCGTCAGAACGCTTGCCCAGCTTCAAGCTGTTTACGGCCATGTGCTGTGCCTTGGACCACCAACACTTCTCGAGCAAAAGGTTCCATGAACCAGAACCGCGAATGGGTCAGAGACGCCTGTCGTACGGCTCAGCCTGACTGAGTTCCCCAGCTCTCACCGTGTGTCTCGCCAGAAGCCGCTCCGGGTTCCCCCCTTCTATCAGGGCCGTCTGGGCCAACTGAAGGGTCATTTCCAGGTCCTTCCTGCAGTCTTCGAATCTCTTCAGCAGACTGCTGTTTGTTTCCATGTGCTTCCTCCACTCTGCCCCCTGCTTCACCATGTCCTGTTGGAAAGCGGCATGTAAGATGGAGGCTCATAAAGAAAGAACTTGCATTTATGTAGCGCCTTTCACAACCTCAGGACGTCCCAAAGCACTTTACAGTCAATGAAGTACTTTTGGAGTGTAGTCACTGTTGTAATGTAGGAAATGCGGCAGCCAATTTGGGCACAGCAAGCTTGCACAAACAGCACTGAAATAAATGACCAGATAATCTGTTTTAGGTATTGGTTGAGGGATAAATATTGGCCAGGACATCGGGAGAACTCCTCATCTCTTCTGCCAATAGTGTCATGTGATCATTTATGTCCACCGGAGAGGGCAGACTACACTTCATTAGCTGTGAAGCGCTTTGGGACATCCTGAGGTTGTGAAAGGATGCTAGTGTGAAAGGTGCTGCATAAATGCAAGTTCTTTCATTCTAAACAGCAAATAGCAATGAAATAAATGGCCAGATCACCTGTTTTAGGTATTGATTGAGGGATTAATGTTGGCCCGAACATTATTGCTCTTCTTCCAATAGTGCCGTGGGATCTTTAATGTCCACCTGAGAGGGCAGACGGGGCCTCGGTTTAACGTCTCATCCGAAAGACAGCACCTCCGACAGTGCAGCATTCCCTCAGTACTGCACTGGGAGTGTTAACCTGGATTTTGTGCACAATTCTCTGGACTAGCTCTAACCCGCTGCAGGTGTCGGAGGGACGATATTTTATAACTGTGCCCTCCAAGGGGGAGCGTGGGCCCTTTAACGAGCTGCGTGGCCAATTCAAATTTCTACGTATGTACGGTTTTTGCATTTAAAAGCCGGTGAGCCGGCTGTGTGGGAGCTCCAGGCCATTGTGCGGCCACACCTTCATTGCCTAGGCCCTACGCTCTGGAATTCCCTCCCTAAACCTTTCCGCCTCGCTACCTCCCTTTCCTCCTTTAAGACACTCCTTAAAACCTACCTCTTTGACCAAGCTTTTGTCACCCGTCCTAATATCTCCTTTTTTGACCAAGCTTTTGGTCATCTGCCCTAATATCTCATGTGGCTTGGTGTCAATTTTTGTTTGACAATGCTTATGTGAAGCGCTTTGGGACATTTTACTAAATTAAAGGTGCTATATAAATGCAAGTTATTGTTGTTGTAAGTGTCAGTGTAGTAAACCTTGCCTTTCTGTGAGTCTATTTCTGTCTCTACCCTGGTCTATTCCCTCTCAGAGCCAGGGTGAATTTCCACGGTGGTTCTGCCACTCACTGGCCTCACCACCAACTGAACAAGGATGGAAACTCCATGAGAAACAGCATGAATGGTGCTGACTGTTTCTCTGCAGTTTCAGCAGCTGTTTTGCAAATTCATCCCCTCGGAGATTTGGAGCCATATTTACACAGAGGGCCGTGAGGCTGTGGAATGCACTATCGGAGGTAATGATCCAGCAGAGAGCATGTCGACATTTACGGGCAGGTTAGATAGGTAAATGAAAGAAAAGGGGAATAAAGGGATATGGGAACAGGGTGGGTGTGTGGGATTAGGATACTGCTCCTGTGGCGGATAAACACTGACACAGACTGGTTGGGCCGAACGGCCTGTTTCTGTGCTGTCATTTCTGTGTAATTCAGCCACTGAACCATAAACAACAAATCTGGGCTCTGCGTGTTTGTACAAGTAGGTTCACCTCCGCTGCAGGTTTTACTAAATCAGTAAGAACCTCCACTGTCTCTCTACATATGTAGTGGCAGACTTTACAAATTAGCAGCTCCCGCATAGAGCTTCCTGCCCTGGGAGCGCTTATCTAAATATGGGACATGTCCACTCTGTGGCCTGACAGATTCCCGTGCCCGATATTCCGATTAGCACTCCCAGTGGATGATGCTCCATGCCAGAGAGGAGTGCTAATTCATAAGTATCTGACTCATATTAATAAAGGTTACATGGGTATGAGTGCATTTCACCTGTGGTGATATATAAGGTACAAGCACCAAATCATCAAAGAGCAGGGCCACATAATGAGCCACAATGTCTCATCCCTACCCCGGGATGTATTGCGTCCTTGAAACAAGCTCCAGTCTGTGTGCTACACTATATAATATATACGGGTGCAGCTCAGTTTATTCTATCCATCCATTTTAATTCTCTTGCCAGCAAATGACATGATTATTCCCTCTAGTTGGAGTGTCAGTGATCAAGGTTCATCAATTTAAAACGGTCACTGAGAGTGAGGAGAGAGGTTAGGGGAACTTTCTACACAGAGCGTTGTTGATGGATGGAATGCTTTGCCACAGGGAATGTTGAGGCAGAGACCTTTGCATCTTTTACGGGAAAATTGGAAACATATTTGAAGCAGAGGAAGGTACAGGGTTATGGGAAGTGAGCGGGACAGTGGGATTCGTTTGGGATTGATACAGGGCTATGGGGAGACAGCGGGGCAGTGGGATTAGTTTGGGGATTGATACAGGGCTATGGGGAGAGACCGGGGCAGTGGGATTAGTTTGGGGATTGATACAGGACTATAGGGGGAGAGCGGGGCAGTGGGATTAGTTTGGGGATTGATACAGGGCTATGGGGAGAGAGTGGGGCAGTGGGATTAGTTTGGGGATTGATACAGGGCTATGGGGAAAGGGTGGGGCAGTGGGATTAGTTTGGGGATTGATACAGGGCCATGGGGAGAGAGCGGGGCAGTGGGATTAGTTTGGGATTGATACAGGGCTATGGGGAGAGAGCGGGGCAGTGGGATTAGTTTGGGATTGATCCAGGGCTATGGGGAGAGAGCGGGGCAGTGGGATTAATTTGGGGATTGATACAGGGCTAGAGGGAGAGAGTGGGGCAGTGGGATTAGTTTGGGGATAGATACAGGGCTATGGGGAGAGAGCGGGGCAGTGGGATTAGTTTGGGGATTGATACAGGGTCATGGGGAGAGATCGGGGCAGTGGGATTAGTTTGGGGATTGATACAGGGTTTTGGGGAGAGGGGGGCCAGTGGGATTAGTCTTGGATTGATACAGGGCTACGGGGAGAGAGCGGGGCAGTGGGGTTAGTTTGGGGATTGATACAGAGCTATGGGGAGAGGGCGGGGCAGTGGGATTAGTTTGAGATTGATATAGAGCTATGGGGAGAGGGTGGGGCAGTGGGATTAGTGTGGGATTGATACAGGGCTATGGGGAGACAGCGGGGCAGTGGGATTAGTTTGGGATTGAAACAGGGCTATGGGGAGAGAGCGGGGCAGTGGGATTAGTCTTGGATTGATACAGGGCTATGGGGAGAGAGCGGGGCAGTCGGATTAGTTTGGGGATTGATACAGGGCTATGGGGAGAGAGCGGGGCAGTGGGATTAGTTTGGGGATTGATACAGGGCCATGGGGAGAGAGCGGGGCAGTGGGATTAGTTTGGGGATTGATACAGGGCTATGGGGAGGGAGCGGGGCAGTGGGATTAGTTTGGGGATTGATATAGGGCCATGGGGAGAGAGCGGGGCAGTGGGATTAGTTTGGGGATTGATACAGGGCCATGGGGAGAGAACGGGGCAGTAGGATTAGTTTGGGGATTGATACAGGGCCATGGGGAGAGAGCGGGGCAGTGGGATTAGTTTGGGGAATGATACAGGGCCATGGGGAGAGAGCGGGGCAGTGGGATTAGTTTGGGGATTGATACAAGGCCATGGGGAGTGGGCAGGGCAGTGGCATTAGTTTCGGATTGATACAGGGCTATGGGGAGAGGGTGGGGCAGTGGGATTAGTTTGGGATTGATACAGGGCTATGGGTAGAGAGCGGGGCAGTGGGATTAGTTTGGGGATTGATACAGGGCAATGGGGAGAGAGCGGGGCAGTGGGATTAGTTTGGGGATTGATGCAGGGCTATGGGGAGAGGGCAGGGCAGTGGGATTAGTTTGAGATTGATATAGAGCTATGGGGAGAGGGTGGGGCAGTGGGATTAGTTTGGGATTGATACAGGGCTATGGGGAGAGAGCAGGGCAGTGGGATTAGTTTGGGATTGATACAGGGCTATGGGGAAAGAGCGGGGCAGTGGGATTAGTCTTGGATTGATACAGGGCTATGGGGAGAGAGCGGGGCAGTGGGATTCGTTTGGGGATTGATACAGGGCTACGGGGAGAGAGCGGGGCAGTGGGATTAGTTTGGGGATTGATACAGGGCTACGGGGAGAGAGCGGGGCAGTGGGATTAGTTTGGGGATTGATACAGGGCTACGGGGAGAGAGCGGGGCAGTGGGATTAGTTTGGGGATTGATACAGGGCTACGGGGAGAGAGCGGGGCAGTGGGATTAGTTTGGGGATTGATACAGGGCCATGGGGAGAGAGCGGGGCAGTAGGATTAGTTTGGGGATTGATACAGGGCCCTGGGGAGAGAGCGGGGCAGTGGGATTCGTTTGGGGATTGATACAGGGCTATGGCGAGAGAGCGGGGCAGTGGGATTAGTTTGGGGATTGATACAGGGCTATGGGGAGGGAGCGGGGCAGTGGGATTAGTTTGGGGATTGATACAGAGCCATGGGGAGAGAGCGGGGCAGTGGGATTAGTTTGGGGATTGATACAGGGTTATGGGGAGAGAGCGGGGCAGTGGGATTAGTTTGGGGATTGATACAGGGCTATGGGGAGGGAGTGGGGCAGTGGGATTAGTTTGGGGATTGATACAGGGCCATGGGGAGAGAGCTCGGCAGTAGGATTAGTTTGGGGATTGATACAGGGCCATGGGGAGAGAGCGGGGCAGTGGGATTAGTTTGGGGATTGATACAGGGCTATGGGGAGTGAGCGGGGCAGTGGGATTAGTTTGGGGATTGATACAAGGCCATGGGGAGAGAGCGGGGCAGTGGGATTAGTTTGGGTTTGATACAGGGCTATGGGGAGAGGGCGGGGCAGTGGGATTAGTTTGGGGGTTGATACAGGGCTATGGGGAGAGGGCGGGGCAGTGGGATTAGTTTGAGATTGATATAGAGCTATGGGGAGAGGGATTAGTTTGAGATTGATATAGAGCTATGGGGAGAGGGTGGGGCAGTGGGATTAGTTTGGGATTGATACAGGGCTATGGGGAGAGAGCGGGGCAGTGGGATTAGTTTGGGATTGATACAGGGCTATGGGGAGAGAGCGGGGCAGTGGGATTAGTCTTGGATTGATACAGGGCTATGGGGAGAGAGCGGGGCAGTGGGATTAGTTTGGGGATTGATACAGGGCTATGGGGAGAGAGCGGAGCAGTGGGATTAGTTTGGGGATTGATACAGGGCTATGGGGAGAGAGCGGGGCAGTGGGATTAGTTTGGGGATTGATACAGGGCTATGGGGAGAGAGCGGGGCAGTGGGATTAGTTTGGGAATTGATACAGGGCTATGGGGAGGGAGCGGGGCAGTGGGATTAGTTTGGGGATTGATAGAGGGCCATGGGGAGAGAGCGGGGCAGTGGGATAAGTTTGGGGATTGATACAGGGCCATGGGGAGAGAGCGGGGCAGTGGGATTAGTTTGGGGATTGATACAGGGCTATGGGGAGGGAGCGGGGCAGTGGGATTAGTTTGGGGATTGATATAGGGCCATGGGGAGAGAGCGGGGCAGTGGGATTAGTTTGGGGATTGATACAGGGCCATGGGGAGAGAACGGGGCAGTAGGATTAGTTTGGGGATTGATACAGGGCCATGGGGAGAGAGCGGGGCAGTGGGATTAGTTTGGGGAATGATACAGGGCCATGGGGAGAGAGCGGGGCAGTGGGATTAGTTTGAGATTGATATAGAGCTATGGGGAGAGGGTGGGGCAGTGGGATTAGTGTGGGATTGATACAGGGCTATGGGGAGACAGCGGGGCAGTGGGATTAGTTTGGGATTGAAACAGGGCTATGGGGAGAGAGCGGGGCAGTCGGATTAGTTTGGGGATTGATACAGGGCTATGGGGAGAGAGCGGGGCAGTGGGATTAGTTTGGGGATTGATACAGGGCCATGGGGAGAGAGCGGGGCAGTGGGATTAGTTTGGGGATTGATACAGGGCTATGGGGAGGGAGCGGGGCAGTGGGATTAGTTTGGGGATTGATATAGGGCCATGGGGAGAGAGCGGGGCAGTGGGATTAGTTTGGGGATTGATACAGGGCCATGGGGAGAGAACGGGGCAGTAGGATTAGTTTGGGGATTGATACAGGGCCATGGGGAGAGAGCGGGGCAGTGGGATTAGTTTGGGGATTGATACAGGGCCATGGGGAGAGAGCGGGGCAGTGGGATTAGTTTGGGGATTGATACAAGGCCATGGGGAGTGGGCAGGGCAGTGGCATTAGTTTCGGATTGATACAGGGCTATGGGGAGAGGGCGGGGCAGTGGGATTAGTTTGGGGATTGATACAGGGCTATGGGGAGAGGGCAGGGCAGTGGGATTAGTTTGGGATTGAGAAAGGGCTATGGGGAGAGGGTGGGGCAGTGGGATTAGTTTGGGATTGATACAGGGCTATGGGTAGAGAGCGGGGCAGTGGGATTAGTTTGGGGATTGATACAGGGCAATGGGGAGAGAGCGGGGCAGTGGGATTAGTTTGGGGATTGATGCAGGGCTATGGGGAGAGGGCAGGGCAGTGGGATTAGTTTGAGATTGATATAGAGCTATGGGGAGAGGGTGGGGCAGTGGGATTAGTTTGGGATTGATACAGGGCTATGGGGAGAGAGCAGGGCAGTGGGATTAGTTTGGGATTGATACAGGGCTATGGGGAAAGAGCGGGGCAGTGGGATTAGTCTTGGATTGATACAGGGCTATGGGGAGAGAGCGGGGCAGTGGGATTCGTTTGGGGATTGATACAGGGCTATGGGGAGAGAGCGGGGCAGTGGGATTAGTTTGGGGATTGATACAGGGCTACGGGGAGAGAGCGGGGCAGTGGGATTAGTTTGGGGATTGATACAGGGCTACGGGGAGAGAGCGGGGCAGTGGGATTAGTTTGGGGATTGATACAGGGCTACGGGGAGAGAGCGGGGCAGTGGGATTAGTTTGGGGATTGATACAGGGCTACGGGGAGAGAGCGGGGCAGTGGGATTAGTTTGGGGATTGATACAGGGCCATGGGGAGAGAGCGGGGCAGTAGGATTAGTTTGGGGATTGATACAGGGCCCTGGGGAGAGAGCGGGGCAGTGGGATTCGTTTGGGGATTGATACAGGGCTATGGCGAGAGAGCGGGGCAGTGGGATTAGTTTGGGGATTGATACAGGGCTATGGGGAGGGAGCGGGGCAGTGGGATTAGTTTGGGGATTGATACAGAGCCATGGGGAGAGAGCGGGGCAGTGGGATTAGTTTGGGGATTGATACAGGGTTATGGGGAGAGAGCGGGGCAGTGGGATTAGTTTGGGGATTGATACAGGGCTATGGGGAGGGAGTGGGGCAGTGGGATTAGTTTGGGGATTGATACAGGGCCATGGGGAGAGAGCTCGGCAGTAGGATTAGTTTGGGGATTGATACAGGGCCATGGGGAGAGAGCGGGGCAGTGGGATTAGTTTGGGGATTGATACAGGGCTATGGGGAGAGAGCGGGGCAGTGGGATTAGTTTGGGGATTGATACAAGGCCATGGGGAGAGAGCGGGGCAGTGGGATTAGTTTGGGTTTGATACAGGGCTATGGGGAGAGGGCGGGGCAGTGGGATTAGTTTGGGGGTTGATACAGGGCTATGGGGAGAGGGCGGGGCAGTGGGATTAGTTTGAGATTGATATAGAGCTATGGGGAGAGGGATTAGTTTGAGATTGATATAGAGCTATGGGGAGAGGGTGGGGCAGTGGGATTAGTTTGGGATTGATACAGGGCTATGGGGAGAGAGCGGGGCAGTGGGATTAGTTTGGGAATTGATACAGGGCTATGGGGAGGGAGCGGGGCAGTGGGATTAGTCTTGGATTGATAGAGGGCTATGGGGAGAGAGCGGGGCAGTGGGATAAGTTTGGGGATTGATACAGGGCCATGGGGAGAGAGCAGGGCAGTAGGATTAGTTTGGGGATTGATACAGGGCCATGGGGAGAGAGCGGGGCAGTGGGATTAGTTTGGGGATTGATACAGGGCTATGGGGAGAGAGCGGGGCAGTGCGATTAGTTTGGGGATTGATACAGGGCTATGGGGAGAGGGCGGGGCAATGGGATTAGTTTGGGGATTGATACAGGGCTACGGGGAGAGAGCGGGGCAGTGGGACTAGTTTGGGGATTGATACAGGGCCATGGGGAGAGAGCGGCGCAGTGGGATTAGTTTGGGGATTGATATAGGGCCATGGGGAGAGAGCGGGGCAGTGGGATTAGTTTGAGGATTGATACAGGGCTATGGGGAGAGGGCAGGGCAATGGGATTAGTTTGGGGATTGATACAGGGCTACGGGGAGAGAGCGGGGCAGTGGGATTAGTTTGGGATTGATACAGGGCTATGGGGAGAGAGCGGGGCAGTGGGATTAGTCTTGGATTGATACAGGGCTATGGGGAGAGAGCGGGGCAGTGGGATTAGTTTGGGGATTGATACAGGGCTATGGGGAGAGAGCGGAGCAGTGGGATTAGTTTGGGGATTGATACAGGGCTATGGGGAGAGAGCCGGGCAGTGGGATTAGTTTGGGGATTGATACAGGGCTATGGGGAGAGAGCGGGGCAGTGGGATTAGTTTGGGGATTGATACAGGGCTATGGGGAGGGAGCGGGGCAGTGGGATTAGTTTGGGGATTGATAGAGGGCCATGGGGAGAGAGCGGGGCAGTGGGATAAGTTTGGGGATTGATACAGGGCCATGGGGAGAGAGCGGGGCAGTAGGATTAGTTTGGGGATTGATACAGGGCCATGGGGAGAGAGCGGGGCAGTGGGATTAGTTTGGGGATTGATACAGGGCTACGGGTAGAGAGCGGGGCAGTGGGACTAGTTTGGGGATTGATACAGGGCCATGGGGAGAGAGCGGGGCAGTGGGATTAGTTTGGGGATTGATATAGGGCCATGGGGAGAGAGCGGGGCAGTGGGATTAGTTTGAGGATTGATACAGGGCCATGGGGAGAGAGCGGGGCTGTGGGATTAGTTTGGGGATTGATACAGGGCTATGGGGAGAGGGCAGGGCAGTGGGATTAGTTTGGGATTGATATAGGGCTATGGGGAGAGGGTGGGGCAGTGGGATTAGTTTGGGGATTGATACAGGGCTATGGGGAGAGGGCAGGGCAGTGGGATTAGTTTGGGATTGATATAGGGCTATGGGGAGAGGGTGGGGCAGTGGGATTCGTTTGGGATTGATACAGGGCTATGGGGAGAGAGCGGGGCAGTGGGATTAGTTTGGGGATTGATACAGGGCTATGTGGAGAGGGCGGGGCAGTGGGATTAGTTTGGGGATTGATACAGGGCTATGGGGAGAGGGCGGGGCAGTGGGATTAGTTTGGGATTGATACAGGGCTATGGGGAGAGAGCAGGGCAGTGGGATTAGTTTGGGATTGATACAGGGCTATGGGGAGAGAGCGGGGCATTGGGATTAGTCTTGGATTGATACAGGGCTATGGGGAGAGAGCGGGGCAGTGGGATTAGTTTGGGGATTGATACAGGGCTATGGGGAGAGAGCGGGGCAGTGGGATTAGTTTGGGGATTGATACAGGGCTATGGGGAGAGAGCGGGGCAGTGGGATTAGTTTGGGGATTGATACAGGGCCATGGGGAGAGAGCGGGGCAGTGGGATTAGTTTGGGGATGGTTACAGGGCCATGGGGAGAGAGCGGGGCAGTAGGATTAGTTTGGGGATTGATACACGGCCATGGGGAGAGAGCGGGGCAGTGGGATTAGTTTGGGGATTGATACAGGGCTATGGCGAGAGAGCGGGGCAGTGGGATTAGTTTGGGGATTGATACAGGGCTACGGGGAGAAAGCGGGGCAGTGGGATTAGTTTGGGGATTGATACAGGGCCATGGGGAGAGAGCGGGGCAGTGGGATTAGTTTGGGGATTGATACAGGGCCATGGGGAGAGAGCGGGGCAGTAGAATTAGTTTGGGGATTAATACAGGGCCATGGGGAGAGAGCGGGGCAGTGGGATTAGTTTGGGGACTGATACAGGGCTTTGGGGAGAGAGCGGGGCAGTGGGATTAGTTTGGGGATTGATACAGGGCCATGGGGAGAGAGCGGGGCAGTGGGATTAGTTTGGGGATTGATACAGGGCTATGGGGAGAGAGCGGGGCAGTGGGATTTGTTTGGGGATTGATACAGGGCTATGCGGAGAGGGCGGGGCAGTTGGATTCATTTGGGGATTTATACAGGGCCATGGGGAGAGAGCGGGGCAGTGGGATTAGTTTGGGGATTGATACAGGGCTATGTGGAGAGGGCGGGGCAGTGGGATTAGTTTGGGATTGATGCAGGGCCATGGGGAGAGAGCGGGGCAGTGGGATTAGTTTGGGGATTTATACAGGGCCATGGGGAGAGAGCGGGGCAGTGGGAATAGTTTGGGGATTGATACAGGGCTATGCGGAGAGGGCGGGGCAGTGGGATTAGTTTGGGGATTGATACAGGGGTATGCGGAGAGGGCGGGGCAGTGGGATTAGTTTGGGGATTGATACAGGGCTATGCGGAGAGGGCGGGGCAGTGGGATTAGTTTGGGGATTGATACAGGGCTATGCGGAGAGGGCGGGGCAGTGGGATTAGTTTGGGGATTGATACAGGGCCATGGGGAGAGAGCGGGGCAGTGGGACTAATTGGACAGCTCTAGCAAAGAGCCGGCACAGAAATGATGGACCGAATGGCCTCCTTTTGTGCTGTAAACTTGCATGATGTCTATTATTCTAATACTGCAGGAACTCAGTTTCCCTTTCACAGTGAGTAACATTGTCTGTACACTTGCTCCTGTCTGTGTCACTCTGTTGAGAGTAAATGAAGATTTGAACAGGGGTGGGGTAGCAGTAATGGAGATCCACCTGGGATGCTGCTTGAACCTGAAGGAGTTTCTTCTGAAGCACAGAGGGGTCCAGGTGCCTCAACACTTTGCTGCTGGTCAGCAATTTCTGAACTGTCTCCATATTCCTCTCTGCTGCAGCCACAGATTTTTTGCATTTTTCTTGGCAAGTTGTCAGCTCCTACAGAGGTGAAAAAAGGGCAGAAGTTTCAGTTTCAGGAGATCGTCGTCAAACTCTGCATAGAGACAGAATCTCTACCAACCTGGTGTTTAATCTTGAAACTGTCCACGGAGTGGCCTTCAGCTTCTCCGGCCGAGGTGATCAGATTGGCTGTATTCAGCGACTCATAGAAAGCTGTGATTTGATTCTCCAGCTCGTCCAATGGAGTTAGCAACTGCTGAGCTTCCAGGAGCAAGCACTGACAGCGCTCTCGAACCTGTACAAAACAGCAGACCAGGCAAGAATTGAGTACAGACCTCAGCCAGGCAATACATATACAACGAGGCTCTTTTTCAAAGTCAAATAGCATACTGAATATTTATGTTGGTACAGTGAGCTTGAACACTGTCCTTTTACATCTGTGACCTAGGGTTTTAAATTCAGCCCAAAGTCATTGGCTAAAACTTTCTTCTCCCTCCTGACTGTAAGTATTCCATAAATGTTAGTTTGGTTCAGTAATAACGTCACCACTTCTAACACTGACAGTTGTGGGCTCGAGCCCCACTCCAGGGACATGAGCACATAATCTAGGCTGGCACTCAAGTACAGTACCGAGGGAGTGCAACACTGTCGGAGTGGCAATACTGAGGGAGTGCTGCACAGTTAGAGGGGCAGTACTGAGGGAGTGCTGCACTCAGAGGGGAAGTACTGAGGGAGCGCTGAACTGTCGGAAGGGCAGTACTGAGGGAGTGCAACACTGTCAGAGGGGCAGTACTGAGGGAGTGCAGTACTGAGGGAGTGCTGCACAGTCAGAGAGGCAGTACTGAGGGAGTGCTGCACTGTTGGGGGGGCAGTACTGAGGGAGTGCTGCACTGTCGGAGGGGCAATACTGAGGGAGTGCTGCACTGTCGGAGGGGCAGTACTGAGGGAGTGCTGCACTGTCGGAGGTGCCATCTCTCAGGTGAGATACTAAAAGGGGGTCCCATCTGCCAGTTCAGGTGGGTGGTAAAGATCCCACGGCACTATTCGAAGAAGAGCAGAAGAGTTTTCCTGGTGTCCTGGCCAATATTTATCCCTCAACTTAACACAGAGTAACAGCTCATTCATCTCATTTGCAGTCTGTGGGAATTGGCTGCCTTGTTGTCCTACAAAACAACAGTGACTATACTTCAAAAGTAATTCAATGCTCTTACTTTTATTAGCTGATCCTTAACGGTCGACATTGTGGACAGCATCTGCGTCACTTCATCCTGGGGCGTGTCCTTTGTTAACTGTTGAGCTGTCTTGGAAACCAGTTTGTACTGAGCTTCCATTATTGGCACCTTTTGCTTTATTACCTGCACAGCACACCAGAAACACAAATAATAGCTTGTGACAATCTAATAGGTCATCCAGCAAACAGCTCTTTGAAACCAAAGTCAATGAAGTAAGGCGTTGACATTGGGCAGGAAGCTCTTTTTACAAAGGTCTGCCCTTGTAATTTAGTGAATCGGTGTGGTTCGCTTTATTGTACACTTCAGATCAACAGCTACGTCAACATTAGTACCAACTGTGTAAAGTCTTCCTAACCATGCATCAATGATAGAAACCCAAACTATCGCTGAGGACCTTCATTGAACAGGCACCCAGTCTGTCACCATTGGGATTTTCTGTGTCTCTGCAGAAAGTCCCCTCTCCGTGTAATAATATCATGGGGGGGGGGGTAATTGTATGAACCCCTCCCCCTGCCCACACACACACACACACATACATACACACATGTATACACAAAGGTACTTGTGCATACACACACATACACATTCTCTGCAAATGTGCCAATCATAGAGAGGTGTTTCACTGCAGCCCATTTGTTATTTGGCTTTTAAGGAATATTCTTCCTCAATTTCTTCGTATCTGCTACTTAATTGAAATTATTACCTCAATATTTTAGATACAACTTTCTACACAAAATAAAATTACATCCAACAATTATCTCGGTGCAATGTTGTTTCTCTCTCTCCAGTTCTCACTTTATTCCATCCTGACAAAGGTCCTGTACCTAATCCTCCACTCACCATTTAAAAACACCCCAGGTTAGATTTTCAACTCACTGCCCAGGTGTAAAACTGATGTTGCGGATCGGCCGCCCATTACAGAAACTGCCCAATTCTCATTTCCTTTGAAACCCAGTTTTGCACCCCAGTGCCAAGTTGAAAACCTGCCCCGCTCTCTCGACGTACGGAGTCCTGTACCTCCATATCTTGGACATAAGTTTTGACGTTTAAGAAAGACACATCCACAGGGGAGATTTGTTTTGCGTTCGCTGTCTCTACGAAGCTCTTCAGAGCAGACACTCCATCCAGATACTCCTTCTTTAGTTTGTCCACTTCATCTGCCCGTGCGTACTGCAAACAGGAACACATCATCACACAGCTGGGATTATTGAAAGCACTCACATCCTGCAGTAACAGAGCACAGTACAGTGCTGCCTTCTGGCGGGTTAGACTGGAGGCTTCAAGGACATTTTATAACACATCCCATTGATATACAAATACTAAGAAATCATTTATCTGCAAAGTGAACTGGTAACTGAGGCAGCTAGCAGGAGCTCCTAATTCTGTGGATTGTCAATAGGAGAATGGGCAGCCATGGTTATAGAATAGGAGAATGGGCAGCCATGGATATAGAATAGGAGAATGGGCAGTCATGGTTATAGGAGAATGGGCAGCCATGGTTATAGAATAGGAGAATGGGCAGCGATGGTTATAGAATAGGAGAATGGGCAGCCATGGTTATAGAATAGGAGAATGGGCAGCCATAGTTATAGAATAGGAGAATGGGCAGCCATGGTTATAGAATAGGAGAATGGGCAGCCATGGTTATAGAATAGGAGAATGGGCAGCCATGGTTATAGAATAGGAGAATGGGCAGCCATGGTTATAGAATAGGAGAATGGGCAGCCATGGTTATAGGAGAATGGGCAGCCATGGTTATAGAATAGGAGAATGGGCAGCGATGGTTATAGAATAGGAGAATGGGCAGCCATGGTTATAGAATAGGAGAATGGGCAGCCATAGTTATAGAATAGGAGAATGGGCAGCGATGGTTATAGAATAGGAGAATGGGCAGCGATGGTTATAGAATAGGAGAATGGGCAGTGATAGTTATAGAATAGGAGAATGGGCAGCGATGGTTATAGAATAGGAGAATGGGCAGCGATGGTTATAGAATAGGAGAATGGGCAGCGGTGGTTATAGAATAGGAGAATGGGCAGCGATGGTTACAGAATAGGAGAATGGGCAGCGATGGTTATAGAATAGGAGAATGGGCAGCGATGGTTATAGAATAGGAGAATGGGCAGCCATGGTTATAGAATAGGAGAATGGGCAGCCATGGTTATAGAATAGGAGAATGGGCAGCGATGGTTATAAAATAGGAGAATGGGCAGCGATGGTTATAGAATAGGAGAATGGGCAGCGATGGTTATAAAATAAGAGAATGGGCAGCGATGGTTATAGAATAGGAGAATGGGCATCGAGCAAAGTCCAGGGCAGAACGTCCAAGGTAGGAACCAGAGAATGCAACCAGTTCTAAGGGCTATGGCTGAAGGGAAAGGGACTTAATGTGTGCTGCTGGGCTGGTTGAGTGACCAGAGTTCAGAATGGCTATCAATTGGGCTTCTGCGTGTAGACCCGAGAACTGGATGGAGGACAGTCATCTGTTACTCTTCTAACATCAGCTTCAGTCTGACCTCCTCCCTCCCTCAGAATTCTGCATTCCTCCAATCTGGCCTCTTGTGCATCCCCGATTTCCTTTGCCCCACCATTGGTGGCTGTGCCTTCAGCTGTCTAGTCCCTAAGCTCTGGAATTCCCTCCCTAAACCTCTCCGCCTCTCTAACTTTCCTCCTTTAAGCCCTCCTTAAACCTACCTCTTTGACCAAGCTTTTGGTCATCTGTCCTAATATCTCCTTATGTGGCTTGGTGTCAAATTTTGCCTGATAATTGCTCCGGTGAAGCACCTTGGGATGTTTTACTATGTTAAAGGCGCTATTTCAATTCAGATTTCCAGCATCTGCAGTATTTTGCTTTTATTTAAATGCAAGTTGCTGTTGGAAGATGTAATTCTCGCCCAATCGTCACTGTGGATATGCATGGTGTGAAACAACAATAAAACATTGAGTTTAATTATTACCTGGTGCATAACTAAACAGTGGCATCCATTAATTGGGACAAAATGGTTCCCACCAAAGTATCCTGATTAAACAGCTACTTCTAATCATTGCTCAGAACTTCTTTTGGTGGGCAGTAAATTATATACTATTTCCTCTCTTGAAAGCTGCCAGAGTGGTGTGAAAACCCAACTATTTTTTTCCAGGAAGTGAGCCAGCCACGCCTCCTCGGGTCTGGGCATACATGTGACTCCAGTCCCACACAACGTGCTTGGCTTTAAATGTCATCTGAAGTGACCCAGCAAGCCACTCAATTGTGAAAAGAAACACAGTTGCAAGAAGAAGGTCCAACATCATTTCCTCAGGGCAACTAGGGATGGGCAATAATTGCTGGCCCTGCCAGCGATGCCCACATCCTGAGAACAAGTAGTAAAACAACATGATGGCCTCTCTACTCTTTGTACAGCAATTGAGCACAAATCCTAGTAACCTGCAGGTTGCTCCTGTCTCCTGTGTTGCACGTTTCTCGGTACTGAGCACAGGTACTTAACTGGGCCATTGAGCACTGCTGGTCTCCAAGATTCTCTGTGATAGTTGATTCTAAAAGGAGGAAAAGATGGATGGAGAACAACTTACGTGTTTCACTTTGACAAAGAGCTCCCTCCAACGTCCATTCAGTAAGAGCAGCTGCTGTTTCAGATCTCGAGAGACCAACTCATCGCACGTCTCGATGAGGAAATTCCCTGCGTCATTCATAATGGAGTGCTGTTGGATCCAGTGAGGGAGATGTCGGAAGAAGTCCTGCAAATGCAAACACATAAGAAATGTAAGAAAGGGAGCGTTAAGTATTAGCTGCTGTAAGTTCTTTCGCAATTGTCCAGTGATAGGACTTCACAGTTTATGTAAAATACAGGAAACACAGCAATGGTTGGCCCAGCGCAAAACCTTCTTAAAGTGTCAGCTCAGCTCTAGGTGCTGGCACTTAGAGTCAGAAAGCCCCGCTCCAGTGCTTGAGCCGATAGCCGTAGTTTTATGCAACAGCACAGTACTGAGGGAGTGCTGCATAGTCGGAGGTTCCGTCCTTCAGAGGAACCACACCGAGGTCCCGTCTGTGTGGCAGAGGTGGACCCAAGGCACCATTTGAAGAAAAGCACAGAGTTCTCTCCCGTGCCCTGGGCCAACATTCTTCCCTCAACCACCACCAAAAACAGATGAACTGGTCATTCGTCCAACCGCTATTTGTGGGATCTTGCTGTGCACACTGCGGCCATTGTATCTGCCTGCACAACAACAGTGGTTGCACTTCAAAGTCATTCCTTGTGCAAAGAACATTGAGATGGTTGTGAGAGATCGGTACAGTGCTACTTAAATGCATGTATTTTCCTTTAATCTTTCAAGCTAGGGTTAGAATTTCCGCTTCGGGCGGCAATCGGCCGTCCATGATGACATAAAAATATGTGACACGTCTCACATGGAGCGCACACATCATGCAACGTGCGTGAGGGAGTCGTTTTTTGCTGATCTTTACTGATCCCGATACAAGCTCACTATTGCCCCATACCAACTCACTATTACCCTATACCAGCTCATTATTACCCTATACCAGCTGACAGCTCACTGTTGCCCCATACTAGCTCACTATTGCCCCATACCAACTCACTATTGCCCCTATACCAACTCAATATTACCCTATACCAGCTTACTGTTGCCCTCTATATAAACTCACTATTATCCCTTACCTGCTCACTGTTGCCACATACTAGCTCACTACTGCCCCTATACTAGCTCACTATTAATGCTATATCACTATACCAACTCACTGTTACCCTATACCAGCTCACTATTGCCCCTATACCAGCTCACTATTGCCCCACACTAGCTCACTTTTTCATGACACTGATGTTTAGGTTGTTTAAAAAATAATTACTAAAACTGTTCTACAGTGGCAGAGTATCTATCGGAGCTCTGCAGATTTTACTAATGCCGTATTGTCAAGCTCTACCTTCTTGGCAAGTTCCGGTTGGTTCAGCATCTTCTCTGCATCCTCCAGCCAGGCCTGCAGGCCTGCCACTGTACTGCTGTACTTGTCCCAGTTGGTAACCACCTCTTCCAGCATGCTCCTGACACTACGCACCTCCACAGACAGATTCCGCCACTGTACCATCGAATCAGTCAGGAACTTGTTGACGTTCTCTCTCTCTTCAGCTGCAGGAAGCAGAAATAACAGGGTGAGATCCCAAACAGAGGAAGTGGGTGGGGATGTCAATCATCGGAGCGTTCAACCGGCGCGGGAATAAAATCGGCTTCAACAACTGTCCGATTACCTGAATCCTGGACTTTCAAATACGTATCGGTCGCCTGCTTCAGAGACTGGAAGGTGGCCTCATAGTGGCCAAAAAACTTGTTGCCCTCGACAAATGACTGCAGAGAAAGATCAAAGGTGTCAGAGAGATTTGGCTGTCCAAGTACACAGACCACTAAAAGCCAGTGGATAGGTACAGAAAGTAATCATAAAAAATCTAACGGCATGTTGACCTTTATCTCAAGAGAGCTGGAATACAAAGGGCAGGAAGTGAAGCTTCAGTTGTAAAGAGTCTCAAAAGCTTTTTGGGGGAGAGAGTTCCAGATTTCCACTACCCTTTGTGTGAAGAGGTGCTTCCTGACATCACCCCGGAACAGCCTAGCTCTAATTTTAAGCTTATGCCCCCTTGTTCTGGATTCCCCCACCAGAGGAAATAGTTTCTCTCTATCTACCCTATCATATCCTTTAATCATCTTAAACACCTCAATTAGATCAGCCCTTAATCTTCTATACTCAAGGGAATACAAGCCCAGTCTATGCAACCTGTCCTCATAATTTAACCCTTTTGCCTGGGTAGCATTCTGCTGAATCTGTGCTGCACCCCCTCCAAGGCCCATATATCCTTCCTGAGGGGCGGTGCCCAGAACTGAACACAGTAACTCCAGATAGGGTCTAACTAGTGCTTTATATGACTGGAGCTAAAGCAGGTTAATGGAGTTGAGGTCAGCAGAGCAGGCCCGAGGGGCTGAAAGGCCCAATGAAAGTTCCTATGTCAGGTGAAACAGCCATCAGCCATCCTGTCTAAGCCTTACGTGAAACCGGACACAATTACAGTATCATTTTACTTTTTATTCTCAGGATGTGGGTGGCACTGGCAAAGGCACATTCATTGCCCAACCCTCGCTACCCTGAGGAGCTGGTGGTGGGCCTTCTGCTTGACCACAGCAGAGGGTATTACAAGTCAACCACATAGTGTGGGACTGGGGTCACATGTAGGCCCAGACCGGGTAAGGACGGCAGGTTCTCTTCTCTGAAGGATATTAGTGAACCACTTGGGTTTATAATAACAATCTTGCAGATTTCATGGTAATTTTTCTGGTGCCAGCCTCAAATTAGCAGATTTATTTAATTTAATTTCACAATTTTCCCATGGTGGGATCTGAACTCACTGGTTGCCAATCTTACAGCACAGCCATTAACTACGTTACAGTACATGTGGGCTACTGAAATATTCCTCAATGTAATCTTACTGAAATATTCCTCAATATAATCTCACTGAAATATTCCTCAATATAATCTCACTGAAATACTCCTCAATATAATCTCACTGAAATACTCCTCAATATAATCTCACTGAAATACTCCTCAATATAATCTCACTGAAATATTCCTCAATATAATCTCACTGAAATATTCCTCAATATAATCTCACTGAAATATTCCTCAATATAATCTCACTGAAATATTCCTCAATATAATCTCACTGAAATATTCCTCAATATAATCTCACTGAAATACTTCTCAATATAATCTCACTGAAATATTCCTCAATATAATCTCACTGAAATATTCCTCAATATAATCTCACTGAAATATTCCTCAATATAATATCACTGAAATATTCCTCAATATAATCTCACTGAAATATTCCTCAATATAATCTCACTGAAATACTCAATATAATCTCACTGAAATATTCCTCAATATAATCTCACTGAAATATTCCTCAATATAATCTCACTGAAATATTCAATATAATCTCACTGAAATATTCCTCAATATAATTTCACTGAAATATTCCTCAATATAATTTCACTGAAATATTCCTCAATATAATCTCACTGAAATATTCCTCAATATAATCTCACTGAAATATTCCTCAATATAATCTCACTGAAATATTCCTCAATATAATCTCACTGAAATATTCCTCAATATAATCTCACTGAAATATTCCTCAATATAATCTCACTGAAATATTCCTCAATATAATCTCACTGAAATATTCCTCAATATAATCTCACTGAAATATTCCTCAATATAATCTCACTGAAATATTACTTACAATATAATTTTGTAGGAGAAGTTGAACCGATTCTCTCCTGCCGTATTTGATGATCCATGATTTAAGTTTGGTTTCGGCGAGTACCAGGAATGCCAGAAGACGATACTTTAACTCTAGAAAGTCCAGTCTTGTTAAATGGAGCTTGGATTCAGTTGTAATGAAATTAAACCTGGAAAGAGAACGTGAATGTGAGGTAACGCTAGGAACAGACCACGGGCAATGGTCTAGATGCACAATAAGGTGAATAATTAGCTTTACTGCCATTTTAAAAGAAAAAAGCCAGAAAGAACTTGAATTTATATAGCACCTTTTATGACCTCAGGATGTCCCAGAGCACTTTATAGCCAATTCAGTACTTTTTGACGTGTAGACACTGCTGTAATGTAGGAAACGCGGCAGCCAATTTGCGCAAAGCAAAATCCCACAAACTGCAATTAATGGCCAGAACATCTGTTTTGGTGATGTTGGTTGAGGGATAAATATTGGCTAGGCCACCAGGGGGAACTCCCTTGCTTTTCTTCAAAATAGTGCTATGGGATCTTTTATGTCCACCTGAGAGGGCAGACAAGGCCTCGGTTTAACGTCTCATCTGAAAGACAGCATCTATGACAGTGCAGCACTCCCTCAGTACTGCACTGGAGTGTCAGCCTTAGATATTGTGCTCAGGTCTCTGGAGTGGGCCTATGAACCCACAACCTTCTGACTCAGAGGCAAGAGTGCTACCAACTGAGCTATAGATACCACCTTAATACCCATAACAACAACAACAATGTGTATTTATATAGCACCTTTAACATAGTAAAACATCCCAAGGCGCTGCACAGGAGTATTTTAAGACAAAAAAATTGACACCGATCCACATAAGGATAAATTAGGGCAGGTGACCAAAAGCTTGGTCAAAGAGGTAGGTTTTAAGGAGCGTCTTAAAGGAGGAAAGAGAGGTAGCAAGGCAGAGAGGTTTAGGCAGAGAAATCCAGAGTTTAGGGCCTCGACAACAGAAGGCACGGCCACCAATGGTTGAGCGATTATAATCAGGGATCCTCAAGAGGGCAGAATTAGAGGAGCACCGATATCTCGGGGGGGGTTGTGGGGCTGAAGGAGATTACAGTGATAGGGAGGGGCGAGGCCATGGAGGGATTTGAAAACAAGGATGAGAATTTTGAAATCGAGGCGCTGCTTAACCGGGAGCCAATGTAGGTCAGCGAGCACACAGGTGATGGGTGAACGGGACTTGGTGCAAGTTAGGATACGGGCAGCCGAGATTTGGATGACCTCAAGTTTATGTAGGGTGGAATGTGGGAGGCCAGCCAGGGGTGCATTGGAATAGTCAAGTCTAGAGGTAACAAAGGCATGGGTGAGGGTTTCAGCAGTGGATGAGCTGAGGCAAGGGCGGAGACGGGCGATGTTATGGAGGTGGAAATAGGCGGTCTTTGTTATGCTACGGATATGTGGTCGGAAGCTCATTTCAGGGTCAAATATGACACCAAGGTTGCAAACAGTGTGGTTCAGCCTCAGACAGATGCTAGGGAGAGGGATGGAGTCAGTGGCTAGGGAACGGAGTTTGTGGCGGGGACCGAAAACAATGGCTTCGGTCTTCCCAATATTTAATTGGAGAAAATTTTTGCTCATCCAGAACTGTAGAAACTCTACCTAACACTGGACGTAGGAAGCTGCCACCAGGAAGCAGCATGGGCTGTCTACATCAGGGAGTGATGTGGTTTCCATTGGTGCTGATATTGTAAAAGATAAATCCAAATAAAAACCGACTAACATCTAGGCTCAACATTGTTTGGATGAGCCAACATTTATCCCTCAACCAAAACAGATTATCAGGTCGTTATCTCATTGCTGTTTGTGGGATCTTGCTGTGTGCAAATTGGCTGCTGTGTTTGCCTACATTACAACAGCAATTACACTTCTAAAGTATCATTGGTCATGAAACACTTTGGGACGTCCTGAAGATCTGAAAGGTGCTATACAAGTGCAAGATTTCGCTTTCCTTTCTTCCGTAAAGCATCAGCTCGGTATCACCATTTACTCAAATCAGTATTCATTTGGAACATCTCTAGATCAGCCTGAGTGCTGGTCCAAAATGTCAAGTCCCACAAACACACTCCAGGACATGCATCAGTAAACCATGTCATTTTATTTTCAGTGGTACTTGCCCACCCAAGTTGTGTGAAATTTACACATAAAAGGTTACTGTCACTGCAAGGAGAAGGTAAGATTCCCCAACATTTAACCCGGCTCACTGATTTTTAGTCATTGTGCTGACGTAGGTTTAACTAAAGTAACCAAACTGATACTGTGCTCACCGTTCTGCCGCATCTTCCAGCTGATCGGCCGGGATGGGAATCCCGTTCACAGATCCCGCCCTATGGATCTGGTGGAATATTTGTTTATGACTTTCTAAAGCTTTTATAACATCCTAGGGAGGGAACAAATACAAATTGGTCTGTTAATGCTGGGAAATTGTCAGAGCGAAGGTTTATTCTGTACAGTTGCTCATTAGTTCTCGTTAAGGATAAAGCAGCTGCCACTTCTCAGTATTACAAAGGTGTGAATAAATGACATCGCTTCAGGGATTGACTCCAGGTGTGACTCTGGGTGCGACTGTACCTTGAGGAGGCAGGCTAGTCCCAGTCTAGTCCTGGGCTCCACACTGGCTGCAGTATAACTGCAACTGCGACAAGGTAACTGTCTCTGAAGTTGAAACTTAGTTCGACAAAGTTCCAAGGTGCTCCACCAGACAGACTTTAGATTAATGTCAGTGGTAACACTCTCGCCTCTGAGTCAGAAGGTTGTGGGTCTGATGTAGACAACACATACTGCTTCCTGATGGGAGCTTCCTACCTCCAGTGTTGGGTAGAGTATCCTTATGGATGTTAAGGTGGTAGCTGTGGCTTAGTTGGTAGCACCCTCAGAGTCAGAAGGTTGTGGGTTCAAGTCCCTGCTCCAGAGACTTGAGCACATAATCTCGGCTGACACACCAGCGCAGGACTGAGGGAGTGCTGTACTGTCGGAGGTGCCGTCTTTTGGATGAGATGTTAAACCGAGGCCCGCCTGCCCCCTCAGGTGGAAAAGATCCAATGGCACTATTTGAAGAGGAGCAGGAGAGTTCTACTGGTGTCCTGGCCAACATTTATCCTGCAACTAAAAACAGATTAGCTGATCAATCATTTCATTACTGTTTGTGGGACCTTGCTGTGCACAAATCGGCTGCTGCGTTTACCTACAAAATAATGTGACTGGATTTCAAAAGTAATTCATTGGCTGTAAAGCACTTTGGGATGCCCTGGGGATGTTAAAGGCGCTATATAAATTCAAGTTCTTCCTCTAATGTTAACAAAGAAAGAATTGCCCTGACTAGAGGGAACCCAGAGTCACCTGCACTACACACTCTCAAACAGTGCCAGTGGGATGACGATCTGGTAATATTCCCCACCAGGAAAATATATTCTTAGTGTGTTTTAGAAGACCAGGTCACTTGGGGTAACAGCGCAAAGCTGATTCCCTCCCTTTGTTGATCTGGTTAACACCGGCATAGACCTGTTGGGCCGAATGGCCTGATTCTGTGCTGTAAATTCTATGTAACATGGGCCTTAAAATTGCAGAGATAAGACAACTTAAATCTGGTCTTGTGACCCTACAAACACTGAACACTAGAGTTGTGTTGTTATGACATCCATGTGCGCACAATCAATATATCTCGTGGGGCCAACATTGGTTTAATTCAACTCAATACCAACTTGCAACTGTTAATAAAATGTTCACAACCTCCACATTCCCTGTGATAGACACAAACAGTAGAATGTCATGACTGTCATTACAATTCGATACAATAGGAATGGCTCTGCCATTCACACGATCAGGTGCTGTATATAATCTGCAATCGTTACTCAGCAATACCTGTGAGTGGGGAGCTTAAGATCCTGAACAAATCTGGTTTGGATAAGATTTTGCGATTAATGGCAGTGAACCACCAGAAGATCGGGATCGCGTGTCAACCTGGTTCTCCGCCCGGCGCTCCCACGGAGGGAGAGCTGGCACTGCCCAGCGATGTCTCCCAACACTTCCCCCCACCGCAGTCTCACCTTGTGCTGCTCCAGTTTCCTGTGGATGATGTTGGCAGTTTCGTCGTGCGCTTGCTGAACTACAATTTCTTCTGCGAGAATCGCCTCCACTCTGTGCAACCAGGCTCCGATGGTGCCCAGGGGGCCAGGAAGTGATTTGTCCAGCATGATATGCCAATCTAGAAGCTGGGAAAGGCAAACCAAACACTTGACTTGTTTCCTATTAGTTAGATACCAAATGGCATCATTAGAATCAGATGAAGTGTGACTTTGCTGTGTGCAGGAGTACAAGCTTGCTGTCCATGAGCAGCATGTGTAGACCCTGACTGCAGCCCTTTGTCCTAAGCTCATGGTGATATTTAGAGGGTTTACCTGATAGGAAGGGAGAAAGGTACATTGTGATGAATGTGAAAGAGGACCAGAGGGAGTTTTTAAAACTGGAGCCCTGCCATGCTGGGGGAACAATTCCAACTGTCTCCTTGGCTGAAGAAGTGACAGAACAATGAGAAATAAACATGGGGATAAAGGGCTCTTTCCCATCTCTGTGGTCGCACATAGTCAGCATCAGAGAGGCTGGTAATTTCAGTGTCAGCTTGGCTCAGTGGTAGCACTCTCGCCTCTGAGTCAAAAGGTTGTGGATTCATAGTCCCACTCCAGTGACTTGAGCACAAAATCCAGGCTGAGACTTCAGTGCAGTACTGAGGGAGTGCTGCACTGTCGGAGATGCCATCTATTGGATGCGATGTTCAGGCAAATGTAAAAAATGCTGTGGTGCTATTTGAGGAAGAGCAGGGAGTTCTGTCCTGGACAACATTCCTCCCTCAACCAACACTACCAAAAAAAAATGATAATTCATCTCGTTGCTGTTTGTGGGATCTTGATGTGTGCAAATTGTCTACAAAGCAACAGTGACTAAGCTTCAAAAAGTAATTCATTGGTTATGAAGCATTTTGGGACATATGAGGATGGGAAAGGCGCTATTTAAATGCGAGTTCTTCCTTCCTCCTTTCACTGACTCATCGAACTCCAAGAGTGAGGACAGAATGAAAATTAATTAGCAGAGGCTCATGTGGTGCAAAATCCAGGGCCACTGAGAGGGGCGTGAGTTACATAACTAACACCCATCTCAAAGAGGGTCACATTTATTGCACTTATCCTGACTGGGAAACATGCATCACACAGCACAACAAAATGAATAGCAAGAAAAGGGACCAACGCATGGCTTTGCAGAGTCATTCTCGCATAACTTACTCTGGCTGACACTCTCTCCCACGCTTGCTTCACTGTGACCTGATCCAGCAACTGCTTCCCGTCTTTCTGTGCAGGCTGAATTAACGCTTCGACATGCTTCTTTTTAACTTCATACTGGCCTCGAAAATTTTTAAACAACTGAGGAAAAAAATAGATATTTACATACAGCAGGGCAATTAAACCATACCAGAAAATAAAGTGAAACGGTTGCTAATATCACGCAGCCCGATTTCCTACCAATCTGCAATTAAAGTAACTCTGGCCAGGTTTTGTAAACCTGATGCACGCATTCTGTAATTATTCAAAGTCGGTCTGTTAGATCAGCAAATAGCTCTTATCAGTCAAGCACAGATACAGAGGTGAGATAAAGCTCCAACACCAATATAGTCTATATAAAAGCAGACCTTTCACCCTCATACCTGCCTCGCCCTCATCCTCCCTTCGCTCCCTCTGACTGCAGAGTACTTGGGCAGTTGGAGGTGATGGGTTTTTTTTCAAATTCATTCGTAGGATTTGGATGTTGCTGGCAAAGCCAGCATTTATTGCCCATCCCTAATTGCCCTTGAGAAGGTGGTGGTGAGCCGCCTTCTTGAACCGCTGCAGTCCGTGTGGTGAAGGTATTCCCACAGTGCTGTTAGGGAGGGAGTTCCAGGATTTTGACCCAGCGACGATGAAGGATGGTGTGTGACTTGGAGGGGAACTTGGAGGTGGTGGTGTTCCCATACGCCTGCTGCCCTTGTCCTTCTAGGTGGTAGAGATCGTGGGTTTGGGAGCTGCTGCCGAAGAAACCTTGGCGAGTTGCTGCAGTGCATCTTATAGATGGTACACACTGCAGCCACGGTACGCTGGTGGTGCAGGGAGTGAATGTTTAAGGTGATGGATGAGCTGACGATCAAGTGATCTTCTTTGTCCTGGATGGTGTCGAGCTTCTTGAGTGTTGTTGCAGCTGCACTCATCCAGGCAAGTGGAGAGTATTCTATCACAAATAAAGTTACAGAAAATTGATAGGCTCACCCCCACCTTGGGTTCAAAGGAATCCATCCAGTGAGTTCAGTCCCTGGTCTGAGTTGACTGATCTCAGCTGGTGCTGTGCTATATCTGACTTCAGTGCCCCTGGGTCAAGGAGGGGACATTTCGGGCAGGGAATTCCCACTGCTGATCACTATACAGCAACCCCTTGCTGGAAGTGCTGGTGAGTAGACTTGGCTGTCAACCCCACCCCCACCCCCAACCCATGGTCAATTAGCCTGTGGACACTCAGTGCCAGGATTCACACGTGAATAATGACCATTTGGACGAGGGGTTGAAGGTCATCTGTGGTATCCCAGCAAGGAGACAACACCTTCCAAAGAGAAGTGAGAAAAAACTGGCAAGAACATTAGGAACAGGAAGAGGCCATTCAGTCCCTCCAGCCTTCTCCGCCATTCTATTTGATCATGGCTGATCTGTACCTCAGCTCCATTTACCTGCCTGAGCTCCATATCTCTTGCTACCCTTACCCAACAAAAATCTATCAATGTTAGTCTTGAAAGCTCCAATTGGCCCCCAGCACCCACAGCCTTTTGGGAGGAGAGAGTTCCAAACTTCTACTACCCTTTGTATGAAAAAGTGCCTGTGATTTCACCCCTGAACAGCCTAGCTCTAATTTTAAGGTTATGTCCCCTTGCTCTGGATTCCCGCACCAGAGGAAATAGTCTCTCTCTCTACCCTATCAAATCCCTTTATCATTTTAAAGAGATCGATTAGATCACCCATCAGAAAAGAAAAAAGACAACATGGGGGGAATATGCCACCTCACCTGGTATCGTTCCTGCAGTCCTCCTTCAGCTATTTGTATCCTTGTGAGGTCCCTTTCAAACTGTTCCAGCCACACTTTCACCTCTCTCAGCATCAGTCTGTCCTCTCGCTGACGAAGCATGGATCACAAATAATGGCACAGTGAAAGACTAGTAACTAGCTGGTGCTATAAGTAATTAGAATCTGAACAATGACAGAAACAAGTTCACAATGTTGCATAACCTTTTTGTTTTGCCATGTACAAACGTCACAGCGTTTTGTGAATGGGACGGATGCAATTTCATGAGAGGGTTTGAGAAACATTTACCAATAAGAACGATCAAAGATATAGAATCATAGAATGGTTACAGCACAGTAGGAGGTCATTCGGCCTGTCGAGCCTGTGCCGGCTCTCTGCAAGAGCAATTCAGCTAGTCCCATTCCCCCGCCCTTTCCCCACAGCCCTGCAAACACCTTGACAACTTGGTGTCAATCTGAGCACATGTGGTGCAGCAAGCAGCAAAACCAGCCTGTGTGACACATCTGGAGGACCTGATCTTACATTTGGGCCCCATTTTTGACAAATTTGCAGTATCCTCAGAATATGAGCATTTTAGTGTCAATGCTTTCTGACAGTTAAAAAAAGATTATTGTTAATCATTCAAGTTTGTAGTGTAAAAGCACTAAAATAATACAGAAACTCAGAAAGCTACATGACAATGCGCGATAATAATACCAAGTATAGGATGGTGCAGGCTCGTTTCATGAACCCAAGGAATTTCACACTACAACAACAAATTGCATTTATATAGCAACTTTAACATAGTAAAAACTCCCAAGACACTTCACAGGAGCGTTATCAGACAAAGTTTGATACTGAGCCACACATGGTGATATTAGGACAAGTGACCAACAGTTTGGCCCAAGAGATAGGTTTGAAGAATCATAGAATCATAGAAATTTACAGCACAGAGGGAGGCCATTCAGCCCATCTTGTCCATGCCGGCCGACAAAGAGCTATCCACCCTAATCCCGCTTTCCAGCACTTGGTCCATAGCCTTGCAGGTTACGGCACTTCAAGTGGGAGGCGGTGGCGTAGTGGTTGTGTCACTAGACTAGTAAGCCAGAGGCTCAGTCAAATGCTCTGAGGATATGGGTTCAAATCCCACCACGGCAGCTGGTGGAATTTAAATTCAATTCAATTTAATTCTGGAATTAAATGTTAGTCTTAGTAATGGCGACCATGATACCATTGTCGATTGTTGCAAAAACCCATCTGGTTCACTAATGTCCTTTAGGGAAGGAAATCTGCCGTCCTTACCTGGTCTGGCCTACACGTGACTCCAGACCCACAGCAATGTGGTTGACTCATAATGCCCTCTGAAATGGCCTAGCAAGCCACTCAGTTGTAAACAACCGCTATGAAAAACAGTAAGAATAAAACCGGACGGACCTACTCGCACCGGAAACGACAACGGCAAACCCAGCCCTGCCGACCCTGCAAAGTCCTCCTTACCAACATCTGGGGGCTTGTGCCAAAATTGGGAGAGCTATCCCACAGACTAGTCAAGCAACAGCCTGACATAGTCATAATTACCGAATCATACCTTACAACCAATGTCCCAGACACCACCATCACCATCCCTGGGTATGTCCTGTCCCACCGGCAGGACAGACCCACCAGAGGTGGTGGCACTGTGGTATACAGTCGGGAGGGAGTAGCCCTGGGAGTCCTCAACATTGACTCAGGACCCCATGAGGTCTCATGGCATCAAGTCAAACATGGGCAAGGAAACCTCCTGCTAATTACCACCTACCGCCCTCCCTCAGCTGATGAATCAGTACTCCTTCATGTTGAACACCAATTGGAAGAAGCATTGAGAGTAGCAAGGGCACAAAATGTCCTCTGGGTGGGGGACTTCAATGTCCATCGCTAAGAGTGGCTCGGTAGCACCACAACTGACCGAGCTGGCCGAGTCCTAAAGGACATAGCTGCCAGACTGGGTCTGCGACAGGTGGTGAGGGAACCAACAAGAGGGAAAAACCTACTTGATCTCGTCCTCACCAATCTACCTGTTGCAGATGCATCTGTCCATGACAGCATTTGGTGGAAGTGACCACCGCACAGTCCTTGTGGAGACGAAGTCCCGTCTTCATGTTGAGGATACCGTCCACCATGTTGTGTGGCACTACCACCGTGCTAAATGGGACAGATTTCGAACAGATCTGGCAACTCAAAACTGGGCATCCATGAGGCGCTGTGGGCCATCAGCAGCAGCAGAATTATATTCAACCACAATCTGTAACCTCATGGCCCGGCATATCCCTCACTCTACCATTACCATCAAGCCGGGAGAACAACCCTGGTTTAACGAAGAGTGCAGGAGAGCATGCCAGGAACAGCACCAGGCATACCGAAAAATGAGGTGTCAACCTGGTGAGGCTACAACACAGGACTACTTGCATGCCAAACAACGGAAGCAACATGCGATAAACAGAGCTAAGCGATCTCACAACCATCGGATCATATCAAAGCTCTGCAGTCCTGCCACATGGTGGTGGTGGACAATTAAACAGTTAACAGGAGGAGGAGGCGCCAAAAATATCCCCATCCTCAATGATGGTGGAGCCCAGCACGTGAGTGCAAAAGACAAGGCTGAAGCATTTGCAACTATCTTCAGCCAGAAGTGCCGAGTGGATGATCCATCTCGGCCTCCCACTGAGGTCCCCAGCATCACAGATGCCAGTCTTCAGCCCATTCAATTCACTCCACGTGATGTCAAGAAACGGCTGAAGACACTGGATACTGCAAAGGCTATGGGCCCTGACAACATTCCGGCAATAGTACTGAAGACTTGTGCTCCAGAACTAGCTGCGCCCCTAGCCAAGCTGTTCCAGTACAGCTACAACACTGGCATCTACCCGGCAATGTGGAAAATTGCCCAAGTATGTCCTGTCTACAAAAAGCAGGACAAATCCGACCCGGCCAATTACCGTCCCATCAGTCTACTCTCAATCATCAGCAAAGTGATGGAAGGTGTCGTCGACAGTGCAATCAAGCGGCATTTACTCAGCAATAACCTGCTAACTGACGCCCAGTTTGGGTTCCACCAGGGCCACTCAGCTCCTGACCTCATTACAGCCTTGGTCCAAACATGGACAAAAGAGGTGAACTCAAGAGGTGAGGTGAGAGTGACTGCCCTTGACATCAAGGCAGCATTTGATCAAGTGTGGCATCAAGGAGCCCTACCAAAACTGAAGTCAATGGGAATCAAGGGGAAAACTCTCCATTGGTTGGAATCATACCTAGCACAAAGGAAGTTGGCTGTGGTTGTTGGAGGTCATTCATCTCAATCACATGACATCACTGCAGGAGTTCCTCAGGGCAGTGTCCTAGGCCCAACCATCTTCAGCTGTTTCATCAATGACCTTCCCTCCATCATAAGGTCAGAAGTGGGGGTGTTCGCTGATGATTGCACACTGTTCAGCACCATTCGAGACTCGTCAGATACTGACGCAGTCCGTGTCCATATGCAGCAAGACCTGGACAACATTCAGACTTGGGCTGACAAGTGGCAAGTAACATTCGCACCACACAAGTGCCAGGCAATGACCATCTCCAACAAGCGAGACTCTAACCATCTCCTCTTGACATTCAATGGCATTACCATCGCTGAATCCCCCACTATCAACATCCTGGGGGTTACCATTGATCAGAAACTGAACTGGACCAGCCATATAAATACTGTGGCTACAAGAGCAGGCCAGAGGCTGGGAATTCTGCGGCGAGTGTCTCACCTCCTGACTCCCCAAAGCCTTTCCACCATCTACAAGGCACAAGTCAGGAGTGTGATGGAATACTCTCCACTTGCCTGGATGAGTGCAGCTCCAACAACACTCAAGAAGCTCGACACCATTCAGGATAAAGCAGCCCGCTTGATTGGCACTCCATCCACCACCTTCAACATTCACTCCCTCCACCACCGGCGCACTGTGGCTGCAGTGTGTACCATCTACAAGATGCACTGCAGCAACTCGCCAAAGCTCCTTCAACAGCACCTTCCAAACCCGCGACCTCTACCACTTAAAAGGACAAGGGCAGCAGACACATGGGAACATCACCACCTACAAGTTCCCCTCCAAGCCACACACCATCCTGACTTGGACCTGTATCGCCGTTCCTTCACTGTCGCTGGGCCAAAATCCTGGAACTCCCTTCCTAACAGCACTGTGGGTGTACCTACACCATATGGACTGCAGCGGTTCAAGAAGGCAGCTCACCACCATCTTCTCAAGGGCAATTAGGGATGGGCACTAAATGCAGGCCTAGCCAGCGACGCCCACATCCCATCATTGAATAAAAAAATTTTAAAGTTCATATTCAAGTACTTTTTAAATGTGATGGTAGAAATCCCACCCTTTAAGGTAGTGAGTTCCAGAGCCCCACCACCCTCTGGGTGAAAAAATCTCTCCTCAACTCCCCTCTAAACCTCCGACCAATTACTTTAAATCTATGCCCCCTGGTTATTGACCCTTCTGCAAAGGGAAATCGGTCCTTCCTAGCCACTCTATCTCGGCCCTTCATAATTTTATACACCTCAATTAAGTCTCCCCTCAGCCTCCTCTGTTCCAAAGAAAACAACCCCAGCCTATCCAATCTTTCCTCATTGCTAAATTTCCCCAGCCCAGGTAACATCCTCGTAAATCTCCTCTGTACCCCCCTAGTGCAATCACAGCCTTCCTGTAATGTGGTGACCAGAACTGCATGCAGTACTCTATGTGCGGCCTAACTAGTGTTTTATACAGTTCAAGCATAATCTCCCCACTCTTATATTCTATGCCTCGGCTAATAAAGGCAAGCATTCCGTATGCCTTCTAAACCATCGTATCTACCTGTCCGGCTACCTTCAGGGATCTGTGGACATGCACTCCAAGGAGAGTCTTAAAGGAGAGAGAGGTAGAGAGGCGAAGAGGTTTGGGGAGGGCCTTCCAGAGCATAGGGCCTAGGCAGATGAAGGCGGCCGCCAATGGTGGAGTGGTGGAAATCAGGAATGCACAATAGGCCAGAATTGGAAGAGCACCGAGGTCTCGGAGTATTGTAGGGCTGGAAGAGGGAGGGACGAGGCCATGGAAGGGTTTGAAGACAAGGATAAGAATTTTAAATTTGAGGTGTTGCTGGACCGGGAGCCAATGTAGGTCAACGAGCACTGGGGTGATGGGTGAAGGGGACTTGGTGCGAGTTAGGACACGGGCAGCAGAGTTTTGGATTCCCTCAGGTTTACGGAGGAAAACTACTTGGGCACAATGCTGGAGTGTCCAGATTAACTGAGGAACACTGTGCCAGTTATGAAGCACTTAGACGTCAAGTGCAAACCATCCAAAATATTTCTGTAATGTACTTTTTGTAAAATGCCACGTAATTAAAACATTTTAGACTCCAGCTATAAAATTCAGATATAATGATTGAATGATCCAAGTTTCGTTTAATCGTGAGGCTGTGGCGAAGCCACTAAGGGACTCCGATCAATTGTGTATAATTCCCTTTAATAATATGTTAGCTACAGCCTGAGTCTGTATCTTTGTTTTCACTGTTTACATGTACAGAGCGCGATCACTTTAATAGCATGGGTAAACGCGATGACGTCACGCCGTTCATCACGTGATCCCCCACCGGCGGGAAAAATGTGATGATGTCATGCCGTCAGCCACGGGACCGCCCAAGCAGTCCTCGTGGAGCCTCCGAACTGACTAGACATATATTCAATGTTCTCCTGTAGTTATCCGTTAAACTCTGTTACTTTTCATTAAACCTCGTTTATTTGATCGCCTGAGTGGACCTCAGTCTTTTGGATAAGAACTAGGCATTCCTACATTGGTGACCCCGACTTTTGCGAACGGTTTTCGCAGAAGTTACTGAACATGGAATCGAACGCCGTTGCTTTGAAGCTACCACAGTTCTGGGAGCAACAGCCAGCCTCGTGGTTCATCCAGGCTGAAGCCCAGTTCGCAATCAGGAACATCGCTGTGGATCAGACCCGTTACTATTACGTGGTCTCCGCCCTCGACAGCGCCACAGCCTCGCGGATCGTCAGCCTGCTTGGTAATCCACCAGAAGATCGCAAGTATGAAACAATAAAGGCGTGGTTGTTACAGGTCTTCGGACTCACGAAGTCGGAGCGTGCCTGCCGGCTGCTCAATATGCCCGCCTTGGGGATTCCAAGCCATCCGAGCTCATGAGCCAAATGCTCACGCTCCTGGGCTCCGAACCGGAATGCTTCCTCTTCAGGGAGCTATTCCTCAGCCAGCTACCGGAGCAAGTTCAGGCTGCCCTAGCCAGGTCAGAAGTCACAGACTGCGCAGAGCTGGCTGCCGAAGCAGACAAGATCTTCGCAGTGACACAGCAGCACTGCGCTGCCACGAGGCGCCCATCCCCCACAGACGCTGCTCCAGCCCCTCAACCTGCGGGGTTGTGCTTCTACCATGCCGGTTTTGGCGCGAAAGCAAGATGCTGCCACCCTCCCTGCAGCTTTTCGTTAAAAAAAAAACAGCAGCCACCCTGTCGAAAGAGGACTGGTTATAACGAGCGCCCCGTGGCTGCGATGGCAATCGGTAATTCGGGAAAACTCCTCTTCATCACCGACTCCCTATCTGGTCGACGTTTCCTCTGTGACACCGGGGTGCAGTGTAGTATCCTACCCACGTCAAATCTTCATCTACAAGCCAGGGGGCACGGCCCCTCCGTCGAGGTGGCTAATGGCGGGGCCATTCGGACCTTCGGAAGATAGCGGGTCCAGGTGTGCTTCGGCGGCCAGCGGTTTTACTGGGATTTCATCACGGCCAAAGTCTCTCAAGCCATCCTCGGGGCAGATTTTTGTGCGTCAACGGCCTCCTGGTGGATGTACGGCACCGGCGGTTGATCAATGCGGCCACTTTTCACTCCATCCCGTGCCACCGCGGTAACACCGTGGTGCGCACTGTCTCCTGTGTGTTCCCACCTCCGGATGACTTCACTCGCCTCCTTGGAGATTTCCCAGACCTGACCAGACCCACTTTCTCTTCCACGGCCACGAAACATGGTGTCGAACATCACATCACCACTACTGGCTCCCCGGTCTACGCACGAGCCCGGCGCCTCGAACCTGGCAAGCTCACAGCTGCGAAAGCGGAGTTCGACACGATGGAGTGGCTAGGAATTATTCGCCGGTCGAATAGTCCCTGGTCTTCGCCTCTCCACATTGTTCCGAAACCTGGCGGCGAATGGCGGCCTTGCGGCGACTACCGACGCCTGAATCACGCCACTACTCCTGATCGGTACCCGATCCCTCATATTCAGGATTTCTCTGCCCATTTGGCGGGAAATACCATTTTTTCAAAAGTCGACCTTGTCCGTGGCTACCACCAGGTCCCCGTACACCCGCAAGACGTCCCGAAAACTGCAGTCATCACCCCATTCAGCCTGTTTGAATTTCTGCGGATGCCGTTTGGATTGAAGAACGCTGCACAGGCTTTCCAGCGCTTGATGGACTCTGTGCTTTGGGACCTCAAGTTTCTGTTCGTCTACCTCGACGACATCCTCATCGCCAGCCCTAATAAAGAGGAGCACATCTGCCATTTGCGCACCCTCTTTAGATGCCTCAGTCAACACGGCTTGATCATCAACCCGGCCAAGTGCCAGTTCGGCCTGCAGCAGATTGATTTCTTAGGCCATCGCATCACATCGGACGGCGCAATTCCCCTGCAAATGAAGGTGGAGGCAGTTACTTCGTTCCCGCGCCCGCAGACCGTCAAGGCCCTGCAGGAGTTCCTCGGGATGGTAAATTTTTATCACCGGTTCGTCCCTAATGCAGCTCTGCTCATGCAGCCCCTGTACGAGGCCCTCAAGGGCAAGTCCGGCAAGGATCCGATTAGCTGGACGGTCGACATGGACCGGGCGTTCGTTGACACAAAAGACGCTTTAGCCAATGCAACCATGCTGGCGCACCCGCTGCCAGGTGCCACCATCGCCCTTACCACCGACGCGTCAGACTACGCCATTGGCGCAGTGCAGGAACAGTGGGTGCATGGGACGTGGCAACCGCTGGCGTTTTTCAGCCATCAACTACGGCAAAATGAAAGGAAGTACAGCACGTTCGACCGGGAGTTGCTGGCCCTTTTTCTGGCCATCCGCCATTTCCGGTTCTTGCTAGAGGGACGTCCGTTCACGGCTTTTGTGGACCATAAGCCACTAACGTTCGCTATGGCCAAGACCGCCGAACCGTGGTCAGCTCGGCAACAACGTCAGTTGACGTTTATCTCAGAATTCACCACTGACATTCAGCATGTGTCCGGTAAAGACAACCTGGTGGCGGATTGCCTCTCCCGCGCGACCGTTCATGCAGTCCAGCTCGGCATCGACTATGCCCTCATGGCTGCGGATCAAGCCTCGGATCCGGAAGTCCAATCTTACAGAACCAACCCCTCTAGCCTCCAAGCGGCCGACGTCAAATTACATGCCGCAGGCACTGTGCTACTCTGCGACGTCTCCTCGCCCTATCGTGCCGGTCGCCTGGCGCCGAAAAGTTTTGGACGCCATACACGGGTTGTCACACCCTGGCATGAAGGCCTCGCAATGGCTGATGTCATCCAAATTCGAGTGGCAGGGCATGCACATGGATGTTCGTGACTGGGCCAACACCTGCATGGTCTGCCAAAAGGCCAAGGTGCAGCGTCACGTCAAGGCTCCATTGGCCACTTTCGCTGTTCCGGAACATAGGTTTGATCGTGTGCATGTGGACCTGGTAGGGCCACTTCCGACTTCGCACGGGTTTACTCATCTTCTTACAATGGTGGACCGCACCACTCGATGGCCGGAGGCGGTTCCTTTGTCATCCACCACTTCCGCAGACGTCGCCAGGGCATTCATCTCCTCTTGGGTCGCCCGTTTCGGGGTACCGGCGGACATCTCGTCTGATCGTGGGCCGCAATTTTCTTCGGAGCTCTGGAACGCTGTGGCTCAGGGGCTCGGCGTCAAGCTACATCGCACCACTGCCTACCATTCACAGGCGAACGGCCTGTGCGAACGATTCCACAGGTCGCTCAAGGCCGCACTGCGAGCCAGCCTTCAAGGCGCAGGCTGGGTGGACAGGCTTCCATGGGTCCTTTTGGGTCTTCGTACGGCGCCTAAAGAAGATCTTCAATCATCCTCGGCGGAACTCATATATGGCCAGTCGCTACGCGTACCAGGGGATTTCCTTCCGACTCCAACAGAGCCATGGTCCGCATCCCAGCAGCTCATCAGCCACCAGGAGGCGGCCAGAAGTTTTGCTCCAGTGCCTACGTCACATCACGGCTTGCAGAGCTCCCACGTCCCAGCTGAGCTGAAGAATGCCGACTATGTGTTTATCCGCCACGACGCTCATCGGGACCCGCTCAAACCCCCTTACACTGGTCCTTTCCGTGTGATAGAGCCGGGAGACAAATCTTTTTCGGTCGATGTCAGAGGTAAACCGGACCACATTTCGGTTGACTGGTTGAAGCCGGCTCACTTGGACCTTGACCGCCCAGTCGAGATCGCACAACCGCCGAAACGTGGCTGCCCGCCCACAGTCGCCGTGCCAGATCAAACGCAACCGCCCGCCAGCTCGCCCGCCGTCCATCAGCTTCCACTTCAAGGCTACAGAAGTCGATCTGACAGGCTTGTCAGGCCTCCTCGCCGTTTTACTTTTGCTATTAAAGACAATTCTGGGGGGGCGCATGTGGCGGAGCCACTAAGGGACTCCGATCAATTGTATATAATTCCCTTTAATAATATGTTAGCTACAGCCTGAGTCTGTATCTTTGTTTTCACTGTTTACATGTACAGAGCGCGATCACTTTAATAGCGCGGGTAAACACGATGACGTCACGCCGTTCATCACGTGATCCCCCACCGGCGGGAAAAACGTGATGACGTCATGCCGTCAGCCACGGGACCGCCCAAGCAGTCCTTGTGGAGCCTCCGAACTAACTAGACCTATATTCGATGTTCTCCTGTAGTTATCCGTTAAACTCTGTTACTTTTCATTAAACTTCGTTTATTTCATCGCCTGAGTGGACCTCAGTCTTTTGGATAGGAACTAGACATTCCTACAAGACAAAGATTTTAGACAGTTTTTTTCACTGCAGTGATTTAAAGGCTTACGTCAGGGAGAGAATGCGCTAAACAAGGCAAAATCTCTAGCGACAGCCCAAGTGACTTTCAGTAATGCAAGACTGTCCCATCGATAATCAGCTTCAGACAGTGGAAGACTGTTGAGATTGGCGGGTGCAATGTGTTTAAAATGTGGCTAGGCCCCTAGGAGAACAAATAAGAGTGACTACAGGACAGATCTTCAATATCATCACTGTTCACACCTGTCCTTGATTTGATTTGATGCAAACGCTGATTCATACCCCTGATACGATGCTACATCCAGCTTCATCACCAGGGGGACGTGGGAGCGAACTGAGGGGTCTTGATTGCTCTTCAGTGACTTTGCTGGAAATATATGTCTGTGGGTGTCAGAACAGGATCGGGATCTGCCGTGATGTTCCCTGCAGTTAAGCCAACACTCAGCGTAGAGGCTTACATGAAAATAGTGTCAGCCGTGGCTCAGTGGGATCACTTTCACTTCTGAGTCAGAAGGTTGTGGGTTCAGGCCCCACTTCAGAGACTCGAGCACATCATCCAGGCTAACACCTCAGTGCAGTACTGAGGGAGCGCTGCACTGTCGGTGGTGTCGTATTTCAAAGAGCAGGGGGGCTTTCCCCAGTGCCTAGCCAATATTTATCCTCAACCAACATCACTAAAGCAGATTATCTGATCATTATCATATTGCTATTGATGGGATCTTGCTGTGTGCAAACTGGCTGCCATGCCACCCTACATTGCAACAGTGACTACACTTCAAAAGTACTTAATGCGCATTGGGACGTCCTGAGGTTGTGAAAGGCGCTATATAAATGCAAGTTCTTTCTTTCTCTTTCTTTCACATTGCAAATAGCGATACATTTACCCAGGCAAGGAGGCTTGCCAATTCCATTACAATGTGAAACATAGAATACAAAAGCAAGGAAGTGATGCTAAATCTTTATAAAACACTGGTTCGGCCTCAGCTGGAGTATTGTGTTCAATTCTGGGCACCGCACTCTCGGATCCTTGGAGAGGGTGCAGAAGAGATTTACTAGAATGGTTCCAGGGACAAGGGACTTCAGTTATACGGAGAGACTGGAGAAGCTGATGTTGTTCTCCTCAGAGTAGAGAAGGTTAAGAGGAGATTTAATTGAGGTGTTCAAAATCATGAACCGCTTTGATAGAATAAATAAGGCGAAACTGTTTCCAGTGGCAGAGGACACAGATTTAAGGTGATTGGCAAAAGAACCAGAGGCGACGTGAGGAAAGAAGAATTTGCGCAATGAGTTGTGATCTGGAATGCACTGCCTAAAAGGGCGGTGGAAGCAGAAAGAATAGTAACTTTCAAAAGGGAATTGGATAAATACCTGAAGGGGAAACTTTTACAGGGCTGTGGGGAAAGGGTAGGGGAGTGGGGCTAATTGGATAGTTGTACCAAAGAGCCGGCACAGGCCTGATGGGCTGAATGTCCTCCTCCCGTGCTGTATCATTCTATGAATCTACAGCGAGCTGAAAGGGAAACAGTAAAAAGGACTTACCTCTTCCTCTAGAGGTTCGTTCTCTGTCTCCCGTGGATCTGGATAGTGCTTCAGGAACTGAGCTACGTAGGTCATGACTGATTTCTCATCTGGTTTGTCAACATCCACATCTGTACAGAAAGCATCATTCTGTTAGAAAGCTGGGTTCTGCTCCTCCTCTGAAATACTGTACAATATTTATACACCTTTATTGGTGAGCTGTGTCCTGATTGAGTGGAGAGTGTCGGTGAAGTTGTTGCAAGTTAAAGAAAATAAACTGTGCATTCCTGGTCTATTTATTGGTGCAGTTGCACTTTGTGGCATCTGATGACAATAACAACTACTTGTATTTATATACCGCTTTTAACGTAGTAAAACGTCTCAAGACACTTCATGGGAGCATTATCAGATAAAATTTGACACCAAGCCAAATAAGGAGATATTAGGGACAGGTGACCAAAAGCATGGTCAAAGAATTAGGTTAAAGGAGTGTCTTAAAGGAGGAGAGACAGCTGGAGAAGGTCAGGTAGGGAATGCCAGAGCTTAGGGTCAAGGCAGTTGAAGGCACGGCAGCCAATGGTGGGGCGATGGAAATCGGGGATGTGCAAGATGCCAGAATTTGGAAGAGCGTAGAGATCTGAGGATTGTAGGGCTGGTGGAGGATACAGAGACAGGGAGGGGGCGATGCCATGGAGGGATTTGAAAACAAGGATGAGAATTTTAAAATGGTGGAGAGTGAAGTACTTGACTCAGAGACTAGGGTCCTGAATTTAAATAAAGGAAGCTACGATGGTATGAGGCACGAGTTGGCTAGGATGGATTGGGGAATGTTACTCAAAGGGTTGGTGGTGGATAGGCAATGGCAAACATTTAAAGATCGCATGGATGAACTACAGAATTTGTTCATCCCTGTTTGGCATAAAAATAAAACAAAAAAGGTGACTCAACTGTGGCTAACAAGGGAAATTAGGGATAGCATAACATCTAGAAGACATATAATTTGGCCAGAAAAAGCAGCAAACCTGAGGATTGGGAGCAGTTTAGGATTCAGCAAAGGAGGACAAAGGGATTAATTAAGAGGGGGAAGATAGATTATGAGAGTAAGCTTGCAGGGAACATAAAAACTGACTGCAAAAGCTTCTATAGATATGTGAAGAGAAAAAGATTGGTAAAGTCAAGCGTAGGTCCCTTGCAATCAGAATCAGGGGAATTTATAATGGGGAACAAAGAAATGGCAGACCAATTAAGTACATACTTTGGTTCTGTCTTCACAAAGGAGGACACAAATAGCCTCCCAGAAATGTCGGGCAATATAGGGTCTAGTAAGAGGGAGGAATTGAATGAAATCAGTATTTGTAGGGAAATGGTATTAGGGAAATTGATGGGATTGAAGGCCAATAAATCCCCAGGGCCTGATAATCTACATCCTAGGGTACTTAAGGAACTGGCCCTAGAAATAGTAGATGTATTGCTGGTCATCTTCCAAAATTCTATAGACTCTGGAACAGTTCCCATGGATTGGAGGAAAGCTAATGTAACCCCAGTCGCTCTCTCTTCCCCCCGAGTCGCTCTCTCTCTTCCCCCCCAGTCGCTCTCTCTCTTCCCCCCCAGTCGCTCTCTCTCTTCCCCCCCAGTCGCTCTCTCTCTTCCCGCCCAGTCGCTCTCTCTCTTCCCCCCCAGTCGCTCTCTCTCTTCCCCCCCAGTCGCTCTCTCTCTTCCCCCCCAGTCGCTCTCTCTCTTCCCCCCCAGTCGCTCTCTCTCTTCCCCCCCAGTCGCTCTCTCTCTTCCCCCCCAGTCGCTCTCTCTCTTCCCCGCCAGTCGCTCTCTCTCTTCCCCCCCAGTCGCTCTCTCTCTTCCCCCCCAGTCGCTCTCTCTCTTCCCCCCCAGTCGCTCTCTCGCTTCCCCCCCAGTCGCTCTCTCTCTTCCCCCCCAGTCGCTCTCTCTCTTCCCCCCCAGTCGCTCTCTCTCTTCCCCCCCAGTCGCTCTCTCTCTTCCCCCCCAGTCGCTCTCTCTCTTCCCCCCCAGTCGCGCTCTCTCTTCCCCGCCCCCAGTCGCGCTCTCGCTTCCCCCCCCCCAGTCGCGCTCTCTCTTCCCCCCCAGTCGCGCTCTCTCTTCCCCCCCAGTCGCTCTCTCTCTTCCCCCCCAGTCGCGTTCTCTCTTCCCCCCCAGTCGCGTTCTCTCTTCCCCCCCAGTCGCGCTCTCTCTTCCCCCCCAGTCGTGCTCTCTCTTCCCCCCCCAGTCGCGCTCTCTCTTCCCCCCGCAGTCGCGCTCTCTCTTCCCCCCCAGTCGCTCTCTCTCTTCCCCCCCAGTCGCTCTCTCTCTTCCCCCCAGTCGCTCTCTCTCTTCCCCCCCAGTCGCTCTCTCTCTTCCCCCCAGTCGCTCTCTCTCTTCCCCCCCAGTCGCGTTCTCTCTTCCCCCCCCAGTCGCGCTCTCTCTTCCCCCCCAGTCGCTCTCTCTCTTCCCCCCCAGTCGCGCTCTCTCTTCCCCGCCCCCAGTCGCGCTCTCTCTTCACCCCCCCCAGTCGCGCTCTCTCTTCCCCCCCAGTCGCGCTCTCTCTTCCCCCCCAGTCGCTCTCTCTCTTCCCCCCCAGTCGCGTTCTCTCTTCCCCCCCAGTCGCGTTCTCTCTTCCCCCCCAGTCGCGCTCTCTCTTCCCCCCCAGTCGCGCTCTCTCTTCCCCCCCAGTCGCGCTCTCTCTTCCTCCCCAGTCGCGCTCTCTCTTCCCCCCCAGTCACGCTCTCTCTTCCCCCCCCAGTCGCGCTCTCTCTTCCCCCCGTCGCGCTCTCTCTTCCCCCCCAGTCGCGCTCTCTCTTCCCCCCCCAGTCGCGCTCTCTCTTCCCCCCCAGTCGCGCTCTCTCTTCCCCCCCAGTCGTGCTCTCTCTTCCCCCCCCAGTCGCGCTCTCTCTTCCCCCCCCAGTCGCGCTCTCTCTTCCCCCCCAGTCGCTCTCTCTCTTCCCCCCCAGTCGCTCTCTCTCTTCCCCCCCAGTCGCTCTCTCTCTTCCCCCCAGTCGCTCTCTCTCTTCCCCCCCAGTCGCGTTCTCTCTTCCCCCCCAGTCGCGCTCTCTCTTCCCCCCCAGTCGCTCTCTCTCTTCCCCCCCAGTCGCGCTCTCTCTTCCCCGCCCCCAGTCGCGCTCTCTCTTCACCCCCCCCAGTCGCGCTCTCTCTTCCCCCCCAGTCGCGCTCTCTCTTCCCCCCCAGTCGCTCTCTCTCTTCCCCCCCAGTCGCGTTCTCTCTTCCCCCCCAGTCGCGTTCTCTCTTCCCCCCCCCAGTCGCGCTCTCTCTTCCCCCCCAGTCGCTCTCTCTCTTCCCCCCCAGTCGCTCTCTCTCTTCCCCCCCAGTCGCTCTCTCTCTTCCCCCCAGTCGCTCTCTCTCTTCCCCCCCAGTCGCGTTCTCTCTTCCCCCCCCAGTCGCGCTCTCTCTTCCCCCCCCAGTCGCTCTCTCTCTTCCCCCCCAGTCGCGCTCTCTCTTCCCCCGCCCCCAGTCGCGCTCTCTCTTCACCCCCCCCAGTCGCGCTCTCTCTTCCCCCCCAGTCGCGCTCTCTCTTCCCCCCCCAGTCGCTCTCTCTCTTCCCCCCCAGTCGCGTTCTCTCTTCCCCCCCAGTCGCGTTCTCTCTTCCCCCCCAGTCGCGCTCTCTCTTCCCCCCCAGTCGCGCTCTCTCTTCCCCCCCCAGTCGCGCTCTCTCTTCCTCCCCAGTCGCGCTCTCTCTTCCCCCCCAGTCACGCTCTCTCTTCCCCCCCCAGTCGCGCTCTCTCTTCCCCCCGTCGCGCTCTCTCTTCCCCCCCAGTCGCGCTCTCTCTTCCCCCCCCAGTCGCGCTCTCTCTTCCCCCCCAGTCGCGCTCTCTCTTCCCCCCCAGTCGTGCTCTCTCTTTCCCCCCCCAGTCGCGCTCTCTCTTCCCCCCCCAGTCGCGCTCTCTCTTCCCCCCCAGTCGCTCTCTCTCTTCCCCCCAGTCGCTCTCTCTCTTCCCCCCCAGTCGCTCTCTCTCTTCCCAACAGTCGCTCTCTCTCTTCCCCCCAGTCGCTCTCTCTCTTCCCCCCCCAGTCGCGTTCTCTCTTCCCCCCCAGTCGCGCTCTCTCTTCCCCCCCAGTCGCTCTCTCTCTTCCCCCCCCAGTCCGCGCTCTCTCTTCCCCGCCCCCAGTCGCGCTCTCTCTTCACCCCCCCCAGTCGCGCTCTCTCTTCCCCCCCAGTCGCGCTCTCTCTTCCCCCCAGTCGCTCTCTCTCTTCCCCCCCAGTCGCGTTCTCTCTTCCCCCCCAGTCGCGTTCTCTCTTCCCCCCCAGTCGCGCTCTCTCTTCCCCCCCAGTCGCGCTCTCTCTTCCCCCCCCAGTCGCGCTCTCTCTTCCTCCCCAGTCGCGCTCTCTCTTCCCCCCCAGTCGCGCTCTCTCTTCCCCCCCAGTCACGCTCTCTCTTCCCCCCCAGTCGCGCTCTCTCTTCCCCCCCGTCGCGCTCTCTCTTCCCCCCCAGTCGCGCTCTCTCTTCCCCCCCCAGTCGCGCTCTCTCTTCCCCCCCAGTCGCGCTCTCTCTTCCCCCCCAGTCGCGCTCTCTCTTCCCCCCAGTCGCGCTCTCTCTTCCCCCCCAGTCGCGCTCTCTCTTCCCCCCAGTCGCGCTCTCTCTTCCCCCCCAGTCGCTCTCTCTCTTCCGCCCCAGTCGCTCTCTCTCTTCCCCCCCCAGTCGCTCTCTCTCTTCCCCCCCAGTCGCTCTCTCTCTTCCCCCCCGTCGCTCTCTCTCTTCCCCCCCAGTCGCTCTCTCTCTTCCCCCCCAGTCGCTCTCTCTCTTCCCCCCCAGTCGCTCTCTCTCTTCCCCCCCAGTCGCTCTCTCTCTTCCCCCCCAGTCGCGCTCTCTCTTCCCCCCCAGTCGCGCTCTCTCTTCCCCCCCAGTCGCGATCTCACTTCCCCCTCAGTCGCGCTCTCTCTTCCCCCCCAGTCGCGCTCTCTCTTCCCCCCCAGTCGCGCTCTCTCTTCCCCCCCCAGTCGCGCTCTCTCTTCCCCCCCAGTCGCGCTCTCTCTTCCCCGTCGCGCTCTCTCTTCCCCCCCAGTCGCGCTCTCTCTTCCCCCCCAGCCGTGCTCTCTCTTCCCCCCCAGTCACGCTCTCTCTTCTCCCCCAGTCGCGCTCTCTCTTCCCCCCCAGTCGCGCTCTCTCTTCCCCCCCAGTCGCGCTCTCTCTTCCCCCCCAGTCGCGCTCTCTCTTCCCCCCCAGTCGCGCTCTCTCTTCCCCCCCAGTCGCGCTCTCTCTTCCCCCCCAGTCGCGCTCTCTCTTCCCCCCCAGTCGCGCTCTTTCTCTTCCCCCTCAGTCGCGCTGTCTCTCTTCCCCCCCGTCGCTCTCTCTCTTCCCCCCCCCAGTCACGCTCTCTCTTCCCCCCCAGTCGCGCTCTCTCTTCCCCCCCCCAGTCGCGCTCTCTCTTCCCCCCCAGTCGCGCTCTCTCTTCCCCCCCAGTCGCGCTCTCTCTTCCCCCCCAGTCGCGCTCTCTCTTCCCCCGCAGTCACGCTCTCTCTTCCCCCCCAGTCGCGCTCTCTCTTCCCCCCCAGTCGCGCTCTCTCTTCCCCCCCAGTCGCGCTCTCTCTTCCCCCCGTCGCGCTCTCTCTTCCCCCCCAGTCGCGCTCTCTCTTCCCCCCCAGTCGCGCTCTCTCTTCCCCCCCAGTCGCGCTCTCTCTTCCCCCCCAGTCGCTCTCTCTCTTCCCCCCCAGTCGCTCTCTCTCTTCCCCCCCAGTCGCTCTCTCTCTTCCCCCCCAGTCGCTCTCTCTCTTCCCCCCCAGTCGCTCTCTCTCTTCCCCCCCAGTCGCTCTCTCTCTTCCCCCCCAGTCGCTCTCTCTCTTCCCCCCCAGTCGCGCTCTCTCTTCTCCCCCAGTCGCTCTCTCTCTTCCCCCCCAGTCGCGCTCTCTCTTCCCCCCCCAGACGCGCTCTCTCTTCCCCCCCAGTCGCGCTCTCTCTTCCCCCCCAGTCGCTCTCTCTCTTCCCCCCCAGTCGCGTTCTCTCTTCCCCCCCAGTCGCGCTCTCTCTTCCCCCCCAGTCGCGCTCTCTCTTCCCCCCCCAGTCGCGCTCTCTCTTCCCCCCCCAGTCGCGCTCTCTCTTCCCCCCCAGTCGCTCTCTCTCTTCCCCCCCAGTCGCTCGCTCTCTTCCCCCCCAGTCGCTCTCTCTCTTCCCCCCAGTCGCTCTCTCTCTTCCCCCCCAGTCGCGTTCTCTCTTCCCCCCCAGTCGCGCTCTCTCTTCCCCCCAGTCGCTCTCTCTTCCCCCCCAGTCGCGCTATCTCTTCCCCGCCCCCAGTCGCGCTCTCTCTTCCCCCCCCAGTCGCGCTCTCTCTTCCCCCCCAGTCGCGCTCTCTCTTCCCCCCCAGTCGCTCTCTCTCTTCCCCCCCAGTCGCGTTCTCTCTTCCCCCCCAGTCGCGTTCTCTCTTCCCCCCCCAGTCGCGCTCTCTCTTCCCCCCCAGTCGCGCTCTCTCTTCCCCCCCAGTCGCGCTCTCTCTTCCCCCCCCCAGTTGCGCTCTCTCTTCCCCCCCAGTCACGCTCTCTCTTCCCCCCCAGTCGCGCTCTCTCTTCCTCCCCAGTCGCGCTCTCTGTTCCCCCCCAGTCGCGCTCTCTCTTCCCCCCCAGTCGCGCTCTCTCTTCCCCCCCCAGTCGCGCTCTCTCTTCCCCCCGTCGCGCTCTCTCGTCCCCCCCAGTCGCGCTCTCTCTTCCCCCCCAGTCGCTCTCTCTCTTCCCCCCCAGTCGCTCTCTCTCTTCCCCCCCAGTCGCGTTCTCTCTTCCCCCCCAGTCGCGCTCTCTCTTCCCCCCAGTCGCTCTCTCTTCCCCCCCAGTCGCGCTATCTCTTCCCCGCCCCCAGTCGCGCTCTCTCTTCCCCCCCCCAGTCGCGCTCTCTCTTCCCCCCCAGTCGCGCTCTCTCTTCCCCCCCAGTCGCTCTCTCTCTTCCCCCCCCAGTCGCGTTCTCTCTTCCCCCCCAGTCGCGTTCTCTCTTGCCCCCCAGTCGCGCTCTCTCTTCCCCCCCAGTCGCGCTCTCTCTTCCCCCCCCAGTCGCGCTCTCTCTTCCCCCCCCAGTTGCGCTCTCTCTTCCCCCCCAGTCGCGCTCTCTCTTCCCCCCCAGTCGCGCTCTCTCTTCCTCCCCAGTCGCGCTCTCTGTTCCCCCCCAGTCGCGCTCTCTCTTCCCCCCCAGTCGCGCTCTCTCTTCCCCCCCCAGTCGCGCTCTCTCTTCCCCCCGTCGCGCTCTCTCGTCCCCCCCAGTCGCGCTCTCTCTTCCCCCCCAGTCGCGCTCTCTCTTCCCCCCCAGTCGCGCTCTCTCTTTCCCCCGCCCCAGTCGCTCTCTCTCTCTCTTCCCCCCCCAGTCGCTCTCTCTCTTCCACCACCCCCCCAGTCGCTCTCTCTCTTCCACCCCCCCAGTCGCTCTCTCTCTTCCCCCCCCAAGTCGCTCTCTCTCTTCCCCCCCCCAAGTCGCTCTCTCTCTTCCCCCTCCCCAAGTCGCTCTCTCTCTCTCTTCCAACAACAACATGCCCTCGAAAAAGCCTCGGCACCGCCGGGCACTCCAGCTAGTAAAAGATGTAATAGCAGAGCACTTGGAAAACAGTGACAGGATCGGACAAAGTCAACATGGATGTACAAAAGGTAAATCATGCTTGACTAATCTACTGGAATTTTTTGAGGATGCAACTGGTGGAATAGATAAGGGAGAACCAGTGGATGTGGTGTATTTGGACTTTCAGAAGGCTTTCGATAAGGTCCCACATAAGAGATTAGCATGTAAAGTTAAAGCACATGGGATTGGGGGTAAAGTACTGGTTGGCAGACAGGAAGCAAAGAGTTGGAATAAACGGATCTTTTTCCGAGTGGCAGGCAGTGACTAGTGGAATTCTCTGCCACACAGGGCAGTTGAGGCCAATTCATTAAATATATTCAAGAGGAGTTGGATATATTTCTTGAGGCTAAAGGGATCAAGGGATAGTGGGAGAAAGCAGGGACAGGGTACTGAATTTGGATGATCAGCCATGATCTCATTAAATGGCGGAGCGGGCTTGAGGGGCCGAATGGCCTACTCTTGCTCCTATCTTCTTCTATAGGAGACAGTGTAGGTCAGCGAGCACAGGGGTGATGGGTGATTGGCTCATGTGTGCCGCCTGCTGGTGCTTTAGGGGGAGGAGTAGGAGCAGAGGCCCATGCTGCTCGTTCCTGACACCGATCCCTTGGCATCTTCTGGGCAGGGGCAAGAAGCTCCTTCCTGAAACATGCGGAAACACCTAAATAGCATGCAGATGACGCGGGAATGACAACAGAAGGCCTCCTCTCATCATCTCCCATGGGATTGCGTTGTTTGGCTGCACTGAAAAGGAGAATGTCCAGTTAGAGTCGCAGGGCTACCCCTCTAGCCTGGAACACTGGTAAAGGGGGCGGCCGGCATCTCCCTCTGAAACCGGCATTGCTCGGGGCAGGGTCGATGACATCGGGGCTGCCACTCCTCCCGGCTGCCCTGAATTTTGCTTGGAATTTACGCTCCCACAGTTGTTTAACAACCTCCCTCCCCCAGTACTGGCACTGACCATGTGTTTATCTCCTTGAATAAAATTAAGGGCCCTGAAATTCTGCAGGGAATTCCCCCAGTTACTGACTCCGACTCGGTCCGGAAACCCCCTAGAGTGACGCTGGAGCTGCAGCGGGAGATCGGGGAATCGTAGAATCATAGAATACTACAGCACAGAGGAGGTCATTCGGCCCATCGAGTCTGCGTTGGCTCTTTCAAAGAGCGATCCAGTTAGTCCCACTCCCCTGCTCTTTCCCCATATCCCTGCAATTTATTCTCCTACAAGCATTTATCCAATTCCCTTTTGAAGGCTACTATTGAATCTGGTTCCACCCCCCTATCAGGCAGTGCATTCCAAAGCCAATCACCTTAAATTTGTTCCCTCTGGTTACCGACCCTTCAGCCATTGGAAACAGTTTCTCTTTATTTACTCTATCTCAACCCTTCATGATTTTGAACACCTCTAACAAATCTCCTCTTAGCCTTCTCTGCTCTAAGGAGAACAACCCCATCTTCTTCCACATAACTGTAATCTCTCATCCCTGGAAACATTCTAGTAAATCTCTTCTGTACCCTCCCCAAAGCCTCCACGTCCTTCCTAAATCCCCATGGAATGTCAGGGCTATCCCACACCAATAACACTGTCAAAATGACATTAATATGACTTGAAAACTAACCAACGGCCAGTGTCAGATACCTTCAGGATCCAGGAGCCTTGGAATTCCGAGTTGCGTTTCAGCGATGGCGAAAGCGCTCTCCAGGTTTTCCCTGTTTGACCGGCTCCTGACCTTTTCCAAGTCTGTCAAGTCTGGACGGATGGCGTGAATAACTGAATGAAAGGCGAATCCGTTCCTCCAGCTCTGCCCGAAATCCTTCACTTCAATGCCTGTACGCCTTCAGAAGAGACAGCGCGTGCTGGTAAGAATTCGTAACTGCAGCCGCATTATAGTAAAACACAAGAGGTGGAACCTCGCATGGGGCAGGGGGCAGAGGGCATGGGCAGAGGGCAGGGGTCAAAGAGTAGGGGAAAACCTCCACGAGTCGCTGTTTACAACAAAGTCCGTCTCTCTGCAGATTTATAGGGACCGGATTTCCAGCCCGGATCAAAGGGGGAGAGGGGGTGGATCAGCCAGAATTTGCAGCGGGGCCCGGTTCTACCATGATTCCTTCCCGTATTTTCCATCCAGCCATTTTCCAGTGGCAGGGGAAGGACCACAGGCTATCTTCCGCCCACCCTCCTCGCGTCAAGGGGGCATGCATTGGTGGAGTTCGTGGGCCAGCCCTGGCACTCCAGAGGGGATTGAAAACCTTTCATGAGGGACCAGGATGACTCCCATTGGAGGCTGAGGCGCCTTTCTTTCTCTTCAGACCTGGGAAGGGTCTTGGGGAACCTCAGAGGGAGCAACCTTGGGCCTCTCTGCCGTTCCAGGGTGGATCAGGACATACAGTGTTACGGAGGCGTCACTCATTCCCCGATTTCTTGCTCTTCTCCCTCCAACCTAAGATTGAATCCCAAAAACAAGGCACCGTGCCCGCAACAGGGTCACCCTCTGCAGCTCCTGCCCTCCGACTCAATCACAGCCGCCAATGCAGTGGGAGTTCCACCAGTTCTATTCTACGTCAAATTTAATTGCTCGTCTGTTAGCAATTAGGAAGAACCACTGAAGTAAATATCCAAATGGGAGCAGTTTCATACCAAGTGCTTGCAACCTGATGCTAAAAAGGCCAATGACGGCATGTGCACACAAGTGAGCACATTGATGTTGAAGTTCTGGCTCGGGCTTTCCCCCTCCCACACCTGGCGTTCACAGCTGATCGAGTCTCCTGTGATCTGGAGTCTGCACTCTTATACCTATCACAAATGGGACAACATGCCCAAGTTGAAAGGTTAGCCCCCAATTGTAGCATATTGTGCACTATAGATGGATTCCCAGCACCTCCTCCTGTCTCTATCAAAACTCAGAAAAATACCAGACTGACAGGTTAAATGCTTACGGGCTAAAAGTATACGGTCAGGTTTATTTAGGGGTTAAGTAATACACAGAAGGCAAAAGTCACAGCAAGATACTGAATCAGTACTGAAACAATAAAATTAGAATCAGTCCATAAAGGGTTAGAATACCCTTTTAGAACTCATTTCTCACAGGATTAGGCAAGTGACGTGACTTTTGGATAAAACGGTCCTGTTTGTCACACAGATGCAAAGTTGTACATGCGCGATGCTTTCAACCATGGAGTTCGGACATCTGGTCAGAACTGAAGCCCATGGGAGAATACAGACCAAAAAATCAGACTGTCAATCATCTGTGAAAAAAGACACTGATACCCAACTAGGGACATAGGAATATAGGAATTCAGCCTCCGAGCCTGTTCCGCCATCCGATGAAAACATGGCTGATCTGTGACCTAACGCCATCTACCCGCCTTGGCCCCATATCCATCAATACTTTTGGTTAACAAAAATCGATCAATCTCAGGTTTAAAATTAGCATTTGACCCAGCATCAACTGCTGTTTGCGGAAGAGCGTTCCAAACTTCTACCACCCTTTGTGTGTACAAGTGTTTCCTAACTAATGTCTGGAATGCTGATGAGCAGCTGTTCACATAACGTCTCCTCTCCAAGAACCTCTGAATGCCTTGCTCACGTACAATTCAATGAACACCTAGGAAAGGTTATTCCAATTTCCAAATCAATCAACGCGGCCTGATCCTGCGGAGTCACATCTGACTTTCAGCTTGTATATTAGTAAGGAAAGGGTGACTTCGATCTTAAATCTAGTTGGAACTGAAGTAATCTCGCCTTTGTTTCTTGGTCACAGCTGCGAGCAAGGGTTGGCGTGAAGAGATAGCAGAGGGTTTACGATCGCTATTCCCACACGCTGATCGTGGCGTCTCCATTTTCTGGATGGGAGAGGAGAGGTAGAGACAAAGCACTTTCCACGGAAAAGAAGGGAGGGAAAACTGGAAGGAAGGTCACACCCCCCCACACCCACTCCACCCCACTCCATGTACCTCCCCACACCAGGCACTGAGCGCTACTGAGAGAAGCCGGGAAGCAAATGAGTCAGGCAATGTTGCACGGCCCGGGGAGAGAGAGACACACACACACAAAAACATCAATACAAAATGGTGGAAAACAAATGATAATTCAATACATGCCTGACACTCATTTACTGATAGGAAGTTTGAAGTGGAACTCACTTTCCTGTGGTGTAATGCACCCATTTCAGGAGAGCCTTCTTGGCACTGCCCTTAAATTTAGTGACGACCTTTCTCTTGGATGGGGGGCTCCCAGTTTCGGAGTTGGCCACACTGTCCACGGAGGAGGTGCTGCTGGACAGCGAGGAGAGCAGCGTCAGATTACTGGTCAGCTCCTCGATCTGCGCGTTAGAAGACAAACCAATGAAAATGGAGGCCGTAGCAGAATACACTGTTTGCTGCATAATTGTAAATGAGATGGTGTAAAATAACTGGTGCAGAGGGTCACCTGGAAGTACAAAATTATGGTCCACATCAAACCAAGCACAATAGATGGTCGTCCATCAGCGATGTCGGTGGAATTGATGTTGACCAGTTTAATCTGTAAGAAAAGCACAGCTCGTTTGCAAGATCCCTTTGCGTGCCTCACAAATCCCCAAATTATTGGCACACTTTACGGCATGATAATCTCAGAACTTCAGTCTTTTCAAACTCTTATCCACACCTGCAAACTCTTGGCATTAGTTTCTTCACATACTAGTGAACTGTATGGAAGTAGGAAATAGCCCTCTTTCCCAGTCTATCATAGGGAAATAGAATGAAACAACCGGCATTTATATAGCACCTTTCACAACCTCAGGACATCCCAAAGTGCTTCACAATGAAGTGCAGTCTGCCCTCTCAGGTGGATGTAAAAGATCCCATGGCACTATTCGAAGACGAGCAGGGGCGATCTCCCTGATGTCCTGGACAATATTTAGAAAGAAAGAAAGACTTGCATTTATACAGCGTCTTTCACGACCACCAGACGTCTCAAAGCACTTTATAGCCAATGAAGTACTTTTTGAAGTGTAGTCACTGTTGTAATGTGGGAAACGCGGCAGCCAATTTGCACACAGCAAGCTCCCACAAACAGCAATGTGATAATGACCAGATAATCTGTTTTTGTTATGTTGGTTGAAGGATAAATATTGGCCAGGACACCAGGGATAATTCCCTTGGCCTTCTTCGAAATAGTGCCATGGGATTTTTTACGTCCACCTGAGAGAGCAGACAGGGCCTCGGTTTAACATCTCATCCGAAAGACAGCACGTCCGACAGTGCAGCACTCCCTCAGCACTGCACTGGAGTGTCAGCCTAGCTTTATGTGCTCAAGTCCCTGGAGTGGGACTATGAACCCACAACCTTCTGACTTGGAGGCGAGTGTGCTACCAACTGAGTCACAGCTGACACCTCTCAACCAACATCATCAAAGCAGATTATCCGGTCGTTATCTTATTGCTGTTTGTGGGATCTTGCCATGTGCAAATTGGCTGCCGCGTTTCCTACATTACAACAGTGACTTCACTTCAAAAGTGCTTCATTGGCTGTAAAGCGCTTTGGGGCATCCTGAGGTTGTAAAAGGTGCTATATAAATGCAAGTTCTATAAACGCAAGTTCCTTCTTTCTATTTACCCACTATTTTTAAAATACATATCTTCCAACATCCCATCTTCCCAACAGAATCCAGCCTTCCAGCCCCTACTTCCAATCAACAGAATAAAAACACAGAAAAATGCAGATACAAAACAAATCCAGTGCGCTGTGTCCTAGAACGTTTTGTGGCATCTGCAACAAACGAGGAAGGTTTCAGTGAGTAGGAGTTGGCAAGGCGCCTACACCAGGAGAGATGTTGAAGGAAGCTCTCTCTGTAATAGCACGCAGCAATACAACAGCCATGCATTTATACAGCGCCTTTAACATAGAAAAACGTCCCAAAGCGCTTCACAGAGGCATAATCAGAAAAAAGGACACCGAGCCAAAGTTAGCAAGAGTGGCCAAAAGCTTGGTCAAAGAGGTGGGTTTTTAAAGGTGCGCCTTAAAGGAGGAGAGCGAGGGGAGAGGCAGAGGGGTTGAGAAGGGAATTCCAGAGTGTGGGGTGTGGGTGGTGAAGAATTCATGCTGAATTTCAGGGTAAGTATCTATATTTCCATTGAGGAAACATTACACAGGGGGAAACTCCTTTAGGCCAAGAGCAGGGAAAGAAATGAATTTTTCTCGATGTTGTCCCATAGGTGGAGAGTATAAAATAACAATAAGAAAGTAACAGAAGCACAACAAAGTTGTAAAATAAGATTGAATGACAGTCGATGTTGAAATCACTGACCGGCGATCCTCTGTATAGGGACTGGTATGTGGCAGCATGAGAAAGGAATTAAAGAGAATTTGCAATTGGTTAGTCACAGCGCTCCACTCTCTCTTCATGCAATGCAAAAGACAAATTGTCAGCTGATCCATCCAATTCTGTCCTAATTATTTACGTGTTCTATGTCTTAAATGTAATTTCACAATCAGATTAGTGAGCTCCACAGCACTCCTGTCAGCTCGCAACGCAAGCCTTTCACTTTACAAGAGCCAGCTCACTCTGTTTTTAGTTTATAGCTTCCTGTCAGCGAGATCAGCTCACGAACACTTAAAGGCTTCTTATGACATTCCTCTGTCTGAGATTTGAACTCAGGCCTTAACCTGTTTGCTTTAAGTGCATTAGCCTGCAGGAGGCCAACGGCAGAACATAGGAAGAGGAGGAGGCCATTCAGCCCCTTGAGCCTGCCCTGCCATTCAATAAGATCATGGCTGATCTGTACCTCAACACCATTTATCTTAGCTCCATATCCCTTGACACCCTTACCTAATAAAAATCTATTGATCTCAGTTTTGAAAGCTCCAATTAACCCACAGCATCCACAGCCTTTTGGGGGAGAGAGTTCCAGATTTTCACTACCCATTGTGTGAAAACGTGCTTCCTGATTTCACTCCTAAATGGCCTGGGTCTAATTTTAAGCTTACACCCCCTTGTTCTGATTTCTCCCACCAGAGGAAATAGTTTCTCTGTAGCTACCCTATCAAATTCTTTTATCATTTTAAACACCTCGATCAGATCACCCTTCAATCTTCTAAACACAAGGGAACACGAGCCAAGTTTATGCAACCTGTCCTCATAAGTTAACCCTCTAAGCCCCGGTATCATTCTGACCTTAAGTATAAAATGTGAAGACGTTAAGCATAAAATGGAGAGCACCCCAGGGAGTTTGCTTTGGTTTTGCTGTACCAGGACCTAGACTACATCGAGTCACAATGCAAGAACTCCCTCTTTCCCAGCCTTGGAAAAGTGTCACTTCAGCACAAGTGTCAATTTTCCATTGACCACATCAGCCATGCCCTATGCCCCTGGATTTGTGTTCATTCATACCATACTACAACAGCCGCACGCAATGTCTGATTGTAATAATAACCGGAAGTTTATATAGATAACTCCTTTAAAATTTTCATAGTCAAATATATAATCTTAAATTAAAACAGAAAATGCTGGAAGTACTCAGCAGGTCAGGCAGCATCTGTGGAGAGAGGAAGAGAGTTAATGTTTCAGGTCGATGATCAGCATTTTCTGTTTTTATTTCAGATTTCCAGCATCCACAGTACTTTTGCTTTTGCTATAATCTTAAATTCTTGATGTAATTATAACAAGTAATTAGTCAGACCTGTATTTATTTCCAAATAGTAACAAAGAGCTACCGTTAACATTCCTTTGTTATTTACTCCAGTCTATTTCTGTTGATTTTTGCACATTTTATTCTATGCAGCCAGCACCAATAACGTTACCAAGGAAACTGCCTTCAAGGTCACACTACGCCAGATAGCGTGAGGTGGCAAATCAACACCAGTGGAGATACAATCACCCAAATCCCCAGTTGTTCCAGGTGTGGGAATCTGGGCAGGCGAGAGTCGAATTTGGGGCAGATCCCAAATACGGAATTCCAACAGGGTGGGGAGAACACTCCTTCCACCTGCTCTCGCTGAGTGAGTGGGGCACGCACTGTTGTTCCCTTTGGGACTCGATCACAGAGATTGACGTTAGGAAATCAGCAACTGCACCAAGGATGAGTTCAGAACAGAACAAAATTCATTCTTCGGCCAATTTGGCCAGGGCGGCCCAACCCTACAGACACCGCTCGACATTCCAGACCCCCATCCCTATAACTGACATGGGTGCCCACCTTTTTATGTTAATGACCTCATCCCTGGGACTTGGGACAGGGTCAACACTGGGGCAGATTGGTGGGCAGCGGTTCCCACCCTGTCACACAGCAGCCCTCCGGAAAGTTCTAGCCAACAGTCATTGAAAGCAGGATGGTGCCAGAGATGGGAAACTATAGCTATGAGGAGAGACTTGAGGTACTGGGACTATTTCCACTGGAGCAGAGAATGGCAAGAAATTTTACTAGAGGTTTTTAAAATCATGATGGGTTTTCATAGGGTGAATAGGGAAAGACTATTTCCTCTGGTTGGCGAGTCATTGATGAGGAATCATCCATTTAAAACCGTCACTGAGAGAGTGAGGAGGGAGGTCAGGAGAAATTTCTTTACAGAGAGGGTTGTTGGAGCAAGGAATGCTTTGCCGCAGGGATTGGTTGAGGCAGAGACCATTGCATCTTTTTAAATGAAGAGTAGATAAGCATTTGAAGCAGAGTAGGATACAGTGCTATGGTGGGAGAGCAGGGTTCAGTCACAATGGGCCGTATGGCCTCTTACTGTGGTATAAGCTTGTACGGTTCAAAGGTTTAAACCAGCGCACGCAGTCACTTCAACCACATGCAATAATCCACTCTCTCGCACTAATGGGTTGAGCTACCTGCTCCTCAGTTCCCCCAATGACATCAGAGGGTTCCGTGAGTTTAGTGTTGAAACCTAAATATTCAAAACCATCAGAGGAGTATCACGGGAGCTAGTGCTAATCATGGTTCAAAGGCTGGGCTTTGATTGTGACACTGCCTCTTTAAAGGGGCTCTCATTCTTCACATGCAAGCTTGGCCAGTGAGTATCAAGTTGCTGTACTGTAGGGCATCAACAGCCAAGCACGACGCTGTTCTCACTCAACGTACACACACTCCAGCAGGGGTTAGTAAACAGCGCACAGCGGCCAGACTCCTGGCCTGATTTGTCTTCACCACAAAAGCTGAGGCTAATTGTAGCATCAAAACTAACAGCAGCACAGACTGGGAATTGAACCCATGACCTTCTGGTCCCTATAGCTTATTACAAGACCATTTTGAGGAATACTTCCGATTTGGATGAGTGCTTGCTTAGTCCCGACTGGATGTAAGTGTGATCACTGAAACACTGACCTGAAGAGAAGGATTTCGCACAGAGATGCAACACGCCAGAAGGACACAGAGCTAATATTCCCACTTACCCGTCTGCCCTCGAGAAATTTTAAAGCTGTTCCGATGTTGTTCACCCAATGGATGCGCTTTAACTTACGGCCCTGTTCACCAGGCTGCAAAAATAGAACGCAAATTAATCATAAATACACTTTTCCCCCAAAACTGTTGCATCAAAATACTTAAGTTGCAAGCTGTGTGTTTAAATATTTTGATAAATAACTTCAAAGAGGCTCTGGCCTTTCTCTTCGCCTCTGCAAACTCCAGGGACAGTGAGGCCCTTCAGGAAGGAGTAGCACTCACCAGTTCTCCCTAATCCCCCATCCCCCCCATTACACAGTAGAAAGGCTAACTACTTCCCCTTGACATTCAATGGCATTACCATCGCCGAATCCCCCACCATCAATATCCTGAGTGTCACCATTGACCAGAATCTCAATTGGCCAAACCCCATGAATAACACGGCTAGAAGAGCAGGTCAGAGTCTGGGAATTCTGCGGCAAGTGTCTCACCTCCTGACTCCCCAAAGCCTCCCTACCACATACACAGCACAAGTCAGGAGTGTGACAGAAAACTCTCCACTTGCCTGGATGAGTGCAGCTCCAACAATACTCAAGAAGCTCAAAACTATCCAGGATAAAGCAGTCCACTTGATTGGCACCCCATCCATCACCTTAAACATTCACTCCCTCCACCACCGACGTACCATGGCTGCAGTGTGTACCATCTACAAGGTGCACTACAGCAACTCACCAAGGCTTCTTCGGCAGCACCTCCCAAACCCACGCCCTCCACCACCTAGAAGGACAATGGCAGCAGGTGTATGGGAACACCACCACCTCCAAGTTCCCCTCCAAGTCACACATCATCCTAATTTGGGCATATTTCAATGTTCCTTCATCGTCGCTGGGTCACCATCCTGGAACTCCCTACCTAACAGCACTATGGGAGTACCTTCACCACATGGACTGCAGCGGTTCAAGAAGAAGGCTCACCACCACCTTCTCAAAGGTAACAACGCATAGACGATAAATACTGGCCTTGCCAGCGATGCCCACAACCAGAGATTGAATCTTTTAAGAAGTCGGACAGCAGCGCCATATGAGACTGTGACTCAACCATCAGATGATCATGAGATCAAAGGTGACCCGTTGCATTATGCAGTCCCAGTGGGAGCTGGGCTCATAGGTCAGCGATAGTTCTGTAGCCCCAAATCTACAGCTTGCACTCCCTCAGAAGTTAAGAGAGCCATCAGCAGCCAAGACTGAGACTGTAATGCATCTTCTCTCCCATCCTCTCATCACCCTTCCCAAGGATGTCTGCTCCTTACTGGGGTCCAGTTTTGTGAGAACCAGCTACCTCACCCAAGTGGCGATCCTTATGTGTGAGCTTTGGTAATGAGTGTCCAGTGGCTGTCTGACCATGGAGTGCACTGCAGCCAAACCCGACCATGTCTTCATCTTAGCATCCACACAAACACTTTCAACGGTGATTATTGGAAGCCTAGCAAGGGTAGGAACCTTGGTACAATTTTAAAGGGGGTTCAAGTACAGAGAGACCTGGGGGTTCACATACATAATTCTTTGATGGTGACAAGGCAAATATAGAAGGCTGGTTTAAAAAAGCATATGGGATCCTTGGCTTTATTAATAGGCATAGAGCTCAAAAGCAAAGAAGTGATGCTAAACCTTTATAAATCACTGGTTAGGCCTCAGCTGAAGTATTGTGTCCAATTCTGGGCACCACACTGTAGGAAGGATGTCAAGGCCTTGGAGAGGGTGCAGAGGAGATTTACTAGAATGGTACCAGGGATGAAGGAATTCATTTATGTGGAGCAACTAGAGAAGCTGGGATTGCTCTGCTTAGAGCAGAGAAGATTTAGGGGAGATTTAATAGAGGTGTTCAAAATGATGAAGGGTTTTGACGGAGTAGTTGGGGCGATACTCTTTCCATTGGCAGGAGAGTCGGTAACCAGAGAACACGATGGGCCGAAGGGCCTCTATCCGTGTTGTATTACTCTATGACTCTATGAGATGAGGAGAAATTCTTTTATGTAGCGAGTTGTTATGATCTGGAATGCTCTGCCAGAAAGGGTGGTGAAAGCAGATTCAATAGTAACTTTCAAAAGGGAATTGGATAAATACTTGATAAGGAAAAGTTTGCAGGGCTGTGGGGAAAGAGCAGGGGTGTGGAACTAAATTGGATAGCTCTTTCAAAGAACCGGCACAGGCATGATGGGCCAAATGGCCTCCTTCTGAGCTGTAAGAGTCTATGGAGTAAAAATTGGGTAGCGCCCCCATGGCTGATTTTCCCAGGTAGCACCGCGAGAGGGAGAAGGGGCATTACTGGAAGCGCCCCGTGTCCCTCTTGGGGCACTGCGAGCCAATATCGCGGCACAACGTGCCACGGTACCGCAGGCCTTCCTCTCCTTATTAAAGAGGAGGGGCCTTGCACTGCGCATCTCGGCACCCAGCTGTGCCACCAGGGATCGGGAGTGCCGGCAAACGAGCCCGGCACTCAAGAAGAGTGTCGGGCTCACGGAGAGCAGCCGGCAGCCCGCGGCGGGGGCTTCACTGGAGCCGGGGACAGCAATGGGGCAGGTGCTAGCAGGCAGCCAGCAACAAAAATGGCCGCCCGCCATCTCCCCTTTAACTAGTGCCACCCCAGCCGCAGGTAAGGCCCCCTGACCCCGGCGGGCATAGCGTCCGGCGGTAAGTCGGGGGGGTGCCACCCAATATTACAGCCGGGGCGCGAGCGGGGCGCTGTGCACGGCGATGATGTCATCGCCGGTGGCGCAGCACCGCGTGGCACTAACAGTTAGCGCCGCCGCTAACCTCCCATTGAATTTCGCGGGAGGCATTGGCAGCGCCGCGCCCGGGCATTACTTGATTTGCGCCCCATTACCGCCCTCTTAGGGCGCTAACGGGAGGCACAAATCAAATGAATTTAGCCCCCTATGATTTTAAGTTTTCTCTTCCTAATCCAGGGGTGCTAAGACGAACTGTAATATTCGTATCATGGTCCCAGCTTAGATCAGCTGCTTTAGCACTGATACTAGTCCTCACCTGTTCACTGACCCATCAGGGAAGGGGAGAGGGGAGACCACCAGTTTCTGGGCTGATTTAAACTGATAAACTCACCAGTTTCTGTCCAGATAGAACCTCCAACAGGGCAAGTAGCATCGCTCCATCCTTGATATCTTCAAATAGATCATTGACTATAATTGGGGGATTGCGCTGAAACACAAGAGAGAGAAACATTTAATCTCTGTGCGATCGGGATTGCTTAACTTCCAAGCCTTTCTACAGTTCAAGATCATCTTTGAAAACAGACAATGCCTCGCTGGAATAACGATCACAGTTTATGAAGTGTGTCATGAATCTTATCATTCATGAAGAAATGACTCATGAAATAACACTGGGCGGCCAGCTGGTGGCGCCGTCCAAGGAGTATAAATACTCGGGCAAGGGCCCAGCTTGCCCAGGACGTTTTTGTAACCAGGAACTAGTGATGTAAACTAGAATCTCATGGTTGTGAAACAGTTGATTAAAGCCTTGTTTTGTACTAAAACCAAGTGCTCAGTAGTCTTTTTACATCAAAGTGCTCCTGGAATCTAATTTTAAATGAGAAATTGCAGTGCGGAGCTTTAATGTTGTTAAGAGTCACTTTCCAGATACTTTCTCTTGTGGCTTGAGCAAAGGAAAGTCAACCCCAAAGTTCCTATAAACCAAACATGGCCTTACGATGAAGTAATCTGAGAGATAGATGCCCAAGTTGAACAAAAAACCCCACGCGCTGCTGATTAACTCACTGTAAATTATTTCTAGATGCCTTGTACTGTCCTTGTCAAGTAACTGACAGAGAAATAACATTCTGACAGACTGTATCTCTCGGGCTATAAACTATTACATCAGGTATAATCAGAAGTGAAACTAAACAGTGAATGAGCAAAAAGAGCAGATTTTACTAGATTGTAATACTTCATGCAATCACCCAACATCTTTTACAAAACAATAAAAATCCAGCTACCTTTTGTAGTGTTCTGCAGAACTTTAAACAACTTGTGTCCTTAATGAAATGCTCTAACGTGAGAGAGACAACCTCATGGAATCTATCGTTTACATCCACCCAAGTGACAACATGGCGACAAAGGCCAACTAGTTTATGCGAAAAACATGCTACACTTACCCTATCTACAGAGCTGCCAATCAGGAATAGGAACATAGGAACAGATCCAGGCCATTCAGCCCTTCAAGCCTGTTGCACCATTCAGTTAGATCATGGTGCAACTCCATTTACAGGCCTTTGCTCCATACCCGTTGACACACTTACCCAACAAATTTCAATTGACCCAGCACCACCGACAATGCTAGATGGTGCCCTGTACTGCCCTGGAGTGTCAGACTGGATTTTGTGCTCAAGCCTCTGGAGAGGGACTTGAACCCACAACCTTCTGGCTCAGAGACACAAGTGCTACCCATTGAGGGAGAGAATGGTACCATCCACAGGAACCGCGCGGTCCTGGTCCCAGGGTAATCAACAAGAGATGGGCATTTCTCCTCGGGCCAGTCTTGTTAGGCCACTTTAAAATATAAACTCTGGAGCTGACGTTGTTTTGGTTGTACTCTGGCTGCCTGTAATCCTGGGAGCCAACTCCTTGGGGGAGAAATTGGGTGGAGCCGCAAACGGGGCGCCAAGCTCGCCTGGGCGCCAGATTTTGTGCTGCGATCGGAGCAGCAGCGATCGCCGGAAATTCAGCTTGAGCGCCCCAAGAGGGACACGGGGCGAGGCTCGAGGCGCTCCGCGTCCCTCTTAGGGCGCTGAAGCTGATTATCGCAGCGCAACGTGCCGCAGCGCCACACGCTGCAGCATGGCGCGCTGCGGTACTGCAGGCCTTCCTCCCATTCTTAAGGGGGAGGGGCCTGCACCAGCGCAATCGGAGATCGCAAGTGCCGGCAAAAGAGCCCGGCACCGAGGAGAAGTGCCGGGCTCTCGGAAAACAGCCGGCAATGCCGCGGGAGGAGAACAGGAGGCCGGGGACAGAGGTGCTGGCAGGCGGCCACCGGAAAAAACGGCCGCCCCGCACCTCCACCTTAATTTGCACCACTGCCGCCACAGGTAGGCCCTGTGAACCGGGTGCGATTAGCGAGCGGCGCTACAGAGGCGGTCGCTGCCAAATATCGCGATCGGGGCGGTAGCGGGGCGCTGCGCACACCGATGACATCATCGGTGGCAGCCCAGCGCAACAGGCTAACGCCGCCATTAGCGCCCCAGCTAAATATCGCGGGAGGCGCGGCCAGTGGCGCTAAAGCCACTGAGTGCCCTCTTTAGGCGCTAACTGGTGGCGCAGCCCACCGAATTGCTCCCCCCTTGCCTTTATGCTGGTTAATCCCATAAAAAATTGGGTTTGCTGCCTGTCTACAGGAACAGGATTTAACAGGAAGAACGGCAGGAGCTGGTCACAGTCACTAAGCTCCCAAATCTCTGGTTCCAGCACATACGATCGACAAGACTTCAACAGCACCTCCCTCCCCTGTGACCGGTATCACTGAGAAGGACGTGAGCAGCAATGTCGTGGGAAAACTGTTAAGTCTGTGTGTTCCAGTTGTATCAAGATTAATTACTGACACAGACTACAAGAATAAAGTTTCAACAGGTCTTTACTAGTTGGAGGTCAGGACTATACTAAATACAATATCACTACACAGTACTTATATACCGGTGGTCACCACCGGTATTACGTATACAGCAGCCAGAGAAAGTAGTACATCTCTTAAGGTGGAACAGGCTTAAGTTCTCTTAAGGTGGAACAGGTTACATACACCACAAAAACCATCACCTCCAACTTCCCTTCCAAGTCTTACGCCATCCTCACTTGGGAGATATATCGCCATTCCTTCATTGTCACTTGTTCAAAGTCCTGGAACTCCCTAGCTCTCACCTTTGTGTGATCACCATCACCTCAAGGACAAGAGCAGTTCAAGGAGAAGGGCACTACGGCAGGGTGATGATAACTTGATGCATCCCGTGAGTAAATAAGAAAACAAAAGGCCTTGTTACAAAAGGATAAGGCCAGGTAACCCCAACACACGTTATAGGTGGATTTTACCTATGCTGCACTTGTTGTGTTCAGTTCAATGTAGCAAAGACTGAACATAACACATTGCAATCGGAGAACTGCAGGAGCACCATTTCATTAGTAAACTGAATCTAACAGTATATGTCTTTTCTACTGACAGCCTGAAGTTAAAGAGCAGCACCATTGTATAATGTTAAATATGTCTCCACTGCATTTTGACTACAAAAAGCAACAACGTGTCTTAGTGTTTATATTTTTGCATTATTCTAGAAATAGCAATGATCGTTCTAAATGGCAGTCGGTTTCTGGTGAGGGGAAGACATTTATTGAACTGGTTGAAATCCAGTGCATCGTTATCGAGGGGAAAACCTCCCTGTTTACACACACCAGTGTGGCAGATGCCTCCATTAAGATGGCGGGCAATGGAACGTCGCGTAGCACAGTTTGACCCCCGCAAAGGGGTTAGGCGCTGCTCGTTTCCTAAAGGGCTCGTCGTTTATTGAATAAAGGAGAAAACACTCAATGACCAGCTAGCTACTGCAGATGGCACCCTGTCCAGCGTCCCCCTCTCCCCATCAGAGGGGGTGGGAAGCTCATTAAAAGAGATCGCTCTATAACAGCATTGTTTCCCCCCCGATTACGCCATGATGCTGTGACAGCAACTGCTGCGAAAAGGCACAATCCCGAGAAGGTTCAAGCTCCACACAAGACTTCACTAACACCCTAAACACTGCTGCTATTGGGTGTGATGTCTAATTAGTTCAGCCACTGCTGTATGAGTATTTTCATTGAATCTTTCTCATCATAGAATCTTACAGCACAAAAGGAGGCCATTCGGCCCATTGCGCCTGTGTCGGCTCTTTGAACGAGCTCTCCAATTAGTCCCACTCCCCTTCTGTTTCCCCATAGCCCTGCAAATTTCTCTGGCTCAAGTATATATCCAATTCTCTTTTGAAAGTTATTATTGAATCTGCTTCTACCACCAGGGAGTGCATTCCAGATCACAACAACTTGCTGTGTAAAAAAAATTCTCCTGCTCATGCCCCTGGGTTTTTGCCGATTACCTTAAATCTGTGTCCTCTGGTTACGGGCTCTCCTATCAACAGAAACAGTTTCTCCCTATCTACTATATCAAAACCTGTGGCGGAGACCACACAGGGACAATAACGCAATTCACAATGTATAGCCAATGTTGTTATATGTACCTAAACACAATTCACTATGTATAGCCAATGTTGTTATATGTACGTACTTGGCTGGGTTATCGGGGCAGAGTCCCTTTAAGAGCGTCGGTAGCGTGATGACGTCATGCGTCGGTAGCGTGATGACGTCATAGCCCTGCAACGAGGCTGAGAACCTCAGTCCTCATGGAGAGTGAATAAAGTAACACGCGTTTTGCCTTTGCTGCAACAAAAGTCTCAGAGCCTGTTGACTTCTAGCGACTCCAACATTGGTGACCCCGCTGCTCTTTTGGACAATTCCAAAGACCTCATCTGAAATGGCAACGAACGCCGTTTCCATCAAATTACCCGAGTTTTGGGAACGACAGGCTGCCACTTGGTTCACCCAGGCCGAGGCTCAATTTGCACTCTGGGACATCACCGCGGACGACACGAGGTACTACTATGTCGTCTCTGCTCTCGGCAGCTCCACCGCAGCCAGAGTCGTGAGCCTGCTCGAGAACCCCCCGGAGCTCAACAAATTCGAAACGCTGAAAACGCACGTCTTAGAAACTTTTGGACTCACCGAAGCCAAGCGCGCATGCCGGTTTCTCTCTCTACCCGGGCTTTGCGACTCCAAGCCCTCGGAGCTGATGGACCACATGCTGGCCCTCCTGGGCACACACAGGCCGTACTTCCTCTTCAAGGAACTGTTCCTTCAACAGCTGCCAGGTCAGGTACAGTCGGCTTTAGCCAACTCTTCCACTATCGATTTCCGCGACCTGGCCAAGGAGGCCGACAAATTTTTCCCCGCCGGGCAACAGTACTGCGCGGCCACGCGGAGCCCTGCCCCCACCGATACAGCCCAACGGTGGCAGCCCCCAAGCCTCTACTTCTACCATGCGCAGTTCGGCCCCAAAGCCAGGAAGTGCCGGCCCCCGTGCAGTTTTCCCGCGTCGAAACAAACAAAAGACCACTCATCGGCTGCTATGGCTGTCGGCCGTTCAGGCAGTTTGTTGTTTATTACAGACACTGACTCCGGACGTCGTTTCCTTTGCAACACAGGTGCCCAGGTGAGCGTCCTGCCTGCGTCAACCATAGATATGCAAGGGGGGAACCACGGCCCCGTCCTCGAAGCCGCCAACGGCAGTTCCATCCACACCTTCGGGAAACGGAGAGTGGCGCTTTGTTTTGGCGGGCAGCGGTTCACCTGGGACTTTGTCACGGCAGAAGTGTCCACCCCCCTTCTCGGCGCTGACTTCCTCTGCGCCAATGGCCTTTTGGTGGACGTCAAGAACCGACGTCTCATCAACGCTGAGACTTTCAGCTCGCTCCCGTGTTCCCTCAGCGGGTCCAGCACAACGAAGTTGTCCAGCGCACTCTCGGCCTCCGACGAGTTTTCCCGCCTCCTCGCCGAGTTCCCGGACCTCACGAAGCCCACGTTCTCGTCCGCCGCCACCAAACACGGGGTAGAACACCACATCTCGACCACCGGTCCGCCCGTCTACGCCCACGCTCGGCGCCTCAACCCGGGGAAACTCACCATCGTTAAGCCGAGTTCGACACCATGGAGCGCCTCGGCATCATCCGCCGGTCGAACAGTCCGTGGGCCTCGCCCCTCCACATCGTTCTGAAACCAGACGGCGGGTGGCGCCCGTGCAGCGATTACCGGCGCTTCAACGACGCTATGACCCCCGACCGCTACCCGATTCCACACATCCAGGACTTTTCCGCCCGCCTGGCCGGGAAAGTGGTATTCTCGAAAGTGGACCTTGTCCGGGGTTACCACCAGGTCCCTGTCCAGCCGCAGGACGTCCCGAAAACCGCGGTAATCACCCCGTTCGGGCTGTTCGAATTCCTCCGCATGCCATTCGGCCTCAAAAACGCCGCACAGGCTTTTCAACGCCTAATGGACACCGTGTTACGGGACCTGACATTCCTGTTCGTATACCTTGACGACATCCTCATCGCCAGCGCCTCCAGGACGGAGCATGTGTCGCACCTTCAGACTCTCTTCCAACGCCTCAGCCAGCATGGCCTAATCGTCAACCCGGCCAAGTGCCACTTCGGGCTGTCCTCGATCGACTTTCTCGGGCACCGCATCACGAAGGACGGGGCGGTGCCACTGCCATCGAAAGTGGAGGCCATGATGGACTTCCCGCGACCCCTCACCGTGAAGGCCCTGCAGGATTTTTTGGGCATAGTGAACTTTTATCATCGCTTCGTCCCCCGAGCAGCCCAGCTTATGCGTCCCCTTTACGAGGCCCTCAAAGGCAAGCCCGACAAGCTCGCGGTCGACTGGTCCGAGGAGATGGCCAATTCTTTCACGGACACGAAAAGGGCCCTGGCTAACGCGACCATGCTGGCACATCCGTTACCTGATGCACCGATCGCTCTCACCACCAACGCCTCAGACTATGCAGTCGGCGCCGTCCATGAACAGTGGGTCAACGGCACCTGGCAGCCGCTCGCCGCCTTCAGCCGGCAGCTCCGCCCCAACGAGCGGAAGTACAGCACCTTCGATCGCGAGCTTCTCGGCCTCTACCTCGCCGTCCGACACTTCCGTTTCCTACTGGAGGCTCGCCCGTTCACAGCGTTCGTGGACCACAAACCGTTGACCTTCGCCATGGCCAAAGCTTCCGAGCCATGGTCGGCCCATCAGCAACGCCAGCTGGCCTTCATCTCAGAGTTTACAACGGACATCCAGCATGTGGCTGGGAAAGACAACCCCGTCACCGACTGTCTCTCCCGAGCTGTCGCCAGCGCCGTACACCTCGGCATCGACTACACCCGCATGGCGGCCGACCAGGCCTCCGACACGGACGTCCAGGCCTACAGGATGGTGGTCACGGGCCTTCAACTAGCGGACGTCGCGTTCGACGATGCCGGCATCACACTCCTGTGCGACGTCTCCGTTGGGCAGCCACGTCCCGTCGTGACCGACGGGTGGAGACGGCAAGTTTTCGACGCCGTCCATAATCTTTCGCACCCGGGCAGGAAGCCATCACAGAAGCTGGTGGCGGCTAAGTTCGTTTGGCACGGGCTCAGGAAAGACGTTCGCGACTGGACCAGCACCTGCGTGGTATGCCAACGCTCGAAAGTGCATCGCCATACTAAGGTCCCGTTGGCGCCTTTCGCGGTGCCCGAGAGGCGGTTCAACCATGTTAACGTGGACCTGGTGGGGCCCCTGCCGCGGGTTCACCGACCTCCTCACAATGGCCGACAGAACCAACCGATGGCCTGAAGCCGTCCCGCTGTCTTCAACGACGTCCGCCGATGTGGCTCGGGCGTTCATCAGCACTTGGGTTGCCCGGTTCGGCGCCCCATCTGACATTTCCTCCGACCGGGGGCCCCAGTTCACGTCGGAGCTCTGGAACGCTGTCGCCCGAGGCCTCGGGCTGAGACTCCACCACACCACAGCATACCACCCTCAGGCTAACGGACTGTGCAAACGGTTTCATCGCAATGTATAGTCAATGTTGTTATATGTACCTAAACACAATTCACTATGTATAGTCAATGTTGTTATATGTACGTACTTGGTTGAGTTATCGGGGCAGGGTCCCTTTAAGAGCGTCGGTAGCGCGATGACGTCATGCGTCAGTAGCGTGATGACGTCATAGCCCTGCAACAAGACTGAGACCCTCAGTCCTCATGGAGAGTGAATAAAGTAACACACGTTTTGCCTTTGCTGCAACAAAAGTCTCAGAACCTGCTGATTTCTAGCGACCCCAACAAACCCCTCATAATTTTGAACATCTCTGACTGACAATTTAATCTCGAAACCTTCAGACCACTTCTCCCAAGGAATTACTATCTAGTGAGGTGACTGGAGATGCAGTCAGGTTCAAGGCAGGCTGTGCAGATTTGAGTAACACTTCCTTCAGCTTTTGCAGACAGCCAGACCACCTCCTGTGCGATCAATCTGCAAGAATCTCCAATCCTTCAACGGTGCAGCCTCTTTGATAGGATGTCGAAAGAGGGAACTGACTGCCCTCTTCTGCCCTTTGTATTGTAGGAATTGTCGAATTCCTAACTAATAACTGAGGTCGACTCAGGAGATCAAACAAACAGGTCTTTAATGTAAGACTAAACGAGTTCAAACAGTTTCTTGAGATCGATACAGGAGAACCACGGAAACAGGTCTTAACAGGATGGAGATTCCACGAGGACTGCCTGGGCAGTCACATGGTTTGCGACGTGACGTCATCGCGTTTGCCCGCGTTTTCCCGCGCTCTTAAAGGGGCCACGCCCCATACATACAAACACTATATACAAAACACAGTAATGTCTAACACAATGGTACCGACTTAGGCTGGTGTTAGAACATCGTTAAAGGGAATTATGTACAGTTGCCCAGCGTCATTCAGTGGCTCCGCCACATGCGCCCCCCCAGAATTCGCTTTAACAGACAAAGTCAAACGGTGAGGGGGTTGGATGAGCCTTTCGGAACGACTCCTGTACTCCTGAGGCGGAGGCTGCTGGGCGGCTGGCGGTCTGGCGGGCGGTTGCACTTGGTCTGCTGTAACAGCGATGGGTGGCCGACCTCGTCTCGGCGGTTGTGCTGTCTCGACGGGGCGGTCGAGGGCCAGATGTGCTGGCTTTAAGCGATCGACCGAAATGTGGTCCGGTTTACCACCGACATCTACCGTGAAGGTTTTGTCCCCTGTCTCCAACACGTGGAAGGGACCGGTATATGGGGCCTTAAGTGGATCCCTATGAGCATCATGGCGAATAAAGACGTACTCAGCCTTGTGAAGCTCTGGGGGAACGTGCGAACTCTGCAGCCCATGATGCGAAGTGAGCACCGGTACGAAGCATTTGGCCGCCTCCTGGTGACTAGTAAGCTGGTCAGACGCGGACCACGGCTTCGTCGATGCTGGCAAGAAATCACCCGGGACTCGCAGCGGCTGACCATACACTAGCTCCGCTGATGAAGAGTGAAGGTCTTCCTTGGGGGCCGTGCGAAGGCCCAACAGGACCCACGGTAGCTTGTCTGCCCATCCAGCGTCCTGGAGACTGGCCCTCAGGGCGGCTTTCAGTGATCGGTGGAAGCGTTCACAGAGGCCATTCGCCTGTGGGTGGTAGGCTGTGGTGCGGTGCAATTTGACACCGAGTCCTTGGGCCACTGCATTCCAGAATTCGGAGGAAAACTGCGGTCCTCTGTCGGAAGAAATATCTGCGGGCACTCTGAAACGGGCGACCCAGGTGGAAATGAACGCCCTGGCCACGTCCGCCGAAGTAGTGGATGACAGGCGAACCGCCTCCGGCCATCTGGTGGTGCAGTCAACCATGGTCAGGATGTGTGAAAAACCATGGGAGGGGGGGAGTGGTCTGACCAGGTCCACATTGACATGGTCAAAACGTCGCTCCGGAACTGTGAAGGTGGCCAACGGAGCTTTGACGTGGCGCTGTACTTTGGCCTTTTGGCAGACCACGCAGGTGTTGGCCCAGTCACAGACATCCTTGTGCATGCCATGCCATACGAATTTCGCTGACATCAGCTTCTGCGAGGCCTTCATTCCTGGGTGTGACAACCCATGTATGGCGTCGAACACTTTACGGCGCCAGACGACCGGCACGACCGGGCGAGGGTCCCGAACGGAGACGTCACACAACAGCGTGGTACCTGCCGAATGGAACTTGACATCAGCCAACCGGAGGCCAGTGATGGTCGTTCTGCAGGCTTGGACTTCTGGGTCTGAGGCTTGGTCAGCTGCCATGAGGGCGTAATCGATGCCCAAATGAACCGTATTGACGGTCGCGCGGGAGAGGCAGTCTGCCACCAGGTTGTCCTTACCGGCCACGTGCTGTATATCCGTGGTGAATTCGGATATGTAGGTCAGTTGACGTTGCTGTCGGGATGACCATGGTTCGGCGGTCTTGGCCATGGCAAAAGTTAGTGGCTTATGGTCCACAAAGGCGATGAAAGGACGTCCTTCCAGGAGGAAGCAAAAATGGCGGATGGCCAGAAAAAGGGTGAGCAACTCCCAGTCGAACGTGCTATATGCTCTCTTGTTCCGCCGTAGTTGACGGCTGAAGAATGCCAACGGCTGCCACGTCCCATTCACCCACTGCTCTTGCACGGCGCTGATTGCGTAGTCTGACGCGTCGGTGGTGAGGGCGATGATGGCTCCTGGCAGCGGGTGCGCCAGCATGGTTGCATTGGCTAAGGCGCTTTTGGTGTCGCCAAACGCTCGGGCCATGTCATCCGTCCAGTCTACCGGGTTCTTGCCAGTCTTGCCCTTGAGGGCCTCGTACAGGGGCTGCATGAGTAGTGCTGCCTTAGGCACGAAACGGTGGTAAAAGTTTACCATGCCTAGGAATTCCTGCAGGGCCTTAATGGTTTTGCGGGCATGGAAAGGATATCACCGCCTCTACCTTCGCTTGTAAAGGAACCGTTCCCTCTGCGGTGATGCGATGCCCCAGGAAATCAATTTGGTGCAGGCCAAACTGACACTTGGCCAGGTTGATAATCAGGCCGTGTTGGCTGAGGCGTCGAGAAAGGGTGCGTAGGTGACAGATATGTTCCTCTTTAGTAGGACTGGCGATTAGAATATCGTCCAGGTAGACGAAGAGGAACTTGAGGTCCCGCAGCACGGAGTCCATCAGGCGTTGGAAAGCCTGGGCGGCGTTCTTTAACCCAAACGGCATTCGCGAAAACTCGAAGAGGCCGAATGGGCTGATGACTGCGGTCTTCTGGACGTCCTGTGGGTGCACTGGGACCTGATGGTAGCCCCATACGAGGTCGACTTTCGAGAAGACGGTGCTCCCTGCCAAATGGGCAGAGAAATCCTGGATGTGGGGATCGGGTACCGATCAGGAGTGGTGGCGTCGTTTAGGCGTCGATAGTCGCCGCATGGTCGCCATCCACCGCCAGGCTTCGGGACGATATGGAGGGGTGAAGACCAGGGACTATTCGACCGGCAAATAATCCCTAACCGTTCCATGGTCGCAAACTCCACCTTTGCGACCACCAGCTTGCCAGGTTCCAGGCGTCGGACTCGCGCATAGACCGGGGGGGCTGTTGGTGGTGATGTGGTGCTCGACACCATGTTTCGTGACTGTGAAGGAGAACGTGGGTCTTTTCAGGTCGAGAAATTCAGCGAGCAGATGAGCGAACTCGTCAGGAGTCGGGAAAGCACAAGTGACGGTGCGCGACATAGTGTTACTGCGGTAACAAGGGATAGAATTGAAAGTTGCCGCGTTGATCAACCGCCGGTTCTTCACATCGACCAGGAGGCTGTTGGCGCACAGGAAATCCGCGCCGAGAATGGGTTGAGAAACCTTGGCCGTAATAAACTCCCAGTGAAAACATTGCCCCCCGAAGCAAACCTCCACTCGCCGTCTGCTGAAGGTCTGAATTGCTCCGCCATTGCCGCTTCAAGGGCGAGGCCGTGATTCCCTGCCTGCACATCGAGGGCGGGCGCGGGTAAAATGCTGCACTGCGCTCCGGTGTCGCACAGAAAACGACGACCGGAGAACGTATCGGTGATGAAAAGCAACTTGCCCGCGTTGCTGATCGCCATGGCGGCCGCGGGGCGCCCGTTAGACCCGTTCCTCAGTAGTCGCGGTTGTTTTTCTTTTTGGGGAAAGCTGCAGGGAGGGCGGCAATGTCTCGCCTTCGCACCGAACTGCGCGTGGTAGAAACACAGCCCAGCAGGCTGACGAGCCGGGGCGGGGTCTGTGGGGGATGGGCGCCTCGTGGCAGTGCAGTACTTCTGCGTTACCGCGAAAATTTTGTCCGCCTCTGCCGCGAGTGCCGCGCAGTCTTCCACCTCGGATCTGGCCAGGGCAGCTTACACCCGCTCAGGCAGCTGGCTGAGTAATAGTTCACGGAAAAGGAAGCATTCCGGTTCAGAGCCCAGGAGTGTGAGCATTTGGCTCATCAACTCCGAAGGCTTGGAGTCCCCGAGCCCGAACATAGTGAGCAATCGACGGGCACGCTCCGATTTAGTGAGCTCGAAAACTTGCAGCAACCGCGCCTTGAGGGTTTCATACTTGCGCTCCGTTGAAGGGTTCTCGAGGAGGCTGATGATCCGCGAGGCGGTAGAGCTGTCGAGTGCGGAGACCACAGAGATATTTGGTCTGATCCGCAACGATGTCCCTCAGGGCGAACTGGGCCTCGACCTGAATGAACCACGAGGTCGCTTGCTGCTCCCAGAACTGCGGTAGCTGCAGTGAAACAGCGTTGGCCTCCATGTTGTGTTCTTTTTGCGAAAAACGTTCACAAAAAACGGGGTCACCAATGTAGGAATCGTCGAATTCCTAACTAATAACTGTGGCCGACTCAGGAGATCAAACAAACAGGCCTTTAATGTAAGACTAAACGAGTTCAAACAGTTTGTTGAGATCGATACAGGAGAACCACGGAAACAGGTCTTAACAGGATGGAGATTCCACGAGGACTGCCTGGGCAGTCACATGGTTTGCGACGTGACGTCATCGCGTTTGCCCGCGTTCTTAAAGGGGCCACGCCCCATACATACAAACACTATATACAAAACACAGTAATGTCTAACACAATGGTACCGGCTTAGGCTGGTGTTAGAACATCATTAAAGGGAATTATATACAGTTGCCCAGCGTCATTCAGTGGCTCCGCCACAGTATCATGAGGTTGATGCTCCTGTAAACGATACCCGACGCCCCCCCCCCAGGAACACTTTGGAGAGATTCTTCAATGCCTTGCAAGAAGCAGAGCCCCATCCGCCGTCTACAAGCCAAATGACGGGCAGGGGTCGGAGCTGGAGGCGAGGGTCTACACTCCGCAGTTAGTGGCCCGGACTTCTGAGAGGCTTCAAGTTATTTCCGTGAAAGAAGCTCTACCGATCGGGCCCACAGGACAGCCCCTAACCTCCCGGATGGGCAAGTGCCAGAGACGTGTCTGAGGTATGCACTGCGCCCGCCTGCCCGCTGTCAATCCGCTGACCCCGCAGACCTTAACGAGGTCGGCGCCAGAGGGCGTGATCCCGGTGCAATCGCCAGGATTGCACCCCGAGACATTTCAGGGGCTACGGGAGGACGTTGAGGTAAATCGTCATCTTGCACGCTCCTCATGCACAGCTTCGTGAGTCAGGGGCTCATCGCGGGAACCGGGCTCGGAGCAGCAGTGACTGGCTTCAACTCGCTTGGAGGAAACCAGCACTTGGAGGGATTCCAAGAGCTTGTAGGGGTCCACTGGTTTGTGCTCAAACCGATGGGGAGGCGCCCTCTGGCTGGGCATGGACTCCCTCCTGCCTGTTGTCACTCGCCCATGGCGGTTCAGTTCTACCACATAGCCCTGAACATGTAACAGGAGGCACTGCCTCAGGGAGGAGTGAACCCAATACACGGCACCCAGCACTGACGGAAGTCCATTAGGGTCCATTGCAGCTACAGCCCGTGAAGCTTGCCCGCTGGCCATGTGTTACTACTGGGGCAGGCGGAAGGCACCAACTGATCTTTTCCATATGTTCATGAGGGAGTGACCTTTCTTAAAAAGAGCTGGTGCAAACAAAAAGTTCATATTGGAATGAGGGAATTGGATGTAGCTGATGGGGCCAACCATTAACAAATCAAATGTTTGGTAACCATCTCCCAGGTGGGGCTGATAATACAGACCATTCGCCACCCCCCAACCCCCACGCAATACCAGTGCTGTTCAGGCACAATAATGAGGTCAGCTCATTTGCATAATTTACTGATACTCCAGATACTTCTCTCTGGATGTACATTATTGGATCCCAGCAGCTGTTCAAGGGCCATTGGTTGCTTTTTGTGTGCTGGCTTTGTAAGGGAGGAGAGATACAGGGTACGGGATAGAGGAAATGAGCAAGAGGAAGGGCACCAGTGCCTTGGGGCGAAGAGTAGGGGTATAATTTTTTTTTAATGTAGAAGTTACCTCTCCTTCAGCACCCTTCCCATAACGGGTAATGTGATGCTGTGGCACTTTTGCTTTTAAATCATATGGTGCAATTTAAACAAATCTGAAAAGACAGTCTTCTAATTGCTTGGCAACAGGAAATGACCTATCTACATCTATAATATATTCTTCTGTCTATGTCACTTCCTGTCTACAAAACCTTATTTCCTGTCGTCATGTTTGTTTCACATTTTTGTGTCAACTTTTCCCCATTATAAATTCCTACATCCACATTTATAATGGAAACTGACTATGAACCTTGTCACACTGTAATTACGCCCTCTAACCAGTGGTGGCCCTGTAGTACTTCAGTCTTCCAGCTCCTCAGCCTGTACTGAAGAGAAACTCCTACACTCCAAACAACTCTACTCCTCTGCTTCCCAAACTGCCCTAACTTTAGCTGTTTAACTACTAACTTAGAGTCAGCTGTGGCTCAGTTGTTAGCACCCTAGCCTGAGTCAGAAGGTGATGCATTGCGATACATTGATGACTGTTCAGCGCCGTTTCCTGCTCTCGCCCTGAAATAGAAAATTTAATTCACTTTGCTACCAATTTCCACCCTTCCCTCACCTTCACATGGTCCATCTCTGACCCTTCCTCGACTTCTCTGTCTCCATCTCTGGGGATAGGCTATTGACAAACATTCACTATAACTTATCTCTTCCTATCTCAGCTCTATCTTTTCTCCCCTTGTCCAGTCTCTTCCCACCTGCATCCATGACTCTTCCTGTGAAGGAATATACCTATTCAGAAAAATACACCATTCTATGAAATATTCTGGCTTTAAAACATGACAAACTGGCTTGACGATCTGGAAGCCTCAACAATCTAAAGCTGTAAACAGCATACAAGCTTTTGAGATAAGATAAGTTGTTGACACTGAGACTATAGCCTTGTTCAAGCAGAAGGTTAGAGGTTCCAAAAAGTCTGAAGCCTTGGAAAGAACACAATATCATACCCTGTTAAACTGTCTTAAACCCACACTTCGGAAAGAATCACATAAAAGAAAAAGAAACATATGCCTTCGCAAAAATAACATCAAATGAAACACGGAGACACGATTATGTGTTGCAACCAACTGAGGTAACTGAGAAGACAACAGTGCACCCGGTCGAGGTGTTCTAAAGGCAAAAGATACAAACAGAAGACCTTTGTAAGAATGACATCAAATAGATGTACCAGCTCCACACCATTTTTTATGATAAGCTTTGAACACCTAAAGGTAGAGACACGATTCTTAATGCTATAGCTGAACTGACTGTAAAAATAGCAGGGGTCAACAGAAAAATGACTAGAGATAATTAGCTTACATCAGCAGAAAACTTCAAAGGATATGCCACTGAGAAAGAGTATAAAAATTGGACTTTCAAATGGTAAGATAGAGTCGCTGAAAAGGGGCAAAGCGATTCTCAGGCTTCAGAGGCAAGCTCTGTAAATCTTCAACTCTTTGTATCTCGGGGATCAAGGTGCTTGTATTTGATTTTGGTGGATATCCTGGAATCCTGGAAGACTAAGAAATGTAACGAAGTTAAGGTTTGAGAATAAGGATCTCTGATAATAAGAATTGTAAAAGCTTTTTTGAATGAAACTGTTAAAGTTGCGATTGAATCACCTACTGTAACTACATGTTGGTTCTTTAATAAATCTATATATTTTTTTAGAATTGTCTCACATAGTACTTCTGTATCAAACTCACAAACTCAATCTCTGTACACTCTTTGGTGAGGAGTTGCAGAATTCTGGTGGTGTTTTCCGGACCCTCATAATATCCAGAAGGTTACAGTCTAGCTAAACTTATTAAAAGTGCTATCTGGTGGATGGTAACATCTTCAGGCTGTTCCTTTCCTTTAGGGAGAGATAGTCTGGACCTTTAGACCCAATTAAGCGTCTTTAGGATTCGGTTACCTCTAACTTTAGTTTAAGGTGAACGTCTGGGGAATACGCCTGATCCGGGGTAGCCGGAAAGGGGCTAGGATTAGTAATAATCCTTTCAGTTGGCGCCCAACATGTGTGTTAACGAGTTGGTACAGAACCCTATACTTATATTTATATCTATATCCATCTTGTAGATTGTTAAGTATAGAAGGAGTGTTTTACTGACAGTGGTACTAAGACCCAGATTTAAGTCTGCAGAGACGACAAGTCCCTGATCAGGCCTTGTAGAACTTAAATCAGAGCTCCCTCAATATACCATTGAGGTCTAGAAATTTCTTATAAAGTTCATATTAAACCCTAACCGAGGTTAGGTCCTGACGAAATGGCAAACCGTGTCGGAATTGGCCAAGTCTTTTTATTAGGAAATTTAAATGATTGCTTTATTAGGGGAAATAATCCTATCCCTGCACCTCCACAAAACCAAGTGATAATTTTTGAAATAGAAGGCTTTGATGCCGAAGGAGCCGTTAGAACTCATGGCACGATTAATATTGATCCCCAGAACCAGGGGATACAGAATATCCAGTGGGATAATCAAACAAATACTCCAAATCCAATAAATTCCTTAATGATAAGGTGCACACCTGCACAATCGGGAGGCCTAATGAACGGTGCCCAACAAGGTGGTGGCAACCATGGGCGAATAGTAGGACCTGGAGCAGCCTGTGCTCCTGGGGGCCATGGATTCCGGTTAAGGTGGCAAGCTCATGATGAAATAAATGACCAGAATCTTCGAGAAAACTATAGACAGCTTAGAATCCATTATAATCAATGCTGACAGGCACTAGCTCACTCTTATCTAAATGCTGGAGGCAAAATGATTAATGGTCCAGTAAACCAACCCCACATTGTGCCCCTAGGTCAAGTAAACCTGAGCTCTATCTACACAATGTGTGGTAGACCGGGAAACACCAGCCAGGAAAAGACCTGCTGGATTCTAACTAACCTTGATAAATTAGAAACCTGTTGCCAAGATTGGAATGCCCAACACCTGAGGCAACTACTACAAATAATACTAAGTTCAGACTTAATTTCCCCATTAAACCAGTGTAACAACTGGGTTCAAATATACACCTATGTTCTCACGGCAACTCAGGGCGGGCATGTAATGGGTTCCATCAAGGAAATTCTCACTAATACAGCCACAACTAAAGGTCTGGTAGCTGCCTACAGATTAGACAAAGTACTTACACAGGATAATTGGGACATTGTCCATGGTTGCCTGGCCAATCAATACCAAAATACAGCCCTCAAACTTGCCTGTGAAGGTGCTCTAAACGATTATCGAGATAACCAACAAAGATGGGATAATGTCAATCGCATTATCCAATTAAATCATGACCTCTTAGGTCTACCCCAAACTAAACCTATAATGAGATCAGAAACTAGGGTTAAAAAAAACGGAGAAGGTATCTTTGGTACTCAAAAAGAAGGACTGTGTAGACCCAAGTCTCAATTCCACTCGACCCAGACACAAACCCATGGCTCGGGACTCCCAAGATGCTAATCCAGAAAGTTTACACCCTCAACTCACCCACAATACGAGAAAGATTTCTCCCTGGAAAGATGGGATAGACGAGGGGCTAGACCACGAAAGGAAAGCGAAGGACAGTGGACTCCCTATGGGGACAGTTATTACACTGGCCAAAACTATCAGAGAGCCATGGGAGGATACCGGGAAAACCGAAATGGGGATCAAAAAGTGTAATGTATATACCTTTAAGGGGGTAACGATCTTTTACAGCTCATGTATACTGCAGTACCGGCAGTGACCACACCTGTATATAGCACTGAGTAGTAATCTGTACAGATCAATTCCAGTGTGAGCCACGTTGAGTAAACACCTGTTGTACCGTTTCTCCTGCAGTCTGTGTCTTATTATACACAGACACAACATTGGCGACGAGGCAAGTTCGAACCTACCTGCAACTCTGCATCACCTCCCGGGGATTCATTCCTGGAGATCAGTGGATTGGAGGTCAAGGCCAGAGACTCGGGCGTCAACCACGGGCAACCGCCCAGTCATCCTGCAGAGACTCGAGAATTGCGGGGGAGGCTGTCGAGAGCCAGGCTTGGCTTTCCAGTCGAGGTGGTCCAGCGAAACGGGCTGGCAACAGGTAGTGCGCAGACCCTTCCCGGACAGCGGCGGGCTAGAGCCCGACCGAGCGGCACAGAAAAGGGCCGAGCAGCGTCGACGGGGGAGAGAGAGGGCAGAGCGCACAGGGCGCAGCCGGTGTTCAGGGGCCGAGCAGCGTCGAAGAGAGGGAGAGAGAGACGCGCAGAAACCCGCGAGGCGCCGCCATTGCCACGAGGACCGCCGAGAGCGGCATTGGCAGCAGCGCAGGAGAAGCGCGCGAAACCTACAGGGCACCGCCATTGCCACGAGAACCGCCGGGAGCGGCGTTGGCAGCAGCAGGGGAGGAAGGAAAGCACGGGAGATGCCATTTTAAGCCATTGGGAGACGCCATTTTAAACCACACCCAAAATGCCGAAGAGTGGCAGTATCACCGCGTTTGACAATGAAGTCGAAGATTGGACTACATATGTCGAACGAATAGAGGTATACTGCAAGGCAAATGAGGTGTCAGATGACAAGAAAGCGTCGGTATTGTTAAATTTAATGGGTGCAAAGACGTATGGTTTATTACGAAATCTAGTAACCCCAACGAAGCCAATGGAAAAGAGTTTTGAAGACATAGTAACGATACTACAGGAACATTTAAACCCCACACCGCTGCTGATAGCAGAAAGATTCAAGTTTCACAAACGGAACCAGCATGAGGATGAAAGCAATGCTGATTATTTAACAGAACTGCGCAAACTATCGAAACACTGCCAGTTTGGAGCGGGACTGGCAGATACCTTAAGGGACAAGTTTGTGTGTGGGCTTCAAAGTGAAGGAACCCAGAAACGGCTTTTATCTGAAAAGGACCTTACGCTGGAAAAGGCTTTCAGCATTGCGGTATCATATGAAGCAGCAGCACAGGGCGCTGCAGAGATACAACAGAGACCGCAAGAATATGGCACAAACTAAATGTCATATAAAACAGAGAAGTGCTATCGCTGCGGCAGAACAACACACGACCAGAATGATTGCTGGTTCAAAGACAAAGTGTGCAGACAGTGTGGAAAAGTAGGACACATAGCACGAGTCTGCAGGTCGGGAAAGAAAACCAGCAATAAGAAACCTACCAAAGAAAAGTACAAGAAGGTACATAAGATGACGGAGAATAGTTCAGATGAACAAAAGAGTGATAACGACTCCGAAATCAGGGAACTGAGTTGTCTGAAACTACATAATGTGATCACAACGGAGGATCACCGAACCATTTGGGTCACTCTCAAGATAGCAGGAGTCCAGGTAAAGATGGAATTGGACACAGGATCAGCCCTAACAGTCATAAACCGACGGGACTACGAGCGGCTATTCTCACACATACCCTTGAGAGACACAAAAATTATTTTGAAGACGTACACGGGGCAAAAAGTCTACCCCAAAGGAAAAATAAGGGTGACCGTTATATATAACGGTAAGGAAACACCAAAACTAGACCTGTATGTATTGCAAGATGGAGGACCACCATTACTGGGACGTGAATGGGTCCGGAAAATACAACTGGATTGGCATTCCATACAGGCACTGACTGTGGCTGACAAAAAGGATGACGACATCACACCTGGGCGACTGTCAAAGATCCTAACTGACACGAAAGAAGTGTTCCAGCAAGGACTCGGAACACTAAAAGGCATGACAGCGACGATTAAAATTGAAGAAAACGCAAGCCCCAAATTTTTTAAGGCCAGACTGGTACCTTATGCGATCTGCCCAGCCGTCGAAGCAGAGCTGGAGAGTCTGGAACGGTCAGGTGTACTGTCCAAGGTAGACTGGAGCAAGTGGGCTACACCCATCGTCCCTGTGATGAAAAAGTCGTTGAGCAGCACGCCTGGGGAACCAAGGAAGGTTCGCATCTGTGGGGACTTTAAGGTAACAGTGAACTCGGTCCTTCACACCGTACAATATCCACTTCCGCGGATTGAAGATATTTTTGCCTCGCTATCTGGAGGGAAACGTTTCACTAAGATTGATCTGGCCCAGGCGCAACTGCAAATGGAGGTAGAAGAAGCATCAAAAAAATACCTCACAATCAACACCCATAAAGGTCTCTACCAATACAATCGGCTGGTATTCGGGGTAGCATCAGCTCCGGCTATTTGGCAGAGGGCAATGGAACAAGTCCTGCAAGGGATCCCAGGGACCCAGTGTTATTTGGACGACATCCTGGTCATGGGCAAAAATGACAGTGATCACCTTGCCAACCTGCAGCAGGTGCTCACTAGATTGCAGGAATATGGGCGCCGAGCTAACCGCCCCAAATGTGAGTTTTTTAGAAAACAGATCTCGTATTGTGGCCACGTTATCGATAAAGAGGGGTTACATAAGTCCCCAGAGAAGATTGAGGCAGTAGTCAAGGCTCCAGCACCGGAAAATGTGTCACAACTGAGGTCATTCCTCGGGCTGGTAAACTACTACCATAAGTTCTTGCCAAATTTGTCTACAATACTACACCCACTGAACACCCTACTGCAAACTGGGGTGCCATGGAAGTGGAGTGATGAATGTAGATGAGCTTTCCAGAAGAGCAAAACACTAATCACATCGAAAGAGGTATTGGCCCATTACAACCCGGCATTACCAATTCGGTTGGCATGTGATGCGTCACCCTACGGCATTGGAGCGGTGCTGTCGCACAAATTCTCGGACGGCTCAGAGAGGCCAATAGCCTTTGCGTCACGATCACTAACCTCAGCCGAGCATAACTACGCCCAGATTGACAGGGAGGCCCTCAGCCTAGTGTGGGGAGTGAAAAAGTTCAATCACTATCTGCACGGGCAGAAATTCACCTTGCTGACTGATCACCAGCCTCTTGTCTCCATTTTTAATCCGGAGAAGGGCGTTCTGGTGATGACTGCGCAACGACTACAAAGATGGTCACTTTTTCTAGGGGCGCACCACTATGAGATTGAATATAAGGGCACGAAACAGCATGGAAATGCTGATGGGCTATCACGCCTGCCACTGCCTACTGCGGAGGAAGCACCAGCAGTGGATCCTGTCGAAATATTCCATTCGACTATAGTTGAATACCTACCGGTAACTAACGCTTGTATCGAAAAGGAAACCCGAAATGACCCGACACTGTCTCGGGTATATGATTTGACGGTGAAGGGATGGCCAGCACATGGCGACTCACTGTTGCCAGCATTCTCGACAAGGAGAGAACAGCTGTCAGTGTGCCGGGGGACCTTGATGTGTGGATCCCGAGTGGTAATTCCACCTAAGTTAAGGGATAGAGTGCTCAATGAGCTTCATGAGGGTCATCTGGGAGGGGTAAAAATGAAAAGCCTAGCCAGGGCTTATGTGTGGTGGCCGGGAATCGATAAACAAATCGAGGACCTGACCAAGAGCTGCTCAGGATGCCAGAAAGTCCAAAATGCACCACCACAGGCCCCTCTACACCCATGGGAGTGGCCCTCATCTCCATGGCAACGGGTGCATATTGATTTTGCTGGTCCATTCATGGACTCAATGTTTTTAATAGCCGTGGATGCGCACTCGAAATGGCCTGAGGGCATCAACCTGTCCTCCACCACCACGGAGAAAACTATTGCAGTCCTACGGACCATTTTTGCCAGGAATGGCTTGCCAGAACAGATTTGCTCCGACAACGGACCACAGTTTGTGTCCGAAGAGTTCCGGAGGTTCTTGAAAAAGAATGGGGTAAGGCATTACACATCCGCCCCGTATCATCCAGCCACAAATGGATTGGCTGAGAGGTTCGTACAAACCTTTAAGAAGGCAATAAAGGCTATGTACAATGACAACATTCCGCTGCAGCACAAGGTGGACAATTTCCTGTTCGCCTACCGGAATGCGACACATGCAGTCACCAACCAGGCCCCAGCCATGATGTTCTTTAACCGAAGGTTAAGATCTTGCCTGGATTTGCTCAGACCAAACGTACGAAGAGATGTTGAGAGTAAGCAATTCCAGCACATCCATGAGAAGCCAACAAGGAGCTTCAATGTAGGGCAACCAATCTTGGCCCGCGACTACCGAACAGAAAAATGGCAGCCAGGAACGATATGCACACGGCAGGGCCCACTAATGTACACAGTGGACGTTGGGGAGAGCATCGTGAGACGCCATGCTGACCAGATCCTAGAGTCACAGGAACAAGTCAACCCCATGCCTCGCCCATACGTACCTGGTGATGAACCCGACGTACAGGTCGCATCTACCCCAGAAACAGTAGCATCGGAAGCTGATGAACCAACCGACGACAGGGGGCCAGAATCGCCTCCGCACCAAGAGCAAGACACTCGGGAAAGGCGCTATCCAGAAAGGATCAGGAAGCCTCCCCAAAGACTGAATATATAAATAGACTATTTTCAGCTAATGTTGCATGTTAAAAGTGTTAATTGTAATTAGTTTGATATTTAATTGTTAAATGAGTGTTATGGTACTGTTAATCTAAAAGGGGAGGAATTGTAATGTATATACCTTTAAGGGGGGAACTATCTTTTACAGCTCATGTATACTGCAGTACCGGCAGTGACCACACCTGTATATAGCACTGAGTAGTAATCTGTATAGTTAGTTCCAGTGTGAGCCACGTTGAGTAAACACCTGTTGTACCGTCTCCTGCAGTCTGTGTCTTATTATACACAGACACAACAAAAAGATTCCTGGCAGATTCAACGTCCACCCCAACAGGAGGATCGTCAAGATAATAAACGGTCCGACAAACCCCCTAAGGGATTTGGAAAACATGATACTCCCAAGAGGGAGGAACAAAAATCAGTTAAAATAATTAAAAACAAAGCAGCAAATGAAACTCAGGATCCTGAGGATGAACAATCCCAGGATTGGAGGCCTGGCACCTAGCCAGGGCCTCTTGAATTCCCCTATGCCCTGGCAACCTTGCCCACAAACACACAAGTGAAGGCCCTGTTTGATACAGGAGCTGATTACATTGTAATAGATCCTGCAATTATAAAAACTAAGTGGACAGATTTGGGGAGCCCAATTTGTAAAAGACCATTAGGGGGATTCACACAAGACAAAGCCAAAATAATTAATTTTTACAAAATACCTATTACCATATATGGAATCACGGTGACCCTAGATGTAGGACTGGTACCACAATTGGCCTGTACCCTCATTATAGGACAACCTGACATGAAACATTACCTTAAAATCTCAACCAGACCTGTAGAAGCATTCACAGACCAGGATGACAGGGAAAAACATGTTCGGACACAGCTTGATCGAACTCGCCTAGAGGGGGGAGGCAAAGACCTGCTCTAGCAACTCATTAATAGATACTACCCTTATCTACAATGCCATCCAAATCAATGTGGAAAGATAGACATCAAACTCCACCCACTTGATGCTGGCTGGCACAAACCTGAAAAACAGTGGCCTATTCAAGACCACAAAGGAAAAATGATCTCCTAACAACACTCAAAGAACTAACAGAACAAGGTGTCTTAATCAAAATGGCATCTAGAACGAATTCACCATTGTTTGGTGTTGCTAAACCAGATGGGAGGTGGAGATTAGTGGTCAATTATACAGCCTTAAATAAGGTAACAGCCCCACATACTGCACAACAGCAAACTTCCACGGCCCTTCTTTCTGGAATCACGAGGGAAAAATATAAATCCTGTATTGATCTAGCAAACGGCTTCTGGTCACATCCAATCGAAAAAGCTTATTGGCCAAAAACAGCGATGACTGGACCCGATGGTTATCAGTATTGCTGGACCAGATTGCCCCAGGGATTTCAAAACAGTCCCGTTCTCTTTTCAGCCCACATCATTGGCCTTTTAAAAGACCTACCTAACGTCAACTCTTATGTGGACGATATATATCTGTCACATGACAATCTCCAAGAGCACTTGAAAGCCATTGATAGTGTTTTATCCAGATTTACAACTGCTGGGTACTTAATCAACATAAAAAAGAATCAACTAGTTAGGGAAGAGGTAGATGTTCTGGGCCTGCGAATAACTGGAAACGGCAGAGGATTAACTCAATCCTATAAAGAAAAATTAGCCACCATTCAATATCCTAAAACTCTGAAAAATCTGCAAGCAAGTTTAGGACTCCTGAATTTTGACCAATCCTTTACGCCAACCTTTGCCGAACTCTCAGCACCCCTGTATGTTAGAGTGGGCGAAGCAGCAAAAGGACCATTCATATTTTCACCAGACGATTACTCAAAATTGCAACAATTATGCCGAGAGGTACAAAAAGCCATAGACCTGGAACAGAGGGACTTACATGTTCCCCTCAATATTCATCTCAGGTCATCACCTAAAGTGGCAGCTGCAGTTTTCTATAATGAAAAGAGCATTGTGCCCATTCAGTTCCATTCTTATAACTTTTCCAATGTCGAAAGAAGGTACATTAAAAAAGAAAAGGTCATGACTATGGTAGTCCAATGCCTCATCAAGGCATGAACCCTTCAAGGGAAATACCCCATTACCATCTATACTGAAATTCCCGATTTAAGATCAGTATTGAGGATGGCCTCTGATGAAAAAAAGAGCCACCCAGATCCAATATGATAAATGGGCATCATTCTTGAATGATCCTACACTCATTTTTAAATTCCTCTCCCCGAAAATGGACTTAGAGCATCTCCCCATCGTGGAGGATGATGATACGGAGGAGGGAATCAGACAAATGCCTATGAGACCGCTTACAGAGTACCATCAAGTCATTTACTGTGATGGATCTTCGATGACGATTAAAAAAGGGACATCCCAACAATCCTCAGCTGGGATGGGGATAGTTGTAGGGACTTTGAGATTCCTATTCTTTTTATCCAGAAGAATTACTGTCCATACCCCTTGGCCATAAGACAGCGCAATATGCTGAAGCCGCAGCATTACGGTATGCTTTAGAAAAGGCAGACCCTATTAAACCCACACTAATCTGTACGGATAATGACTATTGTAAAAGAGGATATAACCAAGATCTAGTTTTCTGGGAACAAACAAATGTTACCAATCATAAGGGTAAACCCATAAAACCTAAGTCATTGTGGGAAGACATTCTCCGTTCGAGAATGGAGAAACAGAATTGTCAGGTGATTCACATAAACGGGCATACCACTGGGACAGTACACTCAAAAGGAAGCAGTCTTGCAGACAAACAAGCGAAACGTTGGGTCTGCATGACACCCCCTCGAGAGGGTCCTGCCAATATTAGTGTAATCACTAGGGCAGAACAGGCAGCTAATCAGGATGAGGAACTGATTCAGCTATTAGACCCAACAAAAGAGAATCCACCAGGATATCCACCAAAGTACTTTTACTCAGAAACCCCTACGGGTATTGTGCTAGTTAAGTTGCCCAAGGGAAACCGAGAAGTACCCCCGAGACACAAACGAGAACAGCTTGTAAAAGAAGGTCATGAGGGCATAGGTCAAGCACATTGTGGTGCCAGAACAACATTCAGCAAATTGATCACCTTATATTGGTGGCCAGGCATGCTTAAAGGCCTGTAAAACATACGTGGCAAATTGTGAGCCATGCTATTTAACCAATAAGTCATCACTAATTAAGCCACCACCATTGGCTCCTGTGAAAGCTGATGAGCCAATGGGAATATTCTTTATTGACTTTATTGGACCACTTCCCCCATCTTTGGGATAGAGACATGTTCTCGTTTGTGTAGATGGATGCACTTCCTTCTGCTGGCTGGTCCCCACAAAAGCTGTTTCGGAAAACGCACTTGCCAATGCTATTTCTGACATAATTACTGTAGCTGGTACACCCAAAATCTTACATTCCGATCAAGGCCGAGCCTTTGTCTCCAAGGTCTTCAAAGGCTACTGCGAACAAAGGGGGATTTGGTTGGAGCACAGCACACCATGTCATCCGCAATCAGCGGGGCTGGTGGAACGTAAAAACCAGGAAGTAAAAAAGCTATTGGTCAAACTGTTGAGAATCAGGGGGAATAAGTGGACCACCATCATTTCAGAGTTGCAGCTATCATTTAATAATGTGCCCACATCTGCATCAGGGATAGTGTCCCCTAAAACTCCATATTATCTGATGTATGGGGTTGAGATGAATACACTGCTTACCCATAGTTCTTTTATTGCCTCTACACTCTCTGAGTCCTTGACCCAACAGCAACAGTTAGATTTTAAAAAAGAAGCAACAGAGGAGATTCATCAAATTGATCAGAGGATAAGGGAGGCAAATAGGCAGAAAAAATTGACAAACAAATCATGACAACCCCTAGTAGGAGAATGGGTACAGGAAAAGAAGTTCAAGCAAAAACCTGGTTTAAGACCGAAGTGGAAAAAACCTGTTCAAATACATTCTGTTATTAACGAAAGAACAGTTAAAATGCATATTAATCAGCCAAATGGCAAGCATACTCTTAAAACTGTATCCATAGACAATCTCAAAAGAAGTCCTGCGGGATACTGAAATGGAGGAACAATACAAGGTGCAGTCGTACACTGTCTATCAAGACCCAGCTTGGAGCACGACACAGGAAATGGATGCGATCGAATTACTGGCGACGGTCAGTCAGATGGTGTCGCCGGCTCCTCCACATGACGCTTGGCAACGCATCAGGAATTGGATTCGCGAAAAGCAACAACCGAAACAAGGAAAGATCAATTAGTTACTTCAACGAAGGAGGAAGACACCACGGATGAAAAAGGAATCAACTGAGCGCCTGGCAAGGTCTTTACAAAAACAAGAATCTGTCCACACACCGGATCGAAGGAACAGCGTGTCAAAGCTTCAGCTAGTTCCAAATTATGTCTCCTTGACTCGTATGAATAACTCACCTCTACGGAACGTACATCTGCCGATTGGACATTCTAAGTACATGTTGTTTCGCTACTTGCATGACTATGTACCTATCATCCTTTTAAATTGTGTTCAATTTAAAATAAGGCAAAACATTGTCCTAGGATGATTTAAAAGGAATTTTCATGTAGCACTTGATTGTGAATCTCGTGAAATTAATGTGCTATTGTACCCTTATTAGTAACATTGACCAAACTCTGTCTAGAAGCTCCAGTTCATTTTTTGGTCGGCAGGGGGTTGGGGGGGGGGGGGGTGAAGGAATATACCTATTCAGAAAAATACACCATTCTATGAAATATTCTGGCGTTAAAACATGACAAACTGGGCTTGAAGATCTGGAAGCCTCAACAATCTAAAGCTGTAAACAGCATACAGGCTTTTGAGATAAGATAAGTTGTTGACACTGAGACTATAGCCTTGTTGAAGCAGAAGGTTAGAGGTTCCAGAAAGTCTGAAGCCTTGGAAAGAACACAATACCATACCCTGTTAAAGTGTCTTAAACAAACACTTCGGAAAGAATCACATAAAAGAAAAAGAAACATATGCCTTTGTAAAAATAACATCAAATGAAACACGGAGACACGATTATGTGTTGCAACCAACTGAGGTAACTGAGAAGACAAAGATACAAACAGAAGACCTTCGTAAGAATGACATCAAATAGATGCACCAGCTCCACACCGTTTTTTATGATAAGCTTTGAACACCTAAAGGTAGAGACACGATTCTTAATGCTATAGCTGAACTGACTGTAAGAATAGTAGGGGTCAACAGAACATTAGAGATAATTAGCTTACATCCGCAGAAAACTTCAATGCATATACCACTGAGAAAGAATATAAAAACTGAACTTTCAAAGATAGAGTCGCTGTAAAGGGGCAAAGCAATTCTCAGGCTTCAGAGGCAAGCTCTGTAAGTCTTCAACTCTTTGTATCTCGGGGAGCAAGGTACTTGTATTTGATTTTGGTGGATGTCCTGGAATAAGACTAAGAAATGTAAAATTGTAACGAAGTTAAGATTTGAAAATAAGGATCTCTGATAATAAGAATTGTAAAAGCTTTTTGTATTTGAAACTGTTAAAATTGCGATTGAATCACCTACTGTAACGACATGTCGATTCTTTAATAAATCTATATTTTTTTAGAATTGTCTCACATAGTACTTCTGTATCAAACTCGCAAACTCAATCTCTGTACACTCTTTGGTGAGGAGTTGCAGAATTATGGAGGAGTTTTCCGGACCCTCATAATATCCGGAAGGTTACAGTCTAGCTAAACTTATTAAAAGTGCTATCTGGAGGATGGTAACATCTTCAGGCTGTTCCTTTCCTTTAAGGAGAGATAGTCTGGACATTTAGACCCAATTAAGCGTCTTTAGGATTCGGCTACCTCAAACTTTAGCTGAAAGTGAACGTCTGGGGAATACGCCTGATCCGGGGTAGCCCGAAAGGGGCTAGGACTAGTATTAATCCCTTTCACTCCGACGCCCTCCACCACTTTAACAGTTTCCAGTTTCCTGGCCCCAACCATCTCCTTTTCACTATGGACATCCAATCCCTCTACACCTCCATCCCCTACCAGGATGGCCTGAGGGCGCTCCGCTTTTTCCTTGAACAGAGGCCCAACCAGTCCCCATCCACCCCCACCCTCCTTTGCCTGGCTGAACTTGTTCTCACATTGAACAACTTCTCCTTTGACTCCACTCACTTCCTCCAAATTAAAGGTGTTGCTATGGGAACCCGCATGGGTCCTAGCTATGCCTGCCTTTTCGTGGGATATGTGGAACACTCTTTGTTCCAGTCCTACTCAGGTCCCCTCCCTCACCTCTTTTTCCGGCGCATTGATGACTGTACCGATGCTGTTTCCTGCTCTCGCCCTGAACTAGAAAATTTCATTCACTTTGCTTCCAATTTCCACCCTTCCTTCACCTTCACATGGTCCATCTCCGATTCTTCCCTTCCCTTCCTCGACTTCTCTGTCTCCATCTCTGGGGATAGGTTATTGACTAACATTCACTAGAAGCCCACTGACTCCCACAGATGCATGGGCTACACTTCTTCCCACCCCGCTTCCTGTAAGGACTCAATTCCATTCTCCCAGTTTCTCCATCTCCGCCGCATCTGCTCTAACGATGCCACCTTCCATACTAGTGCTTCCAACATGTCATTTTTCCTCAACCGAAGATTCCCCTCTACTGTGGTTGACATGGCCCTTGATCGTGTCTGTTTTATTTCTGGCACTTCTGCTCTCACCCCTTCCCCTCCCTCCAGGAACCACAATAGGGTTCCCCTTGTCTTCACCTTTCACCCCACCAGCCACCACATTCAACGGATCATCCTCTGCCATTTCCGCCACCTCCAGCATGATCCCACCACCAAACACATCTTCCCCTCACTTCCCCTTTCAGCATTCCGTAGGGACCGCTCCCTCCGCGACACCCTGGTCCACTCCTCTATCACCCCCAACACCCCTTCCCCTTCGCCCAGCACCTTCCCATGCAAGCGCAGGAGATGCAACACATGCCCTTATACCTCCACCCTTCCCGCTGTCCAGGTGAAACAGCGATTTACTTGTACTTCTTGCAATTTAGTATACTGTATTCGCTGCTCACGATGCGGTCTCCTCTACATTGGGGTGACCAAACGCAGATTGGGTGACCGCTTTGCGGAACACCTCCGTTCAGTCGTGAGGGTGACTCCAAGCTTCTGGTCGCCTGTCACTTTAATTCACCGCTCCATTCCCACTCTGACCTCGGCCTCTTATACTGTTCCAATGAAGCTCAATGTAAGCTCGAGGAACAGCATCTCATCTTTCGATGAGGCACTTTACAGCCTTCTGGACTCAACATCAATTTCAATCATTTCAGACCATAACCTCTGCCCCTATTGTTTTTTTTCTCTCTCTCACATGGCAGCTGTTGATGATTCTGCCATTCCCATTTACACCTCATCTAGAGTCATCTTTAGTTTTTAACTTGTCCCATTACCATCTCCTTTTGCCTTGCACCATCATCCCTTTTGTCTCTTAATCTCTCCTGCCTTCCATCCTATCACAGACCTTCCCTTTTGTCCTTTCCACCCCTCCCCCCTCTCCCTGCCTCTGCACTTGATTAAAAACCTGTTACATCTCCAACTTTTTCCAGTTCTGACGAAGGGTCATCGACCTGAAACGGTAACTCTGTTTCTCTCTCCACAGATGCTGCCTGACCTGCTGAGTATTTCCAGCATTTTCTGCTTTTATTTCAGAAGGTTGTGGGTTCAAGTTCCACTCCAGAGACCTGAGCACATAATCTAGCTGACACTCCAGTGCAGTACCAAGGGAGTGCTGCACTGTCAGAGGCGCCGTCTTTCAGAAGAGATATTGGCCCAGTAATTCCGGGCACAACGCGTGAGTACGGACGGGGTACTCACGCGTGTGCCCGGAGGAATTGCCGGTTTTCAGCATGCACAGCGCATGCGCTGAAAACCGGCATTTCCTGTCCTCTGACCCAAGGGGTTAAGAGGCAGAGCGCGCGAGACTGCACAGGCAGCGCGTGCGCAGTGAAATTCCTTTTTTTTTCAGAGTTGCGCACGTGTAAAGGCCTCCGGTCTTTACGCGTGGAAAAAACAGACGTAAGTATTTAGTTTTTCAGGTAAGTGGGCTTTTAGTACAATGTAGAAATTTTTTTTCCACAGGTTTGTTATTTTTAAAGAATTTACAGTAAGGTAAGTTTAGTTTTAGACCCTATTTTTTAAAAATTTATTTTTTTCAAAAGATTGGTTAATTGTTTAAAACATTTTTTTAAACTTATTTATAGTTAATATAATCAGTGGGATGTTTTTTAAAATTTTATTTAAAGTTTAAGTAGTGTTTTGGCAGCCCATACTTTTCATGAGTTTGACAGCTCTTACTGTCAAACTCATGAATGAGTTTCCCCTCCCCTGATTGGCTGCACAGTGCTCACCTGATCCCAGCCGGCACATCGCACTAACTACGCCGCTGGATCAGGTAAGCACAGCGTGCTGACATCTGAACCGGGCCAGTGACAGGAAATGCGAGCAGGCCCGGGCTTCAGATGTCAGCGCGCCGGGTGAGTGCACATCGGGGGCTTGCATGCGCAGCAAGCCCCCGATCCTAATTTCAGGGCCATTAAACCGAGGCCCGTCTGCCCTCTCAGGTGGACGTAAATGATCCCATGGCACTATTTCGAAGAAAAGCAAGGGAGTTATTCCCGGTGTCCTGGCCAATATTTATCCCTCAATCAACATTGTTTAATAAAACAGATTGCTGCTTGTGGGAGCTTGCTGTGTGCAAATTGGCTGCCGCATTTCCTATATTACAACACTGACTACACTTAAAAGTACTTCATTAGCTACAAAGAGCTTTGGGACATCTGGTGGTCGTGAAAGGCACTATATAAATGCAAGTCTTTCTTTCTTTAACAACAATAACCTGAAGACTGGGGAGATCGACAAATATATAAAAAAAACTCTTACATCCTTTTTTGGACATGAAAGTCTGAAGAGTATTAAGGGATAGTCAGTATAATACCACAGGTAATGATAGAGAGATGGCAGAAATATTAAATCATTATTTTGCTTCCGTAATTTAGCTCATTACTAATCTCATCATCCAATGTCAGGTCCACCTGTTCAGGGAGATAGAACAGGTGGACATGACATTGGATGATGAGATTAGTAATGAAATAAGTGCATTTAAATTTTAAAAAGAGGATATATTAAATAAACTAATCAAACTCAAAGAGGATAAAACCCCTGGTCCGGATGGATTGCATACACGAATTTTAAAAGAATCTAGGGAAGAGATAGCAGAGGCATTACTACACATATTTAATAATTCATTAGAAAAAGGTATAATGCCGGTGGACTGGCAGATAGCTAACATAATACCGATATTTAAGAAGGGAGATAGAACATGTCCAGGGAATTATAGACCAGTCAGCTTAACATCGGTGGTAGGAAAAATAATTGAATTCCTACTAAGGGAGAAAATAGAAGAACATCTAGAAACCAAAAACATAGTAATGAATATCAACATGGGTTTCAAAAGGGAAAATCTTGCTTGATCAATCTTACTGAATTTTTTGAAGAGTTAACAGAGAGAGTAGACAATGGTAATGCAGTAGATGTAATTTATCTGGATTTTCAAAAGGCCTTCAATAAGGTGCCCCATAATAGACTAATGAACAAGGTCAGAGAATGCAGAGTCAGGGGACAAGTAGCAGAATGGATTGCTGGCTGGCTTCAGGGCAGAAAGCAGAGAGTGGGAGTAAAGGGTAGCTATTCACAGTGGCAGAAGGAGGGTAGTGGTGTTCCACAAGGATCAGTGCTGGGACCACAGCTGTTCACAATTTACATTAGCGATTTAGACTTAGGAATCAAAAACACAATTTCTAAATTTGCGGATGACACCTATTTGGGGGGGATAGTCAATACTGAGGAAAACTGCAACAAGCTACAGGAGGACATTAATAAACTTGCAGAATGGGTATATAATTGGCAAATGAAGTTCAACACAGATAAATGCGAAGTATTACATTTTGGTAGGAAGAATAGGGAGGTCACTTATCACTTGGAGGGTGCGAGTCTAGGTGGTGTAGAGGAGCAAAGGGATCTCGGAGTACAAATACACAAATCACTAAAAGTTGCAACACAGGTTAGCAAGGGCATAAAAAAAAGCAAACCAAGCATAGGGTTTATTTCTAGAGGGATAGAATTGAAAAGTAGGGAAGTTATGCTAAACCTATAGCGAACCTTGGTTAGACCACACAGAGTACTGCGTACAGTTCTGGTCGCCATATTATAAAAAGGATACAGGGGCACTGGAGAGGGTGCAGAGAAGATTTAGAAGGATGATACTAGAAATGCGAGGGTACACATATCAGGAAAGGATGAACAGGCTGGGTCTCTTTCCTCTTGAAAAAAGAAAGCTGAGGGGTGACCTAATAGAGGTTTTTAAAATTATGAAAAATTTTGATAGAGTGGATACAGTGAGAATGTTTCCACTTGTGGGGAAGAGCATAACTAGAGACCATCAATATAAGATAGTCACCAAGAAATCCAATAGGGAATTCAGAAGAAACTTCTTTACTCAAAGAGTGATGAGAATGTGGGACTCGCTACCACAGGGAGTGGTTGAAGCGAATAGTATAGATGCATTTATGGGGAGGCTAGACAAGCATATGAGGGAAAAGGGAATAGAGGGTTATGCTGATAGAGTTAGATGAGGAAAGACGGGAGGAGGCTCGAGCGGAGCATAAACTGGTTGGGCCGATTGGCCTGTTTCTGTGCTGTATATCCTATGTAATCCTATGTAATCCTATGTAATCCTTTGTAATCCAATGTATTTTAGGACAAAAGAAGAAGAAAGCCAGTCATTTCTTGCTAGGTTTTTTTCTGGCCTTGATAAATTTGACTCTCACCAAAGGGGCATGGAACAGGGGATTACAATGAGCTGCCAGCAATTCATTTACAATTGGCCCCATGAGCTGCCTATTTGGAAGCACTTCCCCATAGGGAGTGCCTGAGACAGGGTCAGGGCAGGTTAGACACGGCTCCATCATCGCAGCGAAGCCTCACAGCCTGCTCACCCCCGCCCAACAGCCCATCTATGAGAAACGCCACAGGAGATCAGTTAGTCATGATGTAATCTGCTAAGGGCCCCACGGGGCCTCACTAGGAACTGTAATGAACCCGCTCCCTAATCATTGCTCGCATCACACAGGAAGCTTAACGACAGCAGAAACAATGGGACTGTCAAGGCACGCTGAATCACAGCAAATGAGTAACGGATAAAAGGATAACATTTCAGCAGCAGCCTGTGACGCTGGCAGTAAACAAGCTTCTACTGTCAGAGTGTTGCAGGGTTACAAGCACCAGTCGACTGTTCAGCCTTGAATAAATGCCAGCCGTTCAAGCATTTGATCCAAATCAGTGAAACATGCCCATTTTGTTCAAAGCGACTGAGCAAACCATCCAGAAACAGCAAAGTCTGGACTGCTCACCCGCCACGCTGTTTGACTCCATTACCACTCAGCTCTCCGAATTATCAAACTTACGAGCAATAAGAAAAAATGAATGAATGAACTCCCATTTATATAGCACCTTTTCACAACCTCAGGACATCCCAAAGCGCTTTACAGCCAAACAGATATACATTTTTTGGAGTGTAGTCACTGTTGTAAGGTCCCACAAACAGCAATGAGATTATGAACAGATAACCTGTTTTAGTGATGTTAGTTGAGGGATAAATACTGGAGAGAACTCCCTTGCTCTTCTTTGAATAGTGTCATGTGATCTTCTGTGTACACCTGAGAGAGCAGACGGGGCCTCAGTTTAACATCTCATCTGAAAGATGGCACCTCCGACAGTGCAGCACCCCCTCAGTATTGGCACTGGCGTGTCAGCCTGGATTATGTGCTCAAGTCTCTGGAGCAGGAGTTGAACCCATGACCTTCCAACTCAGGGGTGAGAGTGCTGCCACTGAGCACGGCTGACAATCACCTACCAGCGCACGATCCTTTCGGAGATTTCCACAGCTGAGCATAATTTCACAAGCCCGAGGGACAGCTGATACTGACAGTAAACGCAGCCTCAATCTTATTCATTTCACTGCAGAAGGATGGATTTGCCTTGTTGTAAAGCATTAAAATGTTTTGTTTAACACCGTATGAACAATCACTGAGGAAAACTGCTGGAACCGATCACGATTCAGGGTTTTTCGTTCCCTGGGTCTTGTGTATATTACAATTATTAGTGTCAGTCCGGGGTGATTGTCATGATACACAAGCTAAACTGGAATATCTGCTCTAAAAAGAAAGAACGGTTCGGTCCATCGCGCGGTGCTAGTTCTTCGACTGGAGTTATCCACTATAATTCCATACCCCTGCCCTCTGCTCCACCAGTATCAAGCAGATTGTTGCTTCATCACTGTTGTGTATGTAATATGTGTGCTACTTTGAACCTATGGACAGGACTGCACTACTTGTTGGGCGTAGTGATACGCAGTACCACTCCTGGCCATAGGGGTATAAATAGTACTGTGGGTACTGATCCCCCTCAGTTCCCGCCTGTGGGCATGAAGTAAAGACCTATGTATAGTCCCTACCTCCAACCAGTAAAGACCTGTTTGAGTTATACGTTTAAGTCTTTGTGTTAATTGTTCAATACAATACACATACTTAACACTGGCGACGAGTCGGTTCGAACCCTGCGGCAGTTATTCCACAGCGGCTTCGTCCAAAGACAGGACGTTGAAGAGAGGTTCCAATCCTCAACACCCCACTGAAAACTGAAGGGCAGCAGAAATCCTGACAGCTTCCAGCGACTGGAAGCGACAGGCATTAGGACCCTGAAGCCTCCATAACCTCGTGGGTAAGCCAGAGCCCGGGAGGGAGCGAGCAAGAGCCGCCGAGCGGGTGAGCCAGAGGCCGGGAGCCGCTTCAAGCGGGAGGCGCTTAGCGGGCCAGCGATCGCACCGGTGATAAGGGCTGAGAACCGTTTCGGGCGGGCGGCGCACCAGCGATCGCACAGGAGATAAGAGCCGCAGTCGGGCTGAAAGTCAGCGACGAGAAGCGCGGGAAAGCCGCCATTTTTCGCGGGAAAACCGCTGGGGAAGAAGGCAGAAGCGGGAAAACCGCCATTTTGTGGGCGGAGGACGACGGCAAGAGCGGGAAGCCGCCATCTTTGATAACAAGTAAACAAAATAAAATCTGAGAAATTGCAAATCTACAATGCCTAAACACGGGAATATTAGCACCTTTGATAGTGACCTCGAAGATTGGGCCATATATGTTGAAAGAGTAAAAAATTATTGTAAGGCCAATAAAATTCATGACCAAGATAAAGCTCTAACATTATTAAATTTAATGGGTGCGAAGACATACGGGCAATTGAAACACCTGTTATCACCAGATGAACCGGCGGATAAGACGTTCGATGAGATTGTTACTGTCCTGAAAGATCATCTAAACCCCACGCCGCTGATGCTAGCGGAACGATTTAAATTTTACGACAGAAGGCAGCTACAGCATGAAAGCAATGCTGATTATTTGCTGGAATTGCGTAAATTAGCGAAATATTGCCAGTTTGGAACGGGACTGACAGAGGCACTTCGAGACAAATTTGTGTGTGGTTTATTTAAACAGGATACACAAAAGCAACTGCTCGAGGAGAATGAGCTGACGCTTGAGAAGGCGGTCACTATGGCAGCAGCACACGAAGCCGCAGCGAGAGGCACGGCAGTAATGCAGCTACGGTCACCGGAGCTCAGTGCACACAAATTGGGTGTGAGTTCTGGCAAATGTTATCGTTGTGGAAAGACAACGCATGATCAGAACCAGTGTTGGTTTAAAAACCAAGAATGTAGAACTTGTGGTAGGCTTGGACATATAGCTAGAGTATGCAGGTCAGGGAAGAAGACCAGCAACAAGAAGTCACCGCAAGGAAAATACGCAAAGGTACACAAGGTGACCGAACAGGAGTCCGATTCAGACGCTAGCAGTAATGAACTGGCTAGCTTAAGAGTACTCAACGCTGGTAAGGGTGCAGACCTCCAGACAATTTGGGTCACTCTTCAGATAGAAGGAGTCCAAGTAAAACTGGAATTGGACACTGGATCGGCATTGACGGTCATAAATAAGAAAGATTACGGAAAGTTATTCCAACATGTTCCCCTACAGGATACGGGGATTATATTGAAAACATACACGGGGCAAAGAGTGTACCCCATCGGGAAAATAGAGGTTGCAGTGGTCCACAAGGGCGAAGACAGTCAAATAATGGACTTATATGTGATATCTGAAGGAGGTTCTCCACTACTAGGACGGGAGTGGATTAGGAAAATGAATATGGACTGGCATTTCCTACAAACAATAACGAGTGAGAACTCGGTGAAGATAGTCGGCCCAGACTCTGGAACGGATGATGGTAAGCCCAACTCAGGTGCAAAAGACAAAGTTTCAGCACAGAATTCCACTGAGCAACAACAACATAGTTTAACTGTGGATTCTGAGTCTGGCAAGTCTACTGATGTGCCCATTTCTGAGGGACACCGGGCTCGAACTCAACTCCATTTCAAACTACAACAGCAATTAGAACAAATGCTTCGCCGTTGTGAGCAAGAGTTGAATGCAACGAAAGAGTTCTTTGATATAGAGTTGGAGAATCTGGAAAGACAACAGAAGCAGCTGATGGAGAAAATGGAGCAGGAGCACACAAAACGTCTGATGTCAGAGGAGTTAACGGTCAGCCAACTCCTGCATATGCTGAAGGACAGGACTCTGAAATGGGAAAAACTTGAACACGAACTTCAATATTCAAAGGAAAGGGGTTCGGAGCTATCAAAGGTTATTGGAAGAGCTGAGGTGGCAACACAGACTGAGATGACTGCAACAGAGCAGCCCTTGGATGCCAAAAGTACGCTGACTCACGTCAACGTAGAACAACAGACCGCTGAAACAGCTGCTCCGGTAGAGGGATTGAATAGTCCGATCAATCAATCTCCAAAAGAAGTTGAAGTAGTAAAATCTCAAATGAGGTCATTAGTAAACGACTTGCTGAAAGCCCAGAAAAAGCTGGATGAAGAGGTACGCATGAAGAAGTCTCTTCAGGAAAGATGTCTGGACTTGGAACAAAAGCTGGCTAACGCCCAGCTGGGTGTGGAGGAAATAGAAGACCCTCTCGCTGGCCTAGATCAGGACGACACCGAATATTACTATGTCCTGTCCTGCCCAACTTGTAACTTCAACTCCCACCATACAGAAATCATGGAGGAGCACTGAAAGTCTACAGAACATCGGGAGAAGGTGGCTCTACTACGGAAAAAGGAGGGAGAGAAGGAGGAACTGCGCATGCAGCTGGCAGCTGACAGTGGAGCCCAGAGAGTCTCCAAGAAGCAAAAAAGGAAAAGTCGAAACAGAAGATGACCCATCTGAACCATTATTACCTCTACCAGATCACACACGTGGTCCCTCCGAACGGAGCCAATTCAGTTCGGAAGTTCAAACTGTTAAATCCATGGAAGGACTATTGAATGAGTCACTCCAGCAACGTGAACCGACTCCACCACAGAGATTGAATCTGTGAACTGTTTTCCGCAGAGACTGAATCTGTGATCTGTTTTGACATGAAGTTATCTATGTTATTCTGTTATGTAAACCTGAAGTTATATATGTATATATGTTATTACGTTATGTTAAATGGGGAGATGACTGTAAAGCTAGGAAGGGAGGAATGTTGTGTATGTAATATGTGTGCTACTTTGAACCTATGGACAGGACTGCACTACTTGTTGGGCGTAGTGATACGCAGTACCACTCCTGGCCATAGGGGTATAAATAGTACTGTGGGTACTGATCCCCCTCAGTTCCCGCCTGTGGGCATGAAGTAAAGACCTATGTATAGTCCCTACCTCCAACCAGTAAAGACCTGTTTGAGTTATACGTTTAAGTCTTTGTGTTAATTGTTCAATACAATACACATACTTAACAATCACCATCCCAATGAAATTCTGCTAGTCTGTACCAAAGCACAGCTGAAATGAACGCACATTAAGTGATTAATGTTTATTCAGAGACACGAACCAGCGCTTAGGGGCACCAAATAAAATAGTTCTTTGAGAACACTGCCATATTGGTATTGCACAGTGCATTCAAAAACAAAATACAATTCCAGCACTATTCTTCAGAAGAGAAACCGAGGATGAGCTGGACTGATCCCACAGCAAGTCCCGACATCTGGACTGGACATCTCCAGGCTCTGGAGGGAAAAATCAGCCAGGATTGCACCTCCTTGACTGCTGTCCAGCTGGAAAGCGGCGTGGTGTGAAGGTCAAGCGATGACCAGGGTTACCCTGCGATGCCCGCCGATGCGCAAGTGAGGTGCCAACCCTCGGTATCTGGGCGCCCTCGAGTAAGGTGCTCAACCATCGTTAGCGCCTTCAGGTTGTGAAGGCAAATATCGGGGAGGGAGGGGTAAAGGGTGAAGAATAAAACCCAAAAGAAATGCCCTTGGGGAAAGTATCGGACCCAGAACTGAATCGGTCGTTGGAGGTGACGCCAGCAGACATGAGTCGAGCAGCTCACTTTTTGTTTGTCGTGTTTGAAGATTAAAATTGTGCTGTGCTGTGCTGCATTTTCATGTAGGAGTGATCTCCACGGTAACAGCAATCTCGGCAGAGGCAATCGTTTCCATGGTAACTCACACCGCATGCAAGAGAATATGAATCCCATACCTATATTGGTGCAACAGTTAACTGATGATTCTGAATTAGCTACCAGGCCTCTCCATACCTGTTGAATGCAAAATCCATCTTTCAAAATGGCCTCCTCCCGTATTCAGCTGCAGTTCCCCCTAATAAACTTCCAAATTCACAGGAGCTGGGTCAAGACCAATGTTCCCTTTAAGCTGTGCAGCCGCGTAGCGCTCTGGACGCACGTCCCCCCTCCCCCTGTGCAGCCGGTTCGCCAGCTTCTCAATGGGAAAAACTGCACATATGCTGTATTTTGAATGGGCTGCGCAGCCCCTTAAAGGGGCGGTGCACCAAAAAAAAATTAATGGGAACATTGGTCAAGGCTTCGAGAGTTCTGGGCACCACACCTTAGGAAGGATATATTGGCCTTGGAGGGAGTGCAGCGTAGATTTACCAGAATGATACCTGGACTCCAAGGATTAAATTACAAGGAGAGATTACACAAAATAGGGTTCCCCAGAATTTAGAAGGTTAAGGGATGATTTGTTCGAAGTTTTCAAGATATTAAGGGTAACCGATAGGGTAGACAGCGAGAAACTATTTCCGCTTGTTGGGGAATTCAGGACTAGGGACATAGCCTAAAAATTAGAGCCAAGCCTTTCAGGAGAGAAGTTAGGAAATACTTCTACACGCAAAGGATGGGAGAAGTTTGGAACTCTCTTCCGCAAACGGCAAGTGATTCTAGGTCAATTGTTAATTTTAAATCTGAGATTGATAGATTTTTGTTAACCAAAGGTATTAAGGGATATGGGCCAAAGGCGGGTATATGGAGTTAGGTCACAGATCAGCCATGATCTCTTTGAATGGCGGAACAAACTCGAGGGGCTCAATGGCTTACTCCTGTTCCTGTGTTCCTATGGGAGGGCCAATCTGTGTATGTACAGTTCTCACATAGGACTTGTTTCCCTAAGTGGTGCATGTGATTCTCTACCTGTTGTAGACTTTTAATTAACTAGCCTATTTAATGGTCTCCCCCGACAGGTCTTCATGGGGAAGGTCACACGCACGCATGTCTGTGTTAACAAGAGACAAAATGAGTGAAAAACAAAGATACTGCAACGCACTGTGCAGTTTTCCCACAGGAAGAGTTGGGAGGGTTAATCTCGCCACTCTAAAGTGCAACCAGAGAGCAGGTCACATGTCCCTTCCCCAGGGTATGGCCACGCACTTCGACTAGATACTCTGTATTTGGTGCAGAGACTCCAAATTTTTATGCAAAATTGGGGTCTTCAGCTTTTCTCGGATCAACTCCGGGTTTCTGATTTGGAATGCCAGAGGTGCGAGGGAACTGTTGACTTTGTAGCTGCTCCCTGCCCAGATTGACTTGCCTCTGTGGATAATACCAAACAAGCTTAAGGCAACGAATATCTGGGTCACTGCATTTTCAAGTAGCCATTGATGATAGGGATGTGCAATTACATTACAAAGTCTCATTACAGAAATCCTTCAACATTTCTCACAAATTCCACTCACTTAAGTAGCACTGGGGTAAATGTTATGATTTAATGTTCCCGATGCAGAGCATCGCGTGACGGGATTGCGTAACGGGAATTCTCGTCTGACTCGATGCTCGCGCAATTTTCCAACCCGAGAGGAAACTGCGCAGGTAGCGATTCAGTCACATTAAACTCACGCTCGAAATCCTGATCTGCGCTCCAGTACAGGCTTTGCGCTGATAATGTCTTCCGGAGAAGTGTTTGTGAGCTAAAAACAAATGGTCGCTAAATGCAAACCTTATGCTAAACCTTTATAAATCACTGGGTAGGCCCCAGCTGGAGTATTGTGGCCAATTCTGGGCACCACACTTTAGGAAGGATGTCAAGGCCTCAGAGAGGGTGTGGAGGAGATTTACCAGAACAGCACCAGGGATGAAGGACTTCAGTTACGTGGAGAGACTGGAGAAACTGAAGTTGTTCCCCTTAGAGTGGGGAAGATTAAGAGGAGATTTGATAGAGGTGTTCAAATTCATGAAGGGTTTTGATAGAATAAATAAGGAGAATCTGTTTCAAGTGGCAGAAAGTCAGTAACCAGAGGACACAGATTTAAGATAATTGGCAAAAGAACCAGAGGAGACATGAGGGGAAAAAAATTATGCAGCGAGTTGTTGTGATCTGGAATGCACTGCCTGAATGAGTAGAGGAAGCAGATTCAACAGTGACTTTCAAAAGTGAATTGGATAAATACTTGAAGGGGAAAAATGTGCAGGGCTATGGGGAAAGAGCAGGGGGAGTGGGACTAATTGTACAGCCTTTTCAAAGATCCAGTACAGGCATAATGGGGAAAATGGCCTCCCTCTGTGCTGTATCATTCTATGATATAAACCGTGTTGAAAAGCATCACTGCGTCGCCTGAGTGGGATGGCATTGTGACAAAATGGGCACGTGACTCGTCACCCTCACTCCAAACAAAAGTTTGGCAAACACTATATTCATGAATAAAATGGTGCTGAGAAGGAGAGGAGCACGGTTCCACGGTAGGTTTATGGAGCTGGACATTATTTGTTTCAGAGTAACTTCCTTCCATGCAAGCCTCAGTCATCTTGGGATAGGAGTGTCCATGCTCTTGGTCTTTATGGGCCATACACATGACATGGGGTCCTTGGGGGACATGTACAAGGGTTACATTCCCATTCCTATTAATCTGCAGATATGGCTGGTTGCCGATACTAGCAGATCACAGAATTCTGATTTGGGCTTTGTCCACTAATGAGGCAACAGCACTAAGAGCAGCTCTTTCCAAATCTCCAGGCCCAGGAAAATCAAACAGGACAAACCAGTGAGTAGGAAATACAAGCGCAAATAGGACCAAGTTGCTTGAACTTCGAGGGACTGACTGCCAAGCTTCGGGGATGCCTGATGCCCGCAGGCTGCAGTCGGGGCACACTCCCCTCCCCTGCCTCCAGTCTCAGGGGAAATAGAACCATCCTCAGTCTGGAGATTGTCTTAGCACAGAATCGAGGCTTCTTACCTTGGCCAAGTGAGAATTGATCCATTTGGTGAAAGTTCTCTTCTGTACGGCCTCCTGCTCATCTGCAAAACATTGACGGAACAAATGTGAGAAATGTGGGAGGGAATCGATAAGATTTGCACAGAAGCAAAGCAACACCTTTATGCCAGCTCTTGTCTGCAGGGTTTCAAAACAGCGGGGATTACAGAAGGCAAATCAAGGTGAAAACAGAAAGAGCTGGAACTGGAATGAGATGCACATAGCAGGTGATGGAATACTTGGAGAGAGGAAGATTGAGTGCAAACAGTTCTCCACTACAGCAAGTCTTAGGACGTGAGGGTCCCCACCAAGGTTAATCATGAGGTCCCACTACCCAGATTCCTGCGTCCATGGTTATTTTTCCCTCATACGCCATCACATATACGGGCTGATTTCTAGGTTGGCTGCCCGTTCTAGAAATCAACGGGAATGAAAATTGGGCGCTTCTCTAATGGGCAGCTGATGCACAATGCCAGGGTGGCAAGTTGAAAATCTACCCTGAAGTATCACTGGAGCTCATAAACCAGGCTGACACTCAAGTACTGTACTGAGGGGGTGCTACACTGTCCGAGGTGCCGTCTTTCGGATGAGACGTTAAACCGAGGCCCCTGCTGCCCTCTCAGGTGGACGTAAAAGATCCCATGGCACTATTTGAAGAAGAGCAGGAAAGTTCTTCCTGGTTTCCTGGCCAAGATTTATCCCTCATCCAACACCAATAATTAATTAGTCATTCATCTAATCCCATTTGTGGGATCTTGCTGTGCTGCTGTGTTTGCCTACAAAATAACAGTGATTGTACTTCAAAGGTAACTAGTGATATAAGAAGCATTTCGGGCTTCCTGAGGAGGTGATAAGGTGCTGTATGAATCCAAATTCTTTCTTTTCTATCTTCACAAAATACACACACCAGAAAGATCTTATCGTTCTCCCGTGCTATAATGGAGTAGGATTAAAATCAGAATAAAACAAAACAAAACACACAACTCAACACTGCAGCTTTTTGTTTGTGAATTTAAGCTACTGACTGGTTAGCACTGGTTACTATTTCAGAGAGTTCACACAAAGAATTCCTGCAGAGAACGTTAAAATCAGCAAACCAACTTGCACAAATTAAAGTAAAAGCTGGGAATACACAGCAGGTCGGTCAGTATCTGTAGAGGGAGAAGAGAGTCACAAAAGGTCATCAAGGGGCATGGGGAGAGAGCAGGAATATGCCATGATCATACTGAATGGTGGAGCAGGCTCGAAGGGCCGAATGGCCTACTCCTGCTTCTATTTTTCCATGTTTCTATGTTTCTATGTTAATGATTCAGGTGGAGGCCCTATTAAAACGGATCTCCAATCTGTCCTTTTCTATTCACCCGTGCTGCTGAACCTGTTGTATATTTCCGGCATTTTCTGTTTTAATCGGCAATTTTGTTTCACTACATTTTTTCACTCTAGGGATTTATAAACTACATCTGTCGTTTGCATGTGAACAGTTAACACAGTGGAAAACTAGCTACTATATCAGTGGGGGTTTTTCAATGCAGATCAAATTGTCTGTTATTACAATCAATAAAACTATTTGAAACAGCAAATCAAACATACTGTGACGGACTGGAATTTTGATACACTTCCACTGATTACAAAGGAAAACAAAAATAATAACAGAAGAGCAATGCAATTAATGCATACAATAATCTGATATGCTCCATATAACAGTCTTAGTTCTTTAGATAACGTCAACCAACCATCTGGCCAACCACTTAGGAACTAATGAACATTGGAATTGCTGGACGAGGAAAGACCAAAGTCCATCTAGTTGGCCTTCTGCCATCCTGGTAGTCATGTGATACAATGATAATGGAGTTGTTGACTAATCATAGCAATCAATCTCCATCAATTAGTCCACAACAGACCCAGACATGAGGCAAGGAAACCCCCAGTGGTGGAGAGCTTTGGGAACCTTAGGTCCAAAGTCATCTATTCCTCTCAAGCCTGCTACACTTACCACATGAACATCCAAAAAGATTTTTTTTTTCTGATTGCCAGCCTTGGCTCTGTCTTGCCTCCGAATCACAAGGTCATGGGTTCAAGCCCCACTCAAAAGAAATGAGCACATAATCCAGGCTGACACTCCAGTGCAGTACCGAGGGGGTGCTGCACTGGCGGACTTGCCGTCTTTCAGATGAAATGTTAAACCAAGGCCCCATCTGCCCCCTCAGGTGGACGTAAAAGATCACTCTTGGCACTCTTGGAACAAGAGCAATAATGTCTGGGCTAGCATTAATCCCTCAACCAATACCTAAAACAGATTATCTGGTCATTTATTTCATTGCTGTTTGTGAGAGCTTGCTGTGTGCAAATTGGCTGCCATGTTTCCCTACATTACAACAGTGACTACACTTCAAAAGAATTTCATTGGCTGTAAAGCACTTTGGGACGACCCAAAGCCGCGAAAGATGCTGTATAAATACATGTCTTTCTTTCTTTCTACGTCATGTCTCAAACAGTTCATATATTGTATCCCAAAATATTATTTTCTGAGAGAAATCTATCCAATTTGCATTTGAATGAATCGACACTATCGGCAGCCACTGTCTCTAGGGAGCTGGTTCCACAGATTGACCACTTGTTCACTGAAATATTCTTTCCACAGATCTGTTTTGCGTTTACCCCCTCTCACTTATTAAATGCTAAGGAAACAGAGAAGGTTAAAAAAAAATGTTTTAATCCAAACCGCTATGAAAGACTAATTTGCGATAAAAAGAGAAATTAGAAAAATATATTACAAGAGTTATTGGGAGCAGGAAAAAGATTTCTTTTGGATGCTCATGGTAAGCAACAAAAAAAAAGAGTAAGTCGTCACTTGATAATGAGACAGTAAGACAGCAAGAGATAAAAATAACAGGCCCGGAATTAATTTCTGTTACAGAGCAGCTCTGACTGGAAAAAGCAACATGATGTTTTCCCACAGCTAGATGGAGATTTTTACAAGTTTGTGGAGAAAATGGAGATGTTTAATATAATATAGTATTCATAATTTTAATATACATAAGTGAGGGGGACCAGATGGAACGCATTCAAGAGTACAGAAGGAAATGCGATTAGAAAGAAAGACTTGTATTTATACAGCACCTTTCACGACCACCAGACGTCCCAAAGCGCATTACAGCAATGAAGTACTTTTGAAGTGTAGTCACTGTTGTAATGTGGGAAACACGGCAGCCAATTTGCGCACAGCAAGCACCCACAAACAGCAGTGTGATAATGACCAGATAATTTGCTTTAGTGATGTTGGTTGAGGGATAAATATTGGTCAGGACACCGGGGATAACTCCCCTGCTCTTCTTTGAAAAAGTGCCATGGGATCTTTTACGTCCGCCTGAGAGAGCAGACGGGGCTTCAGTTTAATGTCTCATCCAGAAAGACAGCACCTCCAACAGTGCAGCACTCCTTTAGTACTGCCCTAGAGTGTCAGGACTAGATTTTTGCACTCAAGTCCTGGAGTGGGTACTTGAACCCACACAGCCTTCTGACTCAGGCGAGGGTGCTACCAACTGAGCCACAGCTCACACATTAGGAGTGACTGAAACATTCACACTTGCTATTGTTGCTCCTGATTATCCTGGGATTTAGAGATATATTAGCTTTCAGAAATTTAGTCAGAAAAAAAAACTTTTAATCCAGAGAATTCAAAAACATCCAACTGAAGTCAAGACAACCAGGACTGATGAAGAGGATGTTGTGCCCGACAGATTTATTGGAATTCTAAGATGATGTGGCTGTTGTGTGGCAGAGGTTAAAACAACTGGTCACTCAGAAAGCACGTGACAAGGTGCATCACAAGAGGCTTCGGGCTATTATCTTGCGATAAAGGAGGATACTGTAAAGGTGCTAAATAATAATAAATCGGCTAAATCACAGAAAGAAAGGAGCAGTGACTAATTGTAGCAGTAATATATGAACCGCAATTGCAGCGGTAATAAGTCAGAAATTGCAGCAGTAAATGCTGGGCAGTAATTGCAGTCGTAATAATTGCCAATGTATCAGTAGTAATCAGGCAACAATCGCAGTAGTAACGACAATATTGAGGAGCACCCTAGCCTTCAGCCTTGGGATGTCTGATCTTCACAATAGGGTAAGTTCACCAAAATGACCATCCTAGTGGGGGGCAGTGCTCAAGGGCAGGTCAGAGAATTGCCTCTGCTGTGAGGTAGCCCTATCCCTGACCCTTGTTCCTTTTGATCGTGGCTCTCTGTTGGGGGCATGAGATTGGTGAATTTACTCTTGGATGAAAGTATTACAAAGGTGAGATGAAGCTCCCCGGTGTGTGACTGCGTCGTACAAACCAGAAGGTCCCGTGTTTGATTTCTAATCCTGTTGATCGGCCTGACTTCAAGCCAGGCCTCAGCTGGAAGGCTGCATTCAGGGAAGGGTATCAAACAGCCAGGATTGCTGTCCATTGCCTCCTGCGTGCGGTTGTCAGGGCGCACAGGATCTGGCTTGAGGTGATGGCCCCCATGGTCAAATGACCTGCACACACTCACTTTCTAACCCTGAGCGTCAGAAATGGAGGTTGACACAACACCCGCTGGACTGTATCCCAACCAGGAGGAGGGGGAGACAGTAAAACAAGACACAAATGAAATCGGAGGGTGACTCTGCGAGCGCCTGTCGTTCATAAACCAACTCCAAGCGGCCTACTGACAGGGCGCATGGGCAGAGGGACATGCACAGGACCCCTGCCCACTCTCATCAGAGACCGTGCTGGAGTGAGCAAAGAAAGAACCAGCACATGCATGGGGTGGTGGGTTCAAGGGCAGAGCTGGGTTTGGCCGACTGCGGGGGGTGGCCAACCTCGAGCTTTGGCCGACTAGGTGGGATGAGGACCGAGCTAGGAACTTGGGAATGCCCAACCCGCCAAGCCTGATGGCCGAGCCGGGAACCTGCACAGCCTCACAGGCTGAACCCACAGACCGAAAATGGGCTTCAGAGGTTCCTGGGAGCAGAATGGAGGCGGTCCTCCAAAGCCCAGTTGGCCAACCTCAAAATGGTTGAGGGGTTATGAACCCCCTCCCTGAACTCCCCTTACTGGCTCTGCCACTGGGTGGGATTAACAACAACAACTTGCATTTATATAGCACCTTTAACATAATAAAATGTCCCAAGGCGCTTCACAGGAGCGTAATCAGACAAAATTTGACATTGAACTGCATAAGGAGATATTAGGACAGATGACCAAAAGTTTGGTCAAAGAGGTAGGTTTTAAAGGAGGAGAGAGAGGTGGAGAGGCAGAGGTTTAGGGAGGGAATTCCAGAGCTTAGGGCCTAGGCAGCTGAAGGCACAGCCACCAATGGTGGGGCGAAGGGAGTGGGGGATGCGCAAGAGGCCAGAATTGGAGGAACACAGAGATCTTGGAGGGTTATAGGGTACAGAGGTAGAGATCAATGAGGCCATGCAGCAATTTGAAAAGAATGATGAGAATTTTAAAGTCGAGGCGTTGCCAGACCAGGAGCCAATATAGGTCAGCGAGCACCGGGGTGATGGCGAATGGGAATTGGTGCGAGTTAGGATACGGGCAGCAGAGTTTTGGATGAGCTCAAGATCCATTAGAAAGAAGCCTTGTTTCTAACTGACCCATCATTTAAAACATGAGAAATACTTCGATGGTGCAGTGAAACAGTGCATCCCTGTGGGTCAGTAGCACCGTATTATTAATAGCACAAGTGAACACAGGTGACTACAAAGCACACCACGGGATGACCTTATGACCTGCTCTGTGACCCAGTAAACATGGCCAGAGATTGCCCCGAGACTGCGCTGGTACCGCAATGGGTTACTGAAAACAGGTACAACTGCAAAGGCCTTTACGCGTTTTATTAGCGTGATAGTACTGCTTCTGTTACGCTCAGGCGTGAAGCTACTACTACTATCGTGCCCTGAAGTAAAATACCACTGGTTCAGATATGCCTCCTGATTTTAGCAACTGATTCCTGTTCCACTTTGCACTTTTCCATCTGTCAGATGGAGTTGGGCTGTCGACAAGGGCTGTGTTTAAATTAAATCAAAGCAGCTTGCTGGAGCAGTGTTTAAGGGCTGAATGGAGCTGCTTCCAACACCACCGCACTCACTCCCAGTTTTGGAAGATCATTGGGAAGCACCATTAACAACCAACCCACTCCCATTTTTAGTGCACAATAATTTATTTGTATTTTACAGGACATGGATTAAAACTGTAAAAATGCCATTCTGCTGAAGCACTCACAGCACAGGCCAGCGCGCTGTGCAACACTGAATGCAGAAAGACAATCTGTGCTCAGTTACAGGGGATTCTGCCCTGTGCTCTCAATGCTCCCGCTGACAGGACACACGTTCAAATGAACAGCTCGTTTGCAAATATCAAAAGAGCCTGCCTTATTGACAACTCACCGCGGAGGTACTGAAAGAATCCGGTCACCAAGTTCAGTGATGTCACCCTCTTCCCAGAGACTCCCTTGCTGCTGGCCATTATGCGTGACGCATCGTGGAATGAACCAGTTTTCCGTGGGTCCTGCCGATCCTGAGGGAGTTTGATTCTGCTGGAATATCTTCCGCTGTTCAAAGTGCCTTGACGGGCACACAGAGTAACCCAGGGTGGGCAGCCAGAGTCTGCTGCCTCCTCCTGTGAAAGATGCGTTCCTCGTGAATCTAACCACTTGCGAATCACGCTTCCACGTCGCGGCTGCGGGTCTTCTACTGTTTACACAGTCTCGCTGCACTTTCTCCCGCAACACACCGCCAACGGAAGGTTAGATTAGCAGGCGACAGGCATTAATCCGTGATCTCCAGCTTTCAGGAGAAGGCTGCCCTTGTAACCATGACAGTTAGAGTCAAGAGCTACAGCGACCAAACACTCTGGCAGATGGGCGCTCAGCAGACGCTGTACAAACACACACACACACACACACACACACGCACACACAGCCTGAGCACGGACTGCAGAGGACTGACAATGAACTGGTTTCCTGCTGCAGCGATAGTCCTGCTCAAGCATACAGAGCATCTCAGGGAAGATTTGCAACAGAATTCACCCTTCATGTAGTTCCCCCAAGCTTCCACTGCGTGCCTCCTGTTTCAGGAATGCAGAATGGGTGCTGAATGCATTTTCACACACAAAACAAAATGATGCATCGTTTTGAGTTATTTAAAAACAAATCGAAGCCAACACTTTACATCTTTGCACAAATGCAAAGTTTTAATGAAGCTCATAAGCCAGGAATGTAAACGGGGGTCTCTGTGGCTTCACCATTGATTAGTGCTTGCAATCCACGGGCAGCTAGAACTGACAGGAATGCAAACCATCCACTTTCCCATCTGCACACAGTAAGACAATAATTTGCCAGCAATGGTGGTTAAAGGAGCAATTCATAGTCTGTGTGCATTTACGATTCAACCTCACGTTTGTGGTGTTCTTATAAAATAGGAACAGGAGGCCACCCAGCTCCTCGAGCCCGTCCTGCCATTCAATTAGGTCATGGCTGATCTGTAGTTCAACTCCATTTACCCGCCTTGGTTCCATAAACAACAAAACTTGTGATCAATTATTTAAAATTTTTGAATCAATGTGCCAGAGGTGAAAGGCCCAGGATATGTTTGCAGTGTTCCACGGAACGAATGTTAGAATTTAAATTTACAGAAATTAGGTCGGGTGAGGGGGGGTGGGGATTTTAACCCCAAAAAAGGGCAGATTTGGGTCGGTGGAATGTTAAAATGTTACAAATCTGAATCATGACCCCAAACCGCCTTCCGATCTTCGCCCACTGACCGTTCCGATCTCCCCCACAAGGCCTCCGATCTCCCCCCGGCTCTTCCGATCTCCCCCCGGCTCTTCCGATCTCCCCCCAACTCTTCCAATCTCCCCCCGGCTCTTCCAATCTCCCCCCAACTCTTCCGATCTCCTCCACGAGGCCTCCGATCTCTTCACAACTCTTCCGATCGCCCCGCCCTGGCTCTTCCGATCTCCCCTCACCTCTTCCAATCTCCCCCACGATTCCTCCGGAGGCCTCCTCTCCCGCCCTCCCTCCCTCCTCCCCCCGACTGTGGCCTGGTGCCGAAAGCCTACCAGCCTGACAGCCAGCCAGCCTCTCAATCTGAAACGGAGACAAAAAATGATAATCAGGTCCTGCCATTAAATTCGGCCGGACCTGAGGGAAACCTGTCCTTCCGGGTTTCCCAACCTCAAAGCAGCCCCCCCCGCCCCTGCCCCCTCCCCACCTCCGAGTTAATATCCAACTCGAGGAGTATGCAGGTCATGGGACCAATTTTAAGCTCAAGAAGCACAGTGCAACCAGAGGAGAGGTGTGCCCACTGTCCCAGGCCACTAGCATGGCCCAGACACACTCCAGCACAAGCCGCTTCCCCTCAGGCTAGCTCCACTCCTGGCAACTGGCGTTGCGGGCTACTAGCTGCTGGAGAGCCTGAGGCCCAAAGCTCAGCCTAGCACAGGGTGGAGATTGTGAGACTTGCTGTCCTACCTCGTTGGAGCATTTCCAGAAGCTCCCACTGACCCTTCCTGGGGTGGGGGAGAGGGAATGGGGGTCCAGGCTGGTTTAAGTTTGTGAGGACAGGAGGAGCTGTGACACATCGCTGGTTGTTGAAGGTCCATCTGAGGCTCCCCATGGCTAAGTGGCCAGAAAGCCAAGTGGACGTCTACTGACCTGGGGGGATGTGGCGGGGTGGGGGCATGTGGGGGAAGGCGAGAGTGTGGGGATGTGGGGTGGTGGGAGGCATGGTCTCCACTCAGACAGGGGAGGAGATGCTCCCCTGTGTAAAAAAATCCACCCCTCAATCCTTAGGCCTCCTTATTGAGCACCAGGGTGTGTGAGGAGACCCCACCGCTAATCCCCACACTCACTGCCCCCCCCCCCCCCCATGTGAATGGTGTGCGGAGGAAGTACAGGAGGCACACTATCTAAGCAAGCTCTTTCTAAGGAATTGCTCAGTAATTCTGGTCTCTCCGACAGGCCTGTTTTACGAGGGATGCCAAGGCTCCTCGGCTTGCCCAACATCCCCTCAGTAAAACCACCAACTTCCTCACGGAAATGGAGGAAAGAGCCAGAGCGGCAGAAGCCATTTACAGAGGGAGGAGCACACGACAAATCCAGGATGTGAGGTTTTACAGTCACAGGGCGTGTATAAAATCTTAGAGCCAAAAAGGAGGCCATTCGGCCCATCGTGCCTGTGCCGGCTTTGAAAGCGCTATCCTATTAGTCCCACTCCCTTGCTCTTTTGCCACCTGTACCTGAGACATCAAGCCAAAAAAAGCACATGGCAATTTCCAGGTGATATATTTCTGGCTCTAGCTCTTCTCCCTTTTAAAAGCGTTGATAAAACAGAATTATTTTGTTATTCACTTGTTTCTGGTTTTCCCCTCTCCCATTCCATCCCATGCCACTCCCCCATCCCACATTTGGTTTATTGATTTTCCTTTTCCAAACAATTAACTTCTTTCCAGTTTATCGTAGCGTTTACAATGATCGGGGTGGGGGGTGGGGATGGAAATGTTCATCTACTGAACTCTCACCTTTCACCTTTAGCAACATCCAAAGAGATAAATAGGAAATATTGGCGGATGAGGAGTGGGGCAGCTCGATGCGTCCTTTGGGTTGGGTCGAGGTGACAACGAATTTCGGCGTAGATCCTCACGTGATTCACCTTACTGAATTGGAGAAGCCGTGTGTGACAAGCAAAGAACCAGCGGCTGAAGGTCGGGTTCCTGAATGCCGCATCTGTCACCACTTACACCAGTTGTAGCTTCACTCCAGGAGCGCAGGCTCGGAATGTGGGATCTCTCAATCCACAGGCAGGGTGGGGTGGGGGAACAAGGTCCTCGGGAGGGAGGGGGTGGCAGATGGAGGTCCTCAAGAGGCAGGGTGGGAAATGGAGGTCCTCAAGAGGCAGGTTGGGAGATGGGAGTCCCCAGGAGGGAGGGTGGAAGATGGGGGTCCTCGAGTGGGAGGAGAGGAGATGGACTCCAGGAGAGGAGGGTGGGAGATGGAGGTCCCCAGGAGGGAGGGTGGAAGATGGGGGTCTCCAGGAGGGAAGGTGGGAGATGGGAGTCCTCAAGAGGGAGGGTAGGAGATAGTCCCCAGGAGGGGAGGGTGGGAGATGGGGATCCCCAGGAGGGAGGGTGGGAGATGGGGATCCCCATCAGGGAGGGTAGGAGATGGTCTCCAGGAGGGAGGGTGGGAGATGATCTCCAGGAGGGAGGGTGGGAGATGATCTCCAGGAGGGGAGGGTGGGAGATGGGGGTCCCTATGAGGGAGGGTGGGAGATGGGGGTCCTCGAGAGGGAGGGTAGGAGATGGTCCCCAGGAGGGAGGGTGGGAGATGGGGGTCCCCATCAGGGAGGGTAGGAGATGGTCTCCAGGAGGGAGGGTGGGAGATGATCTCCAGGAGGGAGGGTGGGAGATGATCTCCAGGAGGGGAGGGTGGGAGATGGGGGTCCCCAGGAGGGAGGGTGGGAGATGATCTCCAGGAGGGAGGGTGGGAGATGGTCTCCAGGAGGGGAGGGTGGGAGATGGGGGCCCCTACGAGGGAGGGTGGGAGATGGGGGTCCTCGAGAGGGAGGGTGGGAGATGGTCTCCAGGAGGGGAGGGTGGGAGATGGGGGTCCCCAGGAGGGAGGGTAGGAGATGGTCTCCAGGAGGGGAGGGTGGGAAATGGGGGTCCCCAGGAGGGAGGGTGGGAGATGATCTCCAGGAGGGGAGGGTGGGAGATGGGGGTCCCCAGGAGGGAGGGTGGGAGATGGGGGTCCCCAGGAGGGAGGGTAGGAGATGGTCCCCAGAAGGGAGGGTGGGAGATGGGAGTCCTCAAGAGGGAGGGTAGGAGATAGTCCCCAGGAGGGGAGGGTGGGAGATGGGGATCCCCAGGAGGGAGGGTGGGAGATGGGGATCCCCAGGAGGGAGGGTGGGAGATGGGGATCCCCATCAGGGAGGGTAGGAGATGGTCTCCAGGAGGGAGGGTGGGAGATGATCTCCAGGAGGGGAGGGTGGGAGATGGGGGTCCCCAGGAGGGAGGGTGGGAGATGGGGGTCCCCAGGAGGGAGGGTAGGAGATGGTCCCCAGAAGGGAGGGTGGGAGATGGTCTCCAGGAGGGAGGGTGGGAGATGGGAGTCCTCAAGAGGGAGGGTAGGAGATAGTCCCCAGGAGGGGAGGGTGGGAGATGGGGATCCCCATCAGGGAGGGTAGGAGATGGTCTCCAGGAGGGAGGGTGGGAGATGATCTCCAGGAGGGGAGGGTGGGAGATGATCTCCAGGAGGGAGGGTGGGAGATGGGGGTCCCCAGGAGGGAGGGTGGGAGATGATCTCCAGGAGGGGAGGGTGGGAGATGGGGGTCCCCAGGAGGGAGGGTGGGAGATGATCTCCAGGAGGGAGGGTGGGAGATGGTCTCCAGGATGGGAGGGTGGGAGATGGGGGCCCCTACGAGGGAGGGTGGGAGATGGGGGTCCTCGAGAGGGAGGGTAGGAGATGGTCTCCAGGAGGGGAGGGTGAGAGATGGGGGTCCCCAGGAGGGAGGGTAGGAGATGGTCTCCAGGAGGGGAGGGTGGGAAATGGGGGTCCCCAGGAGGGAGGGTAGGAGATGGTCTCCAGGAGGGAGGGTGGGAGATGGGGGTCCCCAGGAGGGAGGGTAGGAGATGGTCTCCAGGAGGGAGGGTGGGAGATGGGGGTCCCCAGGAGGGAGGGTAGGAGATGGTCTCCAGGAGGGGAGGGTGGGAAATGGGGGTCCCTACGAGGGAGGGTGGGAGATGGGGATCCCCAGGAGGGAGGGTAGGAGATGGTCCCCAGAAGGGAGGGTGGGAGATGGTCTCCAGGAGGAAGGGTGGGAGATGGGGGTCCCCAGGAGGGAGGGTGGGAGATGGAGGTCTTCGAGAGGGAGGAGGTGGGAGAACAAGGTTCTTGAGAGGGAGGGTAAGGGATCTCGAGCCTCAGGCAGAAGCTGGGAGGTTGGGCAGGTCTGGCTAATTAGTGAGGGACAACAAAAGAAACACAGAACAGTGAGGAGAATAACCTTGTAGATCAGCTACACTGCTCCAGATGAATCACCATCTGCTCATACTCCAAGTAAAAGAAAGAACTTGTATTTAAATAGCGCTTTTCATAACCTCAGGACATCCCAAAGCGATTCACAACTAATAAAGTACTTTTGAAGTGTAGTCACTGTGGTAAGTTAGGGAAACCCATTTGTGCACAGCAAGATCCCACAAACAGCAATGTGATAATGATCAGGTAATCTGTTTTAGTGATGTTGGTTGAGGATAAATATTGGTCAGGACACCGGGGAGAACTCCCCTACTCTTTTTCGAAATAGTGCCTTGGGATCTTTTACGTCCACCTGAGAAGGCAGACGGGGCTTCGGTTTAACGTCTCTTCTGAAAGACGGCCCCTCCGACAGTGCGGCAGCAGAGAACTTTGTGTCTAATGAGCCCTACCACTGAACTGTAGGCAGAAATCTATTCCTGTGGGAGTCATTTTTGTGTATGTGCACAGAAAGTACTGTTCCCGTCATCACTTTCTCTACTCCTCCCTTCCCCCTCCCAAATTATCATGGGGTGGGTGGGAGGGAGACATTTCCACCCGTGAACATGAATTTGGGGCCCAGAACAATTGGCCTTGTTTATGCTCCCTTAAACACATCAACATGTCAGGATCATTTTATACCATGTTCCAAAGTAAAGCTATCTGTATCAACACAACTCAAACACTCCCTGAGTGCAACAATGATTTAAATGGGTAAAGCAACAGGAAACTAAGAATAAATGGCAGGAGATTAAGTGTCACTTTTTCCATACTGTTACTGCACAACAAGCCCTTTCTACTCGCTGTAGTATATTAAGACATTCGAGCAATTTCAATTGCCTTTTGTTCATATTACACTGATATCATTCAGCACTAAAGTTCAGCTTCAGACTTTTGTAAACAGTTAGTGATCATGTAGCATGTAAAACTGGTGGCTGTTGTTTCACTTTCTATGCAAGAAGACCTATTGAAAAGGGAGTCTTGCTAACAGAACCACTTTTATAGACCGACAACAAACTATAACTAACTCAAACATCCTTGATGCTGACTTTTAAAGAGCAATTTTAAGTAAAAATCAGCTTCAGGAGAGTGCTAATAACTGAGCCAAGCTGATGGCCTCTGAATGAGAAGGTTGTGGGTTCGAGGCCCACTCGAGGACTTGAGCCCATAATCTAGGCCGACACTCCCAGTGCAGTACTGAAGGAGTGATGAGACGTTAAATCGAGGCCCTGCCTGCTCTCTGAAGTGGATGTAAAAGATACCATGGCACTATTCAAATAAGAGATGGGGAGCTTTCGCCGTTATCCTGGCCAATATTCATCCCTCATGCAACACCACTTTAAAAAAAAGATTAACTCGTCATTCATTGTTTGTGGGATCTTGCTGTGTGCGTTAGCCTACAAAACAACAGTGACTGCCATTTCATTGGCTGTGAATGTTTTGGGAAATCCTGAGGACATGAAAAGCACGATATAAATGCAGGGTCTGTCATTCTAATTGCAGCTATTCAGCCCATTGGGCCTCCATTGTCATTCATTCGATCATGGCTGATCTGTACCTCAACTCCATTTACCCACCTCTGCTCCATACCCCTTGATACCCTAACCCAACAAAAATCTATTGATCTCAGTCTTGAAAGCGCCAATTGTCCCCCAGCATCTACATCATTTGTGTGGAAAAAGTGCTTCCTGATTTCACCCCTGAACAGCCTAGCTTTAATTTTAAGATTCTGCCCCCTTGTTCTGGATTCCCCACCAGAGGAAATAGATTCTGCATATCTACTCTATGTATGTATAGCTGACGCGTCCCTACGGGGAACAAGCATTCCATTGTACTTGTTACATATGGCAAATAAATCTAATCTGAATCTGAATCTGATCTGATCTGAATCTGAATCCCTTTAACATTTTAAACACCTTGATCAGAGAATCCCTCACCCTACTAAACGCAAGGGAATACAAGCCATGTTTATACAACCTGGCCTCATAATTTAACCCTTTAAGCCCTGGTATCATTCTGGTGAATCTGTACTGTAACCGCCCCAAGGCCAATATATCCTACCTGAGGTGCGGTGCCCAATACTGAACACAGTGCTCTAAATAAGGTCTAACCAGAGCTCTGTACAACTGAAGCATCACTTCCGCCCCTTTGTATTCCTGCCTCTTGAGATAAACCTGTCCATTAACTTTGAATGATTTGTGTACATGGACACCTAAATCTCCTTGCTCCTCTACAGTTCTAAGTTTCTCGCCATTTCGAAAATAGTCTGGAGTGATTACGCAGACGCTAAGGGAGCTATGTGGGGCAAATGACTATATTTCGATAAGTGTTAAACTCAGGTCCTCTATAAAGTCAGACTCAGCTACCCCTCCAAACTATTATCCTCTGATGTTGAATTACATAGAATGTACAGCACAGGAACAGGCCATTCAGCCCAACCAGTCTATTCCAGTGTTTCTGCTCCACCTGATCCTCCTCCCACCCCTCTTCATCTCACACTATCAGCATAACCTTCTATTCCTTTCTCCCTCATGTGTTTATCTAGCTTCACCTTAAATGCATCAATACTATTCGCCTCAATCACTCTGCATGGTAGCGCGTTCCACATTCTAATCACTCGCTGGGTAAAGAAGTTTCTCCTGAGTTCCTTATTGGAGTTATTAGTGACTATCTTATATTTATGGCCCCTAGTTTTGGTCTCCCCCACAAGTGGAGACATCTTCTCTACATCTATCTTATTAAAACCCTTTCAGAATTTTAAAGACCAATCAGGTCACCTCTCAGCCTTCTCTTTTCTAGAGAAAAGTGTTCCAGTCTGTCCAATCTTTCCTGATAGTTGTAACCTCTCAGTTCTGGTATCATCCTTGTAAATATTTTTTGCACCGTGTCCAGTGCCTCTATGTCCCTTTTATAATATGGAGACCAGAATTGTGCACAGTACTCCAAGTGTGGGTTAATCAAGGTTTGATACAAATTTAACATAACTTCTCTGCTTTTCAATTCTATCACTCTGGAAAGGATAGAAGGACTTGCTGTTTAAACAAAATATTTAAAAATGAGAAATGTAACCAAGCAATGACATTTATCATTCATGGTCTAACAGGACAACAAGAATCACCTCCTGTGGCAATTCTGGGAGTTAAAATTCCACTGCAGGCTCATTTTAGTTGGTTCTGAAGGGTTAATATCTCCGTTAAAATGATGCAGAGAAATCAGACGCAAATGCGTTAACTAGTGCGCCAGAGAGAGGAATTTTAACCACCTGATCTGTGTGGTCATGGGGCAGTCGGCCCCTTAAGTCATTTTCTCTAACAGGCGATACCTCAAAATGTAAAATCCCCTATAACTACAAGAATATGCACACGGGGATACTGTGCGAACAATCTGCTCGCTCAAAGCCAGCCAATCCAACGGAGCGAAGGTTATCCTCGCTCCAGTTAACAGGCACAGTTTAGGGAAGCTGCAACCTCTGTATCAGGAAGTGTGCAACCCTGAGCCTTCCTGAAACCATTGGGTTGTTTTGATTGACGCTAAGTGTTTGGAACTTGTGATTTTCCAGCACTTCTGGAAGATAAATCAGATCTGTGGCCCTGTGTAGAATTTTGATGTTCTCCCTAATCTTTCCAAAGCCAATTAATTACCACTTTTGATTTGCTTTCGAGCACCTCAGCTGTCTTCATGTAGTAACCATAGTTTCTCACAAGCTGTGTGCCCACAACAACACTGTGTTTTGTAAAGGAAACTCCCACCCAAGCTGCATTATCCTTCAACTGGTCACCACGGCAACCGGCCTCCTAAAGACTCGGTTCTTCCCGTTCCTATTCTAAACACTCAATGCCATCTGAAGCCCACAATGCTGCTGGAAAGAATCGGGTTTTACTGACATGGTAACAGAATCCGCTGTTAGAATAACAGAGTGACATTATTATCTGTACCAAGTGGAGGAGCAGCGGAAGTGCAAACAAAGAAGGTTCCAGAAAATCAGCGGGAAACCTCCGCTAGAAACATAAAGAGACAACAAGAGTGTTAAGAAGACAATCTTGCCAACCCTAGAGCGGTGATTTGTAGACTTTTAGACTTCAGTCGTGACCAATGTTTTCAGTGGGCTTGTGGAGTGAAACAAAACAGAAATACACTGCAGGGCTCTGCGCTTCAAATCAAGGTATTGACCTTTATAACACTCACATATATCCAGCTACAATAATACTTTAAATATCTTACCTCTGCACACACTTCCTGTCCATTTCTTTCCTATAAGTTCCTATGCTCACTTTATAATGGAAACTACCTATGTAAACTTGTCATGCTGAAATTATATCCTCCCACCAGTGGGGGGTGCTGCTGCGCCACCATTGGTAGGAGAGTGTAATTACAACCTTGTTAAGTATGTGTATTGTATTGAACAATTAACACAAAGACTTAAACGTATAACTCAAACAGGTCTTTACTGGTTGGAGGTAGGGACTATACGTAGGTCTTTACTTCATGCCCACAGGCGGGAACTGAGGGGAGATCAGTACCCACAGTACTATTTATACCCCTATGGCCAGGAGTGGTACTGCGTATCACTACGCCCTACAAGTAGTGCAGTCCTGTCCATAGGTTCAAAGTAGCACACATATTACATACACAACAAACCTGACAATTTCCATTGTGGATATAGGGATTTATAATGGAAACATAAAATAAGGGCAGAATGTGTGACTTTAAAATGGAGACTGAATTATATCTGTGCACCTTGATCCCCCCCCCCCCGGCCCTCTAACCATGCTTCACCTGAAGACCACACTTGGTCTCAACTCCCATGAGCAACTCCACAGGAGATCAACTGGTGTATATATAAAGGCAATTGGCAAGTCAACAAGCTACAACAACAACTTGCATTTATATAGCGCCTTTAACGTAGTAAAATGTCCCATGGTGTTTCACAGGAGCGTAATGAGACAAAAGCTGACACCAAGCCAAAGAAGGAGATTTAGGACAGGTTGATCAAAGACGTAGGTTTTAAGGAACGTCTTAAAGGAGGAGCGTGGGGTAGAGAGGTTTAGGGAGGGAATTCCAGAGCTTAGGATCTAGATAGCTGAAGGCACAGCCGCCAATGGTGGAGCGATGGAAATCAGGGTTGCGCAAGAGGCCAGAATTGGAGGAATGCAGAGATCTGAGGGTTGTAGGCCTCAAGGAGGTTACAGAGGTAGGGGAAATTAGTCAGGGTTCCTGCACCTGACCAGTATCTAGTGATCCCTGCTAGTCATAGTAAGTGAGAAAAGGAGCTTGGCCGACCACGATGCCTCCACAGTTGAATAGCCAGCTGCAACTCACTGTCGGTGATGACACACACGGAAAACACAAGGCCATAGAAGAGGGAAAAAAAAGTAGAAACTTGCATTTACATAGCGCCTTTCACATCCTCAGGATCCTCATCCATGCCCGAACTTCTGCTATGTATTCTGGGCATGGGAGGGTCCCTACCGGCAGAGTGAAGTCCAGAGATTACCCATCATGGGCAGGAATGGACAGGCTCGAGCTGGCAGAGCAGAGGGTAGCTAGAGGGGCCTGTTGGTGTCGTGGTTATGTTACTGGACTAGTAATTCAGAGACTATGGCTGTGATTTCACCAACCGAGGTGGGTCCAGGACGGCCAGGTTTGGAGTCGTGGTCCCAGCCTGCTGCCTCCTGCAGCCCGCACTCTCCAAGCGATTTTCCGTTGATGGGGCTTGTTAAGCCTGCCCTGCGAGGTTCCCGGCCAATTAATATAGGAAGCGGGTCTGATTACGTCATTTGATGACGCTTCATCAGCCGGTTTCCTTAAAGGGGCCATGTCCAAATTGATTTTGACAGTTCTGGAGTCAGTGTTCTACAGCACTGAGGTGCTGCAAACACTGACAAGCACTGCACAAAGGGGCACGGCTGCACCCAGGCTCTCCCATGACTCCCTCTATATCCTTATGGAGGGAGTCACAGCACGCAGGGATGTCCTCTTCCCTTCCGATCGGTGGAGGAAACCTCCCCAGGAGACCAACACAGCCTGGTTGCACATTGCAGAGGAGGGCAGAAGCAGGGATGTTGTCAAGAGGACCAGGCTTCAGTGGCACAAACCTTTCAATGATCTCAGCAGATCACGAAACGTTACTGCCAAGCCACACTCAATCACATCCTGCTGTGCCACTCATCACATCCCCATCACTCTGCCTTCCCTACCCTACTCCTGCACATCCTTACTCACACCAACCTACCTTGCACCTCCACCCATCCCACTACATTATCATTTCCCCAACTCACTAGCCACCCCTCACACTCACCCTTAACCTACTGCATGCATACGAACTAACAACACACAAGGGTAGGCACCTGGGTGTTTAAGCCAATGTTCATGTGAAGTTTCTGTTAATGTGTTGTCAAACATTGAAATCTATATTTTCAACACCTTACCTTATTGGACAGATCTGTGCTCACCTTTGGAAGTGTCTTAGTGAGTTCCAGTGAATGTTGAAACATAACTCCACCACCCCCACCAATTGTAATGAGTGTGAAAGGAATGGCTTGGACATTGTAAGGATGTTATATGGTGCTGATGTTGGGTGGTGCCAACCTGGTGCATCATGTGGCAGCCAGGTTTTACAGCTTCAAGTGAAGTATATCTGGCCATGGTGATACCATCGCTGGCCTCCCGGGCAGCAATGTTGTGGGGTGCTGATGCCCTATGTCCTGTGCAGCATCAGGTGATTGCAGAGAAGGTTGGTATTGTTGTTGGTGATGTTGGTGTGCCTGGTGATGTTGGTGTTGGGGCTGATCATGGAGGGATCCAGAGGACCAAGGTGAGATTCTTTCAATGGCACCGATGGCTGGAATAGATGGCAGCTGAAGTTGAGATGACAGAAGCGATCTGGCAATGGTGAGAGAGCTTGCTCCAAGAAGGTGACAGTGGATAGAGAGTTTACTCCAAACACTTCCAAACTGCATACAGCTCAAAAGTGTCTTCCAAGTCCTGAAGGTTCAAGCTTCTGACATTGGAAAGCGACCAGCCATGAAATGGTAGCTTTCATACCACTTTTGCAGTTGTCACCTATTCACAGCAATGGGGAGACATAGAGAACCCAACCTACCTACCTAACGTGATCTCCGAACGACGTGAAGCCCGTTAAAAAAGTGGAAAAATAGAAATGGGCTGGTAAAATAGTAGTTAACAAGCGTTTAAGAATTTAACTATCTTAAGTGCCTCCCCCGCCTCTTGGTGTCGGGTCTGTTCTGAAATTGCAGGCCCGACACTTTGGAAACTTGCATGGAGGCGGGTTCAGAGTGGGTTCCCAACCCGCTGTCAATCAACTCGATTTTGACAGCGGACCCGCCTCCCAACCTGCACTCTGAGCGCCAGCAAAATCGCGGCCCATAAGTTCAAATGCCACTGTAGCAGATTTGAGAATTTGAATAAGTAAAAGTGACCATGAAGCTGGTGCTAGCTGTCTACTTTAATGCCCACTCCTTGTATCCGTTTCATAGAATCAAATTAAATGACCAGAAATTAAAAGGCTGACGTAATAAAAGGGCTTGTTCGTGGGTCGTTAGATCGGATTGTTTTCTGAAGTCAGTCATTACTGAGGCTGAACTCCTGACAGTCCTGGTGTGAGGTGGGAACGCACACAGCGCGGGGTGTATGTTTTTTTTACTGGCACAGCGCAGCAATCGTGACACAGAATTACACCCAGCAAACTGTGGGAGTGCTAAATTGAAAATGAGTAGGCGTATTTGTCAGGTGCTGGTGCTGGTTCTAATCTGGGAGCCACCACTCCACGTAAAGCACACAGTCAGCCCGCCAGGGGACAGGTTGCACCGACAGAGGCTGGCGATATTTGGCACAGGGACGGTTTTTACAGACAAACGAACAACGACGGGGCGGGAAAAGACCCTCTGGTCCATCGAGCCTGTCCCACACAATTGTGGTACCTGTGCATCACGATATATATACACTCCCCACCCCCACCCGAGACCCTGCCATCTCCTGAGAGAGGCGAAGAAAAAAGATAAAAGCCCAGGCCAGTTTGGGTTGGGGGGAATAGAGGCCTTTGAAATGAAGCTCCGGCTTGGAATCCTCGCAGTGCAGCTCGACGCACAGCAAGTGACAGATGGAGAGAGGGCTGTAAATCCACCGTTGTTATGGTTACACTGAGATGGATCCATTTTAAACCGGTCAGAACATGGGTGAAACGCAGGGAGCAAAACTGGTGGCGAAGGAGTTAAAGAGAAAGAGAAAGAAAGGAGAGAAAATTCCATCATTTTTTTTCCAAAAGATAAAGCACCAAGCAGAAAAAAAATCATAAAAATATCTTGATCTCTGTATGTGCTCAGGCCCCATCCAACACCCCTGAGAGCAGTCACAATCTTGGCACATCATAATTCACAGAATGCCCATCTGTGTTTTAAATCAGAACTCTCCAGTGCGAGGGTTTAACCAGTGCGGCCATGCTGGGCTGTAAAGTTCCTGTGTTCGTCTCGCAGAGTCTCACTTTCTGCCCCTGACCCGCACCCCCTTCCCTTCCCCCACCCGCCATTGGAAGCGCAGAGAGTTCCCGGGTCCCAGCCCAGAACCTCGTTCAGATAGGGTTGCCAACTCTGGTTGGACGTATTCCTGGAGGTTTTATCACATGACCGCCTGCCGCCAAACGCTCCACCCCCACTCGCCTGCCATTGGTTGCCCGACATGTCAATCCTCGTGATGCACCCTTTCCCACGCCAATCGGAGAGTGAACAGACTCTTCATTGCCTCATTGGATGATTCTTGGCTGTCAATCAAACAGCCCTTTTCCCATGTCCAATATTGTTATAACTATTAAGCAAAAGTGTTCAAAGAAAATGTTTTAAAAACACAATTTTATATCGCCCCTTGGTTTTTTCTCCCAGGGTTGCTCGCAGCAGTGTCCTGGAGATTAGTCTTTGATTCCCGGAGACTCCAGGGCAATCCTGGAGGGTTCCCTGTAATTTTTTTTGGCCATTCAAAATACCGGGCGCACACGGTTTTTACATTGAAGAGCCAGCAATCCAGCTGCGTGGGTTCCCTGGAGCGCTGCGCGGCCGCTTACAGGAAACGTTGTTGGCAACCCTCAGCTCAGTGGGAGCACGAATCGAGGGCACAGGTCTCCTTGCTCAGTTTGCAGCGCTCCCAATTTTCCGGGGATACGTTGCAATGGTGGCGAAAAATGAGGCAGTCCTGGATCCGGTGTGCTGACCTCCGCCCCGATTCTCAAAATCGCACTCCCTTCGACCGAGAGTCTCCGGGATTCTCACCCAGAGAAGCTCAGACCACAAGGTGGCGGACACCCAATGGGGTAGATTCCGGCCCCATGGAGCCTGAGCGTTAAGTATTGCTCGGAGGGAGAAAAATCAGACAGGGAGGGTCACGCGACCACAAGTTAAGGGCGGCCAATTGCATTACTTAAAAGGAAGAGCCACTCTTTGGCTCAGTGGTAGCATTCCAGCCTCTGAGTCAGAAGGTGACAGGTTCAAACCCTGCTCCAGACAGACCTGGTGAGTGGACACTAGAATAGGACCTGTAAGTACTGGGTTGACAGGCAGACAGAGGCACATAAGGACAGAGTGACTTGGGGGCAGTGTTCCTGCCTCTGAGTCAGAAGGTCATCGACCTGAGATATTGGCCTGGATAGTAACAGGCGAGGCATACATAGACGGGGGGGGAGGGCAGAATTTCAGACAGTGAAACCCAGAAGTCCAACTTTCCCTGCATGCTGTGTAGGTTTAACTCCTGAGCAGGCCGCAAGATCGAGTAGGTCCAATCCCCGAAACCGGGGCAGGGGAGTGTTTCAAATCCCGATGGGGGGTCCGATCCCCAACCCTGGGGAGGGGGTCCGATCCCAACGGGGTCTTTGTATGGGGGGGGGGAAGTCCAATGGGAGCTTGTGGGGCCGGGGGGAAGCACTCCTGCTCCTCCTGGCCCACAAGCAGTGCTGTAAAGGTGCTTAACCTTCCCCCCGAAGCTGCCCTTGCCTCCCTTCAGCTGCCGGGCTTCCCGAGGCCTGGGAAACCCGGCTGGCCAGGGTTAAACCTGCACAGCAGGTTCAATCAGAGGCTGCCAGCCTCATTAAAATATTTAAATTGCCAACCCGCCTCCTGGGAGCGGGTTGGCTTCCCGCCTCCGTTAAACCCACAAGTGGGCTGGTTGGGGTCGGGTTTCAGATTTGTGAAATTTTAACATCGGACCCGGTCCCAACCCACCCATTTTTGGGTGTTAAAATTCAACTCTGTTTCTCTCTCCACAGGAACTGCTTGCCTGCCTGCCGAGTGTTTCCAGCAGGTTCTGTTTTTACTTTTGAGTCAGAAGGGTTGGGTTTGGGCCCAGGCACCGCTCCACCCAGCCCCAGCGGGCAGTGTTCGGAGCGCCGGCTTTGAATGCTGGCATGACGCCGAGCGGGGGTACCTGGGTCCGATGGGCCCCCCTTCCCCACCCGCCTCCATGGTAAAGGGTAGGTGAGGCTCTTCAGCCTCGGTTGCAGCCCACCAAGGAGCAGGTACTCCGAAGGCAAAAACCAGAAGGAAGGCAACGGGGAATTACCTCAGCTACTCTTCCCTAGTGAGTGGCTCAAGAACCTCATGTGTCTGGGACCAGGACATAATGGGCGGAAGGACTGAAATGGCAGGAAGAGAAATCAGGGGGAGGGAGCTCTGCTATGGGCAAATGCAGGCCGCTGCCTGGTCTTTCTTTCTGCCCTATGTCTGATCAAGATGTCACATCCAGGCAGCACTGCCGAAATTGCACTCAACAGATCCAGAGAGAAAATAAAATTGGACCACAGAGTTTTAATCTCCGACAGCAAATAAATTCCTCCTGAGATTTTGTTTGAGTGTGTAGTATACATCCTCGTGTTAATCAAGGGCTTCGTGGTCGGTAATAGGTTCTCTCATCACACAGTGAACAGCTTCTCAAAATAGCTGCGTGATCTGACTCAGTGCATGCTGCAATTATCGCGCTGGGAAAGTAGTGAACGCTCCCGCCTACTCATATCAGGGACCTGAGATTGTGCTTGATAACGTCAGAGTATATTCAGACATGGCTGTGAAGGTGGTGGAAACGAACAGCATCATCTCCTGTCAGACTTCACCACGACATGATGGGCCGCTCCCCCGGAGCCTCAACAGGCTGGTCCAATGCGCAGCGCAGCTTTACAGACCAGGATGGTAGGAACATAGGAACAGGAGTAGGCCATTCAGCCCCTTGGGCCTGCTCCACCAAGTCTGATCTGTACCTCAACTCCATTTACCTGCCTTGGTTCCATATCCCTTGATACCCTTACCAAGCAAAAATCTATCAATCTCAGGTGTGTTCCCCCCCCCCCCACCGGGAACAAGTTATAGGTGAGTCCAGCCCTGTTGTAAGGGAGTCACTTCAAAAATTATTTTAAAAAATCTGGCTTCCAACTCTTCCGGGGTCCTGGCCACGATGCAGGGTGGACACTGCTCTGGCTCCTACACTATACTGGGTCCTACACTGCTCTGGGCCCTACACTGCATCCTACATCCTACACTGCTCTGGCCCCTACAGTGCTTATCCCGGAGAGCTTGCTACAAGTCTGGGTCCCAATTTGTGCACAGCAAGCTCCCACAAACAGCAATGTGATAATGACCAGGTCATCTGTTTTAGTGATGTTGGTTGAGGGATAAATATTGGCCAGGACGCCAGGGATAACTACCCTGCTCTTCTTCGAATAGTGCCATGGGATCTTTTACGTCCACCTGAGAGGGCAGACAGGGCCTCAGTTCACAGTTTCATCCTAAAGATGGCACTTCTGACAGTGCAGCACTCCACTGGAGTGTCAGTCTGGATTTTGTGCTCAAGACTCTGGAGTGGGATTGTGAACCCAGGACCATCTGACTCGGAGGCAAGAGTGCTACCCACCGAGCCACTGGCTGACACCAGCACCAATGTGTCCTTTTTATCTGAAAGTCCATTTATGTATGCTGGACCTCAGTTAGTATGTGTATAAAATAAATATATAGTTGCAGTGTGATGCAGAATTGGAAATGGCAAAAAGGCAACTGTTTCAAAGATAACGAAGAACAACTGAATATACAAAAAATTTCCAGTTACTTTCACTGCTGGTAAAATGTTTTTTACGGTGGGAGGTTTACCTGTAGTAAGTTCCCATATGTATGTAGGTTTGGAGATGGGGTCAGGGTTTACAAACAGCAAGTGCCGGCATGCTCTGAAAATGGCCAATCTTGATATGAATCGTTAAAAACAGCCTGAGTTGTGGAGACAAACGTAGGCTGGGAACTCCTGCTAACTTGCTGAGTTATTTAGCTGAGGGTGATGGCTCTGGGACTGCCCCATAATCTTAAGACTCAAACAGGCGTCTGACGGAAAAACATTGGCGTCGGTATTTCAAACAGAAAATGATATTGAACAAAAACAGAAAATGCTGGAAACACTCAGCTGGTCAGGCAGCATTTGTGGAGAGAGAAACAGAGTTAACGGTTCTGGAAAATGACCCTTCGTCAGAACTGAGGTGTTATTGTTATGTTCATTAATAAATAGACATTCTTATTATGAACACAGCTAGCTTCTAGCTAGTCATTTATTCAGTACATGTTCTCTAGGTACAATATCTGTAGAGATGCAGCATGCATGCTCCTGTGTGCAGGCTGCCATCTTGACTGTTGCCTTGTGGGTAGCCTAGTGCCTCATGGGTAATGTAGTCTTAATATATACAGCTGGATAGTGTAGTCTTATACATACAGCTATATCCAGCTCTACACAGCTCTATGGCTCCACCTAATGTCCACTATAGAATGACATGTTATTGATCGTTACATCCCCCTTTCTTTGAGGTTTAACAAAATCAATATCAATCAACTTTCAAGAAAACAATAAAGATAATATCAGTAACACTTTTGTTAGTGCTCTATAAACATAAACATTTTCAAAACAGTCAACACATTTTCAAAGCTTTACATTGTACTCAAAGATTAAGTCTATCAGGCTTTTTTACTTCACGTGTGGATCTTCTCAACACGGGTAAGTCTGATGTGTCTTCATGAGATTGTTCTGGCGGTGAATGACAAGATGCAGTTGCGGCATTGTCATCAATCTGCTCTTGTATAGATCGAGGTGTCCTTGCGATCTTTGCTTGGAGAGGGTTTCAGTGTTTCCTTCACTCTTCATGCCATAACTCTCAATGTAGTCAATGCACTCTCGAAAAACTGCTGGCAGCTGGATCCCATCATACAGCATAGTCCTCTCAGCAGCCTTGGCTAATGGAACACCAAAGATTGGCCTGAGGGAAGAAGGAGTATCCACCGGAACTGCTTCCTGCTCTGGTGCAGGCTTCTTTTTCTTTTTCTCTTTCCACTGCTTAACAACATCTGCTGCGGTTATATCTTTGGACTTTTTCTCCTTGTGTTTTTCCTCTTTGTGCTTTTCTTCCTTTGGCTTCTCTTTGACCTTAAAGTCTTTTTCTTTCTTCTTGGAGAAACTAGGCTTTTTGAAAACATGGATACCCTTTGGCCTTTTCATCCTTGATGGGCTCTCTGCTTCATCACCTGAGTCATCTGGTCTGCTTATGGCACAGTTTATACAGTAGACTCTCTTAACCAGTTCTAAGTCTTCACAAGCTTTGTCACCTAGTATCGAATCAAGTCTTTCAGCCACAACAGAAAACATGAGATGATGCACTTTGTCTTTGACTGTCACTTTAAGTCTGCATACACCTAAGCTATCTATTTTCTGTCCATTATAGCTCTTCAGTAGTACTGACTTTTTCTGTATTTTGGGCTTTTCTTTCATATTTTTTATGTCACTCATACTGATTAAGTTTGCTTTTGCCCCAGTGTCCAGTTTCAATGTAACTAATGCTCCATTTATCTGCAGTGGGATCATCACATGACACCATTCCTACAAAAAATGTCTCACTTAAATCAGTGTCCTCAATCACATTTAGTTGTTGCCCTTTCGTTGTTTTTACTTTCGAAACGCATTGTTTGGCAAAGTGATTCTTTCCATTACACTTTGTGCACATTTTTCCAAACGCTGGGCATTGTCTTAACTGGTGTTTGTAACCACAGCGTTTACAATTAAAAATGTCATCCTCTGATTGCTTTTCATTTCTGTTCTGCCCACGTTTCTTCCCCTTGTAGGACACAGCACCGACAGCAGCATTTTCACTCATTACAATCGCATCATTATTGATTTCACTGAAAGTCTTCGCGTGCTTTTGAGCTAGCTCGCTGGCTTGGCATATTTTCACCGCATTTTCCAAATTTAGTTCGGTTTCTCTCAACAGACGTTCCCTGACTTTTTTATCATGAATACCAAGCATAATCTGGTCACGAATCATGGATGATTTCAGCTCAGAGAAATTACATGTCTGTGCTTTCAGTTTCAGATCAGTTATAAAGCTATCAAAAGTCTCATTTTGCTGCTGTGTCCGAGAACAGAAGATGTATCTTTCATAGGTCTCATTCTTTTTGGGAGAGCAATGTGCATCAAATTTTTTAGCACATCTTCTAATTTTTCTCTGTTCTCCTCTGGATTAAATACAAATGTATTAAATACCTCTATCACCTGTGGGCCTGCAACCGTAAGCAGCAACGCTATCTTCCTTGCATCTGGCTTCGTACCGAATCCGATGGCTGCAATGTAGAGTTTGAATTGCTGTTTAAAAGTCTGCCAATTGTAGTCGATTTTTTCTGTGAGATTCAAACGCTCTGGTGGCTTCAAATTCTCCATGTCGCTTTTCACAATTTTCAGCAGATCTTCACCATCCTGGTACCATGTTATGTTCATTAATAAATACATTCTTATTATGAACACAGCTAGCTTCTAGCTAGTCATTTATTCAGTACACGTTCTCTAGGTACAGTATCTGTAGAGATGCAGCATGTGTGCTCCTGCGTGCAGGCTGCCATCTTGACTGTTGCCTTGTGGGTAGCCGAGTGCCTCATGGGTAATGTAGTCTTAATATATATACAGCTGGGTAGTGTAGTCTTATACATACAGCTATATCCAGCTCTACACAGCTCTACGGCTCCACCTAGTGTCCACTATAGAATGACATGTTATTGATCGCTACATCATGTCTGAGTGCGATGCATGTGATAGCCTCCATTCGTCGGAGGCTTTCAAGGTCACGGACGGAAATTAATCTACCTTATAGAGGAGAGGTATAGAGCCAACCTGAGCTAGCATTCAGCGCTGGTAGCCACACCTCCTGCCTTCTTACTTTGTTAAACAAGGGGTGAGAATGTGGAACTCGCTATCACATGGAGTGGTTGAGGCGACTAGCAGAGATGCAGTTAAGGGTAAGCGAGATACACACAGGAGGGAGAAAGAAATAGAAGGACTTAATTTTGTGGTTAAAATTTCTAAGGTCTCTGTTGTATAGCGGGGAGTGCTAGGAAACAAGGGCCCTTGGGTATATCATTTAATTATAGTATAATTGGTGGTATTGATTTAATTTAAATTAATTAAAGGGTAAGTCATGGCAGCAAAGCTCAGCCCTGTGGCATGCTCCTCCTGCACTATGTGGGAAATCAGGGACACTTCCTGTGTCCCTGATGACCATGTGTGCGGGAAGTGTACCCAGCTGCAGCTACTGGCAGACTGTATTGCGGCACTGGAGCTGCGAATGGATACATACTGGAGCATTCACGATGCTGAGGACATTGTGGATATCACATTTAATCAGTTGGTCACACCGCAGGTAAAGCAAAAGTGGAAGTCAGAGAAATCAAGGGTTTAAATCAAACATGGCCACAGTAAACAATAATTCTAAAAGGTCTGAGAGTGTTAAAAAAACAAGCCTGAAGGCTTTGTGTCTTAATGCGAGGAGCATTCATAATAAGTTGGATGAATTAGCTGCGCAAATAGATGTAAACGGATATGATATAATTGGGATTACGGAGACATGGCTCCAGGGTGACCAAGGTTGGGAATTCAACATCCAGGGGTATTCAATATTCAGGAAGGACAGGCAAAAAGGAAAAGGCGGTGGGGTAGCATTTCTGGTTAAAGAGGAGATTAACACAATTGTAAGGAAGGATATTAGCTCTGATGATGTGGAATCTGTATGGGTAGAGCTGAGAAATACCAAGGGGCAGAAAATGTTAGTGGGAGTTGTATACAGACCCCCAAACAGTAATGCTGAGGTTGGGGGTGGCATTAAACAGGAAATTAGAGGTGCGTGCAATAAGGGCACAGCAGTTATCATGGGTGACTTTAATCTACAGATAGATTGGTCTAACCAAATTAGTAACAATACTGTGGAAGAGGAATTCCTAGAGTGTATACGGGATGCTTTCCTGGACCAATATGTCGAGGAACCAATTAGAAATCAGGCCATCTTAGACTGGGTATTATGTAATGAGAAAGGATTAATTAGCAATCTTGTTGTGCGAGGCCCCTTGGGGAGGAGCGATCATAATATGATAGAATTCTTCATTAGGATGGAGAGTAAAGTAGTTGATTCAGAGACTTGGGTACTGAATTTAAATAAAGGAAACTATGATGGTATGAGGCGCGAGTTGGCTAGAGTGAATTGGGGAATGTTACTTAAAGGGTTGACGGTGAATAGGCAATGGCAAACATTTAAAGATCACATGGATGAACTACAGAATTTGTTCATCTCTGATTGGCATAAAAATAAAACAAAAAAGGTGACTCAACCATGGCTAACAAGGGAAATTAGGGATAGCATAAGATCCAAGGAGAGGACATATAATTTGCCCAGAAAAAGCAGCAAATCTGAGGATTGGGAGCAGTTTAGGATTCAGCAAAGGAGGACAAGGGATTAATTAAGAGGGAGAAAATAGAGTATGAGAGTAAGCTTGCAGGGAACATAAAAACTGACTGTAAAAGCTTCTATAGATACGTGAAGAGAAAAAGATTGGTAAAGTCAAGCGTAGGTCCCTTGCAGTCAGAATCAGGGGAATTTATAATGGGGAACAAAGAGATGGCAGACCAATTAAATACATACTTTGGTTCTGTCTTCACAAAGGAGGACACAAATAAATTCCCAGAGATGTCAGGGAAAATAGGGTCTAATGAAAGGGAGGAATTGAATGAAATCAGTATTTGTAAGGAAATGGTGTTAGGGAAATTGATGGGATTGAAGGCCGATAAATCCCCAGGGCCTGATAATCTACATCCTAGGGTACTTAAGGAAGTGGCCCTAGAAATAGTAGATGCATTGCTGGTCATCTTCCAGAATTCTATAGACTCTGGAACAGTTCCCATGGATTGGAGGGTAGCTAATGTAACCCCACTATTTAAAAAAGCTGGTAGAGAAAAAATGGAGAATTATAGACTGGTAAGCCTGACATCGGTAGTGGGGAAAATGCTAGAGTGCATTATAAAAGATGTAATAGCAGAGCACTTGGAAAACTGTGACAAGATCAGACAAAGTCAACATGGATTTACAAAAGGTAAATCATGCTTGACTAATCTACTGGAATTTTTTGAGGATGTAACTGGTAGAATAGATAAGGGATAACCAGTGGATGTGTTGTATTTGGACTTTCAGAAGGCTTTCGATAAGGTCCCGCATAAGAGACTAGCGTGCAAAGTTAAAGCACATGGGATTGTGGGTAAGGTACTGACTTAGATAGAAAACTGGTTGGCAGACAGGAAGCAAAGAGTTGGAATAAACGGGTCTTTTTCCAAGTGGAAGGCAGTGACTAGTGGGGTACCGCAGGGATCGGTGCTAGGACCCCAGTTATTCACAATATATATTAATGATCTAGACAAGGGAACTAGATGTAATATCGCCAAGATTGCAGATGACACAAAGCTGGGTGGGCGTGTGTGCTGTGAGGAGGATGCAGAGAAACTCCAGTACAATTTGGACAGGTTGGGCAATTGGGCAGATGCATGGCAGATGCAGTATAATGTGGATAAATGCAAGGTTATCCACATTGGTGGCAAAAACAGGAAGGCAGGTTATTATCTGAACAGCAATAGATTGGGAAAAGGGGAAGTGCAATGAGACCTGGGTGTCCTTGTGCACCAATCGCTGAAGGTAAGCATGCAGGTGCAGCAGGCAGTTAAGAAGGCAAATGATATGCTGGCCTTCATAGCGAGAGGGTTTGAGTACAGGGGCAAGGATGTCTTGCTGCAGTTGTACAGGGCCTTGGTGAGACCACGCCTTGAGTATTGTGTGCAGTTTTGGTCACCTTATCTGAGGAAGGATGTTCTTGCCATGGAGGAAGTGCAGCGAAGATTCACCAGACTGATACCTGGGTTGGCAGGAATGACGTATGAAGAGAGATTGGGTCGATTAGGCTTATATTCACTAGAGTTTAGAAGAATGAGAGGGGATCTCATTGAAACTTATAAAATTCTAACAGGACTAGACAGACAAGATGCAGGAAGGATGTTCCCGATGGCGGGGGAGTCCAGAACCAGGGGTCACAGTCTAAGGATAAGGGGTAAGCCATTTAGGACAGAGATGAGGAGGAATTTCTTCACCCAGAGAGTGGTGAACCTGTGGAATTCTCTACCACAGAAGACAGTAGAGGCCAATTCATTAAATATATTCAAGAAGGAGTTAGATATATTTCTTAAGGCTAAGGGGGATCAAGGGATATGGGGAGAAAGCGGGGACAGGGTACTGAATTTGGATGATCAGCCATGATCGCATTGAATGGCGGAGCAGGCTTGAGGGGCTGAATGGCCTACTCCTGCTGCTATCTTCTATGTTTCTATGTTGATAGGGTGAGATGAAATAGGATGGGTGGAGGCTCGTGTGGAGCATAAACACCCGCATAGACCTGTTGGGCCGAATGGCCTGTTTCTGTGCTGGAAAAATCCATGTCATTCTATGTAAACCACTTCCTCAGTGACAATGCAATTCTTCCATAGATCCCATCTCAAATAAGTGTGCAGTAGATTACTGCTTCGACTGTAACCATTTACACCACCTCTGGACCCATCTTTTATTTCTATTCTTGTCCCATTATCACCCCCTGTTGCCTTGCACCATTATCACTTCTGTCATTTAATCACTCCTGCCCTCCACCCTATCAGAGACCTTCCCCCTTCATTCATTTTCTGCCCCCTTTGCCCTGACTCTGTATTTGCTTAAAAGCTGTTCATCTCCAACATCTTCCAGTTCTGCTGAAAGGTCATTGACCTTACGTATTAACTTTGTTCCTCACTCCGCCGGTGCTGCCTGACCTGCTCAGTGTTTTCCAGCACTTTCTGTTTTCCGTGCAGCAAAAACCTTGAATAGCTTGCAACAATCTGAAGTTTGCAGAAGACTGTGAGTGGACTGTGAGCTTGCTTAGCAGTTCCAGAAGAGGAAGCATGGCACTATGATGTTGCCGTTAACCAGAGGAGGAGCCACATTAACACCAAATGTCTCACTTCCTGAGTGAGAAACTCTATCGCGTGGCTCCTAACCGCAGGCAGCAATTGGCAAGACTGCCACACCATTACTGAGAATTACAGATGTTCATCAGTGGGGGGGGAGGAGGATGTTACAATGCTTTATCAATCACTGAGTCAATCGTGCCCATTTTTATCTCCCTCGCAGTAAACAGCCTTGGTGACAAGACATCGCCTCTGCACGCAGTGTTACTGCAGAGAACCGAAGCATCTGGTCCTGTTCCTGAATTTCTAACCAGTCAAGAGATGTAGTAAGCCAGATCATTCTGTTCACCTCACAAATCCACCCGTCTACATTTTCGAAAGCGCCAGGCGGACTAGTCATTGGGATCTCTCTGTTCACGCTGGGCTATTGGAATGGAAGAGAACATTTCAAGAGGAGCTGACTGAGGACGACACTGCATTTTCCCTTTTTGTTTTGAATAAAAACACTTTCTGAAATGCAGTGAAAATATTCACAGTCACAATTAACAATTCAGTGCGCGTAGAGTCAACATATGGTTCAGTCCTACAGGCTGATTATAGCACAGCACTATCACTACAACAACAACAACTTGTATTTATATAGCGCCTTTAACATAGTAAAACTTCCCAAGGCGCTGCACAGGAGTATTTTAAGACAAAAAATTTGACACCAATCCACAGAAGGATAAATTAGGGCAGGTGACCAAAAGTTTGGTCAAGAGGTAGGTTTTAAGGAGCGTCTTAAAGGAGGAGAGGTGGAGAGGTTTAGGCAGGGAATTCCAGAGCTTAGGGCCTAGGCAGCTGAAGGCACGGCCACCGATGGTTGAGCGATTATAATCAGGGATGCTCAAGAGGGCAGAATTAGAGGAGCGCAGATATCTCGGGGGGTTGTGGGGCTGAAGGAGATTACAGAGATAGGAAGGGGCGAGGCCATGGAGGGATTTGAAAACAAGGATGAGAATTTTGAAATCGAGGCACTGCTTAACTAGGTCAATTGCTGATGCTGGATGTATTTTGGTCTCATTTACGTTTGGTGTAATCCTGTGAGCATCTGATAAAAGGCACTGGTATGCTGCAGGAAGGTATCCGCAGAATGACCGGCCCAAGATTTTAGAATTCAGCAAAGGAGGACCGAGAAATTGATAAAGAAAGGGAAAATAGAATATGAGAGCAAACTAGCAAGAGACATAAAAACAGACTGTAAAAGCTTCTGTAAGTATGGAAAAAGGAAACAATTAGCAAAAGTAAATGTGGGTCCCTTACAGGATGAGACAGCAGAAATTATAACGGGGAATAAGGAAATGGCAGAGAAATTAAACAAATACTTTGGGCTCGAATTTCCAAGCCCTGTGGAGGCAGGTTTGGAGGCGGGAGTGGTGGAAAAATTGCAGAGTCAGGGGGCAGGAACCCATCCCGCCCCCAACCCACCTCCGTACCAATGTCCCAGGAGGCGGTTATCCGACCTGTGCTGGGAGCCGCCTCCCCGAGGTGGGAAGGGGATTAGTGCCAATTAACTGCCTGTTAACAGGTAGTTAACAGGCACTTTTTTGCCTAATCCCTATTTTTAGCCCTGAAGTGTGGGCTTCCCGACGGCTCCAAACCACGCCAAGTTAGCGAGGTGAACCGTCGGTCTGAAGGGGTTGGAGGGGTCCAGATGTCCGTTGTGCAGGTAAGTGATGGGTGCATGTGTGCAGAGGTAAGTGTGTGAGGTAAGTGTAAAGTGTTTTAATAAGTTTTACTTACTTTTACTTTCTCCTGCAGGCTTCCTTCCTTCAGTTCTCGGGAGTCCCTCAGGTCACCGGCACAGAAAGCAGAATGGCCGCTGAAATGTCAAAAGCTGCAGCCTTCTGCTTTCTGGTCTGGAGAGATCTCTAACTGGGTCTGAGTAGAAGGACTCAAGTTAGAAGACAGACTGTCAGTGTTTGACAGCTTCACAGAGCTGTCAAACGCTGATTTTTCAACTGTCAAAAGCTCTTGACAGATGAAATGTCAATCACTGACGTCACCCGTAACCAGGTGTCCCTTAATTGGCCTGCTGAGCCCGCTGGGTGGGCTTAACAAGGTCAATCAAGGGAAAATAGCGTGGGTTGGCCAAAAGTCGACGGAGGCAGGACTACAACCCAAAAAGTGGGAGTCCCGCCTCCATCATGTCCCCATTGACAAAATACAGCCCTTTGTGTCTGCCTTCACGGAAGAAGATGCAAAAAACTTCCTGGAAATAGTGGAGAACCAAGGGTCAAGGAACTGGAAGAAATTATTATTAGTAAAAAAATAGTACTGGAGAAATTAATGGGACTGAAAGCCGATAAGTACCCTGGACCTGATGGCCTACATCCTAGGGTTTTAAAAGAGGTGGCTATAGAGATAGTAGATGCATTGGTTGTCATTTTCCAAAATTCCATAGATTCTAGAACGGTTCCCGTGGATTGGAAGGTAGCCTGACATCAGTAGTAGGGAAAATGCTAGAATCTATTATTAAGGACATGGTAACAGGGCACTTCAAAAATAATAATAAGATTGGGCAGATTCAACACAGATTTATGAAAGGGAAATCGTGTTTGACAAATCTGGTAGAGTTTTTTGAGGTTGTAACTAGCAGAATAGATAAGGGGGAGCCAGTGAATGTGGTGTATTTGGATTTTCAGAAGGCATTCGATAAGGTGCCACAGAAGAGGTTATTAAACATAATTAGGGATCATGGGAATGGGGGTAATATACTAGCATGGATTGAGGATTGGTTAACGGACAAAAAACAGAGAGTAGGAATATACGGGTCATTTTCAAGTTGGCAGGCTGTAACTAGTGGGGTACCGCAAGGGTCAGTGCTTGGGCCTCAGCTATTCACAATCTATATCAATAATTTGGATGAGGGGACCAAATGTCATATATCCAAGCTTGCTGATGATACAAAGCTGGGTGGGAATGTAAGTTGTGAGGAGGATGCAAAGAGGCTTCAAGGGTAGTGGGGAAAATGCTAGAGTCCATTATAAAAGATGTAATAGCAGAGCACTTGGAAAACAGTGACAGGATCGGACAAAGTCAACATGGATTTACAAAAGGGAAATCGTGCTTGACTAATCTACTGGAATTTTTTGAGGATGTAACTGGTAGAATAGATAAGGGAGAACCAGTGGATGTGGTGTATTTGGACTTTCAGAAGGCTTTCGATAAGATCCCGCATAAGAGATTAGTGTGTAAAGTTAAAGCACATGAGATTGGGGGTAAGGTACTGACTTGGATAGAGAACTGGTTGGCAGACAGGAAGCAAAGAGTTGGAATAAACGGTTCTTTTTCTGAGTGGAAGGCAGTGACTAGTGGGGTACCGCAGGGATTGATGCTAGGACCCCAGCTATTCACAATATATATTAATGATCTAGACGAGGGAACTAGATGTAATATCACCAAGTTTGCAGACGACACAAAGCTGGGTGGGCGTGTGTGCTGTGTGGAGGATGCTGAGAAACTCCAGTATGATTTGGACAGGTTGGCTGAATGGGCAGATGCATGGCAGATGCAGTATAATGTGGATAAATGCGAGGTTATCCACTTTGGTGTCAAAAACAGGAAGGCAGATTATTATCTGAATGGCAGTAGATTGAGAGAAGGGGAAGTGCAACGAGACCTGGGTGTCCTTGTGCACCAGTCACTGAAGGTAAGCATGCAGGTGCAGCAGGCGGTTAAGAAGGCAAATGGTGTGTTGGCCTTCATAGCGAGAGGATTCAAGTACAGGAACAAGGATGTCTTTCTGCAGTTGTACAGGGCCTTGGTGAGACCACACCTTGAGTATTGTGTGCAGTTTTGGTCGCCTTATCTGAGAAAGGATGTTCTTGTCATGGAGGGCGTGCAGCGAAGATTCACCAGGCTGATACCTGGGATGGCAGCAATGATGTATGAGGAGAGATTGGGTCGATTGGGCTTGTATTCGCTGGAGTTTAGAAGAATGAGAGGGGATCTCATTGAAACTTATAAAATTCTAACAGGACTAGACAGACTAGATGCAGGAAGGATGTTCCCGATGGCGGGGAAGTCCAGAACCAGGGGTCACAGTCTAAAGATAAGGGGTAAGCCATTTAGGACAGAGATGAGGAGGAATTTCTTCACCCAGAGAGTGGTGAACCTATGGAATTCTCTACTGTTAGATCCGTGATTCTGAGAGTATGATGTTTTTCAATAACCACATGGATGCTGTAACTTAACAATAACAGGTATTTACTGGAGGAGGGTAGTCTCAAGACTGGGGGTACAGAGGCATGCGCAAGGCTTATATACAGGTGTGGTCACTGCCGGTACTACAGTATACAGGAGCTGTAAAAGTAGTTCCGTCTTAAAGGTACATACACTACAATTCCTCCCCTTTTAGATTAGTAGTACCCCTAATATTCAAATAACAATTAACACTTTAACATGCACATTAAACAAAAATAGTCCATTTATAGATTCAGTCTTTGGGGCGGCTTCCTGACCCTTTCGGGATAGCGCCTTTCCTGAGGTTCTTGTTCTTGGTGCAGAGGCGATTCTGGCCCCTTTTCATCGGGTAGTTCATCAGTTTCCACTGCTACTGGTTCTGAGGTAGATGCTACCGGTATGTCGGGTTCATCCCCAGGTACTCGAGACATGGGGTTGACTCGTTCCTGTGACGCTAAGATCTGATCGACATGGCATCTCACAATGTTCTCCCCGACATCCACTGTGTACATTAATGGGCCCTGCCTTGTGCATATCGTTCCGGGTTGCCATTTCTCTGTTCGGTAGTCACGGGCCAAGACTGGTTGTCCTACATTGAAGCTCCTTGTCGGCTTCTCATTGATGTGCTGGAATTGTTTGTCCTCAACATTTCTTCGCACATTTGGTCTGAGCAAGTCCAGACGAGATCTCAACCTTCGGTTAAAGAACATCATGGCCAGGGTCTGGTTGGTAACTGCATGTGTCGCGTTTCGGTAGGCTAATAAGAAATTGTCCACCTTATGCTGTAGTGGAATTTCATCGTCGCACATGGCCCTTATCGCCTTCTTAAAGGTTTGTACAAACCTCTCAGCCAATCCATTTGTGGCTGGATGATACGTGGCGGATGTGTAATGCCTTACCCCATTCCTTCTCATAAATTTTCGAAACTCTTCGGACACAAACTGTGGTCCATTATCAGAGCAAATCTGCTCTGGCAAACCGTTTCTAGCAAATATGGTCCGTAGGACTGCAATCGTTTTCTCTGTAGTGGTTGAGGACATTTTTATCACCTCAGGCCACTTCGAATGAGCATCCACTGCTATTAAGAACATTGAGTCCATGAATGGACCTGCGAAATCAATATGCACCCGTTGCCATGGAGAGGAGAGCCACTCCCATGGGTGTAGAGAGGCATGTGGTGGTGCATTTTGGACCTTCTAGCATCCTGAGCAGCTCTTGGTTAGGTCTTCGATTTGTTGATCGATTCCCGGCCACCACACATAAGCCCTAGCAAGGCTTTTCATTTTCACGCCCCCCAGATGACCTTCATGTAGCTCATTTAGCACTCTCTCCCTTAACTTGGGTGGAATCACCACTCTGGATCCACAAATCACTGTCCCCTGGCATACTGACAGCTGTTCTCTTCTGGATGAGAATGCTGGCAACAGTGAGTTGCCATGTGTTGGCCATCCCCTCACCGTCAAATCATATACCCGAGACAGCGTCGGATCATTGCGGGTCTCCTTCTCTATATCCGCGTTCGTTCCTGGCAATCGTTCAATTATTGACGAATAAAATATCTCGATAGGGTCCACTGCTGGTGCTTCCTCCACAGTAGGCAGTGGCAGGCGCGATAGCCCATCAGCGTTCCCATGCTGTTTCGTGCCTTTATATTCTATTTCATATTGATTCGCCCCTAGAAACAGGGACCATCTTTGTAACCATTGTGCAGTCATCACTGGAACGCCCTTCTTAGGATTAAAGATGGAGACAAGTGGTTGGTGGTCAGTCAGCAAGGTGAACTTCTGCCCATGCAGATAGTGGTTGAATTTTTTTACTCCCCATACTAGGCTGAGGGCCTCCCTGTCAATCTGGGCATAGTTGCGCTCGGCTGAGGTTAGTGACCGAGACGCAAAGGCTACTGGCCTCTCCAACCCGTCTGGGAATTTGTGCGACAGCACCGCTCCAATACCATAGGGTGATGCATCACATGCCAAACGAATTGGTAGTGCTGGGTTGAAATGGGCCAACACCTCTTTTGATGTGATCAATTCTTTACACTTCTGGAAAGCTCGTCTACGTTCGTCATTCCACTTCCATGGTACCCCTGTTTGCAGTAGGGTGTTCAGTGGGTGTAATACCGTGGACAAATTTGGTAAGAACTTGTGGTAGTAGTTTACCAGCCCGAGGAACGACCTCAGTTGTGACACATTTTCCGGTGCTGGAGCCTTGACTACTGCCTCAATCTTTTCAGGGGACTTATGTAACCCCTCTTCATCGATGACGTGGCCACAATATGAGATCTGTTTCTGGAAAAACTCGCACTTGTGGCGATTAGCTCGTAGCCCATACTCCTTTAATCTGGTGAGCACCTTCTCCAAGTTGGCGAGGTGATCACTGTCATTTTCGCCCGTGACCAGGATGTCGTCCAAATAACACTGGGTCCCTGGAATCCCTTGCAGGACTTGATCCATTGCCCTTTGCCAGATAGCCGGAGCCGAGGCTACCCCAAACACCAGCCGGTTGTATTGATAGAGACCTTTATGAGTGTTAATCGTAAGGTATTGTTTCGAAGCTTCTTCTACCTCCATTTGCAAGTACGCCTGGGCTAGATCAATTTTGGTGAAGCGTTTACCTCCAGATAGCGAGGCGAAAATATCCTCAATTCGTGGAAGTGGATATTATACCGTGTGAAGGACTGGGTTCACTGTCACCTTAAAATCCCCACAGATGCGGACCTTCTTTGGTTACCCAGGCGTATTACTCAATGACCTCTTCATTACAGGAATGATGGGTGTAGCCCACTCGCTCCAGTTCACTTTGGACAGTACTCCTGAACGTTCCAACCCTTCCAGCTCTGCTTCGACAGCTGGTCTGATCGCATAAGGCACTGGTCTAGCCTTAAGAAACTTTGGGCTTGCATTTTCCTCTATTTTAATCGTTGCTGTTATGCCTTTTAGTGTTCCGAGTCCCTCCTGGAACACTTCTTTTGCGTCAGTTAGCATTTTTGACAGTCGTCCAGGTGTGACGTCGTCATCCTTTTTGGCCTCAACCTTCAGTGCCTGTATGGAATGCCAATCTAATTGTATCTTCCGGATCCATTCACGTCCTAGCAGTGGTGGTCCTCCATCTGGCAATACATATAGATCCATTTTAGGTATTTCCTGGCCTTTATATATCACTTTCACCCTTAATTTTCCTTTGGGGTAGACTTTTTGCCCCGTGTACGTCTTCAAGACAATCTCTGTAGCTTTCAAGGGTATATGTGAAAATAGCCGCTTGTAGTCCCTTTGGTTTATGATTGTTAGGGCTGATCCTGTGTCCAATTCCATTTTCACTTGGACTCCATCTATCTTGAGTGTAACCCAGATAGTCTGGTGATCCTCCATTTTGGTTACCTTATGTAGTTTCAGACAACCCAGCTCCTTGCTTCCAGAGTCTGTGTCACTTTTCTGTTCGTCTGAACTACTGTCCATCACCTGGTGTACCTTTTTGTACTTCTCCTGTGGAGATTTCTTACTGTTGGTTTTCTTCCCAGACCTGCAGACTCTTGCTATGTGTCCTGCTTTTCCACACTGTCTGCACACTTGGTCCTTGAACCAACAATCCTTCTGGTCATGTGTTGTTCTGCCACAGCGATAGCACTTCCCTGTTCCATTGGACATTTCATTGGTGCCATATTCTTGCGGTCTCCGTTGTATCTCTGCAGCGCCCCTTGCGGCTGCTTCGTGTGATACTGCCATACTGAAAGCCTTGTCCAGCGTAAGATCCTTTTCTGATAGAAGCCGTTTCTGGGTTCCGTCACTTTGTAGCCCACACACAAACTTGTCCCTTAACGTATCTGCTAGTCCCGCTCCAAACTGGCAGTGTTTCGATAGCTTGCGCAGTTCCGTTAGGTACTCAGCATTGTTTTCGTCTTTGTGTTGGTTCCTTTTATGGAACTTAAATCGTTCTGCTATCAGCAGCGGTGTGGGGTTTAAGTGGTCCTGTAGGATTTCTACTATGCTTTCGAAATTCTTGTTCACCGGCTTCTCTGGGGTTATTAGATTTCGCAGTAACCCATAAGTTTTTGCACCCATGGAATTTAACAAAACCAGTGCTTTCCTAGCATCTGGCACTTCATTTGCCCTGCAGTACACCTCAATACGTTCCACATATGTCACCCAATCTTCGACTTCATTGTCGAACGTAGAGATACTGCCACTCTTCGGCATCCCTGGGTGTGATTTAACTGTCAAAAATGGCGTCTCCCGCGCTTCCCCTTCTTCTCCGCTGGCACAAAATGGCGTCTCCCGCGCTTTCCTTCCTTCCCGCGCTCGCCCTTCTTCTCCGCTGCGGCTTCTAAAAATGGCGTCTCCTGCGCTCTTCCTTCTTCTCCGCGGCTCAATGGCGTCTCCCGCGCTCTCCCTTCTTCTCCCCGCGGACACTGTTCAGCGCTTGAGCCCTGGCTGTGTTCTGCGCGTTCTTTCTTTTTTTTTTCTCGACGCTGCTCGGTCCTGAACCCGGCTGTTGCTTTACCCTCTCTCTCTCCGTTTTTTTTTTTTTCTCGACGCCGCTCGGTTTTCAACCCCCGGCTGCACCCCGTGTGCTTCACCCTCTGTCTTACCCCGTCGACGCTGCTCGGCTTTCTCTCCACCGTCGGTCGGCTCCAGCTGCCGCTGTCCGGGAAGGGTCTGCGCTGGACCTGTCGTCAGTCTCTTGCTAATCGTCGTGGCTGGGGAACCAAGCCCGGCTCTCCACAGCCTCCCCTGCGATGTTCACTCTCTGCCGGACGACTGGGCGGTTGCTCGTGGTCGACGCCCGTGTTCTTGGCCTCGACTTTCTTACACCGCCCTCCCGGAGCGAATCCTCGAAGGGAAATGCAGAGTTGCAGGTAGATTCGAATCGACACTCGTCGCCACTGTTAGATCCGTGATTCTGAGAGTATGATGTTTTTCAATAACCACACGGATGCTGTAACTTAACAATAACAGGTATTTACTGGAGGAGGGTAGTCTCAAGACTCGGGGTACAGAGGCATGCGCAAGGCTTATATACAGGTGTGGTCACTGCCGGTACTACAGTATACAGGAGCTGTAAAAGTAGTTCTGTCTTAAAGGTACATACACTACATCTACCACAAAAGGCAGTTGAGGCCAATTCATTAAATATATTCAAGAAGGAGTTTGATATATTTCTTAAGGCTAAAGGGATCAAGGGGTATGGGGAGAAAGCAGGGACAGGGTACTGAATTTGGATGATCAGCCATGATCTCATTAAATGGCGGAGCAGGCTCGAGGGGCTCAATGGCCTACTCCTGCTCCTATCTTCTATGTTTCTATGTTTCTATATAGACAAGCTAAGTGAGTGGGCAAGAACATGGCAAATTGAATATAATGTGGAGAAATGTGAAGTTATCCACTTTGGTAGGAAAAATAGAAAAGCAAAATATTTTTTAAATGGTGAGGAACTTTCAAGTGTTGGTGTTCAGAGAGATTTGGGTGTCCTTGTGCAAGAAACACAGAAAGCTAACATGCAGGTATAGCAAGCAATAAGGAAGGCAAGTGGTATGTTACAAGAGGATTTGAGTATCAGAGTAAAGACGAATTACTGCAATTATATGAGACCACACCTGGAGTATTGTGTACAGTTTTGGTCTCCTTACCTAAGGAAGGATATATTTGCTATAAAGGGAGTGCAATGAAGGTTCACCAGATTGGGATGGGGGGATTGTCCTCTGAGGAGAGATTGAGTAGACTAGGCCTATATTCTCTAGAGTTTAGAAGAATGAGCGGTGATCTCATTGAAACATACAGAATTGTTACAGGGCTCGACAGGATAGATGCAGGGAGGATGTTTCCCCTGGCTGGAGAGTCTGGAACCAGGGGTCACAGTCTCAGAATAAGGGGTTTAGGACTGAGATGAGGAGAAATGTCTTCACTCAGAGGGTGGTGAATTTTTGGAATTCTCTATCCCAGGGGGTAGTGGAGGCTCAGTCATTCAGTATATTCAAGACAGAGTACGATAGATTTTTGCATATTAAGGGATCAAGGGATATGGGGATAGTGCAGGAAAGTGGAGTTGAGGTAGAAGATCAGCCATGATCTTACTGAATGGCAGAGCAGGCTCGAGAGGCCAAATGGTTGACTCCTGCTCCTATTTCTTATGTTCTTATAAGATGGAAGACCACCTGTTTCACTGTTCACCCGTTCAAATTCAATGCTATGTCAGCCGAGGCTCAGTGGTAGCACTCTCACCTCTAAGTCAGAAGGTTGTGGGTTCAAGCCTCACTCCAGAGACTTGAGCACATAATCCAGGCTGAAAGAAGCAAAGGCAGAAATGGCAGAGGCATTGGTCACAATCTTTCAATCCTTATTGGATACAGAAGCAGTACTGGAGGTTTGCTATTCAAGTATTCAAGAAAGGGGAGAGGGATAAACCAGGAAACTACAGGCTAGTCAGCCTAACATCAGTGGTGGGGAAGTCATTGGAAACCATTCTCAGGGACAAAATAAACTTTAATTTGGAAAGGCATGGGTTAATCAAGGAGCACCAGCATGGATTTGTTAAAGGCAAATTGTGTCCGAATAACTTGGCTGAATTCTTTGATGCGGTAAGAGAAAGGGTTGATCAAGGTACTAGAGTAGATATATATATGGGGGGAGAAATTCGGTATCGACCCGTTTGGGGCACAATTATCGGCCGGGCGCAAAGTTTAGCGCCTGGTGCTAATTATCGCCTCCGACTGCAAACTTGGCTTCTATCGCCCCTGGAGGTGATTGGAGCGCTAAATCAGGCGCTACACACCTCTTTTAAGGCGCAAACGCCGAGGAGTGAGGCGCTACCTCAGAGCACTGGCGAAGCTCATGTGATGTCAGTCAGCAATGGAACACAGACACACTGGCGCCGGCCAGTTCTTAAAGGGGAGGGTCGATCTTGCTGTCCATCCACACCCTGCTCATTGAAACTTTGAATCTCGGCCTGGAGAGACCTGTACATCAAATCTGCTGGAAAGAACAATGGAGAGACCAAGGGAAAGAGCTCATAGTGCAGCCCCCATAGTGTCTTTTAAATCAATGCAAGGAAGGTCAAATCAAAATGAACCTGCAACGTGCTGCTCAGTACCCAAAAACTCCTTCACACAGCGTTGAATCTCTCTCTCAGAATGCGTGGTGCAAAAATGTCGATGACAAAAAAAGGCAGGAAGTGGTCGCCTTTAAATAATGCTCCCCCAGTCCCTTCCCGACTGCAAAACGCTCCCCTCAACCTGTCGCTGCTAGCGGCAGGCGGTAAGGCAGGGGGCGCCACTCAATATCCGTTCCAGGGCGCTACTGGGGCATTGCACGCTCGACTGATGTCACGATCTGCGTTGCAGGAGATTGTGGCGGTAGTGTTTAGCGCCGCCGCAAAATGTCTGGTCAATTTCACGAGCGGAGCAAACATCGCCGCGCCTGGGCGCTAATTGCTTTGCGCCCCATTAGTGCCCCCTCAGGGCACTAACGGGAGGCACAAAGCAACTGAATTTTTCCCCCATGGACTTTCAGAAGGCATTCAAAAAAGTGCCACACAGGAGGCTTGATAAGAAGATGGAATCCCATGGAATTAAGGGGAAAGTGGATATGGAATTGGTTCAGTGACAGGAAGTAGAGGGTGGTGGTAGATGGATGTTTTTCAGACTGGGAGCTGGTTTGCAGTGGTATTCCCTAAGGCTCAGTTTTGGGTCCATTACTCTACAATTTTTATAAACGACCTAGACTTGGGAGTAGAGAGCAACATTGTAAAGTTTGCAGATGATACGAAACTTAGCAATGGAGTAAATAGCGATGAGGATAGTTACAGACTTCAGGATGACATAGACAGGATGGTGAAATGAACAGAGGCTTGGCAGATAGAGTTAAATCCGGAGAAGTGTGAAGTGATGCACTTTGGGAGGACTAACATGAAAAGAAAGTATGTTATAAATGGCACAATTTTGAAAAGCGTAGATGAGCAGAGAGACCTTGGTATCCATTTACACAAATCCTTAAAGGTGGGACTCGTTGTTAAGGTTGTTAAAAAAGCATATGGGTTACTTGGGTTTATAAATAGAGGAATAGAATATAAAAGTAAAGTGATCATGCTAGAACTTTATAAATCACTGGTTAGGCCTCAGCTGGAGTATTGTGGACAATTCTGGGCACCACACTTCAGGGAAGATGTAAAGGCCTTAGAAAGGGTACAGAGGAGGTTTACCAGGATGTTCCCAGGGACGAGGGACTTCAGTTATGAGGCGAGGTTGGGAAAGTTAGGACTATTCTCCTTGGGACAGAGAAGGTTAAGAGTATTGTTTCTGTTAAGCTGTGCAGCCGTGGTCTGGAGGTCCCGCGCAGGCCGCTTGGCGGCTTCACGATGGGAAAAACCGCGCATGCGCGGAAATTTGAAGGGGCTGAGGGGCAGCGCACCCAAAAACAATTACAGGGAACATTGGTTAAAAGGTGACCTAACAGAGGTTTTTTAGGATGTTAAGAGGTTTTGATAGAGTAAACAGAGAAAACTATTCCCTCTGGAGAGTGGGTCAATAACCAAAGGTCATAGATTTAAATTCATTGGCAAAAGATCTAGAGGGGAGAGAAGGAGAAATGTTTTCACTCAGAGTTGTCAGGATCTGGAACGGTCTATTTGAAAAAGTGATGGAAGCTGATTCCATAAATAATTTTAAAAGGGAGTTGGACAGGTTCTTGAGGACGAGGAACTGACAGGGTTACGGCCAAAAAGCAGGAGTGAGGGACTGCACAGGCACGCCGGGCCGAATGGCCTCCTTCTGTGCAGTAAGTTTCTATGATTCTATAACACTCTAGTGCAGTACTGAGGGAGTGCTGCACTGTCGGAGGTTCCATCTTTCAGATGAGACGTTAAACCGAGGCCCCATCTGCCCTCTCAGGTGGACGTAAATTTCGAAGAAGAGCAGGGAGTTCTCCCCGGTGTCCTGGCCAATATTTATCCCTCAACCAACATCACTAAAACAAATGATCTGGTCATTATCTCATTGTTGATCATGGGAAGTTGCTGTGCACAAATTGGCTGCTGCGTTTCATACATTACAACAGTGACTACACGTCAAAAGTACTTCATTGGCTGTGAAGCGCTTTGAGACATCCTGAGGTCATGAAAGGCGCTGTAGAAATGCAAGTTCTTTCTTTAGGGGGACTCTGTATCTAGGCTGTGTCACTCCTGACATCGAATGCTCAATGCCAACACTAGAGTTGCAGCTCTCATCAGCATCACTCCTTCCCTTAAATGAGCCAAATAAAACGTACCTAAAGTTCCACGCAAAAAAAACTGAATGTGAAAAAAATGGAACACCTGCATCCTGAGATTCAAGAAAGGATCTACTTTTTGCCATGCAAATCCTAAATGACGAATGTGTTCTTTAGGTGTGTGCATCACTCCTTGTTATTCAGTAATTGTCACTTACATGGCATTAATTTACTTTCCTCCCTGACACAGATTTGCTGAAAGCTCTGAGTGTTCTAAATAGAATCAACTATGGACCCAACTGTCATAGAATCATACAGCACAGAAGGAGACCATTCTGCCCATTGTGTCTGTGCTGACAGAGCCATCCAATTAATCTCACACCCCTGCTTTTCCCCTATAGCCCTACATTTTTTCCTTTTCAAGTACATATCTAATTCCCTTTTGAAAGTCACTATTGATTCTACTTCCACTACCCATTCCAGATCAGGACAACTCGCTGCATAAAAACCCCCTGTCATTCAACCTAAACTTACCCTCAATTCTACCTTAACTGTGTCTCCACCAGAATTCCGTGTTAGGGTTAAGCAGCGAAAATCCCCCAAAAAACAGAACACAGCGTCCATACCAGGGCAGATTATCTGACCGCAATCACCAAGGGCATGGGAATGGGCCAAATGCGGGGGTAGAGGGTCACTCCTGACCTTGCCTTCGGGCCTTGAGAGTTATACGTTAATGTATTGTAATGACCTCCTTATGAGAATGCGGCCAATTTCCTACAATTCAAACCACTTGAAGAAGAGTATCTGAAAGTGGAATTTTCCTTTAGATGTGTGCTGAGTGTTATTTTCAGTGCTAATTTTGTCAGCATTTATTGACTAGGGGGCAGAGGCTCAGGATAAGGAGTTGGCCATTTAAGACTGAGATGAGGAAGAACTTCTTCACTCAGAGGGTTGTGAATCTTTGGAATTCTTTATCCCAGAGGGCTGTGAATGCTGAGTCATTGAGTATATTCAAGGCTGAGATAGATAGATTTTTGGACTCTAGGGGAATCAAGGGATATGGGGATAGTGCAGGAAAGTGGAGTTGAGGTCGATGATCAGCCATGATCTTATTGAATGGCGGAGCAGGCTCGAGGGGCCGTACGGCCGACTCCTGCTCCTAATTCTTATGTTCTTATATTTTTTTGCTCAACAGTTTTGGCTGCCGCATTTTTAGTTGTTACAATTATAATTGCAACAAGACTTGGATGACGTTCAGGCTTGAGCTGATAAGTGGCAGGTAACATTCACGCCACAGAAGTGCCAGGCAATGACTATCTCCAACAAGCAAGAGTCTAACTACCGCCCCTTGACATTCAATGGCATTACCATTGCCGAATCCCCCACCATCAACATCCTGGGGGTCACCATTGACCAGAAACTTAACTGGACCAGCCACATAAATGCTGTGGCAACAAGAGCGGGTCAGAGGCTAGGTATTCTGCAGCGAGTGTCTCACCTCCTGACTCCCCAAAGCCTTTCCACTATCTACAAGGCACAAGTAAGGAGTGTGATGGAATACTCTCCACTTGCCTGGATGAGTGCAGCTCCTACAACACTCAAGAAGCTCAACATCATCCAGGACAAAGCAGCCCGCATAATTGGCACCCCATCCACCACCTTAAACATTCACTCCCTCCACCACCGGCATACCGTGGCTGCAGCGTGTACCATCTACAAGATGCACTGCAGCAACTCGCCAAGGCTTCTTCGGCAGCACCTCCCAAACCCGCGACCTCTTCCACCTAGAAGGACAAGGGCAGCAGGCGCATGGGAACACCATCACCTCCAAGTTCCCCTCCCAGTCACACACCATCCTGACTTAGAAGTATATCGCCGATCCTTCACCGTCGCTGGGTCAAAATCCTGGAACTCCATCCCTAATAGCACTGTGGGAGTAACTTCACCACACAGACTGCAGCGGTTCAAGAAGACGACTCACCACCAACTACTCGAGGGCAATTAGGGATGAGCAATAAATGCTGGCCTTGCCAGCGACGCCCACATCCCATAAATGAATACAAAAACATTTTTTGAAAATGGGCGATCCAATAGGGATTCCTCTCTTTCTCCACTATTTAGATGATGAGGAAAAGAGTGAAAGGAGGGTTGGAAGAGAGTTAAAGGAGGGTTGGAAGAGGGTTAAAGGAGGGTTAGAAGGTGGGTCTGAATGTATCAGAAGCAGCCAGCTTTTACCCACCCTTACCCACATCGCCATAACTACAGACAGGCACGCCTACCTTACAATGCTAGAGGAAACTGCCTTTGCAGGCTGAGCTGCACTAGGGAGGTAGTGGCAGATTTGTGCCATCGACCTCCAACCGACCTCCAGCCAACCCCCAGCACAGTAAAGCCATTGGTTATTCATGGTTACGACAGTCTGAATTCTTATGCCTCTGGCTCATTCCAAGCTTTAACAGTGGGGAAAGGAAGATTCGTCAATCTGTAGCTCACTGATGTATCACGCAGGTGACTGATGTGTTCACCAGGGCAAGCAATATCACCCACTCTTCACCACCCCCACCCCCACCCCACCCCCCAGGCAGCCAACAGCAGAGTGAGAGAGCTCCCCAAAGTGCAGGGTGTCATTGATGGTGCCCATGTGGCCCTAGAGATATGGACGTGCTTGATGCTGACACGGGGTGCCTGAAATGAAAAGAGCTCCACCTCCCAGCACTGACCCAGCAGAGAATTGCAGCCTAACACTGCCTGCTTGAAGCAAAGGTTAAAATAAATGGATTCTGCCCCTTCTTCCTACTATTGCTAAGCTTGGTGCAAAGCATAAATATTCCCACCCAACGTCCCATCCGCATTCCTGTAGAGTAAAGAATGAAAAATGTCAGCACAGAAAGGAAGAATGTAGTTATATTTGCTTTAACCTTCAGTTACAGAAAGTTATTTGGGTCTCCCACTGATTGTAATTATGGCAACTGCTAATCGAACAAGTCTTGATCAATAAACTTGTCTAGACATGCCCTTTCAAACGGGACCCTGTTTAATATTGCTTTGTTGTTGTTGATGTTGCTTGGGCTGGTTTTACTTGTGCGAGCTGTATTGCAGTTAACTGAGCCACTGAGGGAGAGGGAATGCCACCTTTTCACACAACTGATGTGGAAACAAGCCAAGGAGAAGGGCAGCACCCGGCCTCATCTCAATCTTCTCTCCAGACATTCCCAGCTACATCGACAGGCCCATGGCACCAAGACAACAGGTAGGGGTCGAATGTAGGTCAGGTGAGAGTCAACGAATGCAGCAGCATCACTGAACACTGAATCTCATGCCTTCCATGTCCAATAGGGTTGCCAGCCCTCCAGGATTGGCCTGGAGTCTCCAGGAATTGAGAACTGATCGGCAGGAAACTGCCGCGAGCAACTCAGGAGAAAAGTCATAGCGGCTTGGGAAGGCGGGGCACCATGAGGATGGACGTGTTGGGCGAGCAATGGTGGGAGCGTGAGGGTGCGTCATGTGATGAAACCTGCAGGAATACATTCGGCCAGAGTTGGCAACCTGATGTCCAAATGTGCAAGATTCCCCACAATTTACGCGCTGCTTTTGCCAAGTCACTTTGGTCAGAGTCTGCAGGAAGTAGCAACTGAGCAAAGTGTGACTGAAGAGAGCTGTAAGGTGTGATGGAGAGGAGTTTGCAGTCCAGAAATAAAGTGTGCTCTGTGGCGTGCCAGACTGATCACATGAAAAAACTTGTTAAAAAAATTCTGAAAGCAGATTTCAAGTCTTGCTGCATCTCCAACACTTTTCCTCTGTGTGTGGCTATCGCAGACCCTACTCCCACACCAAGAGCCATCATCTACCTCGTCCACTTCCCTTGCTTTGCCTCCCAGTGGGGAGCCTTGTCACAGGGTAGGAGGGTCAGAGAACCTCCGACCCTCGCTGTCGTTCAGCACGGCTGCCCCGCCCACTGGGGGCGCACAGCCGTAGAATTCCCCCCACTGCAGTTTTAACACAGGTGCATAAGGTTCAGTGGCAACTTCCACATCCATATACGATTGTGCACTTGCTGTTGTCACAATTTTTGGTCACAATTTTATGTCACCATTGTAAATTGATATGCCAACATTGCTAAAGTGAATGGGTGGACCAAGGGATAACTATTTTACCCCCTTTCCCAAACTTACTAGAAGAAATTTTCCTCCTGGCACTGGATCGTCTGGGCACAGGAAATACTGGAAAAGCAGGCGGATCAGCGCAGAGGCCTGCGAAGGAATTTGTCTGATTTTCCGCTACTTGCTGGGTCCAGGCGATCCAATGAGCATAGGCAAATCGCCCTAAATGTCGCTGTGGTGCTTCACACCTGCCGGGGCAGTGCAGAGAACAATCGATGATTTCGACATCAATTTACACTAGATGTCCCATTTAAGCTTAATTCGGATCAATATTCTGGTAGACTGCAGCTCGTGACTCTCAATCGTGACTTCATGAACTGTCCGAGTGTAGTTAGATATATTGGGTTTGTCATCGTAGAATACAGGGATGTAGAGCCATTAAGATCAAAGAAGTCCCAAGTTTGGTCCTTGACCTAGCCAATCCCAGGCTACCTCCAGCTGATAAGGTGAAAGTACAAAACCCAACGACCAGAGACACCACTAATTGCACACCTTTATAACAGCATTTAGGAATCTGGCATTCAGATCAAGCCCGTCCCCTCTAATTGCGCAGAGAACTTACTCTCAAGAAAAGCTGCATATTCAATAGGTCCAATCACTGTGGAGCAGCAATCAATTAAACAAACAGAATTATTGAACTACATCGTCAAAAGAGTACAAGTTGGATGAAGCCATGCGTAACCTGTACAAGCCTCAGGCCAGACCACAGTGTATATAGTTCATAGAAGAATCATAGACTTACAGTACAGAAGGAGGCCATTCGGCCCATCGTGCCTGTTCCAGCTCTATGAAAGAACTATCCAATTAGTCCCCTTCCCTGCCCTTTTCCCAAAGACCTGCAAATTGTTTCCCCTTCAAGTATTTATCCAATTCTCTCAGTTCTGGTCATTGAGGCACATGGAGACAGTTCAGAGAAGTCATGAAACTGATGCCCAAGTGCCACAAGACTGTGTTGTGCAAAAAGGCTGAAGAAACTTGGGCTTTTCAGCCTTGAAAGGAAGCAGCTGAGAGGTGACCTTTTGGAGGGATATAAGATCGTAAACCACATGGAAATGTGAGATCCAAGACAGTATTGCAGGCTAAACTGAGAGTAGGGCAATGGGACACAGGTTCAAACTAATACACGGCATCTTTAGGGCTGATGTTAAGTAGTTCTTCACACAAAGTAATCAAAACATGGTATGGGCTTCCAGATAGAGCAGTCAAGGCAAAAACTCTGGAATCATTTAAGAAACAATTGGGTGCCACAAAGTGGAAAGACCTACAGCGAGTCAGCCGTGGCTTAACTGTAGCACTCTCGCCTCTGAGTCAGAAGGTTGTGGGTTCAAGTCCCACTTCATGAGACTTGAGCACAAAAATCCAGGCCGGCACTTCAATGCAGTACTGAGGGAGTGTTGCATTGTCGGAGGTGCCATCTTTCAAATGAGATGCTAAATCGAGGCCCTGTCTGCCCTCTTGGGTGGACGTAAAAGATCCTGTGATGCTATTGGAAGAAGAGCAGGGGAGCTCTCCCCGGTGTCCTGCCCAATATTTACCCCTCAACCAACACCACTAAAACAGATGATCTGCTCATTATCATATTGCTGTGGGATCTTGCTGCATTTCCTACATTAAAACAGTGACTGTACTTCATTGGCTGTAAAGCACTTTAGGTCATCCTGAGGATGTGAAAGGTGCTATATAAATGCAAGCTCTTTCTTTCTCCTGGAAACCTACTAGGGGCTGGGAAACTTCTTACTCGGCTTCAGATAACCATACAAATTAAATCCCTAATGGTCAGGCAAGTCCCAGCTAGCCTGCACCCAAGCTCCCTGGGCTGAAGTAAGTGGGTATGTCCCTGTGGGCAGAGAGTGTGTGCCCCATATTGGGCAGGCAGGCGTAGGCTTCTCAGTAGCTTGGCTCAGGGACACTTAAACGGTCCCTTAATCTATCTGGAATCTCTGAGTTATGATCAACGTTAACAGGGCAGGAATCTCGAACTGCACCCAAATGACCAATGAGACTTCCCAACAGAAACTCGGCGGGTTCTGTCAACAGCTAGCTGCTGCCAGCTCTCATTTCCTGAGCTGTGCTGTTTATATGGACACGGTATCAGAATGAGTGGCAGCTCAGCGACAGAACCGCTAATCTTTTGCAACAGGCGGAGAAGGGTGCTTGGCTGCAGTGACATTACACACCAAATGAGCTTACCATCCTGAATTGTACTGCGAAGCAAATCTTTACAGTAGAATGGAGTCTCGCCCACTCTGTGCAGAAGTCTATGTCTACAACCCCATCCAAAATCAGAGGGTGAAGGAAAATGCAGGTGATGAGGCTCAACACCGCCACACCAACCTAACCTAACACCGCCCAGCCCTTACGTACATGCATCTGCCTATATACACCTTACCACCAATGGGGGTTTTCCTAGTGCCTCGCACTGCTGTGTATTGGTGATGGCAAATATCAGCTACCAGCAGCTCACGGCCTCCAGCAAGCAGTGGGCCAGGCCAGCAAGGCACGGTTTGCATTTGTTGCCTCTACTGAGTTGCGCTGACAGGCCAGACTGGCACAGACAGCTGCCCGAACCCCATTCATGTAAGGTGCAGGCGCATTAGCGATTTCAGGACAACTGCGCATGCGGAGGAATCCGTTGTTACTAAGTCTGTTCTACTGTATGAAACGGGTGGACTCAGCAGCAGAGAAACTGGTACATATCACAGAACCACTCCCAATGGGTGCCGTGGCTCAGTGGATAGCACTCTCTAGGTGGGAGGGGCTAGGAGTGAGCCAGGTGTTACTGGTTGCCTGATTGCAGCTGGGAGTTGGAGAGAGTTTTGTAAAAAGTTGGTGGTGGGTTTTGGGGTGTTGTTTTCAGGTTTTAGGGCCTTTTTGGCCCACAAAAAACAGCCAGATGGCTGCTGAGGGGTCCGGAGTGCTGGGCCCCTCAGAGGACAATATTCCCGAGAGGAATTTAATTAGGGAAGAAACTGTGGTGGGAAGGGGAAGAAAAAGGCCCAAAGATATGGGCCGGGACCTCAGGAGGTTTGGTAAAGAAAATACGGTGGTGGTGCAGTGTGAAGGTAAGAAGATTTGAGCCTGGGATATAATCCAGGCGGTTCATGAGGACTGTGGTGAGGGAAGCTGCTTTGCCTGCTGACCAAAGCCGAATGTGGGATTTGAGGTGACGGTCAGTGGCCGTGAGGAGGTGGAAAAACTGCTACTCAGTCTGAAAGTTGGTGCGAAATTCTTGGAGGTGACTCTGCTATATTCAGAGGAGGTGGTGGTTTCATTTTTGAACTTGCCAGTGTACATTGAGGACGAAGTGCTGAGCAAAAAGTTGGAGTCGTGGGACATTAAAATCTGTTCTGAAATAACAAGGAGGTACTATCCGGGAACACGGGTAGCAGACGGAACCCGGTATGTAAAGTTGCGGTTCCCAGAGGGGGTGAGGTCTTTGCCGTACAGTATGAAGTTTGAGACACTGGAAGGAGTGCAGTACTTTCGTGTGCTGCATGATAACCAAGTAAAGGTGTGCTACTATTGTCTTGGACATGACCATCTCGTAAGAAACTGTCCAGACCTGTATTGTTACAATTGCGGTGAGTCGGGATACATTGCTCGGAGCTGCAAGGCGGAGAGCTGTGGGGTGTGTCGCAAAGGCCCCACCCGCTGTGAGTGTGTGGCAGAAGGGAGCGATATGAGTGATGAGGAGATGGGAGAAGGAGCAGGGGATGAGTGTGGAACGGCCGGAGGAGCGGTGCAGTCGGAGGACACAGCCGGTAAAATGAAGGAGAAAGGAGCACAGGAAGAAGCAGAGAATGGCGGAGCGGAGAGCAGGGTGGAGATGGCGGAAAACACGCCGAGTGCTGTGAAGGGGAACAAAGACAGCAGCGGGCAGCGAGGGTCGAGTGCAGACTCGAGCCTTAGTGCAGTTCGGTTCCCCCTGGGGAGTCTGGTGTCTGCGGGGGGAGAGGAGGCGGGAGCGGGGTGTGTGGTGGATGTGGGTGCTCCGGGGAGAGGTGGGGAGTCGGATATCTTGGTGAACGGGAGGGGGCAGGACGGGGAGAGGGTGCAAGAGGCAGGAGCCTTAAAAGGACAGCAGGATGGGATCGGCGAGATAGAGACGTCAGAAGGAAACAATTTAGGTGCGCCATTGTCCCATGGAGTGAGGGAACAAGGTGCAAGGGTCAGAGGTGAAGATGTGGTCGAAGGGAATGGCACAGTGGGAGAAACTGCGATAGCAGGAAGACTCTCTATGGGAGATGAAGTATCTGACAGGGAGCAGGATTATGTATCTGACGGGGAGCAGGCACAGGGGGTTGCAGAAGAGCTTGAGTGTGAGGAATTAGAGGGGGACAGAGACATGGAAGTCGGGGGTGGGGTGGCATCATGTGGAAAGGGAAAGGTTAGTGAGGGGCAGAAGGAGGGAGAAAGGGCAGCTCCTGGGCCCAAACTTAATGCAAGGAAGAGGCTGAAACAGCTGGGAGGGGTCAAACAGGAGGTGAAAAAGAGCCGGAGGCTGCAGGAAAAACCATGACGGTCTTGTGCAAGATTGGAAGAGTAGAGGGGGCAACTTGCCCAGTGTGTGGGACACTGGATGAGACTCTGTCCCATTTACTGGTGTTATGTCCGCAGTTAAATGACTTTAAGTACTATGTTCGACAGTTGTGTGAAGTCAAATACAAGTTTTTGGAAGGGTTGTTTTGAGCATTTTTGCTGGGTGGGGACCGAAGAGCGAGAATGGGAATCCCGTGGGACTCAATTGTGAGATGGGGATTGCAGGAGCGTCTGCCAGAGTCTAGCGGAGCGGCAATTAATTTAATGTTCAGTTTGGCTAGATTCGTGATTGTGCAAAGAAGGAATGCTCTGTTTTTTAAGGGGAGGAGAATCAATCTAAAAGAGTATTTTAAATATAAGCTTAAAGATCATTATAAGGCTCTGTGGATGTTTCATTCAGAAAGGAATTTAAGGACAGTATTTTACAACCAATTTTTAAAGTACAATCGATTAATATATGTTACAGGTGACAAATTAAACTTCAGGTTTTGATGTTAAAATGTGGTGGCGGAATGGCTGTGCAGAGCGGTGGAATTGATTTGTATCATACAATGTAATGATCACGATGTTGTAAATGTTCTTAATGTTCAATAAAGTATATTAAAAAAAAGTGGGTAGCACACTCGCCCCTGAGTCAGAAGGTTGTGGGTTCAAGCACCACTCCAGAGACTTGAGCTCACAATCCAGGCTGACACTCGAGTGTAGCACTGAGGGCCAGCTGCACTGTCAGAGGTGCCGTCTTTCAGATGAGACGTCAATCTGAAGCCCTGTCTACCCTCTCCGGTAAAAGATCTCATGGCACGATTTGGAAGAAGAACAGGGACAGGCTCTCCCTGGTGTCCTGGCCAATATCTATCCCTCAACTGACATCACTAAAAAGATGATCTGGTCATCCATCTCATTATTGTATGTGGGAGCTTACTGTGTGCAAATTGGCTGCCACATTACAACAGTAATTACACTTCAAAAGTACTTCATTGGCTGTAAAGCACTTTGGGATAAACCTGAGAGGTGTTATAGAAATTCTGTCTTCTTTCAATAGAAAGTAACTTTGCTCATTCACTGATCAAACAAGGAGCCATGCCCAAGGTGAGCAGGGTTCATAGATACTATTGATTCTGTAATACTCTTGATTCTCCGACTCGCTCCCGCTTTGAGCGTACCTTCCCGCAGGGAGCACTAAAATTGCTCTGACGTGTTGGCAGAGTGCAGTCTCTAAAGTTTGACAGTGTTTCTAGCCTTAGTGAATATGTTTTTCCCAGTAGCTAATAGCAATGTGTGACCGTCAGCTTATGCATGCGTGAAAAAGGGGCCGTTAAAAAGACGGGAGAAAATAATTGTAAGTGGGAATAATCTCTCATCCCTTTGAAAACTCCTACTTAGGCTTTCTTTTTTTAGGAGTTTGCACAACTTAAGTCTTCTATTTTCCAGTTCTATTGGGCTTCGCGGATCTATTGAGCCTGGGGTGTCATTTGGGCAAGTGGAATTCTGTAAGAACGAAGCAGAGGATTTGGATTGGCTTACTACCCATTAATTGGCTTACTATTCATTAATTAGCTTGCTAACCATTAATTGGCTGCTATATATTAATTAGCTTGCAATCCATTATTTGGCTTGCTATCTATGGATTGGCTTGTTATCCATTAAATTCTGCTGTGCTGGGACATGGGAGCAATTGAATTTTGATTCTGAGTGCTATAAGTTTTTGACAGAGTTGGGTTCAATCAAGCCAACACACCTGAATCAAACCTGGTTCCCCGAGACTCGAGGGCCTTGTCAACCGATCACCATGCGTTCTTTGAGGTTTGTAACTGTGGATTTGAGATGTTACCTGTCAAGATCGTTCACTGTTACGTTCATGAACTGAGGGAGGGTGCAGATTCTCCACAATATGTTCCAAGTGGATAGTGCCTTGTTTTTATACATGATGGCTGACGTGTGCAAGCTTTCTGTTTTCGTGGGCCACAAAGGCACATTCCCTGAGCCTGCAGTGGTCATATATCGGGGCCAAGTTCCCTGTTATTGTGCCATGTAAAGAATTATCTGGGCACAGCACAGAGAGGAAAGGACTGCGTACTTGTAACAGAGCCTGCCCGGCTTAGAATCCATTTCAATGAATGGGTGGAACACTGGATAGACTCCAATATTGTTTGCCTGTCTAACTATCTAACTTAATTAAAGGTCTGCTTATAGTACATGTCACACTGCACTTTATATCGGTTGCACTTTTAAATCTGTGCGTCACATTTAAAATCTAAATGTCACACTTTAAATCTTTCTGTCATCCTTGAATAATTGGTTTAAATAACCAAGATTTGTTTGGTAATCTATTCTGATTTGCTCAAGTGTCCGATTGCTCCCACTACTGACCAGGAACGAGAAGCCGATTACCACAAAACCAACCAAATTGCTCAAATATTCTTTTCAACCTGCTTTTGGCTCATATAGGCCAGTTTCTGTAGCTAGAAGTAACATTTACAATCCAACAAAGACTTGGCTCCGAGGTAACTCCTGCCTCCGAGTCAGAAGGTCATGGATTTAAAATCCACTCCCAGTGGTTTTGTGTCTGGATTACTTTCTGCTGGTTTGGTTATCAAATGTAACATTGCAGTGGGAGGATGGCAAATACAAGATTCTGTGTCAGCCGTGGCTCAGTGGGTAGCACTCTCGCCTCAAAAGGTCGTGGGTTCAAGCCCCACTCCAGAGACTTGAACACACATGGCCCCGATTTTCTGGCAGCCGTCGGGCGGCTTTTCATGCGGCCAGAGTCCGAAAATCGCGGAAAAAGCGGGCCGGGACCCACCCCCCCGCCTGATTCCCCGCCCCGTCCGACTTTCGGACCGCCATTTCTCTGTCACCCGCTTCAGTCCTGGCCGCCGCTGGCAGGACTGCTCGTCGGAGCACTAATCACCAATGATCACCTTGTTAAGGAAGATTTTCCGGCGCCGTTGCGACTTTGGGGCTTTCCCCACATGAAACCCGCCTGCGGGAAACCCCGCCGATGAGAACTGGCGTGAAAACAGCTGGCTTGCCTGCTTGCAGCAGCAGGTCGCTGAGGGCTGAAAAGATTTCAATAGGCAGCATTTGCAGGCTGCAGGACCTTGTTGATCAAGGCTTGCGGGAACTTTTTGAAGCCTTAGGAGCAGCTGTAGAAAGTTGGAGCCTCACACACTTCTCCAGTGTGAGCTCCTGGGAAGCCCCTTTCACCACTCTAACTCAGCACCTCCTCAACGGAGGCATCTGCCAGAAGCATGGGAGGCCTTTGGTACCTTCCCTTCCTGGCATTAGAGGATCTCCAACAGCAGAGGCGGCAGCAGCAGAACCAGGAACTGCAGGATGAGCACCAGGAGCACCAGTCTGCTGCTCACTCACCTGAAGCTGCACAGGCCAGAAGGGGCCAGCGCTTGGAAGTGGCTTGAGAGCACCTTGCTGCGCTTTAGGGGGCCAGTGGGACCCGTTTCTGCACTGGCAGTCCTACTCAGAAGGACTTCCATGAAGATCTGATTTCTCTGTTCAACAGATGGCCAACGCTCCTCAAGAGATGTCATTCTCTTATGAGCACTCACCATGTTTTCCGTACCCTGGCGAGTTATCTCCTGGATGGAGGTTGCCAACCTTTCCATGGTGATGCGTTCATGCGCCAATGACTCCACAAAGGCTCTGCTCATGGTCACTATGGACTACTCCATTCGCTCCACACTCGCAGCGACCCTGGAGACAAAACCTGCCAGAGACTCCTGCATCTGTGCATGGAGATCCATCACCTCTTCTCTTGCGGATGGACCCAGAGGCAGAGGGTCGACATGCAGCGCTGCTGAGCTGAGCTGGCAGAGTCCTGCGCCCTCCGACGAGGACTCTCCACTGCTGTCCCTGTCTCCAGAATCTACTGAGGCTTACTTGTGAGCTGTGAAACACCAGGTGACAACACTACTCTATGTCCCGAAGGTCCCCCCGAGGTGTGAGTGTCTGCACTGGTGCTGGGTGCGCTTACTTCTGCTGACGTTGCGCCCTCAGAGGTTGGAGCTTCCTCTGAGGAGTCTGGCTGCACAGCCTCTTCCTCCTCCCATAGTGAGGACGGGGGCTCTGGATGGTACTGTGGGGGAGTAAAGGAAGGAGATAGAGATGTAATGTCAAGGTTCTTCTGGTGACTCCCAGCGAGTTGGCATCTGCTGACACCTGCATCCATGCAGCATTGGTCTCAGTGGGAGGCCTCTTCCTCCCTGACCTAGGGAAGAGGACCTCCCTGTGGGCCCTAACCCCATCCAATAATGCCTGCAGTGAAGCCTCGTCGAATTTGGAGGCAGCTCGGGGTATGGCACTGGCCACAGCTGCTGCAGGCTCCTCTGCCATCCTGTATGGTTCGTTTGGAAGCCTTCAGAGGATGCAGTGCTTGCTATGGACCTTGAAAGCACCACGAATGATGACATCATACTGTGGGGATTTCTGACTAGAAATGGACAATTAGCAAGGCTTCCCACATGCTGGGAATTAATTGGCCACTTGAGGGAAAATTGCGTGGAGCTGGCTGACACTTTTTTATGCGTGTCAGAAACCCCACATTCGGGGAAATCCGACCATTCCCCACACAAGCCGAAAATCGGGGCCATAATCTGGGCTGACATTCCAGTGCAGTACTGAGAGAGTGCTACACTACATAAGAACATAAGACATAGGAGCAGGATTAGGTAATTTGGCCCCTTGAGCCTGTTCCACCATTCAATAAGATCATGGCTGATCTGATCTTGGCCTCAATTCCACTTCCCTGCCCATTCCCCATAACCCTCGACTCCCCTATGGTTCAAAAATCTGTCTATCTTCACCTTTAAATATATTCAATGACCCAGCCTCCACAGCTCTCTGGGGAAGAGAATTCCAAAGACTCACGACCCTCCTGAGAGAAGAAATTCCTCCTCATTTCCAATTTAAAAGGGTTTCCCCTTATTCTGAAATTATGCCCCTTAGGTCTAGATTCCCACATGAGGGGAAACACCCTCTCTGCATCGACCCTGTCAAGCCCCTTCAGAATCTTATATGTTTCAATAAGTAAGATCCCCTCTCATTCTTCTAAACTCCAATGAGTATAGGCCCAACCTGCTCAACCTTTCTTCATAAGACAACCCCTTCATCTCCGGAATCAACCTCGTGAACCTTCTCTGAACTGTCTCCCATGCAAGTATATCCTTCCTTAAATAAGGAGACCAAAACTGTACGCAGTACTCCAGGTGTGGTCTCACCAACGCCCTGTACAGTTGTAACAGGACTTCCCTACTTTTATATTCCATTACCTTTGCAATAAAGGCCAACACTCCATTTGCCTTCCTAATTACTTGCTGTACCTGCATGCTAACTTTTTGTGATTGTGTTCAAGGACCCCAGATCCCTCTATACCTCAGCATTTTGTAATCTCTCCCCATTTAAATAATAATTTGCTTTTTTATTTTTCCTATCAAAGTGGATAACCTTGCATTTTCCCACATTAAACTCCATCTGCCAGATTTCTACCCAATCACTTAACCTATCTATATCCCTTTGGAGATTCTTTGCATCCTCCACACAATTTTCTTTCCCACCTATCTTTGTATCATCAGCAAATTTGGCTACATTACACTCAGTCCCTTCATCCAAGTCATTAATATAGATTGTAAATAGTTGAGGCCCCAGCACTGATCCCTGCGGCACCCCACTAGTTACAGTTTGCCAACCTGAAAATGACCCATTTATCCTGACTCTCTGTTTTCTGTTAGTTAGCCAAACCTCTATCCATGCTAATATATTACCCCCAACTCCGAGAGCTCCTATCTTGTGTAGTAACCTTTTATGTGGCACCTTATCGAATGCCTTCTGGAAATCCAAATACACGACATCTACTGGTTCTCCTTTATCCACCCTGCTCGTTACATCCTCAAAGAACTCCAGCAAATTTATCAAACATGATTTCCCTTTCATAAAACCATGCTCACTCTGCTTGACTATATTATGAATTTCTAAATGACCTGCTATCACTTCCTTAATGATGGACTCCAGCATTTTCCCAGTGACAGATGTTAGGCTAACTGGTCGATAGTTGCCTGCTTTCTGTCTCCCTCCTTTCTTAAATAGGGGCGTTACATTTGCAGTTTTCCAATCCGCTGGGACCTCTCCAGAATCCAGGGAATTTTGGTAGATCCACTATCTCTGCAGCCACCTCTTTTAAGAATCTAGGATGCAGGCCATCGGGTCCAGGAGACTTGTCCACCTTTAGTCCCATTAGTTTGCCTAGTACTTTCTCTCTAGTGATAGTGATTGTTTTAAGTCCCCCCCGCTTGTGGCGGTGCCTTTCAAATGAAATGTTAAAGAAAAGACTGCCCTGACTTTTCAAATCCATGTAAAAGATCCCACAATGCTACCTGAAGAAGAGCAAGGAATTCTCCATGAGTCCTTGCCATAATCTCTCCCTTAATGAATACCCCCAGAAACTGATTTACATTGCTGCTTGTGGAAGCTTGCTGTGCACAAATTGGCTGTCTTGTTTCCTACATTACGACAGTGACCACACTTCAAAAGTATTTCACTGGCTGTGAAGCGCTTTGGGAGGTCCCGAGAGCTGGCGGCTGAATACAGGATATAAAGAATGAACTTTATGCAGCATCAGGGATAGGCAGACTATCTCCTGCAGCAGCTCCTCCATCCCACCTGCAAACCACTAACCCCCTGCACCCGCAACCACTAACTCCCTGTCCCCCAATGACTAACCCCCTTCCCCCAACGACTAACCCCTTTCCCCCAACCACTAATCCCCCTCCCCCCAACCACAAACCCCCTTACCCCCACCACTAACCCCCTCCCCTAACGACTAACCCCCTTCCCCCCAACCACTAACCCCCTGCCCTCCCACCACTAACCCACTGTCCTCCCACCACTAAACCCCTGCCCCCAATCACTAACCCCCTGCCCCCCCAACCATTAACCCCCTGCCCCCCCAACCACTAACCCCCTGCCCCCCCAACCACTAATCCCCTTCCCCCAATCACTAACCCCCTGCCCTCCCACCACTAACCCCCTTCCCCCACCACTAACCCCCTTCCCCCCAACCACTAACCCCCCTGCCCTCCCACCACTAACCCACTGCCCCCCCAACCACTAACCCCCTGCCCCCCCACCACTAACCCCCTGCCCCCCCACCACTAACCCCCTTCCCCCAACCACTAACCCCCTGCCCCTCCCACCACTAACCCACTGCCCCCCCCAACCACTACCCCCCCTGCCCTCCCACCACTACCCCCTGCCCTCCCACCACTAACCCCCTGCCCCTCCCACCACTAACCCCCTGCCCCCCAACCACTAACCCCCTGCCCCCCCACCACTAACCCCCTGCCCCCCCAACCACTAACCCCCTGCCCCCCCAACAACTAACCCCCTTCCCCCCCACCACTAACCCCCTGCCCCTCCCACCACTAAACCCCTGCCCCTCCCACCACTAACCCCCTGCCCCCCACCACTAACCCCCCTACCACTAACCCCCTGCCCCTCCCACCACTAACCCCCTGCCCCTCCCACCACTAACCCCCTGCCCCTCCCACCACTAACCCCCTGCCCCCCCACCACTAACCCCCTGCCCCCCCACCACTAACCCCCTGCCCCCCCCACCACTAACCCCCTGCCCCCCCACCACTAACCCCCTGCCCCCCCACCACTAACCCCCTGCCCCCCCACCACTAACCCCCTGCCCCCCCACCACTAACCCCCTGCCCCCCCACCACTAACCCCCTGCCCCCCCACCACTAACCCCCTGCCCCCCACCACTAACCCCCTGCCCCCCCACCACTAACCCCCCTACCACTAACCCCCTGCCCCTCCCACCACTAACCCCCTGCCCCCAACCACTAACCCCGTGCCCTCCCACCACTAACCCCCTGCCCCTCCCACCACTAACCCCCTTCCCCCCCACCACTAACCCCCTGCCCCAACCACTAACCCCCTTCCCCCCACCAGTAACCCCCCTTCCCCCACCACTACCCCCCTGCCCCAACCACTAACCCCCTTCCCCCCACCAGTAACCCCCCTTCCCCCAACCACTAACCCCCTGCCCCCCAACCACTAACCCCCTGCCCCCCAACCACTAACCCCCTGCCCCTCCCACCACTAACCCCCTGCCCCTCCCACCACTAACCCCCTGCCCTCCCACCACTAACCCCCTGCCCTCCCACCACTAACCCCCTGCCCTCCCACCACTAACCCCCTGCCCTCCCACCACTAACCCCCTGCCCTCCCACCACTAACCCCCTGCCCTCCCACCACTAACGCCCTGCCCTCCCACCACTAACCCCCTGCCCCTCCCACCACTAACCCCCTGCCCCTCCCACCACTAACCCCCTGCCCCTCCCACCACTAACCCCCTGCCCCCCAACCACTAACCCCCTGCCCCCCAACCACTAACCCCCTGCCCCCCAACCACTAACCCACTGCCCCTCCCACCACTAACCCCCTGCCCTCCCACCACTAACCCCCTGCCCCCTGTGGTAAACCACTGTATTGTATATTGCCACCTCTGGGTGGCGCTGTGTATGGAGGCATGCCTCAGCTGACTCCACCCACCACTGTGTGGGTTTCGTTCAGACTTGTTCAGTCACTCACGAAGAAGCATGGTCTCTTCTTAGCTAATAAAAGCCTTATTCATCTCTTCTTTCGACTCATCATCTCTTCTTCGACTCATCACCTTTTATGAAGTAATTGATAAGCGTATCAATTTTATTAGCTAAAAGTTAAATGGCGACACCTGAGGAGCAACAACAGCAACGGATACAGCAGACATTGCTGAGAGCCCTCAGACCACCACGCCTGGACCTCGACCCTCAAGATGTGGGTGCATCAGCCAAGTTTGAACACTGGCTGAGCTGCTTTGAATCCTTCCTCGCAATCTCACAGGTTACAGAGGAGGATCACAAACTGAAAATTTTGACCGCCCAGGTGAGCCATCAAGTATATATGCTAATCCGGGACTCTAATACGTACGTGGCGGCCCTCGAGCTACTAAAAGGGCAATATACGCGCCCAGTGAACACAATTTACGCCCGACACCTCTTGGGATCCCGCAGGCAGCAACCGGGAGAATCGGTAGGGGCATTTGCACGGGCGCTACTGGCACTCTGCAGAGACTGCGATTGTAAAGCGGTAACGGCTGTGGAGCATGCGCAGGGACTCGCCTGTGATGCCTTCGTCAGGGGCCTCCAGTCAGACCACACCCGGCAGAGACTGCTAGAAAGCAAGGAACCCGACCTGAAGACGGCCATTGCCCTTGCGCTCTCGTTAGAGGAGGCCCACCGAAACCTCGAGGCATACCCCCGTAACGGCGCCGAGACATGGCAATCGAAACCGTGGGACACGGGACCGCCGCCCCCGGCACCAACCGCTGCAGCGACCCAACCGAGACAGCAGCCTCCGGTAAGAACTGCTTCGATGCCCAGTAACCAGGCCCAAAAATGCTATTTCTGTGGCCAGTTAAAACATCCCAGAGCGCACTGCCCAGCTAAGACAGCTACCTGCTCGGGCTGCGGGAAGAAAGGCCATTACGCTAACGCCTGCAAGGGGAAGCCAGCCAGCAGCGCAGCGTGCGGGCCGTGGGAGCAGCCATCTTATCCGCCATTTTGTGTACCCCCGGCCGCATGGCATCCGCCGCCATCGTATCCAACGCACTCAACCGCCATTTCGTCACCGGAACCGACCACCGTCTCGGCGGATGACTATAGTGACTCACTAAGCCACATACTGGCCTCCGTGACGCTGGATCAAGGCCACCCTCACCATCTATCCAGCTCCATGATGGATATCGCGGTAAACGGCCGCGCCACCAGTTGCCTGATCGACAGCGGGAGCACAGAGAGTTTCGTCCACCCCGACACGGTACGTAGCCACTCCCTCACGATTCTGCCAACGCACCATCGCATTTCTATGGCGTCCAAGTCCCAGTCAATGGACATCAGCGGCTACTGTGTGGTGACCCTGTCAGTAGGGGGCACTGAATATCAAAAATTTAAACTGCTAGTCCTGCCCCGTCTTTGCGCTGCCGTCCTGCTAGGGTTGGATTTTCAGTGCCACCTTAAGAGTGTCACACTAGCATACGGTGGACCCCTCCCCCCACTCACAGTCTGCAACCAACAACTTTTAAATCGCCCGCTGCAAACCACCTGCAGCCTTTCCACATTAAAAGTCCCCCCCCCTCCCCTGTTCGCTAACCTCACCCGCGACTGTAAACCCATCGCTACCAAAAGCAGGCGGTACAGTGCCGGGGACAGAGCTTTTATCAGCTCTGAGGTGGAGCGGCTCTTGAAGGAGGGCATTATCGAAGGTAGCACTAGCCCCTGGCGAGCCCAGGTTGTAGTCATTAAAACCACTGCAAAACGCCGCATGGTAATCGACTACAGCCAAACCATAAACCGGTACACCCAGCTGGACGCGTACCCCCTCCCTCGCATATCTGATATGGTCAATCAGATTGCGCAATACAAAGTATTCTCCACCATCGACCTTAAGTCAGCGTACCACCAGCTGCCCATCCGCCATGAGGACCGCCAGTATACTGCCTTCGAGGCAAACGGCCGCCTCTACCACTTCCTTAGGGTCCCCTTCGGCGTCACCAACGGGGTTTCGGTCTTCCAAAGGGAGATGGACCGAATGGTTGACCAGAACGCGCTGCGGGCAACCTTCCCCTATTTGGATAACGTCACCATCTGCGGCCACGACCAGCAGGACCACGACGTTAATCTAGCAAATTTCCTCCGTACGGCCCAACGGCTGAACCTAACGTACAATAAGGAAAAATGTATGTTTCACACCAAGCGCCTGGCCATCCTCGGCTGCGTGGTGGAGAACGGAGTCATCGGGCCCGACCCCGACAGAATGCGCCCCCTAATGGAGCTACCCCTTCCCCACTGCCAAAAAGCACTGAAGAGATGCCTGGGGTTTTTCTCCTACTACGCCCAGTGGGTGCCCCTCTATGCAGACAAAGCCAGGCCCCTCATCAAAGCCACCTCCTTCCCCCTGACACCAGAGGCGTGTGCAGCCTTCACTCTTATCAAGAACGATATCGCGAAGGCCGCAATGCACGCGGTGGATGAGTCCATCCCCTTCCAAGTGGAGAGCGATGCCTCCGACTTCGCCCTAGCCGCGACCCTTAACCAGGCGGGCAGACCCGTGGCCTTTTTCTCAAGGACCCTCCAGGGCCCCGAGACGAGACACTCCTCCGTCGAAAAGGAGGCCCAGGCTATTGTAGAAGCGGTGCGTCACTGGAGGCATTACCTGGCCGGGAAACGATTTACCCTGCTCACTGACCAGCGTTCAGTAGCTTTTATGTTTAATAATAAGCAGAGGGGTAAAATCAAGAACGACAAGATCTTGAGGTGGAGAATCGAACTCTCCACCTACAATTATGATATCTTGTATCGGCCAGGGAAACTCAATGAGCCCCCAGATGCCCTATCACGTGGTACATGCGCCAACGCGCAGAGTGATAGGCTGCAGTCCCTCCACAATGACCTCTGCCACCCGGGGGTCACCAGGTTTTTCCATTTTATCAAATCCCGTAACCTGCCCTACTCCATCGAGGAGGTCAGGACCATGACCAAGAGCTGCCAAATCTGCGCCGAGTGCAAACCGCACTTCTATAGGCCGGACAGAGCAAGCCTGATCAAGGCCACCCGCCCCTTCGAACGCCTGAGCGTCGATTTTAAAGGGCCCCTCCCCTCCGCTGACCGCAATGTGTACTTCCTCAACATAGTTGATGAGTACTCCCGTTTCCCCTTTGCCATCCCTTGCCCAGACATGACCAGTACCACGGTCATCAAGTGTCTGAATGACATCTTCGCTCTGTTCGGGTTCCCCAGCTATATACATAGCGACAGGGGCTCATCGTTCATGAGCGACGAACTTCGGCAGTACCTGCTAACAAGAGGTATCGCCACGAGCAGGACCACCAGTTACAACCCCCGGGGGAACGGCCAGGTGGAAAGGGAGAACGCGACGGTTTGGAAGGCAGTCCTCTTAGCACTAAAATCGAAGGGCCTTCCGACCTCCCGCTGGCAGGAGGTCCTCCCTGCAGCGCTTCACTCCATTCGGTCACTGCTTTGTACTGCCACTAATGCGACCCCTCATGAGAAAATGTTCGTTTTCCCCCGGAAGTCTACATCGGGAACCTCGCTACCGGCATGGTTGACTTCTCCTGGGCCCGTCCTACTGCGGAGGCACGTGAGGACGCATAAAACGGACCCCCTGGTCGAGCGGGTGCACCTCCTACACGCCAACCCCCAGTATGCCTGGGTGACATACCCAGACGGGCGGGAGGACACGGTCTCCATACGAGATCTCGCACCCTCGGGTACCCCTGAATTACCACCGTTATCCCCCTTACCACCGTTATCCCCCTTACCACTGTTATCCCCCACCACCCCTCCCAACCCAACCCCTGCAGACGGCATGCCAAAGCCCCAGGAATCTTCGCCAACCACCCAGACACCAGACCCGACGTCGGATGCTGCAACACCACCGCCGCCACCACGACGATCAGGACGTCAGACAAGGCCTCCTGATAGACTTAACTTGTAGTACCCTTCACCCCGCCGGACTTCACATTAAACAAGGGGTGAATGTGGTAAACCACTGTATTGTATATTGCCACCTCTGGGTGGCGCTGTGTATGGAGGCATGCCTCAGCTGACTCCACCCACCACTGTGTGGGTTTCGTTCAGACTTGTTCAGTCACTCACGAAGAAGCATGGTCTCTTCTTAGCTAATAAAAGCCTTATTCATCTCTTCTTTCGACTCATCATCTCTTCTTCGACTCATCACCTTTTATGAAGTAATTGATAAGCGTATCACCCCCCCAACCACTAACCCACTGCCCCCCCACCACTAACCCCCTGCCCTCCCACCACTAACCCCCTGCCCTCCCACCACTAACCCCCTGCCCTCCCACCACTAACCCCCTGCCCTCCCACCACTAACCCCCTGCCCTCCCACCACTAACCCCCTGCCCCTCCCACCACTAACCCCCTGCCCTCCCACCACTAACCCCCTGCCCCTCCCACCACTAACCCCCTGCCCCCCCACCACTAACCCGCTGCCCCCCCAACCACTAACCCCCTGCCCCTCCCACCACTAACCCCCTGTCCTCCCACCACTAACCCCCTGCCCTCCCACCACTAACCCCCTGCCCCCCCAACCACTAACCCCCTGCCCCCCACCACTAACCCCCTGCCCCCCCAACCACTAACCCACTGCCCCCCCACCACTAACCCACTGCCCCTCCCACCACTAACCCACTGCCCCTCCCACCACTAACCCACTGCCCCTCCCACCACTAACCCCCTGCCCCCCAACCACTAACCCCCTGCCCCCCAACCACTAACCCCATGCCCCTCCCACCACTAACCCCCTGCCCTCCCAACCACTAACCCCCTGCCCCTCCCACCACTAACCCCCTGTCCTCCCACCACTAACCCCCTGCCCTCCCACCACTAACCCCCTGCCCCCCCAACCACTAACCCCCTGCCCCCCCACCACTAACCCCCTGCCCCCCCAACCACTAACCCACTGCCCCTCCCACCACTAACCCACTGCCCCTCCCACCACTAACCCACTGCCCCTCCCACCACTAACCCCCTGCCCCCCAACCACTAACCCCCTGCCCCCCAACCACTAACCCCATGCCCCTCCCACCACTAACCCCCTGCCCCTCCCACCACTAACCCCCTGTCCCCCAACCACTAACCCCCTGTCCCCCAACCACTAACCCCCTGCCCCCCCCAACCACTAACCCCCTGCCCCTCCCACCACTAACCCCCTGCCCCTCCCACCACTAACCCCCTGTCCCCCAACCACTAACCCCCTGCCCCCCCCAACCACTAACCCCCTGCGCTCCCACCATTAACCCACTGCCCCTCCCACCACTAACCCCCTGCGCTCCCACCATTAACCCACTGCCCCTCCCACCACTAACCCTCTGCCCTCCCACCACTAACCCCCTGCCCTCCCACCACTAATCCCCTTCCCAAATATTCTGTTTCTGTTCCATCCCGTGTCCTTGTTTTGCGAAATCTACCTTCAGGCATCTGTTTGAATTTGATCTGTGGGCCCATGACATGGAGTAATTACTAAGCCTTCATTAAGTATAATTTATAGACTGAGGCTCTATTTAAAGAGTGTCTTAAATCATAAACTGCCACTTCCCCTTTTCTGCACCACCCCTGTGAAAAGCAAAGGCTTTTAGACTGCTTTTGGTTGAAAGGTAGTTTGTCCCTGATGTGTATTCTTCATGTCACTCTCCTCCTACCCCATTATCTTTTTTTCTCAGTTAAGTGCTTGAAACTTTTTTTCCCAAAATTATTCTTGACTCTGTAGAAGCACAGGAAGAGGCCAGTGAGCCCATCGGGCTTGTGCCTGTCTAGCTCCACCTCGCGACCCAACACTGCTATTCCCAGTTCCCTGCCCATCGAGCATGTTAGTCCAACATAGAGTTATCTGTTCGAAACCCATTTCTTTCTCTTTCCCTGTATCATTTAATATATTTCCTCCTCAAATATTTATCTAACTCCCTGGTTGTGATCGGTTGAGCTTCAATCGTTATTTGGAGTAATGCATTCCGTATTCTAGTAGCCCTTTGCTTTTTTTCAAATTCATTCTCGGGATATGGGCAATGGTGGCAAGACTGGCATTTATTGACCATGCCCAGTCACCCTGACAAGGCGATGGTGGGCCTGCTCCTTGAACCGATGCAGTACTGACGGTGCTCCCACAATGACAATTTGCTTGAAAAGATTCTTCTGACCTCATCCTTCCATTCATCTAGCAATAGCCCTTAGTCTATGTCCCCTTGTGATCGATTCACCAACCAGTGGAAACAATCTTCTCTTAGATCCCTGTTAACCTTCTCTGCTTTCGCGAACACAGCCATTGTTTTTCAAGTCTCACACTTGTAGCAGGAATCACAACTGTCATCCTAGTTAAACCTATACTGCCTGCACCTTTTCCATCTCTCTCTTGTCCTTTCTCAAGTGGACCACAATCTACTCCAACTGTGACCCAACCAAGACTGTTCGATCATTTACATCTATGGATAACAGAGAGGTCCCTTGGGAATGCTATGAGCTATGTCTTGCTAAATGACACCTACATTTCCTCCTACCCTCTGTTTTCTATCCTCCAGTTATCCCTCGATCCATGCTGACACCTATCCTGAATACGCGAACCCGAATCCTCACAAGTCTCTTATGTGTCAGTTTATCAAATACTTTATGAATGTCCAAATATATCCAATCCACTGCACCCCTTTAGTCTATGGCCTAGAAATTCAGTATAGCCACGTTCGGGGTGCTACAGTCGGGCGGCCGCTAAAGTTTGCGCCCGGCGCAACTTCGCGCCACCTTCGCCGATATTTAGTCGCATCGCCCCAAGAGGTTGCTGCTGCGCTAAAACAGGCGATGCACGACTATCATTAGGCGCTAAGCCGGTGGTCCGGGGCGATACCCCCGAGGGCGGGCGCAGCGCAGGTGCGGCGAGTTGCTGATTGACGGCAGACACTCTGGCGCCGGTCAGCTCTTAAAGGGGCAGGGTGGACTTGTCTGGCTGCCATGCCCTGCGCACTGCAGCCCTGAAGCAAGGCCTGACCAATGCTGGTTCATCAGTTCTACGCCCTGGACCATGGGGAAGCCCGCTATTCTTCCAAATCCCATTGTACGCTCTTGCTGCTTGTCCAGGGTCATAGGGAAGGAGATGTACTGACGTCTCCTTCTGAAAAGGGCATTGTTCACCTGTCGGATGCAACAATGTACCGCGAACTGGGAGATGTTGGCAATGTCCCCAGTAGCGGATTGGAAGGAGCCGGTGGCATAGAAGTTGAGAGCCACCGTCACCTTCACTGCCACCGACAGAGACGTCCTGCTCCTCAGCTGTGGCTGCAGATCTCTGCGAAGCAGGTGGCAGACCTCCGTGACCACCTCCCTTCTGAATCGCAGCCTCCGAACACACTGCTCCTCAGACATGTTCAGATATGAGAACTGCTGGCGGTATACCCTGGGTGGGTAAGGCCTCCTGTGCCGACACCTGTTGGCCTTTCTCCGTCTGGCCATGACTGGCACTCTCTCACGGCGTCTCTGATCCCTTTGAATGCAATGCAGAAAGCCAACGTTTCCACCCATTGTAGCCCCCATTACAGTATATGTGGCGACTCAAGGCTATGGCACTGAAAGTGAAATCCAAGTGCAAAGCTCTGGCCTGAAGCCAGAAGTACCTGTGCGAGCGCTGAGTCAAAGCAGAAAGCTCTCTGCCTTTGTCTCTCACACAGAAGGATTGGCACAAAATGGCTGTCACTTATAATGCAGGAGGAGTCCCCTTTAAATAGCGCCCCCCGCAGCGACTGGGAACCGTTCCCCTCTACCAGTCGCTGGGGGCGCCAGGCGCAAAGAAGGGCGGCGCCACTGAAGTTCCGGTTTGGGGCGCACAAAGGGCGTTGCACGATGAAATGACGTCAGGATCTGCGCGCGCAGCTGAGCGCGCGCAAAGACTTTGCGCCGACGCTAAATCTCTATTGAAGTTGGGGAGAGGCGCAGATCGCGCTGCGCCCGGCCGCTAGCCGCCTAGCGCCCAACATCTCCTCCTCCTAAGGCGCTACCGGCTGGCGCAAGCAACTGAATTTCTAGGCCTATAAGCTCAGTAATTCTCTTTAAGAAGTTCATTTAAATTAGTCAAGCATGACCCACTGTTTACAAATCCATGTTGACTCTTTCTGATTGGCCAATACCTTTCTAAATGGTTATTAAAATGATCCCTTATTGTGGTTTCCTATAATTTTCCTACTACAAGCGTGAAGATAATTGGTCTATAATTATCCCTTTTTCTTTTATTGGAACAGGAGTATAAGATTCACCATCCTCCAATTAAGGTCTGGAACTGGACTAGCAGCCCAGAGGTCATGAGTTCAAATCCCACCAGAGCAAGCGGTGAAATTGAAGTCAGTAAATCTGGTCATTTGTGAGTTGGCACCAGAAAATAAGCCTGAAAAACTGCCAGATTGTTGTAAAACTGCAACTGATTCACTAATGTCCCTCAGGGAAGGAACATGTCACCTTCTACCCGGTCTGGGCTACACGTGACTCCAGTCCCAGACTATGTGGTTGACTCTTAATGCCCTCAGGGCAACTAAGGAAGGGCAATAAATACGGCCTTGCCAACGTCACCCACATTCCAAGAACAATTTTTTTTTTAATCCTTTGGTGCATTTCCCTTTTCCAATGAATTTGAAAAATTATCGGCAGGATGTCTTCTATTTCATCACTGATCTCCCTCCGAATTCCAAACTGCTGGCCATCTGGACTTGGTGATCGCTCAACTTTATTTCCCTTTACCGCTTTTAATACCGCTTCCTTTTTGATATTTATAATATCTACATTAGTCATTCCTCTATGACCTCCTCTGGTGCTCCTGCAGTTCTTCCTTAAATACAGAGATGAAGTACTTTTTAAGTATCTCCACCATTCTTTTATGCACTACTGTAAGCTTAATGTCTTTGTTCCACAGTTGTCCCACCCCTTTCTAAACAGTCCTCGATAGGCTCCCCCTCAGAATGCAGGCTGGTTACAGGCATTCTTCGTGGTGCAGGCTGATTCCATCAATCAACATTGGATAGGTCTATGGCCACAGGCCTTGTACATTACATGAACTGGAAAGATCAGGTGACTTCATGAGCAAAGCTCCTATACTATAGAATCATAGAATGGTTACAGCACAGAAGGAGGCCATTCGGCCCATTGAGCCTGTGCCAGCTCTCTGCAAGAGCACTTCAGCTAGTCCCATTCCCCTGCCCTTTGCCCGTAACCCTGCAAATTTTTTCCTTCAGGTACTTCAACTCCCTTTTGAAAGCCACGATTGAGTCTGCCTCCACCACCCTTTCAGGCAGTGCATTCCAGATCATAATCACTCGCTGAGTGAAAAAGTTTTTCCCCATGTTGCCTTTGGTTCTTTTGCCAATCACCTTAAATCTGTGTCCTCTGGTTCTCGACCCTTCCACCAATGGGAACAGTTTTTCTCTATCTACTCTGTCTAGACCCCTCATGATTTTGAACACCTCCATCAAATCTCCTCTCAACCTTCTCTGCTCTAAGGAGAACAATCCCAGCTTCTCCAGTCTATCCATGTAACTGAAGTCCCTCATCCCTGGAATCATTCTCGTAAATCTTTTCTGCACCCTCTCTAAGGCCTTCACATCCTTCCTAAAGTACGGTGCCCAGAATTGGACACAATACTCCAGTTGAGGCCAAACCAGTGTTTTATAAAAGTTCATCATAACTTCCTTGCTTTTGTACTCTATGCCTCTATTTATGAAGCCAGGATCCCGTATGCTTTGTTAACTGTTTTCCAAACCTGCCCTGCCACCTTCAATGATTTGTACACAAAAACCCCCAAGACTCTCTGTTCATGCACCCCCTTTAGGATTGTACCCTTTAGTTTATATTGTCTCTCCTTGTTCTTTCTACCAAAATGTATCACTTTGTACTTTCCTGCATCAAATTTCATCTGCCACGTGTCCACCCATTCCACCAGTCTGTTTATGTCCTCTTGAAGTCTATCACTATCCTCCTCACTGTTCACTATACTGTACTTCCAAGTTTTGTGTCATCTGCAAACTTTGAAATTGTGCCCTGTACACCCAAGTCCAAGTCATTACTATATATCAAGAAAAGCAGTGGTCCTAGTACTGACCCCCTGGGGAACATCACTGTATACTTTCTTCCAGTCCGAAAAACAACCGTTCACCACTACTCTCTGTTTCCTGTCACGTAACCAATTTCATATCCATACTGCCACTGTCCCTTTTATTCCATGGGCTTCAACTTTGCTGGTAAGCCTATTATGGCACTTTATCAAACGCCTTTTGGAAGTCCATGTACACCACGTCAACCACATTGCCCTCATCAACCCTCTCTGTTACCTCATCAAAAAACACGATCAAGTTAGTTAAACACAATTTGCCTTTAACAGTTCCATGCTGGCTTTCCTTAATTAATCTACACTTATCCTACAGAAATATTTTCTCTGCTATTGTCCCCTATTTGAGAATAGGCTTTGTATGTGAATCGTACAAGTGTGAGGAAACCCTCTTACCAACGAGCTTGTTAATTTTGCTCATCTCAAAAGAAGAAGGAAAAAGCAACTGACAAAATGGACATTGAGCAATTATTGAATCATAGCACTGGCAGAAACCACTTCTGCAAACCTCAAACACTGGCACCTATCTCAAGGATTCAGCTGTGTGGTTATTTGCTTTAGCAAGTTGCACAGAGATGGGATTTGTGCCCAAATAAAGATAAAGCAATGGGCACCGGGGAGTGGTTATAAGGTTGATAATCTCTGGGTCCTCTCGGTAGCACAGCAGGGAAGATGGAGCCAGGGCATCATTTAGAACTTACACTGAATTTTTGGCAGGGTTGGGAGTTTCAGTAAATTCCTGCCGCCATTGCGCCGTCCTTTATATCCAAATTCTCATTTGCTTGAAGAGGAGGCTCAGCGTGTTAACGTGCCTGACCATTGTGGCACAATGCCAAATAAAAAAATAATGAACACTGCTGGAGCCTGCAGCTGACAGCTGAAGTTAAACCTTGCACCAAACGGTTCCCGGAATTCAACAGCATTGTGCCCCAACTTTAAGGACAGGTTTCTCTTCCTTTAAAATGCGGAGTGTAAGAGATAAAACAAATAAAGGTTATGGGGCCTTCTGACCGCCCCACTACCCCGTCCCTGCTCCTCCAGGGCTTCAAGTGGGCAAATGCATTGCCTGGTGTGGTTCCGAGCCAGGGGATCCCAAAGCTCGGGTTACTGTCTGAGCTGAGTTACCATGACTTGAGTTCAACAATTTCAGACTATAACCCCTGCCCACATTTTTCAGACTGTTTATGATTTTGCCATCCCCATTTGCAATATTTTATCTCTCCTACCTCATACCCGAACACAGAAGGTACCTTCCTCTCCTCCCCTCCCCCTTTCCCTGCCTCTGCACCTGCATAAAATCTGTTACATCTCTAGCCTTTTCCAGTTCTGATGAAGGGTCCCAGACCTGAAACGCTGGGCAGGAATTTCATTGGGCCGTGGAGGCAGGATTGGAGGCGTGTGGGGGGTTAAAATCCTGAAATCGGGGGGCAAACCCATCCCGCCCCCAACCCGCCTCCATGCCAGTTTCAAAGGAGGTAGGTACCCGACCCGCACTGGGACCCACCTCCCCGAGGCGGGAAGGGGATTAGTGCCAATTAACTGCCAGTTAACAGGCAGTTTTTCGCCTAATCCCTATTTTCATTGCTGAAATGTGGATTCCCGACGGCTCCAAACCACGCCAAGTTAGCGAGGCAGGCCGTCGGGATGAAGGGCTTGGAGAGGTCGAGATGTCCGGTGCTCAGGTGAGTGATGGGTGCATGAGTGCAGAGGTAAGTGTGTTTGGTCTGTGTAAAGTGTTTAAAGAAGTTCTACTAACCTTTACTTACCTTTACCGCCTTCTTTCCTTCAGGTCTCGGGAGTCCCTCATCTCACCGGCACAGAAAGCAGAATGGCCGCGAACTGTCAAAAGTTGCAGCATTCAGCTTTCTGTTCCGGGGAGATCTCTAAATCATCCCGAGAGGAAGGAATTAACCTGGAGTACAGATTGTCAGTGTTTGACAGCTTCAAACAGCTGTGAAACGCTGATATTTCATCTGTCCAAAGGTCTTGACAGATGAAATATCAATCTGTGACGTCACCTGTTGCTGGGTGGTCCTTAATTGGCCTGCTGAACCCGCTGGGCGGGCTCAATAAGGTCAATCAAGTCAAAATCGCGTGGGTTGGCTAGAACTCGATGGAGGCGGGACTACAACCCCAAAAGTTGTAGTCCCACCGCCTCAATGAAAATCCAGCCCATTAACTCTGTTTCTCTCTCCACGGATGCTGCCTGACCTGCTGAGCGTTTCCAGCATTTTCTGTTGTTATATCATGACTGGTCTCCTGGTTCCTGCGCCAGAGCGGGGGGGGGGGGAAGAAATCAGCCGGGATTTGTAGCCGTGATCAGGAGCGAGAGACGCAAGCTAGAAAGTGGACGTTGGCTGACGATAAACATGTTGAGAGCAGCTGTGGTGTCCCGTGTAGTTGAATAGCCTGCCAGCACTCACTACATGAAGATTGGCTGCTTGGGTGAGGTTTTCCTGTGGAACTGTAGCCCGGCAGGGGGTCCCCGTCTTTAGCAGCAGAGGGGAGACAACGGAAAGGGGAGGCGGGGAGAAGGGACAGTGAGGTATTATGGGATTCCTCCTTTTAGATCGCCCGGTATAGCAGAGTGAGGGCAAAGTACGCACGGCCGCCCTCAAAGCAGTGTTAGTAAAACGAGGGGTGGGGGGTGGGGGAGAGCATAATTACAGAGTGGGAGGTTTAAGAATCGGTGGTACGCTGCATCAGGTACTGACCAGCTTCAAAAGCGAATTAAGCGCGTCGAATTAAGCACGCGCGCAAGGACACAGAGTCTTGGAAACATTGTGCGTTAGCTCGTGAAGCCTTTAAAGTAGCAGCATAGCTCCACAGATGGCTGGGCAGCTGAGCCAGAACATTACACGGTTCAATCCCTGGTCCTTGTTCAGTCAGCTGATCTCGGCAGGGCCAATGGTGGGGCTGCTGCATTTCATGCTAAGTTAAGGAGGGGGGAAATCAGCTGCTCCTAGTGTGTGTGTGCACGTGTGTGTGTGTGAACGTGTGTTGGATGACAATAGGATCAGGCTCAGCTCTGATGCAGCCCCCGAAATATTTGCTCCCTAACACTCGCTGTCAAGTATCGCACAGGAACGGCACCAGTTGGTTGATACTGGCCGTTGTGAATGTACCCAAGCAAGTAGCCTTCCTTCAGTAGAGGGGAGGAGAAAGGAAGACGAGCAAGATTGTTCGGAGTAGAGGGTGGTATGAGGAAGGAACATCCCTACAGGAAAGTTTTAAAAGTATAATACAATTTTGAATATATTTTCAACCTTCCCGAGGTACCTTTTTTTTAAATAAAGAATTTGAGGATCTGTCCCACAACCAACTGGTCACATCTCCCTTTATTGTTTTTTGTAACACAGAAGTGCCTGTGCCGGCTCTAGATCAATAAAAACTAATCCCACTGCCCTACCGTCTCCCCATGACCTTGTATCAATAAAAACTAATCCCACTGCCCGACTGTCTCCCCATGACCTTGTATCAATAAAAACTAATCCCACTGCCCCGCTCTCTCCCCTTAGCTTTGTATCAATCCAAAACTAATCCCACTGCCCCGCTCTCTCCCCATAGCCCTGTATCAATCCGCAAACTAATCCCACTGCCTTGCTCTCTCCCCATGGCCCTGTATCAATCCGCAAACTAATCCCACTGCCTTGCTCTCTCCCCATGGCCCTTTATCAATCCGCAAACTAATCCCACTGCCTTGCTCTCTCCCCATAGCCCTGTATCAATCCCCAAAACTAATCCCACTGCCCCGCTCTCTCCCCATAGCCCTGTATCAATCCCCAAAACTAATCCCACTGCCTTGCTCTCTCCCCATAGCCCTGTATCAATCCGCAAACTAATCCCACTGCCTTGCTCTCTCCCCATAGCCCTGTATCATTCCAAAACTAATCCCACTGCCCCGCTCTCTCCCCATAGCCCTGTATCAATCCCCAAACTAATCCCACTTCCCCGCCCTCTCCCCATGGCCCTGTATCATTCCAAAACTATTCCCACTGCCCCGCTCTCTCCCCATAGCCCTGTATCAATCGCAAATTAATCCCACTTCCCCGCCCTCTCCCCATGGCCCTGTATCATTCCAAAACTAATCCCACTGCCTTGCTCTCTCCCCATAGCCCTGTATCAATCCCAAACTAATCCCACTGCCCCGCTCTCTCCCCATAGCCCTGTATCAATCCCCAAACTAATCCCACTGCCCCGCCCTCTCCCCATGGCCCTGTATCAATCCCAAACTAATCCCACTGCCCCGCCCACTCCCCATAGCCCTGTATCAATCCCAAACGAATCCCACTGCCACGCTCTCTCCCCATGACCCTGTATCAATCCAAAACTAATCCCACTGCCCCGCCCTCTCCCCATAGCCCTGTATCAATCCCCAAACTAATCCCACTGCCCCGCCCTCTCCCCATAGCCCTGTATCAATCCCAAAGTAATCCCACTGGCCCGCTCTCACCCCATAGGCCTGTATCAATCCCCAAACTAATCCCACTGCCCCGCTCTCTCCCCATAGCCCTGTATCAATCCCCAAACTAATCCCACTGCCCCGCTCTCTCCCCATAGCCCTGTATCAATCCCAAACTAATCCCACTGCCCCGCTCTCTCCCCATAGCCCTGTATCAATCCAAAACTAATTCCACTGCCCCGCTCTCTCCCCATAGCCCTGTATCAATCCCAAACTAATCCCACTGCCCCGCTCTCTCCCCATAGCCCTGTATCAATCCCCAAACTAATCCCACTGCCCCGCTCTCTCTCCATAGCCCTATATGAATCCCCAAACTAATCCCACTGCCCCGCTCTCTCCCCATGGCCCTGTATCAATCCAAAATTAATCCCACTGCCCCGCTCTCTCCCCATAGCCCTGTATCAATCCCCAAACTAATCCCACTGCCCCGCCCTCTCCCCATAGCCCTGTACCAATCCCCAAACTAATCCCACTGCCCCGCTCTCTCCCCATGGCCCTGGATCAATCCCAAACTAATCCCACTGCCCCGCTCTCTCCCCATAGCCCTGTATCAATCCCCAAACTAATCCCACTGCCCCGCTCTCTCCCCATGGCCCTGTATCAATCCCAAACTAATCTCACTGCCCCGCTCTCTCCCCATAGCCCTGTATCAATCCCCAAACTAATCCCACTGCCCCGCTCTCTCCCCGTAGCCCTGTATGAATCCTCAAACTAATCTCACTGACCCGCTCTCTTCCCCATAGCCCTGTATCAATCCCCAAACTAATCTCACTGCCCTGCTCTCTCCCCATAGCCCTGGATCAAACCCCAAACTAATCCGACTGCTGTGCTCTCTCCCCGGGCCCTGTATCAACCCCAAACGAATCTCACTGCCCCGCTCTCTCCCCATATCCCTGTATCAATCCCCAAACTAATTCCACTGCTGTGCTCTCTTCCCCGGGCCCTGCATCAATCCCAAACTAATCTCACTGCCCCGCTCTCTCCCCATAGCACTGTATCAATCCCCAAACTAATCCCACTGCCCCGCTCTCCCCATAGCCTTGTATCAAACCCCAAACTAATCCCACTGCCCCGCTCTCTCCCCGTAGTCCTGTATCAATCCCCAAACTAATCCCACTGCTGTGCTCTCTCCCCATAGCCCTGTATCAATCCCAAACTAATCCCACTGCACCGCTCTCTCCCCATAGCCCTGTATCAATCCCCAAACTAATCCCACTGCCCCACTCTCTCCCCGTAGCCCTGTATCAATCCAAAACTAATCCCACTGCCCCGCTTTCTCCCCGTAGCCCTGTATCAATCCAAAACTAATCCCACTGCCTCACTCTCTCCCCGTAGCCCTGTATCAATCCCAAACTAATCCCACTGCCCTGCCCTCTCTCCGTAGCTCTGTATCAAATCAAAACTAATCCCACTGCCCCGCTCTCTCCCCATGGCCCTGTATCAATCCCCAAACTAATCCCGCTGCCCCGCCCTCTCCCCATAGCCCTGTATCAATCCCCAAACTAATCCCATTGCCCTGCTCTCTCCCCATAGCCCTGTATCAATCCCAAACTAATCCCACTGCCCCGCTCTCTCCCCATGGCCCTGTATCAATCCACAAACTAATCCCACTGCCCCACTCTCTCCCCATGGCCCTGTATCAATTCAAACTAATCCCACTGCCCCGCTCTCTCCCCATAGCCCTGTATCAATCCCAAACTAATCCCACTGCCCCGCTCTCACCCCATAGGCCTGTATCAATCCCCAAACTAATCCCACTGCCCCGCTCTCTCCCAATGTCCCTGTATCATTCCAAAACTAATCCCACTGCCCTGCTCTCTACCCATGGCCCTGTATCAATCCCCAAACTAATCCCACTGCCCCGCGCTCTCCCCATAGCCCTGTATTAATCCTAAACTAATCTCACTGCCCCGCTCTCTCCCCATAGCCCTGTATCAAGCCCCAAACTAATCCCACTGCCCCGCTCTCTCCCTGTAGCCCTGTATGAATCCCCAAACTAATCCGACTGCTGTGCTCTCTCCCCGGGCCCTGTATCAACCCCAAACTAATCTCACTGCCCCGCTCTCTCCCCATAGCCCTGTATCAATCCCCAAACTAATCGCACTGCTGTGCTCTCTCCCCGGGCCCTGTATCAATCCCCAAACTAATCCCACTGCCCCGCTCTCTCCCCGTTGCCCTGTATCAATCCCCAAACTAATTCCACTGCTGTGCTCTCTCCCCGGGCCCTGTATCAATCCCAAACTAATCTCACTGCCCCGCTCTCTCCCCATAGCACTGTATCAATCCCCAAACTAATCCCACTGCCCCGCTCTCCCCATAGCCGTGTATCAATCCCCAAACTAATCCCACTGCCCCGCTCTCTCCCCGTAGTCCTGCATCAATCCCCAAACTAATCCCACTGCTCTGCTCTCTCCCCATAGCCCTATATCAATCCCCAAACTAATCCCACTGCCCTGCCCTCTCCCCATTGCCCTGTACCAATCCCCAAACTAATCGCACTGCCCCGCTCTCTCCCCATAGCCCTGTATCAATCCCAAACTAATCCCACTGCACCGCTCTCTCCCCATAGCCCTGTATCAATCCCCAAACTAATCCCACTGCCCCGCTCTCTCCCCGTAGCCCTGTATCAATCCAAAACTAATCCCACTGCCCCGCTTTCTCCCCGTAGCCCTGTATCAATCCCCAAACTAATCCCACTGCCCCGCTCTCTCCCCGTAGCCCTGTATCAATCCCCAAACTAATCCCACTGCCCTGCCCTCTCTCCGCAGCTCTGTATCAAATCAAAACTAATCCCACTGCCCCACTCTCTCCCCATGGCCCTGTATCAATCCCCAAACTAATCCCACTGCCCCGCTCTCCCCATAGCCCTGTATCAATCCTCAAACTAATCCCATTGCCCTGCTCTCTCCCCATAACCCTGTATCAATCCCAAACTAATCCCACTGCCCCGCTCTCTCCCCATGTCCCTGTATCAATCCACAAACTAATCCCACTGCCCCGCTCTCACCCCATAGGCCTGTATCAATGCCCAAACTAATCCCACTGCCCCGCTCTCTCCCAATGGCCCTGTATCATTCCAAAACTAATCCCACTGCCCTGCTCTCTCCCCATGGACCTGTATCAATCCCCAAACTAATCCCACTGCCCCGCTATCTCCCCGTAGCCCTGTATCAATCCCCAAACTAATCGCACTGCTGTGCTCTCTCCCCGGGCCCTGTATCAATCCCCAAACTAATCTCACTGCCCCGCTCTCTCCCCATAGCCCTGTATCAATCGTCAAACTAATCTCACTGCCCCGCTCTCTCCCCGTAGCCCTGTATCAATCCCCAAACTAATCCCACTGCCCCGCTCTCTCCCCATAGCCCTGTATCAATCCCAAACTAATCCCACTGCCCCGCTCTCTCCCCATAGCCCTGTATCAATCCCCAAACTAATCCCACTGCTCCGCTCTCTCTCCATAGCCCTATATGAATCCCCAAACTAATCCCACTGCCCCGCTCTCTCCCCATGGCCCTGTATCAATCCAAAATTAATCCCACTGCCCCGCTCTCTCCCCATAGCCCTGTATCAATCCCCAAACTAATCCCACTGCCCCGCCCTCTCCCCATAGCCCTGTACCAATCCCCAAACTAATCCCACTGCCCCGCTCTCTCCCCATGGCCCTGGATCAATCCCAAACTAATCCCACTGCCCCGCTCTCTCCCCATAGCCCTGTATCAATCCCCAAACTAATCCCACTGCCCCGCTCTCTCCCCATGGCCCTGTATCAATCCCAAACTAATCTCACTGCCCCGCTCTCTCCCCATAGCCCTGTATCAATCCCCAAACTAATCCCACTGCCCCGCTCTCTCCCCGTAGCCCTGTATGAATCCTCAAACTAATCTCACTGACCCGCTCTCTTCCCCATAGCCCTGTATCAATCCCCAAACGAATCTCACTGCCCTGCTCTCTCCCCATAGCCCTGGATCAAACCCCAACCTAATCCGACTGCTGTGCTCTCTCCCCGGGCCCTGTATCAACCCCAAACGAATCTCACTGCCCCGCTCTCTCCCCATATCCCTGTATCAATCCCCAAACTAATTCCACTGCTGTGCTCTCTTCCCCGGGCCCTGCATCAATCCCAAACTAATCTCACTGCCCCGCTCTCTCCCCATAGCACTGTATCAATCCCCAAACTAATCCCACTGCCCCGCTCTCCCCATAGCCTTGTATCAATCCCCAAACTAATCCCACTGCCCCGCTCTCTCCCCGTAGTCCTGTATCAATCCCCAAACTAATCCCACTGCTGTGCTCTCTCCCCATAGCCCTGTATCAATCCCAAACTAATCCCACTGCACCGCTCTCTCCCCATAGCCCTGTATCAATCCCCAAACTAATCCCACTGCCCCACTCTCTCCCCGTAGCCCTGTATCAATCCAAAACTAATCCCACTGCCCCGCTTTCTCCCCGTAGCCCTGTATCAATCCAAAACTAATCCCACTGCCTCACTCTCTCCCCGTAGCCCTGTATCAATCCCAAACTAATCCCACTGCCCTGCCCTCTCTCCGTAGCTCTGTATCAAATCAAAACTAATCCCACTGCCCCGCTCTCTCCCCATGGCCCTGTATCAATCCACAAACTAATCCCGCTGCCCCGCCCTCTCCCCATAGCCCTGTATCAATCCCCAAACTAATCCCATTGCCCTGCTCTCTCCCCATAGCCCTGTATCAATCCCAAACTAATCCCACTGCCCCGCTCTCTCCCCATGGCCCTGTATCAATCCACAAACTAATCCCACTGCCCCACTCTCTCCCCATGGCCCTGTATCAATTCAAACTAATCCCACTGCCCCGCTCTCTCCCCATAGCCCTGTATCAATCCCAAACTAATCCCACTGCCCCGCTCTCACCCCATAGGCCTGTATCAATCCCCAAACTAATCCCACTGCCCCGCTCTCTCCCAATGTCCCTGTATCATTCCAAAACTAATCCCACTGCCCTGCTCTCTACCCATGGCCCTGTATCAATCCCCAAACTAATCCCACTGCCCCGCGCTCTCCCCATAGCCCTGTATTAATCCTAAACTAATCTCACTGCCCCGCTCTCTCCCCATAGCCCTGTATCAAGCCCCAAACTAATCCCACTGCCCCGCTCTCTCCCTGTAGCCCTGTATGAATCCCCAAACTAATCCGACTGCTGTGCTCTCTCCCCGGGCCCTGTATCAACCCCAAACTAATCTCACTGCCCCGCTCTCTCCCCATAGCCCTGTATCAATCCCCAAACTAATCGCACTGCTGTGCTCTCTCCCCGGGCCCTGTATCAATCCCCAAACTAATCCCACTGCCCCGCTCTCTCCCCGTTGCCCTGTATCAATCCCCAAACTAATTCCACTGCTGTGCTCTCTCCCCGGGCCCTGTATCAATCCCAAACTAATCTCACTGCCCCGCTCTCTCCCCATAGCACTGTATCAATCCCCAAACTAATCCCACTGCCCCGCTCTCCCCATAGCCGTGTATCAATCCCCAAACTAATCCCACTGCCCCGCTCTCTCCCCGTAGTCCTGCATCAATCCCCAAACTAATCCCACTGCTCTGCTCTCTCCCCATAGCCCTATATCAATCCCCAAACTAATCCCACTGCCCTGCCCTCTCCCCATTGCCCTGTACCAATCCCCAAACTAATCGCACTGCCCCGCTCTCTCCCCATAGCCCTGTATCAATCCCAAACTAATCCCACTGCACCGCTCTCTCCCCATAGCCCTGTATCAATCCCCAAACTAATCCCACTGCCCCGCTCTCTCCCCGTAGCCCTGTATCAATCCAAAACTAATCCCACTGCCCCGCTTTCTCCCCGTAGCCCTGTATCAATCCCCAAACTAATCCCACTGCCCTGCCCTCTCTCCGCAGCTCTGTATCAAATCAAAACTAATCCCACTGCCCCACTCTCTCCCCATGGCCCTGTATCAATCCCCAAACTAATCCCACTGCCCCGCTCTCCCCATAGCCCTGTATCAATCCTCAAACTAATCCCATTGCCCTGCTCTCTCCCCATAACCCTGTATCAATCCCAAACTAATCCCACTGCCCCGCTCTCTCCCCATGTCCCTGTATCAATCCACAAACTAATCCCACTGCCCCGCTCTCACCCCATAGGCCTGTATCAATGCCCAAACTAATCCCACTGCCCCGCTCTCTCCCAATGGCCCTGTATCATTCCAAAACTAATCCCACTGCCCTGCTCTCTCCCCATGGACCTGTATCAATCCCCAAACTAATCCCACTGCCCCGCTATCTCCCCGTAGCCCTGTATCAATCCCCAAACTAATCGCACTGCTGTGCTCTCTCCCCGGGCCCTGTATCAATCCCCAAACTAATCTCACTGCCCCGCTCTCTCCCCATAGCCCTGTATCAATCGTCAAACTAATCTCACTGCCCCGCTCTCTCCCCGTAGCCCTGTATCAATCCCCAAACTAATCCCACTGCCCCGCGCTCACCCCGTAGCCCTGTATCAATCCCAAACTAATCTCACTGCCCCGCTCTCTCCCCATAGCCCTGTATCAATCCCCAAACTAATCCCACTGCCCCGCTCTCTCCCCGGGCCCTGTATCAATCCCAAACTAATCTCACTGCCCCACTATCTCCCCGTAGCCCTGTATCAATCCCCAAACTAATCGCACTGCTGTGCTCTCTCCCCGGGCCCTGTATCAATCCCCAAACTAATCCCACTGCCCCGCTCTCTCCCCGTAGCCCTGTATCAATCCCCAAACTAATCCCACTGCTGTGCTCTCTCCCCGGGCCCTGTATCAATCCCCAAACTAATGCCACTGCCCCGCTCTCTCCCCGTAGCCCTGCATCAATCCCCAAACTAATCCCACTGCTGTGCTCTCTCCCCATAGCCCTGTATCAATCCCCAAACTAATCCCACTGCCCCGCTCTCTCCCCATGGCCCTGTATCAATCCAAAATTAATCCCACTGCCCCGCTCTCTCCCCATAGCCCTGTATCAATCCCCAAACTAATCCCACTGCCCCGCCCTCTCCCCATAGCCCTGTACCAATCCCCAAACTAATCCCACTGCCCCGCTCTCTCCCCATGGCCCTGGATCAATCCCAAACTAATCCCACTGCCCCGCTCTCTCCCCATAGCCCTGTATCAATCCCCAAACTAATCCCACTGCCCCGCTCTCTCCCCATGGCCCTGTATCAATCCCAAACTAATCTCACTGCCCCGCTCTCTCCCCATAGCCCTGTATCAATCCCCAAACTAATCCCACTGCCCCGCTCTCTCCCCGTAGCCCTGTATGAATCCTCAAACTAATCTCACTGACCCGCTCTCTTCCCCATAGCCCTGTATCAATCCCCAAACGAATCTCACTGCCCTGCTCTCTCCCCATAGCCCTGGATCAAACCCCAACCTAATCCGACTGCTGTGCTCTCTCCCCGGGCCCTGTATCAACCCCAAACGAATCTCACTGCCCCGCTCTCTCCCCATATCCCTGTATCAATCCCCAAACTAATTCCACTGCTGTGCTCTCTTCCCCGGGCCCTGCATCAATCCCAAACTAATCTCACTGCCCCGCTCTCTCCCCATAGCACTGTATCAATCCCCAAACTAATCCCACTGCCCCGCTCTCCCCATAGCCTTGTATCAATCCCCAAACTAATCCCACTGCCCCGCTCTCTCCCCGTAGTCCTGTATCAATCCCCAAACTAATCCCACTGCTGTGCTCTCTCCCCATAGCCCTGTATCAATCCCAAACTAATCCCACTGCACCGCTCTCTCCCCATAGCCCTGTATCAATCCCCAAACTAATCCCACTGCCCCACTCTCTCCCCGTAGCCCTGTATCAATCCAAAACTAATCCCACTGCCCCGCTTTCTCCCCGTAGCCCTGTATCAATCCAAAACTAATCCCACTGCCTCACTCTCTCCCCGTAGCCCTGTATCAATCCCAAACTAATCCCACTGCCCTGCCCTCTCTCCGTAGCTCTGTATCAAATCAAAACTAATCCCACTGCCCCGCTCTCTCCCCATGGCCCTGTATCAATCCACAAACTAATCCCGCTGCCCCGCCCTCTCCCCATAGCCCTGTATCAATCCCCAAACTAATCCCATTGCCCTGCTCTCTCCCCATAGCCCTGTATCAATCCCAAACTAATCCCACTGCCCCGCTCTCTCCCCATGGCCCTGTATCAATCCACAAACTAATCCCACTGCCCCACTCTCTCCCCATGGCCCTGTATCAATTCAAACTAATCCCACTGCCCCGCTCTCTCCCCATAGCCCTGTATCAATCCCAAACTAATCCCACTGCCCCGCTGTCTCCCCATAGCCCTGTATCAATCCCCAAACTAATCCCACTGCCCCGCTCTCCCCAGAGCCCTGTATCAATCCTCAAACTAATCCCATTACCCCGCTATCTCCCCATGCCCCTGTATCAATCCCAAACTAATCCCACTGCCCCGCTGTCTCCCCATAGCCCTGTATCAATCCCCAAACTAATCCCACTGCCCCGCTCTCCCCAGAGCCCTGTATCAATCCTCAAACTAATCCCATTACCCCGCTATCTCCCCATGCCCCGTATCAATCCCAAACTAATCCCACTGCCCCGCTCTCTCCCCATAGCCCTGTATCAATCCCAAACTAATCCCACTGCCCCGCTCTCTCCCCGTAGCCCTGTATCAATCCCCAAACTAATCCCACTGCCCCGCTCTCGACCCATGGCCCTGCATCAATCCAAAACTAATCCCACTGCCCCGCTCTCTCCCCATAGCCCTGTATGAATCCCCAAACTAATCCCACTGCCCCGCTCTCTCCCCATGGCCCTGTATCAATCCAAAATTAATCCCACTGCCCCGCTCTCTCCCCATAGCCCTGCATCAATCCCCAAACTAATCGCACTGCCCCGCTCTCTCCCCATGGCCCTCTATCAATCCTCAAACTAATCCCACTGCCCCGCTCTCTCCCCATAGCCCTGTATCAATCCCCAAACTAATCCCACTGCCCCGCTCTCTCCCCATTGCCCTGTATCAATCCCAAACTAATCTCACTGCCCCGCTCTTTCCCCATAGCCCTGTATCAATCCCCAAACTAATCTCACTGCCCCGCTCTCTCCCCATAGCCCTCTATGAATCGTCAAACTAATCTCACTGCCCCGCTCTCTCCCCATAGCCCTGTATCAATCCCCAAACTAATCCGACTGCTGTGCTCTCTCCCCGGGCCCTGTATCAATCCCAAACTAATCTCACTGCCCCGCTCTCTCCCCATAGCCCTGTATCAATCCCCAAACTAATCGCACTGCTGTGCTCTCTCCCCGGGCCCTGTATCAATCCCCAAACTAATCCCACTGCCCCGCTCTCTCCCCATAGCCCTGTATCAATCCCCAAACTAATCCCACTGCCCCGCTCTCCCCATAGCCCTGTATCCATCCCCAAACTAATCCCACTGCCCCGCTCTCTCCCTGTAGTCCTGTATCAATCCCCAAACTAATCCGACTGCCCCGCTCTCTCCCCATAGCCCTGTATCAATCCCAAACTAAGCCCACTGCCCCGCTCTCTCCCCATAGCCCTGTATCAATCCCCAAACTAATCCCACTGCCCCGCTCTCTCCCCGGGCCCTGTATCAATCCCCAAACTAATCCCACTGACCCGCTCTCTCCCCGGGCCCTGTATCAATCCCAAACTAATCTCACTGCCCCGCTCTCTCCCCATAGACCTGTATCAATCCCAAACTAATCCCACTGCCCCGCTCTCTCCCCATAGCCCTATATCAATCCCCAAACTAATCCCACTGCCCTGCCCTCTCCCCATTGCCCTGTATCCATCCCCAAACTAATCGCACTGCCCCGCTCTCTCCCCGTAGCCCTGTATCAATCCTCAAACTATTCCCACTGCCCCGCTCTCTCCCAATGGCCCTGTATCAATCCCCAAACTAATGCCATTGCCCCGCTCTCTCCCATTGGCCCTGTATCATTCCAAAACTAATCCCACTGCCCCGCTCTCTCCCAATGGCCCTGTATCAATCCCCAAACTAATCCCACTGCCCCGCTCTCTACCCATGGCCCTGTATCAATCCAAAACTAATCCCACTGCCCCGCCCTCTCCCCATAGCCCTGTATCAATCCCCAAACTAATCCCACTGCCCCGCTCTCTCCCCATTGCCCTGTATCAATCCCAAACTCATCCCACTGCCCAGCTCTCTCCCCATTGCCCTGTATCAATCCCAAACTAATCTCACTGCCCCGCTCTCTCCCCATAGCCCTGTATCAATCCCCAAACTAATCCCACTGCCCCGCTCTCTCCCCGTAGCCCTGTATGAATCCTCAAAGTAATCGCACTGCTGTGCTCTCTCCCCGGGCCCTGTATCAATCCCCAAACTAATCCCACTGCCCCGCTCTCTCCCCGTAGCCCTGTATCAATCCCCAAACTAATCCCACTGCTGTGCTCTCTCCCCGGGCCCTGTATCAATCCCCAAACTAATCCCACTGCCCCGCTCTCTCGCCGTAGCCCTGTATCAATCCCCAAACTAATCCCACTGCCCCGCTCTCTCCCCATAGCCCTGTATCAATCCCCAAACTAATCCCACTGCCCCGCTCTCTCCCCGGGCCCTGTATCAATCCCCAAACTAATCCCACTGCCCCGCTCTCTCTCCATAGCCCTGTATGAATCCCCAAACTAATCCCACTGCCCCGCTCTCTCCCCATGGCCCTGTATCAATCCAAAATTAATCCCACTGCCCCGCTCTCTCCCCATAGCCCTGTATCAATCCCCAAACTAATCCCACTGCCCCGCTCTCTCCCCATGGCCCTGTATCAATCCTCAAACTAATCCCACTGCCCCGCTCTCTCCCCATTGCCCTGTATCAATCCCAAACTAATCTCTCTGCCCCGCTCTCTCCCCATAGCCCTGTATCAATCCCCAAACTAATCCCACTGCCTCGCTCTCTCCCCGTAGCCCTGCATCAATCCCCAAACTAATCCCACTGCCGCGCTCTCCCCGTAGCCCTGTATCAATCCCCAAACTAATCCCACTGCCCCGCTCTCTCCCCGTAGTCCTGTATCAATCCCCAAACTAATCCCACTGCTGTGCTCTCTCCCCATAGCCCTGTGTCAATCCCCAAACTAATCCCACTGCCCCGCTCTCTCCCCATAGCCCTATATCAATCCCCAAACTAATCCCACTGCCCCGCTCTCTCCCCATAGCCCTATATCAATCCTCAAACTAATCCCACTGCCCCGCTCTCTCCCCATAGCCCTACATCAATCCTCAAACTAATCCCACTGCCCCGCTCTCTCCCCGGGCCCTGTATCAATCCCCAAACTAATCCCACTGCCCCGCTCTCTCCCCGTAGCCCTGTATCAATCCCCAAATTAATCCCACTGCCCCGCTCTCTCCCCGGGCCCTGTATCAATCCCAAACTAATTCCACTGCCCCGCTCTCTCCCCGTAGCCCTGTATCAATCCCCAAATTAATCCCACTGCCCCGCTCTCTCCCCGGGCCCTGTATCAATCCCAAACTTATCTCACTGCCCCGCTCTCTCCCCATAGCCCTGTATCAATCCCAAACTAATCCCACTGCCCCGCTCTCTCCCCATAGCGCTGTCTCAATTCAAACTAATCCCACTGTCCCGCTCTCTCCCCATAGCACTGTATCAATCCCCAAACGAATCCCACTGCCCCACTCTCTCCCCATAGGCCTGTATCAATCCCAAACTAATCCCACTGCCCCGCTCTCTCCCCATGGCCCTGTATCAATCCCCAAACTAATCCCGCTGCCCCGCGCTCTCCCCGTAGCCCTGTATCAATCCCAAACTAATCTCACTGCCCCGCTCTCTGCCCATGGCCCTGTATCAATCCCCAAACTAATCCCACTGCCCCGCTCTCTCCCCGTAGCCCTGTATGAATCTTCAAACTAATCTCACTGCCCCGCTCTCTCCTCATAGCCCTGTATCAATCCCCAAACTAATCCCACTGCCCCGCTCTCTCCCCGTAGCCCTGTATCAATCCCCAAACTAATCGCACTGCTGTGCTCTCTCCCCGGGCCCTGTATCAATCCCCAAACTAATCCCACTGCCCCGCTCTCTCCCCGTAGTCCTGTATCAATCCCCAAACTAATCCCACTGCTGTGCTCTCTCCCCGGGCCCTGTATCAATCCCCAAACTAATCCCACTGCCCCGCTCTCTCGCCGTAGCCCTGTATCAATCCCCAAACTAATCCCACTGCCCCGCTCTCTCCCCATAGCCCTGTATCAATCCCCAAACTAATCCCACTGCCCCGCGCTGTCCCCGGGCCCTGTATCAATCCCCAAACTAATCCCACTGCCCCGCTCTCTCCCCGTAGCCCTGTATCAATCCCCAAACTAATCCCACTGCCCTGCTCTCTCCCCATGGCCCTGCATCAATCCCCAAACTAATCCCACTGCCCAGCTCTCTCCCCGTAGCCCTGTATCAATCCCCAAACTAATCCCACTGCCCCGCTCTCTACCCATGGCCCTGTATCAATCCAAAACTAATCCCACTGCCCCGCTCTCACCCCATAGCCCTGTATCAATCCCCAAACTAATCCCACTGCCTCGCTCTCTCTCCATAGCCCTGTATGAATCCCCAAACTAATCCCACTGCCCCGCTCTCTCCCCATGGCCCTGTATCAATCCAAAATTAATCCCACTGCCCCGCTCTCTCCCCATAGCCCTGTATCAATCCCCAAACTAATCCCACTGCCCCGCTCTCTCCCCATGGCCCTGTATCAATCCTCAAACTAATCCCACTGCCCCGCTCTCTCCCCATTGCCCTGTATCAATCCCAAACTAATCTCTCTGCCCCGCTCTCTCCCCATAGCCCTGTATCAATCCCCAAACTAATCCCACTGCCCCGCTCTCTCCCCGTAGCCCTGTATGAATCCCCAAACTAATCCGACTGCTGTGCTCTCTCCCCGGGCCCTGTATCAATCCCAAGCTAATCTCACTGCCCCGCTCTCTCCCCATAGCCCTGTATCAATCCCCAAACTAATCGCACTGCTGTGCTCTCTCCCCGGGCCCTGTATCAATCCCCAAACAAATCCCACTGCCCCGCTCTCTCCCCGTAGCCCTGTATCAATCCGCAAACTAATCCCAGTGACCCGCTCTCTCCCCATAGCCCTGTATCAATCCCAAACTAATCCCACTGCCCTGCCCTCTCTCCGTAGCCCTGTATCAATCCCCAAACTAATCTCATTGCCCCGCTCTCGCCGCATGGCCCTGTATCAATCCTCAAACTAATCTCATTGCCCCGCTCTCTCCCCATGGCCCTGTATCAATCCCCAAACTAATCCCACTGCCCTGCTGTCTCCCCGTAGCCCTGTAGCAATCCCAAACTAAACCCACTGCCCCGCTCTCTCTCCATAGCCCTGTATCAATCCCCAAACTAATCCCACTGCCCCACTCTCTCCCCATGGCCCTGTATCAATTCAAACTAATCCCACTGCCCCGCTCTCTCCCCATAGCCCTGTATCAATCCCAAACTAATCCCACTGCCCCGCTCTCTCCCCATAGCCCTGTATCAATCCCAAACTAATCCCACTGCCCCGCTCTCTCCCCATAGCCCTGTATCAATCCCAAACTAATCCCACTGCCCAGCTCTCTCCCCATAGCCCTGTATCAATCCTCAAACTAATCCCACTGCCCCGCTCTCTCCCCATAGCCCTGTATCAATCCCCAAACTAATCCCACTGCCCCGCTCTCTCCCCATTGCCCTGTATCAATCCCAAACTAATCTCACTGCCCCGCTCTCTCCCCATAGCCCTATATCAATCCCCAAACTAATCTCACTGCCCCGCTCTCTCCCCATAGCCCTGTTTGAATCCCCAAACTAATCCGACTGCTGTGCTCTCTCCCCGGGCTCTGTATCAATCCCAAACTAATCTCACTGCCCCGCTCTCTCCCCGCAGCCCTGTATCAATCCCCAAACTAATCCCACTGCCCCGCTCTCTCCCCGTAGTCCTGTATCAATCCCCAAACTAATCCCACTGCTGTGCTCTCTCCCCATAGCCCTGGATCAATCCCCAAACTAATCCCACTGCCCCGCTCTCTCCCCATAGCCCTATATCAATCCCCAAACGAATCCCACTGCCCCGCTCTCTCCCCATAGCCCTGTATCAATCCCCAAACTAATCCCACTGCCCCGCTCTCTCCCCGGGCCCTGTATCAATCCCCAAACTAATCCCACTGCCCCGCTCTCTCCCCGTAGCCCTGTATCAATCTCCAAACTAATCTCACTGCCCCGCTCTCTCCCCATAGCCCTGTATCAATTCCAAACTAATCCCACTGCCCCGCTCTCTCCCCATAGCCCTGTATCAATCCCCAAACGAATCCCACTGCCCCGCTCTCTCCCCATAGGCCTGTATCAATCCCAACCTAATCCCACTGCCCCACTCTCTCCCCAAAGCCCTGTATCAATCCAAAACTAATCCCACTGCCCCGCTCTCTCCCCATAGCCCTGTATCAATCCCCAAACTAATCCAACGGCCCCGCGCTCTCCCCGTAGCCCTGTATCAATCCCAAACTAATCTCACTGCCCCGCTCTCTCCCCATAGCCCTGTATCAATCCCCAAACTAATCCCACTGCCCCGCTCTCTCCCCGTAGCCCTGTATCAATCTTCAAACTAATCTCACTGCCCCGCTCTCTCCTCATAGCCCTGTATCAATCCCCAAACTAATCCCAATGCCCCGCTCTCTCCCTGGGCCCTGTATCAATCCCAAACTAATCTCACTGCCCCGCTCTCTCCCCGTAGCCCTGCATCAATCACCAAAATAATCCCACTGCTGTGCTCTCTCCCCGGGCCCTGTATCAATCCCCAAACTAATCCCACTGCCCCGCTCTCTCCCCGTAGCCCCGTATCAATCCCCATACTAATCCCACTGCCCCGCTCTCTACCCATGGCCCTGTATCAATCCAAAACTAATCCCACTGCCCCGCTCTCTCCCCATAGCCCTGTATCAATCCCCAAACTAATCCCACTGCCCCGCTCTCTCTCCATAGCCCTGTATGAATCCCCAAACTAATCCCACTGCCCCGCTCTCTCCCCATGGCCCTGTATCAATCCAAAATTAATCCCACTGCCCCGCTCTCTCCCCATAGCCCTGTATCAATCCCCAAACTAATCCCACTGCCCCGCTCTCTCCCCATGGCCCTGTATCAATCCCCAAACTAATCCCACTGCCCCGCTCTCTCCCCATGGCCCTGTATCAATCCTCAAATTAATCCCACTGCCCCGCTCTCTCCCCATTGCCCTGTATCAATCCCAAACTAATCTCACTGCCCCGCTCTCTCCCCATAGCCCTGTATCAATCCCCAAACTAATCCCACTGCCCCGCTCTCTCCCCATGGCCCTGTATCAATCCTCAAACTAATCCCACTGCCCCGCTCTCTCCCCATTGCCCTGTATCAATCCCCAAACTAATCCCACTGCCCCGCTCTCTCCCCGTAGCCCTGTATGAATCCCCAAACTAATCCGACTGCTGTGCTCTCTCCCCGGGCCCTGTATCAATCCCAAACTAATCTCACTGCCCCGCTCTCTCCCCATATCCCTGTATCAATCCCCAAACTAATCGCACTGCTGTGCTCTCTCCCCGGGCCCTGTATCAATCCCCAAACTAATCCCACTGCCCCGCTCTCTCCCCGTAGCCCTGTATCAATCCGCAAACTAATCCCAGTGACCCGCTCTCTCCCCTTAGCCCTGTATCAATCCCAAACTAATCCCACTGCCCTGCCCTCTCTCCGTAGCCCTGTATCAATCCCCAAACTAATCTCATTGCCCCGCTCTCGCCGCATGGCCCTGTATCAATCCTCAAACTAATCTCATTGCCCCGCTCTCTCCCCATGGCCCTGTATCAATCCCCAAACTAATCCCACTGCCCTGCTGTCTCCCCGTAGCCCTGTAGCAATCCCAAACTAAACCCACTGCCCCGCTCTCTCTCCATAGCCCTGTATCAATCCCCAAACTAATCCCACTGCCCCACTCTCTCCCCATGGCCCTGTATCAATTCAAACTAATCCAACTGCCCCGCTCTCTCCCCATAGCCCTGTATCAATCCCAAACTAATCCCACTGCCCAGCTCTCTCCCCATAGCCCTGTATCAATCCTCAAACTAATCCCACTGCCCCGCTCTCTCCCCATAGCCCTGTATCAATCCCCAAACTAATCCCACTGCCCCGCTCTCTCCCCATTGCCCTGTATCAATCCCAAACTAATCTCACTGCCCCGCTCTCTCCCCATAGCCCTATATCAATCCCCAAACTAATCTCACTGCCCCGCTCTCTCCCCATAGCCCTGTTTGAATCCCCAAACTAATCCGACTGCTGTGCTCTCTCCCCGGGCTCTGTATCAATCCCAAACTAATCTCACTGCCCCGCTCTCTCCCCGTAGCCCTGTATCAATCCCCAAACTAATCCCACTGCCCCGCTCTCTCCCCGTAGTCCTGTATCAATCCCCAAACTAATCCCACTGCCCCGCTCTCTCCCCATAGCCCTGTATCAATCCCCAAACTAATCCCACTGCCCCGCTCTCTCCCCATAGCCCTATATCAATCCCCAAACGAATCCCACTGCCCCGCTCTCTCCCCATAGCCCTGTATCAATCCCCAAACTAATCCCACTGCCCCGCTCTCTCCCCGGGCCCTGTATCAATCCCCAAACTAATCCCACTGCCCCGCTCTCTCCCCGTAGCCCTGTATCAATCCCCAAATTAATCCCACTGCCCCGCTCTCTCCCCGGGCCCTGTATCAATTCCAAACTAATCTCACTGCCCCGCTCTCTCCCCATAGCCCTGTATCAATTCCAAACTAATCCCACTGCCCCGCTCTCTCCCCATAGCCCTGTATCAATCCCCAAACGAATCCCACTGCCCCGCTCTCTCCCCATAGGCCTGTATCAATCCCAACCTAATCCCACTGCCCCACTCTCTCCCCAAAGCCCTGTATCAATCCAAAACTAATCCCACTGCCCCGCTCTCTCCCCATGGCCCTGTATCAATCCCCAAACTAATCCAACGGCCCCGCGCTCTCCCCGTAGCCCTGTATCAATCCCAAACTAACCTCACTGCCCCGCTCTCTCCCCATAGCCCTGTATCAATCCCCAAACTAATCCCACTGCCCCGCTCTCTCCCCGTAGCCCTGTATCAATCTTCAAACTAATCTCACTGCCCCGCTCTCTCCTCATAGCCCTGTATCAATCCCCAAACTAATCCCACTGCCCCGCTCTCTCCCTGGGCCCTGTATCAAACCCAAACTAATCTCACTGCCCCGCTCTCTCCCCGTAGCCCTGTATCAATCCCCAAACTAATCCCACTGCTGTGCTCTCTCCCCGGGCCCTGTATCAATCCCCAAACTAATCCCACTGCCCCGCTCTCTCCCCATAGCCCTGTATCAATCCCCAAACTAATCCCACTGCCCCGCTCTCTCTCCATAGCCCTGTATGAATCCCCAAACTAATCCCACTGCCCCGCTCTCTCCCCATGGCCCTGTATCAATCCAAAATTAATCCCACTGCCCCGCTCTCTCCCCATAGCCCTGTATCAATCCCCAAACTAATCCCACTGCCCCGCTCTCTCCCCATGGCCCTGTACCAATCCCCAAACTAATCCCACTGCCCCGCTCTCTCCCCATTGCCCTGTATCAATCCCAAACTAATCTCACTGCCCCGCTCTCTCCCCATAGCCCTGTATCAATCCCCAAATTATTCCCACTGCCCCGCTCTCTCCCCGGGCCCTGTATCAATCCCAAACTAATCTCACTGCCCCGCTCTCTCCCCATAGCCCTGTATCAATCCCAAACTAATCCCACTGCCCCGCTCGCTCCCCATAGCCCTATATCAATCCCCAAACTAATCCCACTGCCCCACTCTCTCCCCGTAGCCCTGTATCAATCCAAAACTAATTCCACTGCCCTGCTCTCTCCCCGTAGCCCTGTATCAATCCAAAACTAATTCCACTGCCCCGCTCTCTCCCCGTAGCCCTGTATCAATCCAAAACAAATCCCACTGCCTCGCTCTCTCCCCGTAGCCCTGTATCAATCCCCAAACTAATCCCACTGCCCCGCTCTCTCCCCGTAGCCCTGTATCAATCCCCAAACTAATCCCACTGCCCCGCTCTCTCCCCGTAGCCCTGTATCAATCCCAAACTAATCCCACTGCCCTGCCCTCTCTCCGTAGCTCTGTATCAAATCAAAACTAATCCCACTGCCCCGCTCTCTCCCCATCGCCCTGTATCAATCCCCAAACTAATTCCGCTGCCCCGCCCTCTCCCCATAGCCCTGTATCAATCCCCAAACTAATCCCACTGCCCCACTCTCTCCATAGCCCTGTATCAATCCTCAAACTAATCTCATTGCCCCGCTCTCTCCCCATGGCCCTGTATCAATCCCCAAACTAATCCCGCTGCCCTGCTGTCTCCCCGTCGCCCTGTAACAATCCCAAACTAATCCCACTGCCCCGCTCTCTCCCCATAGCCCTGTATCAATCCCCAAACTAATCCCACTGCCCCACTCTCTCCCCATGGCCCTGTATCAATTCAAACTAATCCCACTGCCCCGCTCTCTACCCATAGCCCTGTATCAATCCCCAAACTAATCCCACTGCCCCGCTCTCTCCCCATAGCCCTGTATCAATCCTCAAACTATTCCCACTGCCCCGCTCTCTCCCAATGGCCCTGTATCAATCCCCAAACTAATCCCACTGCCCCGCCCTCTCCCCATGGCCCTGTATCAATCCCAAACTAATACCACTGCCCCGCTCTCACCCCACAGCCCTGTATCAATCCCAAACTAATACCACTGCCCCGCTCTCACCCCATAGGCCTGTATCAATCTGCAAACTAATCCCACTGCCCCGCTCTCTCCCATTGGCCCTGTATCATTCCAAAACTAATCCCACTGCCTCGCTCTCTCCCAATGGCCCTGTATCAATCCCCAAACTAATCCCACTGCCCCGCTCTCTACCCATGGCCCTGTATCAATCCAAAACTAATCCCACTGCCCTGCCCTCTCCCCATAGCCCTGTATCAATCCCCAAACTAATCCCACTGCCCCGCTCTCCCCCCATGGCCCTGTATCAATCCCAAACTAATCCCACTGCCCTGCTCTCTCCCCATAGCCCTGTATCAATCCTCAAACTAATCCCACTGCCCCGCTCTCTGCCCATAGCCCTGTATCAATCCACAAACTAATCCCACTGCCCCGCTCTCTCCCCATTGCCCTGTATCAATCCCCAAACTAATCCCACTGCCGTGCTCTCCCCATAGCCCTGTATCAATCCCCAAACTAATCCCACTGCCCCGCTCTCTCCCTGTAGTCCTGTATCAATCCCCAAACTAATCCCACTGCTGCGCTCTCTCCCCATAGCCCTGTATCAATCCCCAAACTAATCCCACTGCCCCGCTCTCTCCCCGTAGCCCTGTATCAATCCCCAAATTAATCCCACTGCCCCGCTCTCTCACAGGGCCCTGTATCAATCCCAAACTAATCTCACTGCCCCGCTCTCACCCCATAAGCCTGTATCAATCCCCAAACTAATCCCACTGACCTGCTCTCTCCCATTGGCCCTGTATCATTCCAAAACTAATCCCACTGCCCTGCTCTCTCCCCATGGCCCTGTATCAATCCCCAAACTAATCCCACTGCCCCACTCTCTCCCCATAGCCCTGTATCAATCCCCAAACTAATCCCACTGACCCGCTCTCTCCCATTGGCCCTGTATCATTCCAAAACTAATCCCACTGCCCTGCTCTCTCCCCATGGCCCTGTATCAATCCCCAAACTAATCCCACTGCCCCGCTCTCTCCCCATGGCCCTGTATCAATCCCAAACTAATCTCACTGCCCCGCTCTCTCCCCATAGCCCTGTATCAATCGCAAACTAATCCCACTGCCCCGCTCTCCCCATAGCCCTGTATCAATCCCCAAACTAATCCCACTGCCCCGCTCTCCCCATAGCCCTGTATCAATCCTCAAACTAATCCCATTGCCCCGCTCTCTCCCCATGGCCCTGTATCAATCCCCAAACTAATCCCACTGCCCCGCTCTCTCCCCGTAGCCCTGTATCAATCCCAAACTAATCCCACTGCCCCGCTCTCTCCCCATAGCCCTGTATCAATCCCCAAACTAATCCCACTGCCCCACTCTCCCCATAGCCCTGTATCAATCCTCAAACTAATCCCATTGCCCCGCTCTCTCCCCATGGCCCTGTATCAATCCCAAACTAATCCCACTGCCCCGCTCTCTCCCCATGGCCCTGTATCAATCCCCAAACTAATCCCACTGCCCCGCTCTCTCCCCATGGCCCTGTATCAATCCCCAAACTAATCCCACTGCCCCGCTCTCTCCCCGTAGCCCTGCATCAATCCCAAACTAATCCCACTGCCCCGCTCTCTCCCCATAGCCCTGCATCAATCCCCAAACTAATCCCACTGCCCCGCTCTCTCCCCATGGCCCTGTATCAATCCAACACTAATCCCACTGCCCTGCTCTCTCCCCATAGCCTGTATCAATCCCCAAACTAATCCCACTACCCCGCTCTCTCCCCATGGCCCTATATCAATCCCAAACTAATCCCACTGCCCCGCTCTCTCCCCATAGCCCTGTATCAATCCCAAACTAATCCCACTGCCCCGCTCTCTCCCATTGGCCCTGTATCATTCCAAAACTAATCCCACTGCCCCGTTCTCTCCCAATGGCCCTGTATCAATCCCCAAACTAATCCCACTGCCCTGCTCTCTCCCCATGGCCCTGTAGCACTCCCAGCCAATCTCACTGCCCCGCTCTCTCCCCATAGCCCTGTATCAATCCCCAAACTAATCCCACTGCCCCGCTCTCTCCCCGTAGCCCTGTATCAATCCTCAAACTAATCCCATTGCCCTGCTCTCTCCCCATGGCCCTGTATCAATCCCAAACTAATCCCACTGCCCCGCTCTCTCCCCATGGCCCTGTATCAATCCCAAACTAATCCCACTGCCCCGCTCTCTCCCCATAGCCCTGTATGAATCCCCAAACTAATCCCACTGCCCCGCTCTCTCCCCGTAGCCCTGTATCAATCCCCAAACTAATCCCACTGCCCCGCTCTCTCCCCGTAGTCCTGTATCAATCCCCAAACTAATCCCACTGCTGTGCTCTCTCCCCATAGCCCTGTATCAATCCCCAAACTAATCCCACTGCCCCGCTCTATCCCCATAGCCCTTTGTCAATCCCCAAACGAATCCCACTGCCCCGCTCTCTCCCCATAGCCCTGTATCAATCCCCAAACTAATCCCACTGCCCCGCTCTCTCCCCGGGCCCTGTATCAATCCCCAAACTAATCCCACTGCCCCGCTCTCTCCCCGTAGCCCTGTATCAATCCCCAAATTAATCCCACTGCCCCGCTCTCTCCCCGGGCCCTGTATCAATCCCCAAACTAATCCCACTGCCCCGCTCTCTCCCCATAGCCCTGTATCAATCCCCAAACGAATCCCACTGCCCCGCTCTCTCCCCATAGGCCTGTATCAATCCCAACCTAATCCCACTGCCCCACTCTCTCCCCAAAGCCCTGTATCAATCCAAAACTAATCCCACTGCCCCGCTCTCTCCCCATGGCCCTGTATCAATCCCCAAACTAATCCAACGGCCCCGCGCTCTCCCCGTAGCCCTGTATCAATCCCAAACTAACCTCACTGCCCCGCTCTCTCCCCATAGCCCTGTATCAATCCCCAAACTAATCCCACTACCCCGCTCTCTCCCCGTAGCCCTGTATCAATCTTCAACCTAATCTCACTGCCCCGCTCTCTCCTCATAGCCCTGTATCAATCCCCAAACTAATCCCACTGCCCCGCTCTCTCCCTGGGCCCTGTATCAATCCCAAACTAATCTCACTGCCCCGCTCTCTCCCCGTAGCCCTGTATCAATCCCCAAACTAATCCCACTGCTGTGCTCTCTCCCCGGGCCCTGTATCAATCCCCAAACTAATCCCACTGCCCCGCTCTCTCCCCGTAGCCCTGTATCAATCCCCAAACTAATCCCACTGCCCCGCTCTCTACCCATGGCCCTGTATCAATCCAAAACTAATCCCACTGCCCCGCTCTCTCCCCATAGCCCTGTATCAATCCCCAAACTAATCCCACTGCCCCGCTCTCTCTCCATAGCCCTGTATGAATCCCCAAACTAATCCCACTGCCCCGCTCTCTCCCCATGGCCCTGTATCAATCCAAAATTAATCCCACTGCCCCGCTCTCTCCCCATAGCCCTGTATCAATCCCCAAACTAATCCCACTGCCCCGCTCTCTCCCCATGGCCCTGTATCAATCCCCAAACTAATCCCACTGCCCCGCTCTCTCCCCATTGCCCTGTATCAATCCCAAACTAATCTCACTGCCCCGCTCTCTCCCCATAGCCCTGTATCAATCCCCAAACTAATCCCACTGCCCCGCTCTCTCCCCGTAGCCCTGTATGAATCCTCAAACTAATCTCACTGCCTCGCTCTCTCCCCATAGCCCTGTATCAATCCCCAAACCAATCTCACTGCCCCGCTCTCTCCCCATAGCCCTTTATCAATCCCCAAACTAATCCGACTGCTGTGCTCTCTCCCTGGGCCCTGTATCAATCCCAAACTAATCTCACTGCCCCGCTCTTTCCCCATAGCCCTGTATCAATCCCCAAACTAATTGCACTGATGTGCTCTCTCCCCGGGCCCTGTATCAATCCCCAAACTAATCCCACTGCCCCGCTCTCCCCATAGCCCTGTATCAATCCCCAAACTAATCCCACTGCTGTGCTCTCTCCCCATAGCCCTGTATCAATCCGCAAACTAATCCCACTGCTCCGCTCTCTCCCCGGGCCCTGTATCAATCCCCAAACTAATCCCACTGCCCCGCTCTCTCCCCGTAGCCCTGTATCAATCCAAAACAAATCCCACTGCCTCGCTCTCTCCCCGCAGCCCTGTATCAATCCCCAAACTAATCCCACTGCCCCGCTCTCTCCCCGTAGCCCTGTATCAATCCCAAACTAATCCCACTGCCCTGCCCTCTCTCCGTAGCTCTGTATCAAATCAAAACTAATCCCACTGCCCCGCTCTCTCCCCATCGCCCTGTATCAATCCCCAAACTAATTCCGCTGCCCCGCCCTCTCCCCATAGTCCTGTATCAATCCCCAAACTAATCCCACTGCCCCACTCTCCCCATAGCCCTGTATCAATCCTCAAACTAATCTCATTGCCCCGCTCTCTCCCCATGGCCCTGTATCAATCCCCAAACTAATCCCGCTGCCCTGCTGTCTCCCCGTCGCCCTGTAGCAATCCCAAACTAATCCCACTGCCCCGCTCTCTCCCCATAGCCCTGTATCAATCCCCAAACTAATTCCGCTGCCCCGCCCTCTCCCCATAGTCCTGTATCAATCCCCAAACTAATCCCACTGCCCCACTCTCCCCATAGCCCTGTATCAATCCTCAAACTAATCTCATTGCCCCGCTCTCTCCCCATGGCCCTGTATCAATCCCCAAACTAATCCCGCTGCCCTGCTGTCTCCCCGTCGCCCTGTAGCAATCCCAAACTAATCCCACTGCCCCGCTCTCTCCCCATAGCCCTGTATCAATCCCCAAACTAATCCCACTGCCCCACTCTCTCCCCATGGCCCTGTATCAATTCAAACTAATCCCACTGCCCCGCTCTCTACCCATAGCCCTGTATCAATCCCCAAACTAATCCCACTGCCCCGCTCTCTCCCAATGGCCCTGTATCAATCCCCAAACTAATCCCACTGCCCCGCCCTCTCCCCATGGCCCTGTATCAATCCCAAACTAATACCACTGCCCCGCTCTCACCCCATAGCCCTGTATCAATCCCAAACTAATACCACTGCCCCGCTCTCACCCCATCGGCCTGTATCAATCCGCAAACTAATCCCACTGCCCCGCTCTCTCCCATTGGCCCTGTATCATTCCAAAACTAATCCCACTGCCTCGCTCTCTCCCAATGGCCCTGTATCAATCCCCAAACTAATCCCACTGCCCCGCTCTCTACCCATGGCCCTGTATCAATCCAAAACTAATCCCACTGCCCCGCCCTCTCCCCATAGCCCTGTATCAATCCCCAAACTAATCCCACTGCCCCGCTCTCCCCCCATGGCCCTGTATCAATCCCAAACTAATCCCACTGCCCTGCTCTCTCCCCATAGCCCTGTATCAATCCTCAAACTAATCCCACTGCCCCGCTCTCTGCCCATAGCCCTGTATCAATCCACAAACTAATCCCACTGCCCCGCTCTCTCCCCATTGCCCTGTATCAATCCCCAAACTAATCCCACTGCCGTGCTCTCCCCATAGCCCTGTATCAATCCCCAAACTAATCCCACTGCCCCGCTCTCTCCCTGTAGTCCTGTATCAATCCCCAAACTAATCCCACTGCTGCGCTCTCTCCCCATAGCCCTGTATCAATCCCCAAACTAATCCCACTGCCCCGCTCTCTCCCCGTAGCCCTGTATCAATCCCCAAATTAATCCCACTGCCCCGCTCTCTCACAGGGCCCTGTATCAATCCCAAACTAATCTCACTGCCCCGCTCTCACCCCATAAGCCTGTATCAATCCCCAAACTAATCCCACTGACCCGCTCTCTCCCATTGGCCCTGTATCATTCCAAAACTAATCCCACTGCCCTGCTCTCTCCCCATGGCCCTGTATCAATCCCCAAACTAATCCCACTGCCCCGCTCTCTCCCCATAGCCCTGTCTCAATCCCCAAACTAATCCCACTGCCCCACTCTCTCCCCATAGCCCTGTATCAATCCCCAAACTAATCCCACTGACCCGCTCTCTCCCATTGGCCCTGTATCATTCCAAAACTAATCCCACTGCCCTGCTCTCTCCCCATGGCCCTGTATCAATCCCCAAACTAATCCCACTGCCCCGCTCTCTCCCCATGGCCCTGTATCAATCCCAAACTAATCTCACTGCCCCGCTCTCTCCCCATAGCCCTGTATCAATCGCAAACTAATCCCACTGCCCCGCTCTCCCCATAGCCCTGTATCAATCCCCAAACTAATCCCACTGCCCCGCTCTCCCCATAGCCCTGTATCAATCCTCAAACTAATCCCATTGCCCCGCTCTCTCCCCATGGCCCTGTATCAATCCCCAAACTAATCCCACTGCCCCGCTCTCTCCCCGTAGCCCTGTATCAATCCCAAACTAATCCCACTGCCCCGCTCTCTCCCCATAGCCCTGTATCAATTCAAACTAATCCCACTGCCCCGCCCTCTCCCCATAGCCCTGTATCAATCCCAAACTAATCCCACTGCCCTGCTCTCTCCCCGTAGCCCTGTATCAATCCCAAACTAATCCCACTGCCCTGCCCTCTCTCCGTAGCTCTGTATCTAATCAAAACTAATCCCACTGCCCTGCTCTCTCCCCATGGCCCTGTATCAATCCCCAAACTAATCCCACTGCCCCGCTCTCCCCATAGCCCTGTATCAATCCTCAAACTAATCCCATTGCCCCGCTCTCTCCCCATGGCCCTGTATCAATCCCAAACTAATCCCACTGCCCCGCTCTCTCCCCATGGCCCTGTATCAATCCCCAAACTAATCCCACTGCCCCGCTCTCTCCCCGTAGCCCTGCATCAATCCCAAACTAATCCCACTGCCCCGCTCTCTCCCCATAGCCCTGTATCAATCCCCAAACTAATCCCACTGCCCCGCTCTCTCCCCATGGCCCTGTATCAATCCAACACTAATCCCACTGCCCTGCTCTCTCCCCATAGCCTGTATCAATCCCCAAACTAATCCCACTACCCCGCTCTCTCCCCATGGCCCTATATCAATCCCAAACTAATCCCACTGCCCCGCTCTCTCCCCATAGCCCTGTATCATTCCAAAACTAATCCCACTGCCCCGCTCTCTCCCAATGGCCCTGTATCAATCCCCAAACTAATCCCACTGCCCTGCTCTCTCCCCATGGCCCTGTATCACTCCCAGCTAATCTCACTGCCCCGCTCTCTCCCCATAGCCCTGTATCAATCCCCAAACTAATCCCACTGCCCCGCTCTCTCCCCGTAGCCCTGTATCACTCACAGCTAATCTCACTGCCCCGCTCTCTCCCCGTAGCCCTGTATCAATCCCCAAACTAATCCCTCTGCCCCGCTCTCTCCCCGTAGCTCTGTATCACTCCCAGCTAATCTCACTGCCCCACTCTCTCCCCATAGCCCTGTATCAATCCCCAAACTAATCCCACTGCTGTGCTCTCTCCCCGGGCCCTGTATCAATCCTCAAACTAATCCCATTGCCCTGCTCTCTCCCCATAGCCCTGTATGAATCCCCAAACTAATCCCACTGCCCCGCTCTCTCCCCATAGCCCTGTATCAATCCCCAAACTAATCGAACTGCCCCACTCTCTCCCCATAGCCCTGTATCAATCCCCAAACTAATCCCACTGCTGTGCTCTCTCCCCGGGCCCTGTATCAATCCCCAAACTAATCCCACTGCTGTGCTCTCTCCCCGGGCCCTGTATCAATCCCAAACTAATCTCACTTCCCCGCTCTCTCCCCATAGCCGTGTATCAATCCCAAACTAATCCCACTGCCCCGCTCTCTCCCCATAACCCTGTATCAATCCCCAAACTAATCCCACTGCCCCACTCTCTCCCCATAGCCCTGTATCAATCCCCAAACTAATCCCACTGCCCCGCTCTCTCCCCATAGCCCTGTATCAATCCCCAAACTAATCCCACTGCTGTGCTCTCTCCCTGGGCCCTGTATCAATCCTTAACTAATCTCACTGCCCCGCTCTCTCCCCATAGCCCTGTATCAATCCCCAAACTAATCTCACTGCCCCGCTCTCTCCCCTGGCCCTGTATCAATCCCAAACTAATCTCACTGCCCCGCTCTCTCCCCATAGCCCTGCATCAATCCCCAAACTAATCCCACTGCCCCGCTCTCTCCCCGAGCCCTGTATCAATCCCCAAGCTAATCCCACTGCCCCGCTCTCTCCTCGTAGCCCTGTATCAATCCCCAAACTAATCCCGCTGCCCCACTCTCTCCCCCGGCCCTGTATCAATCCCAAACGAATCTCACTGCCCCGCTCTCTCCCCATAGCCCTGTATCAATCCCCAAACTAATCCCACTGCCCCGCCCTCTCCCCATAGCCCTGTTTCAATCCCCAAACTAATCCCACTGCCCCGCTCTCTCCCCATAGCCCTGTATCAATCCCAAACTAATCCCACTGCCCCGCTCTCTCCCCATAGCCCTGTATCAATCCCCAAACTAATCCCACTGCCCCGCCCTCTCCCCATGGCCCTGTATCAATCCCCAAACTAATCCCACTGCCCTGTTCTCTCCCCATAACCCTGTATCAATCCTCAAACTAATCCCACTGCCCCGCTCTCTCCCCATGGCCCTGTATCAATCCAAAACTAATCCCACTGCCCCGCTCTCTCCCCATAGCCCTGTATCAATCCAAAATTAATCCCACTTCCCTGCTCTTTTCCCATGGCCCTGTATCAATCCCCAAACTAATCCCACTATCCTGCTGTCTCCCCATAGCCCTGTATCAATCCAAAACTAATCCCACTGCCCTGCTCTCTCCCCATAGTCCTGTACCCACTACATTTCCTGGCAAACTGGGTCAAGGCAACACTGCCATTACTGCATCCCATCCACCCTCGGAGTGCCTGCCCTTGGGTTTTTGCAAGCAACACTCAGTTTTACTGCTCTTCCCGATAAAGTCAACTTTTAAACATGGCCAGTTTATTTGTTGCAAATGGAATTGCTCAATGATGGCAATTCTACCGGTAATATTGTCACATTTAAGGCGCATTTCTCCATTTAAGTCAGCCATCAGGATTCCATGTTGTTTGATGAACTGAACATAACTGGTCCCTTGGAAACAACAGTAAACAGCTTTCAAAAAAATCTTTTCAAACTTGATTTTGATTTCAAAGTCCAGCCATTCTTTAGCATCCCTAACAACCACAGTTCAAGGTGAGGTGTAAATTTCCCTCGTACATTGTCATTACATCGTGCTGCCTGTACCCAGTCAGGCGCATGTCCTTGACTCGGTACAAGGATTAATGCTGCAGCAACATTCTGCCTCTCCATCCAGACAGTCTGGGTCTAACTCTAACTAGGGTGTGTTCTGTATCACTGACTGTTGTTTATAATCAGAATCACAGACCTGCAGCTTTCAGCACATGCTATTAACACCTTCGGACTCATTGTAAATCTAGACTTGGCCTTTATTCATCCTCGCCATGCAGCTTCCAAAGGAGTCCGCGACAGAGGACGAAAGTATTCATTGGGTACATGCAATGTCAGTAAAAGTACCAGGTATCTAAACGTGCGACTGAGTCACTTCTGATTCAGCATTCAAAATACTTAAATACACGTTCTTTGCATAATTCAGCATAAAAATGTAACTTGCAGACAGGAATATGCTGCAATAATATGAACACAATGTGACAGGCAAACAAAGGTTCCTCCTTTAATACATTCATACAACTGCGAGGTATTTCACTGAGGTGCGAATGACAAGTATTGCTGTACAATATAACCGAACCTACCCTGCAATTTCTGCATCACGTTGACAATATCCCTCGGGGATCTCCCATAGTGTCGTGATGTCGCCATCCTCTCACTCGCCGGGCACCAGCCTTGGCTCGAAAGAATGTGCCAGTCAGTGTTGCAATGAATTGGTCGGGTCACTGTGCTTCAGACGGCATCACTGAAGCAGCCTGCAGCATTCAGCAGGGCTGAGCTGAGTCACTGCAGCCTGACACCCAATGAGAGCCCTGCTCTCAGAAACGTTGAGCGTTCTAACTTCCTTTCTGGAGGGGGGTAGCTATCCAAATGACCTCCGCTCCCTGAAAGGAAATGGCAGGGTTTAATGTAAATCTTCGCCTTCTTAAGACAGTTAAAGCTACGTTGGCTGATTATCCACTCTGACAGATCAGTAAAGACATGCTCTGCACAAAGCACAGAGCTCTGCTCTAATTAAGGATGCAGTGACAGGCATCAGAGCAAGCAGGCAGCAGAGTGCACAGTGCAGGAATACATTTAGGAAAGCTGATGGTTATTCAAAAAGTCAATGTCAATTGGTTTCTCTAACTGAGCTGGCCAAGGTTATAAGTGGCCATAAGAAATAAAAATCAGTTTGGGCTTAAAGTAGAGAGCAGCATGGCCAGGACGGTGGCATAGTGGTTAGCACTGTTGCCTCACAGCGCCAGGGACCCGGGTTTGAATCCGGCCTCGGGTGGCTGTCTGTGTGGAGTTTGCACATTCTCCCCGTGTTTGCGTGGGTTTCCTCCGGGTGCTCCGGTTTCCTCCCACAGTCCAAAGATGTGCGGGTTAGGTTGATTGGCTATGATAAATTGACCCTTAGTGTTAGGGGGATTAAATACGTGGGGTTACGGGGATCGGGTGGGATATGTGTCGGTGTAGGCTCGATGGGCCGAAATGGCCTCTATCTGCACTGTGGGGTTTCTGTGATTCTGTGACAGTGGAATTTTTAAAAAAATACAGCTTGTTACAAATCTGATGAAAGGACCTGTTCAACAACAACAACATCTTGCATTTATATAGCGCCTTTAACTAGTAAAAGTCCCAAGGCACTTTGCAGGAGTGTAATCTGACAAAAATTGACACCAAGCCACATAGAGATATTAGGACAGGTGACCAAAGAGGTAGGTTTTAAGGAGCATCTTGAAGGAGGAGAGAGAGGTGGAGAGGCAGAGAGGTTTAGGGAGGGAATTCCAGAGCTTAGGGCCTAGGCAGCTGAAGGCACGGCCACCAATGGTGGAGCAATTAAAATCGGGGATGCTCAAGAGGCCAGAATTGGAGGAGTGCAGATATCTCGGAGGGTTGTTGGACTGTAGGAGGTTACAGAGGTAGGGAGGGGCGAGGCCATGGAGGGATTTGAAAACAAGGTTGAGAATGTTCAAATCTCAACGTTGCTTGACCTGAGCGAGCACAGGGTGATGGATGGACGGAATTTGGTACAAGTTAGGATACGGGCTGCGGAGTTTTGGCACTGTATTCCACAGAGAGGATCATCCATCGGAAAACGGGAACTTTATCAGGCTTCAGGAAAGGTCCCATTGGTTCGTGGGTCCAGGTAGTGGACTGACTGTGAGGCCAGACACACCTCCTTAAACTAAGTCACAGCTGCTGTCCTTGGACAGTGATCAGTATGGCACAGTTACATCTCAACGTGCAAATCAAGCAAGTGAAGAAAAAGATCTATGTGCACCCCCCCCCCCACCTCACCTGTGAAAACAAACGCTCATGGCCCACCCTTCCACTACGCCCCCCCCCCCCTCACTACCGGGGCTCAGAACCAAGTACCCAACAGCCTCCCAGTGGTACAGGATCCTGCTCCAGCCTCCCAAGGTGGAGAGGAGAGCGCTCACTCCTCCAGTCGATAAGCTCAGGAGCCGAACCCCAGCCGACCCACCCGATCCCAGCTGCCACACTCCGCACGCCCCCACCCCCACGCTCCATGGTGCCAGCCCACCAAATTCCAACCAGAGCCTCCCCCCCACTTTCAATGTAGAGTCCCAACGGATGGCTTCAAATGGGAAACACTCAGCTTGTCGAAACCCACTGACTGATTCAGTGCTGAACAAAGCAGTGGGTGGTGGGAGACGAGGTCCACTTATTACTATGGGTCCCCCTCACCGATGGTAATTGGGGACGTGCTCACACTTTAAAAGTCCGCCATTAAAACTATGCAAGAGTAGAAATAGACTGGATGTTAGGCAGTTCCTCTTCTCCCAGAGAGCAGTGAACCTCTGGAATACATTCCGGCTGGTGCAATGGGTGCTGACACTCTGTACACCTCCAAGAGGGAGCTGGACCGGTTCCTGACTGAGGCAGAGATCGCATCATATAGAAGGCAAGTGTCTTTATAAAGAAAGACTTGCATTTATATAGTGCATTTTACAACCACCAGTCAATAAAGTACTTTTGAAGTGTAGTCACTGTTGTAATGTGGGAAACACAGCCAATATACACACAACAAGGTCCCACAAACAGCAATGTGATAATGACCAGATATTCTGGTTTTTGTTATGTTGGTTGAGGGATAAATATTAGCCAGGACACCGGGGATAACTCCCCTACTCTTATTCGAAATAGTGCCATGGGATTTTTTACATTCACCTGAGAGGGCAGACAGGGCCTCAGTTTAACGTCTCATCCGAAAGGCGGCAGTGCAGCACTGCCTCAGTACGGCACTGGGTTGTCAGCCTAGCTTTATGTGCTTAAGTCCCTGGAGTGGGACTTAAACCCACAACCTTCTGATGTTAGAGGCGAGTGTGCTACCCACTGAGCCACAGCTGACACAGGAGACAACACTTGGTCCATGTGATCTCCTGGATTGGTTTTGATCACTTGAGGGGGGTCAGGAAGGAATTTTCCAGAGTATTTTTTCCTTATTGGCCCTGGGTTTTCTTCTGGGTTTTTTTTGCCTCTGCCAGGAGATTACATGGCTGAGGGAGGGGGAGAGGATGGGTGGCGGGGTAGTGTCCAGTTATGATCCTCCAGCCATCACAGGGTGTGGGGCAAGCTTGATGGGTCAGCTGGTCTTTTTCTGCCCATCACATTCATATATTCAGCACCGGACTCCCAAACAAGACACACGACAGCAGGACCATCACAGTCGGCACTCTAGGTACTCCTCATCTCTACAGCCATCCGCCAACTCTCTAAACCACAACTTGCTGGGGGAATCAAACTCACCAGCTACTCACCGCCTCTCAAGGTTCAAGAGTCATCTCCAACCCCCAGACTGACTGTTCCTACCTTTGGAAAGCTACTGGCATAGGATGTCCTCCTGCCACCCCCAACCCCGCCAAACACCTCCCGTCGTGGGCCGACCGCGAGCAGCCAGGCCAACCATGATGTGATGGCGAGTGTCTGACATATTGCCCATGACCCCGGAAGGGAGATGGACATGCAGCTTCCAAATGGAATGGCGCCATTGAGAACAGCCCCACTACTGGTGGGCCAGTTCCTCTACAACCTGGCTGAGATCAGCCACTAGAGCAATGCAGAGTGAGCTTGCATCCTATCACTATACTGCTAACTTTCATTTAGTATTTGAGTCCCTTGCTGCTTAAGGGTAAAGGTTGAATTCACTCTATACCATTCATTTGAGGTAAGTTTGTTTTTTAACTTCTGAAACCCAGCTGACCAGTGGATGCGAGATATGGACTGAAAAATTATTAACGAATGTATGGTTTATCAGGTGCCAGCGTTGGCTCAGTGAGTAGCACTCAAACCTCTGAGTCAGAAGGTCATGGGTTCAAGTCCCACTCCATGAGACCTGAGCACAAAATCTGGGCTGACAGGGAGACTGAGGGAGTGCTGCACTGCCAGAGGTGCCGTCTTTCGGATGAAACGTTAAACCTTCTCTGGTTGGATGTAAAAGATTCCACAGCACTAATTCGAAGAAAGAGCAGGGGAGTTATCCCCGGTGTCCTGGCCAACATTTATCCCTCGACCAACATCATTTAAAAAAAAAACAGATTATTTGGTTTTTATCTCATTGCTGTCTGTGGGGTCTTGCGGTGCACAAATTGGTTGCCACGTTTCCCACATTACAACAGTGACTACACTTCAAAAGTACTTCATTGGCTTTAAAGTGCTTTGGGACGTCCTGGGGTCCTGTAATGCGGTATAAAAATGCAAGTTTTCTTTCAAAAAAAATGTATTATCCAATAATTTGAATTAAAGAATATAAATAACACAAGCAAATTGGAAATATAGTGCTAAGAAAATTGAATTATAAGGTCATGTGAAATATGCAACTTTGAATGACTGTAGTCTCTCTCCCACAATTGCCGCTTGTGGTAAAGCAAGCGTTCTAATAGCCTTCTGTGTGAAAACATTTCTTCTAACTTCCCCCTCCATTCCTCCAGTGATGATCCTCAGTCTAGGAACATAGGAACAGGAGGAGGCCATTCAGCCCCTCAAGCCTGCTTCTCCATTCAATTAGTTAATGGATAATCTGTATCTTAACTCCATCTAGCCTTAGCTGCAGCTTTCAGTCTGTGCCCCTTTTGGCCAACCAGTGGGAATGGTTTCCGCTGTTCAGCTACTGGACTGTCCACCCTTCAGCATTGCCCTGGAGTCTCCAGGAATTGAAGATTAATCTCCAGGACACTGCTGGGAGCAACACCCGAGAGAAAAATCATTGAGCCATTAAAAAAAATTGTGTTTTTTTTTCATTTTCTTTCAACACTTTTGTTTATTAGTTATAAAAATATTTTGGATGGGGAAAAAAGGCTGTTTGACTGAGTCAAGAATCATCCAATCGGATAACAAAGAGTCTCTTCACTTCCCAATTTGCATGGGAAGGCGGGGCGCTGTGAAGATGGACGTGTCGAGCGACCAATGGCGGGAGCTTGGGGGGCAGTTGGAGGCAGGAGGTCATGTGATGAAACCTTTAGGAATATGTCCAACCAGAGTTGGCAGCCCTTGTCCACCCAGACACCTTGATCTACCTGTGACTGTGAGCTGGCACCTTTCCCCAGGTGAAGAGCCTGGTAAAGCACCAGCCCGCAGTGATATATAGAACAGGTCTCCACCTAGTGCAGTAAGGGGAGCCTGGCTGCACAGGATGGCTGATCACCACAGGCTACCTCTAATTATTATTTTTGACAATTAATCGCCTGGGGCCTACTGTAATCTCACAGGTTGATGATGCATGGAGCACCAGGTAACCAGATGTGTGGGACACCAGGTAACCAGATGTGCGAGGCACCAGGTAACCAGTTGTGTGGGACACCAGGTAACCAGATGTGTGGGACACCAGGTAACCAGATGTGTGGGACACCAGGTAACCAAATGTGTGGGACACCAGGTAACCAAATGTGCGGGACACCAGGTAACCAGATGTGTGGGACACCAGGTAACCAGATGTGTGGGACACCAGGTATACAGATGTGTGGGACACCAGGTAAACAGATGTGTGGGACACCAGGTAACCAGATGTGTGGGACACCAGGTAACCAGATGTGTGGGACACCAGGTAACCAGATGTGTGGGACACCAGGTAACCAGATGTGTGGGACACCGGGTAACCAGATGTGTGGGACACCAGGTAACCAGATGTGTGGGACACCAGGTAACCAGATGTGTGGGACACCAGGTAACCAGATGTGTGGGACACCAGGTAACCAGATGTGTGGGACACCAGGTAACCAGATGTGTGAGGCATCAGGTGACCAGATGTGTGGGACACCAGGTGACCAGATGTGTGGGACACCAGGTAACCGGATGTGTGAGGCACCAGATAACCGGATGTGTGAGGCACCAGGTAACCAGATGTGTGGGACACCAGGTAACCAGATGTGTGGAACACCAGGTAACCAGATGTGTGGAACACCAGGTAACCAGATGTGTGGAACACCAGGTAACCAGATGTGTGGAACACCAGGTAACCAGATGTGTGAGGCACCAGGTAACCAGATGTGTGAGGCACCAGGTAACCAGATGTGTGGGGCACCAGGTAACCAGATGTGTGGGGCACCAGGTAACCAGATGTGTGGGACACCAGGTAACCAGATGTGTGGAACACCAGGTAACCAGATGTGCTACAGGGTCACAGCAGCCAGATGTGGAGGTGGGAGGAGAGAGTGGGGAGGAGATCAAATAAAAGACCCGACCGGGAAAGGCTGAGGGCGGCAGTTAGCGGTGCCCTTACCTGAGGCGCAGTGTGGGGTCCCCGCCGCGCCGGGCTGCGGCCGCCGAGACTCTCCGGTTACTATGTTGCCAACTGCAACAAGCCGCTGCCTGACAACGCGCATGCGCGTGTCGGCCGGCCTGCCCGCACTGTACGCGTTATTCGTTTTGTTTATTTCCTCCATCTCCTCCCCTGGGGCCGGGAGGAGTTAAAGCCCCAGGGAGAGGGGAGAAAGCCCCGGGGGAGAGTAGAGGTTAAAGCCCCAGGGAGAGGGGAGGGAGAGGGGTTAAAGCCCCAGGGAGAGGGGAAGGAGAGGGGTTAAAGCCCCAGGGAGAGGGGAAGGGGAGGGGTTAAAGCCCCAGGGAGAGGGGAAGGGGAGGGGTTAAAGCCCCAGGGAGAGGGGAGGGAGAGGGGTTAAAGCCCTGGGGGAGAGTAGAGGTTAAAGCCCCAGGGAGAGGGGAGGGAGAGGGGTTAAAGCCCCAGGGAGAGGGGAAGGAGAGGGGTTAAAGCCCCAGGGAGAGGGGAAGGAGAGGGGTTAAAGCCCCAGGGAGAGGGGAAGGGGAGGGGTTAAAGCCCCAGGGAGAGGGGAGGGAGAGGGGTTAAAGCCCCAGGGAGAGGGGAGGGAGAGGGGTTAAAGCCCCGGGGGAGAGTAGAGGTTAAAGTCCCAGGGAGAGGGGAGGGAGAGGGGTTAAAGCCCCGGGGGAGAGTAGAGGTTAAAGCCCCAGGGAGAGGGGAGGGAGAGGGGTTAAAGCCCCGGGGGAGAGTAGGAGTTAAAGCCCCAGGGAGAGGGGAGGGAGAGGGGTTAAAGCCCCGGGGGAAAGTAGGGGTTAATGCCCCAGGGAGAGGGGTTAAAGCCCCAGGAGAGAGTAGAGGTTAAAACCCCAGGGAGAGGGGAGGGAGAGGGGTTAAAGCTCTGGGAGAGAGTAGAGGTTAAAACCCCAGGGAGAGGGGAGGGAGAGGGGTTAAAGCCCCAGGGAGAGGGGTTAAAGCCCCAGGGAGGGGGGTTAAAGCCCCGGGGGAGAGTAGGGGTTAAAGCCCCAGGGAGAGGGGAGGGAGAGGGGTTAAAGCCCCGGGAGAGAGTAGAGGTTAAAACCCCAGGGAGAGGGGTTAAAGCCCCAGGAGAGAGTAGAGGTTAAAACCCCAGGGAGAGGGGAGGGAGAGGGGTTTAAAGCCCCGGGGGGAGAGTAGGGGTTAAAGCCCTGGGGGCATTAGCTTGGTGGGATTAGTTGGCTGGGAAACAAGCACAGTACGCGGGAGGGTTGAGGAGCTGAAGGTTGCAAATCATCATCTTCCCTGTCAATTGCCCTGACTGGCAGCACTGAACCAGACAAGAGCAGAATAACCCTGCAAAACGGGCACATCGGTTATTGAGATTCTTATGGTACAGGTGGAGTCTACATTTACCAGAAATTAATACAAGGGTTCACCAATTGCAACATTTCTCCAAACATTTTGCCCCAGAGGAAGTCTAGCGATAGCATCATCAAATTAGAAATTACAAAACTGCTCCCAAAAACTGATGCCCTACAAAAGCCCCTTAAAGGGCCAAGTTATCCTGGGATTCATCGGAACAAGAGTAGGCCACTCAACCTCTTGAACCTGTTCCACCATTCTATTATATTGTGGCTGATCTGTACCTCAACTCCTTTATCTGCCTTTGCTCCATATCCCTTGATAACCTTACCCAACAAAAATTTATCGATCTCAATCTTGCAAGCTCGAATTGATCCAGCCTCCACAGCCTTTTGGGGGAGAAATTTGGATATTTACAACAACAACAACTTGTATTTATATAGTGCCTTTAACATAGTAAAACATCCCAAGGCGCTTCACAGGAGTATTATAAGACAAAAAAATTTGACACTGATCCACATAAGGAGAAATTAGGGCAGGTGACCAAAAGCTTGGTCAAAGAGGTAGGTATTAAGAAGCATCTTAAAGGAGGAATGAGAGGTAGAGAGGTTTAGGGGGGGAATTCCAGAGCTTAGAGCCTAGGCAACAGAAGGCACGGCCACCAATGGTTGAGCGATTATAATCAGGGATGCGCAAGTGGCGGATATCTCCGGGGGTTGTGGAGCTGGAGGAGATCACAGAGATAGGGAGGGGCGAGGCCATGGAGGGATTTGAAAATAAGGATGAGAATTTTGAAATGGAGGCGTTGCTTAACTGGGAGCCAATGTAGGTCAGCGAGCACAGAGATGATGGGTGAACGGGACTTGGTGCAAGTTAGGACACGGGCAGCCGAGTTTTGGATGACCTCAAGTTTAAGTAGGGTAGAATGTGGGAGGCCAGCCAGGAGTGCGTTGAAATAGTCAAGTCTAGAGGCAACAAAGGCATGGATGAGGGATGTGGGTTCCACTACCTTTTGTGTGAAAAGTGCTTCCTGATTGCACTCCTGAATGACCTGGTGTTGAGTCAACTGTTAGTCAACCTCCTTCATCCTATGATTCACAACGACATGCTTCAAATAAGCATGAGAGATAGTGGAGTATACGGAACAGACGTAATTCATATACAGCATAGATGTTCAATCTATACAGTACAAGAGAGTAGCTTTGGGTTTCTCTCTCTTTCGAGCTCTCCAACTAACTCTGGAAAACCTCCTCCTTTATACACCACAGTTTGTCTACTTCATCACAGACAAGACCTCATGATCTATCTGTTCTCGGATCCTTTCAGGAACAGTTTATTGACAGCTTATTTACCTAAACATCCACTCTATACCATGGTTAATTGATCCCTCTGCCGATGTTTATTACACTAGTCACTAAAGTTATACATTAATCACTCATTGTCGGTGTCATCCAACAACTTATATATTTATATAGCGCCTTTAACGTAGTAAAACGTCCCAAGGCACTGCACAGGAGTATTTTAAGACAAAGAAATTTGACACCGATCCACATAAGGATAAATTAGGGCAGGTGACCAAAAGCTTGGTCAAAGAGGTAGGTTTTAAGGAGTATCTTAAAGGTGGAAAGAGAGGTAGTGAGGCGGACAGATTTAGGCAGGGAATTCCAGAGCTTAGGGCCTGGGCAACAGAGGGCACGGCCACCAAAGTTTGAGCGATTATAATCAGGGATGCTCAAGAGGGCAGAATTAGAGGAGCGCAGATATCTCGGGGGGTTGTGGGGATGAAGGAGATTACAGAGATAGGAAGGGGCGAGGCCGTGGAGGGATTTAAAAACAAGGATGAGAATTTTGAAATCGAGGCGCTGCTTAACCGAAAGCCAGTGTAGGTCAGCGAGCACGGGGGTGATGGACAAATGAGACTTGGTGCGAGTTAGGACATGGGCAGACGAGTTTTGGATGGCCTTAATTTTACGTAAGGTGGAATGTGGGAGGCCAGTCAGGAGTGCGTTGGAATAGTCAAGTCTAGAGGTAACAAAAGCATAGATGAGGCTTTCAGCAGCGGATGAGCTGAGGCAAGGGCGGAGACGGGCAATGTTACGGAATTGGAAGTAGGCGGTCTTTGTTATGCTGCGGATATGTGGTCGGAAGCTCATTTCAGGGTCAAATATAACACCAAGATTGCGAACAGTGTGGTTCAGCCTCAGACAGATGTTAGGGAGAGGGATGGTGTCAGTGGCTAGGGAACGGAGTTTGTGGCGGGAACCGAAAACAATGGCTTCGGTCTTCCCAATATTTAATTGGACATCCCAGTCACTTGCTTCTTTGAACAGGCATCCCACTGTTTTCCTGCTTATCTTAGAATGCCTGTTGCCCTATGAAACAAGTCAGTTTGATTATTAACGCTTAACTCTCCAACATGTCCAACACCTGGCTCTAATTTTAAGAATGCATTTGTTGGGCCGATCTCATCAGGCCTTTACCCAGCAGTGGGGTGAAGCAGTGTAGGGAAATCAGGCAGAGCAGCAGAAATCTTATTGACGGGGACTATCTGGAGTGTAAAATACTGACGGGCCGAGGATTGATGGTGCTGAATGGCATCTTGAAGGAAAAACAGAAACCTTACAAATATTTTGGGAAGATTTTGCTGTGCAATTAATGGTGTGGCTAATGGCGCTCGCCGTTATTTATGTGCAAATGGTACAGCACTTCAGGCGAGGGGCAGATGAGCGGTTAAATGTCATTGTCCAAAAGTTGCTCTCCGAGTTGTGCCGCTCCGCCTTTAGCTTCGCGAAAACAATATTTCACTGTCTACCTCACCATTGCGTGTCATGAAGTTGCTGTATTTGCACGGTTAATGATGTTATAAGTGTTAATTGCTGCCAATCAAACTCTCTGGCACTGAAAATTAACTATTATAAGAGTGGAGTCTCATTCCTTCAGGTATTAATTGTTGTTGGAGATTCTAAAAATGTAAATTGCTAAAAAAAATTACTTTCCCTTTCTGTTTCTTCTTTCCCTCTCTTTATTTCTCTTTCTGTACCTGATTTGACATTGAATTCACCCACTCTAATTTACACTGCTGTTAATTTCACAATCCTTCAATCTGATTGGTTAAGGAGATGCACAGTTGCTTGCCTTGTTCACTCAGGTCTCAGATGTCCTGTTTCCCTCGCTGTGACGTTATCAGCTCGCACTTTCAGCAACTTGCCACACAAAACATTTAAAAACCTAAATGTGCAAGGGCAAGTCTAACTAACGGCAAACTCCATTAGATGTCCTGCTACAGCAAAATCTGGGCACTGTATATATATATATATATATATATTTTTTTTTTTTTAACTTGCTTTATGTTCATCAGGGATGAGGGACTTCAGCAAAGTGGAGAGACTAGACAAGCTGGGATTGTTCTCCTTAGAGCAGAGAAGTTTAACAGGAGCTTTAATAGATATGTTCAAAAGTATGAAGGGTTTTGATAGAGTAGATAGGCAGAAACTGTTTCCACTGGTAAGAGGGTCAGTAACCAGAGGACACAGATTTAAGATAATTAGCAAAAGAACTAGATAGGAGATGACGAGAATTTTCTTTTATGCAGCGAGTTGTTATGGTCTGGAATGCACTGCCTGAAAGGGTGGTGGAAGCAGATTCAATAGTAAGTTTCAAAAAGGAATCAGATAAATACTTAAAGGGGAAACATTTTCAGTGCTATGGGGAAAGATCAGGGGAGTGGGACCAATTGGATAACTCTTTGAAAGAGCTGGCATGGGCATGATGGGCCGAATGGCTTCCTTCTGTGCTCAATGATTCTATATTCACATGATGCTCCACAGTTAACAGCTGCACATTACCCCAGCACGAGGAATGTTACCCAAAATGTAGAGCGGTATTCTGGTGTTCTACCCCAGGACACCACTCTACTCACCAACCAAAGGAACTTTGTATAGATACTGCCATCTCCAGGAACACTAGTGGAACTGCACTTCCTGGACACAACCTCCACATACTTACAAGACTTCCAGTTCCTAAGGAGAGTTCTGCAGCAATTTATGATTGAGGTGAGAAATAACCCCCCGCACCCCGATTCAGCAAGTGTTTTAATTTTAATATTGCTTCTTTTACCATGAAAGTGTAGCTGCCATTAGAGTCCCTGTACATACTTCAACTCCTCCTGACATCTCAAAGCACTTCACATCCAATTAAATAATTTTTGAAGTGCAGTCACTGTTGTAATATGGGAACTGCGGCAGCCAATTTGCACCCAGCAAGGTTCCACAAACCGCAATGAGATAATGACCAGATAATCTGTTTTTTTTGCAGTGCCATGCGATCTTTTCCATTTGCCACGGAGAGACAAACTCAGCACCGCACTGAATTATGGGCTCGAGCCTCTGGAGTGGGTCTTGCATCCACAACCTTCTGATTCAGAGGCAAGAGTGCTACCACTAAGCTAAGGCTGCTATTTAAAGCCTTTTGAAAGTATTCCTTGTAGTTGATTCTATGTCCCTGTGTCCATTAAATCAGATTTTCAATAAATCAGTTTTCAAGGAGGGACATTTAATCTCTCCTGCCTTCCACCCTATCACAGGCCATCCCTTTTGTTCTTTCCTCCCCTCCCCCCCCCCCTTTCCCCACCTCTGTACTTGCTTAAAATCTGTTACATCTCTAACTTTTTCCAGTTCTAACGATGGGTCATCGACCTGAAATGTTAACTCTGTTTCTCTCTCCATGGATGCTGCCTGACCTGCTGATTACTTGACAGCTTCAAATGGAGAGTCAAAGCTCCCACCTGACAGATCATCACTTTCCTCAGCCACAAGCTGTTTCTCAGTCCATTTCCAGCACAGATTCTGCAGGCTTTCCACTCTCCATCCACTCTCACCTCATTGGAAGAACTCTCTCTCCATTGTCAGAATGCTTCTGTCATCTCTACTTCACCTGCCATCTATTCCATCAACATGGGTGCCCTTTATATTGTTTGCAGCATTTTCTGTTGTTATTCAAGGAGGGAGTCTCTTTTGCTGTTGGAGGCAGCCTGCCACTATAAGATAAACTCCACTTACAAATATTTTGTTTGGCAAGAAACCGGAAAAGTGATGAGAGTGTACATGAGATAAGGATCCTTCATTGTACAACTATTCTTAACAGTGGAGAGGACCTGCAGTTTATTGACAGTAAATGTACTAGAGTGTTTGCTTGAATTTGTTTGTATATAGGTTTATTGAGTGCTTTTTTAGACCAGATTGTCTGAAGTAATGCTTCAGCCTCGATAAGCTGAAAAAGGGGAAGGATCTAGCCTAGAATTTGGGGTTTTTCTTTTCAGAAGTCAAGAGGAAATTAGTTTTAATGCAGAAGGAGAACTTTGGAGGGGAAAGACATTTGTGCATAATTAAATTATGTTCAGGACTGGGATTAGGTTGAGGGGTCAATTTTACAGGTTTCTGGTTTAGCACCTCCAGGCAAATTCAAATTATGGTGTTGTAGGAAAAATGATTCCTCGGAAACTAGACTTTGAGTAAGAGCGACAACTTTATTAAATGACAGAGCTCTGGGAGAAGCGTCTGCAACCACGCGGTCTGCGAGAGCACCTTCTCCCCGATTGTAGTACGTGCCGTGCTTATATACAATTCCAAGAAGTTGGTTTTAGATCATTTACATTCATCCAATCAATTCGTTTATTAGCGCATATCGTTATTTTCCTCCAGTCAGGAGTTTACACACTCGTGTTGCCAATTCTGCCTCTTCAGTGATTGCGAAAGGTCTTCGTTCTGTCTTGTTCCATCCGCGTCACCGGCGGAATGTGATTAGTTCGATAATAGGATACCAGTGAACCTTGTTAGTCCTCAGCGATTCAATTAGTCCCAGTCAGGACACGAGATGAACTTTGTTCCAGCCATGCGTAAGCGTGGCATGTCTCATTGTGCAGTGATTCAATTAGTCCCAGTCAGTGAATTTGTTGTTTGTGTCTTTTCCAGCAAAATCTTGTCCAGCAAAATTTTATTCTAACAATGGTAATCAGCAATTAGGACCAAAATTGTGTGCTAAATCCAGGCTGTCAAACAGGCGTGTCTCATTAGCACTGCACCCATTTAGCGCTTGTTTTCGCCCTTTGGCCAAAATAACCCCCAATGTCCGTTGTGGCTGGTGCTTCAATTAGATCTGTTCCCTTGTACCAACAGAAAGCAGTGGTGCGCAGCATATTGTGACTATGGACAGTGTATCAGTCTGAATTCTCCCTGGTGTCCTGGGCCAATATTTATCCCTCAACCAACATCACTAAATAACAGATTATCTGGTCATTATCATTTTGCTGTTTATGGGAGCTTGCTGTGCGCAAATCAGTTGCTGTGTTTCCTACCTTATAACAGTGACTGCACTTCAAAAGTATTTAATTGACTGTAAAGCGCTTTGGGGCATCCGGAGGTCATGAAAGGCGCTATATAAATGCAGTGGGCTTTATAAAGAGAGGCGTAACAAAACCATTGGGGGGGAATTTTCCTGGAAGGGTGGGGGGGGGGGGGGGTGGTCAGTGGGCTGGATTGGTGGCGGGTCGGGTGGGAAATTTGATTTTTTTCACAACGGGTCGGGACCCCGCTGTCAACCCACCGCAACACGCCTTTCCTACAGGTACACGTGTGATCTCCAATCCGACCTGATCTGCAGAGGCGGGTGACCCAATTAAACCAATTATTGTGTTGTTAACAGACCCTTAATAATGCTTTTAACCTTACCTTTTCACTTTAACTGCTCACCCACAGGGTCCACACAGCTCGGGGACCATGTCTGTGAACCTGAGGTGGGAGTTGAATGGCCATTGCTCCAGCTGATTGCTTGACAGCTTCAAATGTACAGTAAAAGCTCCCACCTGACCGATCATCACTTTCCTCAGCCAGAAGCTGTTTCTCAGTCCATTTCCAGCACAGATTCTGCAGACTTTCCACTCTCACCTCATTGGAAAAACTCTCGCCATTCACAGATTGCTTCTGTCATCTCTACTTCACCTGCCATCTATTCCATCAACATGGGTGCCCTTTATACTGTCTCACCTTGGTCCTCAGTATCCCACCACAATCAGCCCCAACACCAGCAGCACCAACACCACCACCACCAACCTTCTCCGCAATCACCTGATGCTGCACAGGACAGAGGACATCAGCACCCAAGCACATTGCGGCCAGGGATGGCCTCATCATGGCCAGATTTACTTCACTTTACACAGTACGCCCCGGCTGCCACGTGATGCTCCAGGTTAGCACTACCCCGTACCAGCAGCATAAAGCATCCCTACAATGCCAAAGCCATTCCTTTCACACTCACCACCATTGCGGGGGGTACCATTATTTCTCACCATTCACTGCAACTCACTAAGCCACTTCCCAAGGTGCACACAAATCTGTCCAAGAACGGAAAGTGTTGAAAATAAAGGTTTCAGTTTGACAGCACATTAACAAACTTCACATGAACATTGGATAAAATACCCAAGTGCCTACCATTGTGTGCTGTTAGTTGGTATGATTGCACTAGGATGAGTGTGAGGGGTGGCTAGTGAGATGGGGATGTGATCATGTAGATAGAAAGGGATGGGTGAAGGTGCAAGGTAAGTTGGTGTAAGGATGTGTTGGAGTAGGGTAGGGAAGGCAGAGTGATGGGGATGTGATGAGAGGCAAAGGAGGATGAAGAGGAGTGTGCCTTTGTACTGTTTTGTGATCTACTGAGATCATTGAAACGTTTGCGGCACTGCACCCAGGTCCTCTGGACGACATCCCTGCTTGTGCCCTCCTGTGCAACCAGGCTGTGTTGGTCTCCTGGGGAGGTCTCTTCCATCCATTGGAAGGGAAGAGGACCTCCCTGCGTGCTGTGACTCCCTCCTTAAGCATATGGAGGGAGTCATGGGAGAGCCTCTGTGCAGTGATTGTCAGTGTTTGCAGCACTTCAATGCTGTAGAACACTGACAGCACAAACAGCAAATCAAAGTTGGCCATGGTCCCTTTAAGGAAACCCGCTGATGACGTATTATGAATGACATCACCAGACCCACTTCCTCTAATTGGACCAGGAAACACGCTGGGCGGGCTTAACAAGCCCCAGCAACGCAAGTTCCTTTTAGGCAACGGGATGGAGCCAGCAGCGGGGCCCCGGACCTGCCGAGGTAAGGAAAATCCCAGCCATAGAGTACAAAAGCCTGGAAGTTATGCTCAACCTATATAAAACACTTGTTCAGCCCCAGCTGGAGTATTGTGTTCAATTCTGGGCACCATACCTCTTCCTCCCGTTAGTTGTTTAATAGTCCACGACCATTCACGAGTGGATGGGGCAGGACTGCAGAGCTTTGATCTCATCCATTGGCTGTGGGATTGCTTAGCTCTGGCTATAGCATGCTACTTCCACTTTTTAGCATGCATGAAGTCCTGTGTTGCAGTTTCCCCAGGTTGGCATCTCATTTTTAGGTACTCCTGGTGCTGCTCCTGGCATGCTCTTCTACACTCCTTATTGAACCAGGGCCTGGCTTGATGGTGATGGTAGAGTAAGGGATATGCTGGCCCATGTGGTTACAGATTATGGTGGAATACAATTCTGCTGCTGATGGCCCACAGCACCTCATGGATGCCCAGTTTTGAGCTGCTGGATCTGTTCTGTATCCATCCCATTTAGCACAGTGGTAGTGCCACACAACACAACAGAGGGTGTCCTCACTGTGAAGATGGGACTTCATCTCCCCAAGGACTGTGTGGTGGTCATTCCTACAAATACTGTCATGGACAGATGCAGTCAAATCCACCATTCTGGATTATGTTATGCAAAATTAAATCAAAGAATTATTATTATAATTCCAAAACCATATCTGTATTTGAGTCATAGCTGCAAGCACAATAAAGAAATTATTTGCACTTTTTTGTTTCAGTCGGTAGCAATCTTGCTCGAGTCAGAAGGTTGTGGGTTCAAGTCCCAATCCAGAGACTTAAGCCCATAATCCAGGCTGACACTCCACTGCAGTACTGATGGAGTGCTGCACTGGCAGAGGTGCTTTCCTTCAGATGAGGAGTTAAACCCAGGCCCCGTCTGTCCTCTCAAGTGGACGTAAAAGATTCCGGGGCACTATTTGAAGAGCAGAGGGGTTCTCCCGGTGTCCTGGCCAATATTTATCCCTGAACATCACTAAGAAACAGCTGGCCTGGAGAGTTATATCATTGCCGTTTGTGGGACCTTGCTGTGTTTGTCTACATTACAACTGTATAAACAGGGCTGATGCAGATCAGGTAGCATGGGAGTCAGCAAATATAGAGCTGCTTCAAAGGATATGCGTTAGTCGGTGATGCAGTCAGCAAGATTGACAACCACTAGTTTTCCACCTTCTACACTGAAGGCAAATTGAATCCATGCTGCTGTAATTTAGCTGCCAAACACAGATCACTCTAAAAAGCTCAGAAACAAAACCATGTGACAAAAGACACAAGCAGGTGATAAACCACTTTATTTCTTAGTTATATAAGCCTTCGCATCAAATAAATTACTGTTCCCATAAACCATGAACAGTCATTCACAAGGTCAGGTCCCTGATAATTTACACTAACAATTAGACAGGGTTGTGTAATAAAACAGAGTCAGACATGGCTGTAAACCAAGGTTACTTCTGGCCAGGCAGGGCAATTCTGACCAGTTCATAGAGAACATAGCATGTACCTGAAATAAGCAGAGAAAAATATTACTGCAGTCACATTCAGGCATTTTAAAAAAATATTTCAGCAATAAACAGAAAATTCTGGAAATACTCAGCAGGTCAGGCAGCATCTGTGGAAAGAGAAAGAGTTAACGTTTCAGGTCAATGACCCGTCACTGAGTATATTCAAGACAGATCGATAAATTTTTTGGATTCTAGGGGAATCAAGGGATATGGGGATAGTGCAGGAAAGTGGAGTTGAGATCGAAAATCAGCCATGATCTTATTGAATGGCGGAGCAGGCTCGAAGGGCTGTATGGCCGACTCCTGCTCCTAATTCTTATGTTATTTCCAGCATTTTCTGCTTTTATTTCAGATTTCCAGCATCCGCAGTATTTTGGTTTTGTATTAGTATTTCAGCAAATCTGTGGGCTTTCCCAGCACACGCAATTTTCAGTCAATTTACCAAGTACATAAAAACATAGACCTGGAGGAAAACTTTCTATGTTTGACTTATTTCCTATTCTTCCCGCCACCCCCCAACCACTTTCTCTCCCTCCCACCACAACCCATGTTACTGCTCCCAGACTGGGCACTGCACCTCCCCACCCCTCCTGTGGTGAGCAGCAAGCCGCGACTTGCGATTCCCACTAGTCGGGGTTACAATCTAGGATGTCAATAGTGTAGGGGTTCCCAACACGAACCAGTCCCACCCCCACACTTTTTTTTTTTTTTTTTCCACAGAAACCCCACAGTGCAGATAGAGGCCATTTCGGCCCATCGAGCCTGCACCGACACATATCCCACCCTATCCCCGTAACCCCACGTATTTAATCCCCCTAGCACTAAGGGTCAATTTTATCATAGCCAATCAACCTAACCCGCACATCTTTGGACTGTGGGAGGAAACCGGAGCACCCGGAGGAAACCCACGCAAACACGGGGAGAATGTGCAAACTCCACACAGACAGTCACCCGAGGCCGGATTCGAACCCGGGTCCCTGGCGCTGTGAGGCAACAGTGCTAACCACTATGCCACCGTGCTGCCCCTTATGGTGCACCAGTGTACTCCCTACTTCCGTTTCCCAACACACTGGTTCCAGGAGCAACTAACCGCCCTGCCCCCGCCACCCGCCACCCCCCCCCCCCCCTGCATAGGGAGTAGCCTATACATCCCAGATGGGGCACCATAGCCAAGACCAAACCTGCCCTCGCCTGGCCCTGGTAAGTAGGGACCCGAGTCATTTGCTCCCTTGCCCTTCGCAGAAATTGATTTGTATCAGTTTATGTATACTAGTACATATATTCAAATAGACTTAATTATACAATTGTCAACCTCAATTAACAGGCTATTCCCTCTCGTTTCTCCCGACAAATGTAATCTCCCTCCCCATCCAAAGTTGCTGACCATCACTGGGGCCCTGGGATCCCTCTTGTAATTCATCGAGCCGGCTATTTTTCATGCTTGAACCCAGACAGTAAGAACTGGCTGGCCATTCGACCCTCGGAGGGGTTTCACAGCCAAGCTAATTCCTGTTGTCACCCGACGCCCGTGCCCTGTCTAGCCCCGGGGTGGGTGAGTGGGTCCGTCCCTGGATGGGGACTCAATGCCTTTACCTGCTGGGACATCCAGCGATCAGCATGTTTTAATATAAATACCAAGTATTCCTTACCCACAACAGTGAGCCCCATGGTTAGCCTGTAGAGCACAGCATCTGTAACGCCTCCTTTTAAATGGACCGGTATCCCGTTGTCCGCCTGTAACAGAGAAATGGAATCACAAAAGTGCAGTCCCAGCTGTGCTCCGTCGTCATCTGCATTAGGAAAGAAGTCCTGTCCCCCAACGACCCTAACCTACTGCTGCTTGCTAGATTTAGTGCGTAGGAGACGCTGACCCAAATTCCCCACATCCATGCCGTGGCAGGAACACCAGATTCAGAGAAGGGAGCAAACCTACCACTTACACACCTCCTGCCCGCTGAGCAGAGCAAGGCGGGGTGGGGAGACCAGGAGAAGAGTGCGGGGTGGCGAGGTAGAGGAGGGGGTTGTGGCAGGGCCAGGTTCAGGGCAAAGTGCAGCAGGTTTTGGCCGGGGGGGGGGGGGGGAAAAGAGGTGGGCACAAGGCACGTGAACCACACAAGCAATTTTAATTCCAATCGCCAGGATACTGTTCCTTCCAAATCACATGGCTTCTTCCGTTTCAGACTTAAGGGTATACGAGTCATTTAAATCTAGAGTCAAACAGATTTTATTTTCAGTATCACACTGTTGTATAGTTCTCATGACTACATGTTGTTGAGATGTGTCAGTGTGGTAATGCAATTAGTGTCAGTGTACAGAACACCAAACTTAAACCCCATGCTTGTTTTAAAACACTGCATCCCCACCAACGCTGCAATCTGTATTACCCCAGAGACAAACAGATGCCCATGACTAATTTTCAGGCATGTGCTACCGGGGCCCAGCCAAGAGGTGGCATACAGGAGCAATCTGCAGCTTCATTCCCTGGAAAAAAGGGGAAGAGTGTGGAGCGAGGCCCAGCCTTTGCTCAAACTAGCAGCATAGCTGAGCGAACACTCAGATACAGACTGAAGACGTGTATCTTTGTAATGGGGAGAGACTAGGAGCTGTAGGCAAGGGATTTGGGTGTCCACATACAAAGATCACTAGAAGCTGGTGGACAGGGACATAAAAAAACAATCAAAAAGGGGGCAGGTATACAAAGGGTTGGAAATTATGCTACAGGTGTATAGAGCTCTGGTTAGACCACATCTGGAGTAACTGCGTCCAGTTCTGGGCACCGCACCTCAGGAAGGATAGATTGGCCTTGGAGGGGGTGCAGTGCAGATTCAGCAGAATGATACCGGGGATTTAAAGGTTAAATTACGAGGACAGGTTGCATAAACTTGGTTTGTATTCCAGTGTAATCGAGATGTTTAAAATGATAAAGGGATTCGATGGGGTAGAGAGAGAGAGAGAGAGAGAGAGAGAGAAACTATTTCCTCTGACGGGGGAAATCGGAACTAGGTGGCTTAACCTTAAATTTAGAGGCAGGCCATTTTAGGTGTGCTTTTTCCACACAAAGTAGTGGAAATCAGGAACACTCTCCCCCAAAAGGTGGTAGACGCAGAGGACAATTGGAGACTTCAAGACAGAGATGGATAGATTTTTGTTGGGCAAGGGATAGGGATTAAAGGTGGGTAAATGGAGTTCAGGTACAGATCAGCCATGATCTGACCGAATGGCAGAACAGGCTCGAGGGGCTGAACGGCCTGCTCCTGTTCCGAAGAGCTACACCAATGCACTGTGCTGCTTACGGTTTGAGAATCAGCCAAGACACTACACTGAATGTGGTCTGCTTCTGCAAGATGTCCACAGGTAACTCAGCTTTGCACGTTAGCGTGAAACAAATGTGGCAGCGTTTTAGATCACGTCTCCACACGTCATTTAAAAAAATGTGCTGTAAACCACTAAACTGATTGCAGTTTGAGATACTATCCAGTAGAAAGGCATCCCTTGCCCTTAACTCCCAAAGCCTGCCACTATAATAGCTAACTCAGCCATAAAACAGAACACCTAAAAAGAACTCATTCTTAAAGCGACTAGGTGCACGAACCACAAGGGTTTTGAAATCTGAAATTGCACAGGCGTCACTAATGTTTCCTTTTGAGAGAAACAAGTTTATCTTTGCGCCCTTGACTCAATAAATCCCAAGTGCATCCTGGATTTGAATAATGCTCCCCATCAGTGGGGTATTTAGTGCCTCTCCTGTTCTCCTGGCCAGAACACAAGACAAAGCCCGAGACCTGTCAAGACCATCGTTCTCTCACCTCTAGCCTCAAACTCCTCTATATAAAAATCAATAGAATCAGAATGCTCCAGCAAAGAAACGGGCCATTCAGCCCCTCTAGTTTGCACCTGTTTTTTCTCCACTATCCACCTAGTCTAATCCCACACTCCTGATCACTCCACATACAATTCAATATCCCACCCAGTCTAATCCCACTCACTGCCCATACCGTTTTATATCCCACCCAGTCTAATCCCACTCTCCTGCTCATTCCCAATACCCTTTAATATTCTTCTTTTTTCCAGCAGCTATCTAATTTCCTTTTAAAAGAATCTCTGGCCTCTGTTTCAACAATAGTTTGTGGAAGAGAAGTCTATATTCTAACCTCCCTGTGAAGGATTTTTCTAACCTCCCCTTTAATTCTGCAATCACTTTACTACGTCCTCTCGTTACCTTGGGCAGTGGTGTCGCTGCAACCAGCTGCTACATAACCGGAAGGTGAAGGATAGGTCGATGTGCGACTGTTGGGAGACTATCCAAATCATGGAGCATGGAGATCCTTCCCTGGGGTGGGCGGGGGAACAGCTCCTGCTCACTCCGTATCACCAGAGGCCATAGAACGGATGACAACCTTGGTCGTCGACATGTAATGTTGCTTTTCAAGCTGCCACACGAAAGACTGCGGAGAGTGCTGACTTTGCTTCCTTGCTTCTCCTGAGCTGTCAGCACACTCACCTACCTGCAAGTCCTCCCCCTTCATCCTCACCATGTAGAAACCAAGACTCACTGCACCGTTTCCGATTGTAATGGACTTTCCTGGAACTAAAGACTGCCATTTCTTGCCTCCTCAATCCATTAGCAAACTGGAGGAGCATCAGAATCAGGAAAGTCTAGAGGACAGCCATCCCGGCCAGCCGATTAATGAGACTTCACTTGACACCGCAATAAATGCTGGCCTTGCCAGCAATGCCCACATCCAGTGAAGGAATAGTTAAAAAAAAAAGTTGTGGATTAGAAATCACCCATTTTTTCCCCATTCTCTGTGGTCACCTCTTAGCATTGCTGAAATCTTCCTCATACAAAATCACTCCAAGTGAAGACATTTTCTAGCCTTCTGTTCAAGCACCAACTGAAATAGCATCTGTGGTTATTGGGAAACATGAACACCACCGCAATCATTGTTTACCTGATCACACTGACATTATATAACTTCCTACAAGTGTTATTCAACAGCCCTTAGTTCCTGCTAGCCACTGGTTTCCCAGATGAACTTTACACTCTTGAACTAGATGGTGTGGAGAGCACTGCAGCAAATCCATCAGCTGTTTTCATCCCCCGTAAAATATGGTTAAGGAGGAGAGAGTCTGTGTTCAAACCTTCAGGGCAGTTGAGATGGAGAACTCAAGTGCAGAGCAAAAGAGACACAATGGGGGGTAATTGCCAACTTCATGGCCTGGGCACTACCCTGGAGGAGCAGATCCCTCCATGTTGTAGGACTGGCCAGATTTTCACCTCACTGCTTTTACCAGAACAAAAATCGAACCGGTTCTATAAAAGGTGGCGTGGCGACCCGCTGTACCAGGTTACCACATACCAGGCACGATGGGCCGAGCGGCCTCCTTCTGTGCAATCAGTATCTATGGTTAACTCCCACTATGTCCTGCAAGCTGCCGCACAGACACCTTGTACCGTGGGGCCTTGGGCCATTTTCCTACCTTAAAGACGCTATATAAATGGAAGTAGTTGTTGCACTGCAGAAAGTGGCAGCTCATACTGGGGGTACGGTCCCATTGGGAACCGCGGTGCCTCAAGCAAATGGCCATTCTGGGTGAGGATCAGTGAGCTGTTTCACCACAGGCTCATCACAGCCAAACCTGGCCCTGCCCCTATCCAACATTCGCATGCACACTTCTAGCAAAGGTTAATAGACAATGATCGGGAATTCTGTGCAGACGGGGTTAAGAGTGGGTCGTGCTAGTACATGCAGCATTATCGACCCATGAAGGGGCTGGAGTGAGGAAACATGCAAAACTACTGCTTTAGTGACCTGTTGAAATCTCTAAAGGATGGGTCGGTCAATGCTCAACACAGAATAACTGTGAAATATTCAAGTCATTAAAAATACAGAGCTGGGGGGGACCTTTTGCTGGCAGTGCATTGTGGAGAGAAGACTGGTTCAAGCCCTGCTTTAGGAGACCTTGGCTAGCCGAAGAATGCGAGCATTTGGCCTTTTAACTCGGCAGCCTGGTTATGTTTGAAGTGCACCGTGATGGGCGATTGTTTAGTCAGCCAACTATGCTATTTATTGGCATGCAGCCTGTGAGCAAAGCTTGATCACAAAACAAGTTCACACGGCAACTACTGACCATATTTGCAGCCAACAATTTGTCTGTTGGAAGCTCAAAACTGCAACTCATTTCTTCAAAAGGAAAAAAAACAAGAGTTCACTATGGAAAAAAGTAGCGATGTCTTGAAAATAAAACTGCAAAATTTTAAAGGGCACATATACAAGTTAAAAACATTTAGATTAAAGCTTCAATACCCAAGTATTTGAGTGCAACACGGACACTGATGTGAAGTTTACTTCAACAACAACTTGCCAGTTTACATTAATCCTTGGATACAGAGAGGTCATCCTCTCCCTAGTTAACAAAGCCTGTATTCAATCTACTTCCTATGATGGACGAGCCTTTGTGTAAACAGTAAGGATGGTTCCCCTTTATTACAGAATGTTTTAACTACCTCAAAATGAATTTCAAGCTACACCTGTTCAGGTTAGGATTGTTTCTCAAGTATTTTTTAGTAACATACAAGACCATCTTTAACCTGTGCAGCTTGTCCATCGGGAAAATGACATAACACTGTCAGTCTGGTTCTAAAATCCAGGACATGCAATATGTGCACACCAAGGGAGGTCACATTCCCCATCACAGAGCTGTCCGGAACTGCACTGTAGTTATTGGTAAAAATGGAGTACTTGACTAACATTTTGAGATACAGTATACTGGGGGGGGGGGAAAAGAGGCGACTTTGGTCCTATGGTTCCGAAAGCTCTCCACCACTGGGGTTTTCCTCACCTCGTGTCTGGGTCTGTTGTAGACTAATTAAAAGAGAGTAATTGCTACGATTAGTCAACAATGCCATTATCAGATCATGTGACTGCCAGGATGGTAGACGGCCAACTAGATGGACCTTGGTCTTTATTCGTCTAGCAGTTCCTGTGTAATGGTACGTGCAGCAGAAATCAGCTTCAATTTACACATTTAGCATACTAATCATAATCAAATATATGCTTGCTGTTTCGCTAAGACGACCTGCATTAACCCCCTTCCCCCACCATGTTCAACAATCTGCCCACAACCTGTAAACACATTTAAAACACAAGATATCAGCAGCAGTACGCCAGTGTCAGAACTATGAGCAGAGTTCAGATGCCCAAAGTAGCCCATCCCAATTACACACACGACACTCACCTGGAATATCTTCTGCTTCTCAGCAATCCTATTTTGCACTTGTCTGCGGGTTGCAGTGCTGAAGGTTCGCTGTGAAAGTTGCTGAAAGGCCTGAGGGGAAAGCAGAACACGGAAATGTAAATCTCCAAATGGGCAATATGTGAAGGACAGCACCCCTCTACAATATTGACGGTCAACTGGCATTTAATTGTCACTATCACATTCCTCAGTGCATCTCAAGGCACGTCACAGGCAACTAATTACTTTTGGACCGCAGTAGCTGTTGTTAATGTGGGTACCAAGCCCTTGCAATGTCCCACAAAACAGCAAATGAGGTGAATGGCCAGTTAATGTGGTTATTTGGTGTATCACTCATTTAATAAACACACAAAGGCAAGTTTGACAAATTAATCTCCAAAATTAAAGCACACGCTGATAGCTGAATGGGTAATTGCGGTTTGATTCCAAGCCATACACACCAGAACGGCCTGTGCTGAGGATGCCCCCCCCACCCCACCCCCATCAGCACAGGTGAGAAGATATGCTTAGCCTTAGCATGCCCAGTGGCCCTTGCTGGAAATGTGTATCTAGAGATGCGGCCAAGAGCAGCTGTGAAGACCAAACTGCCGAATGAAAATAAAATGCTGCAGATGCTGGAAATCTGAAACAAGGACAGAAAAGGCTGGAAACACTCAGCGGGTCAGACAGCATCTGTGAGGAGAACAGAGAGGATAAGGCTGGGCCCTTCTTCACAGCGTCACCTGCTGACTGACCTGCCATGAACAGCCCGTCAGCACCCAGAGATTCACACTCCCAACCCAGACAGATCAGAAGAAAAGGGAGAATATAAAGTGAAAGCACTTCTCAGCCTCACATTTTCAGATGTTTAAAATAATAAATATTTTATATAGATATCCAAGCATATAGATGTTATCTTTATATCTAGATCATTCCCAAAGGAATATAAATAAATATATAGATATCATGTACTGTATATAGAATAACATCAGCACATAATTAAATATATATTAGGTACTTTGATATTATACATCGGCATTTACTTAACAAGAAATAAGAGTAGGCCATACAGCCCCTCAAGCCTGCTCCGCCATTCATAAGAACATAAGTAGGAGGAGCAGGAGTAGGCCATACGGCCCCTCGGGCCTGCTCCGCCATTCAATAGGATCATGGCTGATCCGAACCTAGACTCACGTCCACTTCCCTGCCCACTCCCCGTAACCCCTAATTCCCTTATCAGCTAGGAAACTGTCTATCTCTGTTTTAAATTTATTTAATGTCGCAGCTTCCACAGCTCTCTGGGGTAGCAAATTCCATAGATTTACTACCCTGAGTGAAGAAGTTTCTCCTCATCTCAGTTTTGAAAGGGCAGCCCCTTATTCTAAGATTATGACCCTAGTTCTCGTCTCACCCATCAGTGGAAACATCCTCCCCGCATCCACCCGATCAAGCCCCCTCACAATCTTATATGTTTCGATAAGATCGCCTCTCATTCTTCTGAATTCCAATGAGTAGAGGCCCAACCTACTCAACCTTTCCTCTAAGTCAACCCCCTCATCTCCGGAATCAACCGAGTGAACCTTCTCTGAACTGCCTCGAGAGCAAGTATATCTTTTCTTAAATATGGAAACCAAAACTGTACGCAGTATTCCAGGTGTGGCCTCACCAGTACCCTGTATAACTGAAGCAAGACTTCCCTGCTTTTATACTCCATCCCCCTTGCAATAAAAGCCAAGATTCCATTGGCCTTCCTGATCACCTGCTGTACCTGCATACTAACCTTCTGTGTTCCATGCACCAGGACCCCCAGATCCCTTTGTACTGTAGCACTTTGCAGTTTCTCTCCATTTAGATAATGACTTGCTCTTTGATTTTTTTCTGCCAAAGTGCATAACCTCACACTTTCCAACATTATATTCCATCTGCCAAATTTCTGCCCACTCACTTAGCCTGTCTGTGTCCTTTTGCAGGTTTTTTATGTCCTCCTCACTCACTGCTTTCCCTCCCATCTTTGTATTGTCAGAAAACTTGGATACATTGCACTCGGTCCCTTCCTCCAAATCGTTAATATAGATTGTAAAGAGTTGGGGTCCCAGCACTGACCCCTGTGGAACACCACTAGTCACTGATTGCCAACCCGAGAATGAACCATTTATCCCAACTCTCTTTTCTGTTAGATAGCCAATCTTCCACCCATGCCAGTATATTACCCCCAATCCTGTGATTTTTTTTTTATCTTGTGCAGTAATCTTTTGTGTGGCACCTTGTCAAATGCCTTTTGGAAGTCCAAATACACCACATCCACTGGTTCCCCTTTATCCACCCTGTTTGTTACGTCCTCAAAGAATTCGAGCAAATTTGTCAAACATGACTTCCCCTTCATAAAACCATGCTGACTCTGTCCAATTAAATTATGCTTATCCAAATGTCCTGTTACTGCTTCCTTAATAATGGACTCCAACATTTTGCCAACCACAGATGTTAGGCTAACTGGTCTATAGTTTCCAGCCTTTTGTCTACTTCCCTTTTTAAATAAGGGCGTTACATTAGCAGTTTTCCAATCTGCTGGGACCTTTCCTGAATCCAGGGAGTTTTGGAAAATTACCACTAATGCATCCACAATCCCTACCGCCACTTCTCTCAAGACCCTAGGATGTAAGCCATCAGGTCCAGGGGATTTATCTGCCTTTAGTCCCATTATCTTACTGAGTACCACCTCCTTAGTGATTTTAATCGTGTTTAGCTCCCCCCCCCCCATTGCCCCCTGTTTGTCCAGTGTTGGAATATTTTTAGTGTCCTCTACTGTAAAGACTGATACAAAATATTTGTTCAACATTTTTGCCATCTCCATGTTCCCCACCACTAATTTCCCGGTCTCGTCCTCTAAGGGACCAACATTCACTTTAGCCACCCTTTTTCTTTTCATATAACTGTAGAAACTCTTGCTATCTGTTTTTATATTTTTTGCTAGTTTACTTTCATAATCTATCTTCCCTTTCTTAATTAATCTTAGTTATTCTTTGTTGGCTTTTAAATGCTTCCCAATCTTCTATCCTCCCACTAGATTTGGCTACTTTATATGCCCTTATATTTTCAGTCAGATACTATCATTTATTACTTTACTTAGCCACAGATGGCTGTCTTTTCTTTTACACCCCTTTTTCCTCAGTGGAATATATTTTTCTTGAAAGTTGTGAAATATCTCCTTGAATGTACACCACTGCTCATGTACCGTCTTACACTTTATTTTCCCAGTCCACTTTAGTCAACTCTGCTCTCATACCTTCATAGTCTCCTTTATTTAAGCTTATTAGTACGCTGGTTTGAGATCCAACTCTCACCCTCCAACTGAATTTGGAATTCAACCATGTTATGGTCACTCATTCCAAGGGGATCCTTTACTAGGACATTTTTTATTAATCCTGTCTCAGTACACAGGACCAGATCTAAGATTGCCTGCCCCCTGGTTGGTTCAGCAACATACTGCTCAAGGAACCCGTCCCTAATGCACTCTGAACTCTTCCTCAAGGCTGCCCTGCCCAATTTGATTTGTCCAGTCAATATGAAAGTTAAAATCCCCCATGATTATAGCTGTTCCCTTATTACAAGCCCCAACTATTTCCTGATTTATACGCTGACCAACAAAGTTGCAACTGTTAGGAGGCCTATAGACTACGCCCACTAGTGACTTTTTCCCCTCATTATTCCTTATCTCCACCCAAACCGTTTCACTATCCTGATCCTTTGACCCAATATCATTTCTCACTATTGCAGTGATTCCATCCTTTATTAACATAGCCACCCCACCTCCCTTTCTGTCCTTCCTAATTGTCAAATACCCCTGGGTGTTTAGTTCCCACTCATGGTCACCTTGCAGCCATGTTTCTGTAATGGCCACCAGATCATACCCATGTGTAGTTATTTGTACCGTCAACTCGTCTATTTTGTTACGAATGCTGCGTGCATTCAGATAAAGAACTTTTAAATATGTTTTGTGACAATTTATTCCTGCTTTTACCCCCTTTACTACTTTACCTTTATCTTTATACATTCTGTCCCTTCCTGACATGCTCTGGTTTTTAATTCCCCCACTGCTACCTTGCTCTATTGCCTTCGCCGCTGACATTTTTATTTTTTGCTCTCTTGAAACCTCCCCCCCACTAATTAGTTTAAAGCCCTCTCTACAGCCCTAGTTATTCGATTCGCCAGGATTCTAGCCCCAGCACTGTCCAAGTGAAGTCCGTCCCAACAGAACAGCTCTCTCCTGTCCCAGTACTGGTGCCAGTGTCCCAAGAAGCAAAACCCATTTCTCCCACACCAGTCTTTGAGCCACGCATTTAACTCTCTGATTTTATTTACCCTAGCCAAATTTGCTCATGGCTCAGGTAGTAATCCAGAGATTATTGCCCTAGTGGTTCTATTTTTTAATTTGGCCCCTAGCTGCTCATACTCCCTCAGCAGAACCTCTTTCCCTGTCCTATCTATGTTGTTGGTACCAACATGGACCACAACAACTGGATCCTCCCCTCCCAGTCCAAGTTTCTCTCCAGCCCAGAGATGTCATTAACCCTGGCACCGGGCAGGCAACACAGCCTTCAGGACTCTTGCTCTCGGCTGCAAAGAACCCTATCTATCCCCCTAATGATACCACTACAACATTTCTTTTTACTCCCCTCAATAAGATCATGGCTGATCATCGACCTCAACTCCACTTTCCCACCTGATCGCCATATCCCTGGATTCCCCTAGAGTCCAAATATCTATCTATCTCAGCCTCGAATATACTCAAAGGCTGAGCATTCACAGCCCTCTGGGGCAGAGAATTCCAAAGATTCACAACCCTCTGAGTGAAAAAATTCCCCATCTCAGTCTTAAATGGCCAACCCCTTATTCTGAGACTGTGCCTCCAGCCTCACTCCGCCCCCGGAAGCTGCCCGCCCGGGGACTCAGCCTCCAGCTGAAGGGGGCTCAGGCCGGGCCGCAGGGTCAGACCGAGCCGCCTGCCTCACACGGAAGGGAGGGCTCCGGGTGCCGGCTCCGCTGCGGGTCGGGGATCGCTGCCGGCAGGCCCGAGGTCAAGGATTCACCGGAGAGAAGTCCCCCGGGGACAATGCTCCCTGCCGCCCCAGGGCCTGGTCTCCCCACCCCCACTCTCCCCGGTCCTCCTCACCCGCAGGCTCCGTATCCCCAGGCCGCTCATGTTGCTCCGATTTCCCGCAAGGACACACAGAAGACCAAACTGCACCGCACCGTGATCGGAACCGTCCAGTCACGTGGATCCAGTCATGTGATCCATGCCTCACATTGCGTCGAAGGCCCAGGAGTCGGTTGATCACGTGGCCGCGGCCGCCGTCTCCATTGGCGGAGCTGCGACGTCGGCCATGACAGTTGTGGGCAAGATGCCAGCATCATCTGACCTTGACAATGGGTGTTGACTCCAGCCAGAGGCAAAGTGCACTGGTGCCTAGAACCGGCCTCACTTGCCTTTCCTGGTAGATCATTCCAAATATCCAATGCCAACCGTGCCTCAGTGGTAGCGCTCTCACCTCTGAGTCAGAAAAGAAAGACTTGCATTTATATAGTGCCTTTCACGACCACTGGACCTCCCAGAGTATTTTACAGCCAATGAAGTACTTTTTGGAGTGTAGTCACTGTTGTAATGTGGGAAACGTGGCAGCCAATTTGGGCACAGCAAGCTCCCACAAACAGCAATATGATAATGACCAGATAATCTGTTTTAGTGGTGTTGGCCAGAACACCAGGGATAACTCCCCTGCTCTTCAAAATAGTGCCATGGGATCTTTTACGTGCACCTGAGAGGGCAGACGGGGCCTCAGTTCAACGTCTCATCTGAAAAACAGCACCTCTGACAGCACGGTGGCATAGTGGTTAGCACTGTTGCCTCACAGCGCCAGGGACCCGGGTTCGAATCCGGCCTCGGGCGACTGTCTGTGTGGAGTTTGCACATTCTCCCCGTGTTTGCGTGGGTTTCCTCCGGGTGCTCCGGTTTCCTCCCACAGTCCAAAGATGTGCAGGTTAGGTTGATTGGCTATGATAAATTGACCCTTAGTGTTAGGGGGATTAAATACGTGGGGTTACGGGGATAGGGTGGGATATGTGTTGGTGCAGGGGTTACGGGGATCGGGTGGGATATGTGTCGGTGCAGGCTCGATGGGCCGAAATGGCCTCTATCTGCACTGTGGGGTTTCTGTGATTTCTGTGATTCTGTGACAGTACAGCACTCAAGTGTCAACCTAGATTTTTGTGCTCAAGTCTCATGGAATGAGGCTTGAACCCACGACCTGCTGACTCAGAGGCGAGAATGCTACTAATTGAACCACGGATGATACTTGTGAAGGTGTTGGTCACGTCCCACTCCAGAGGCTTGAGCACAAGATACAGACCGACACTTCAATACAGTACTAAAGGAGTGCTACACTGTCGGAGGGGCAGTACTGGGGGAGTGCTGCACTGTTAGAGGGGCAGTACTGAGGGAGTGCTGCACTGTCGGAGGGGCAGTACTGAAGGAGTGCTGCACCGTCAGGGGCAGTACTGAGGGAGTGCTGCACTGTCAGGGGCAGTACTGAGGGAGTGCTGCACTGTCGGATTTTCACTTGATTGACCAGCGGGCTCAGCAGGCCAATTAAGAGCCATCCGGCAACAGGTGACGTCACAGATTGACATTTCATCTGTCAGGAGCTTTTGACAGATGAAATATCAGCGTTCGACAGCTGTTTGAAGCTGTCAAACACTGACAATCTGTACACTAAGTTAATTCCTTCCTCTCAGGCTGATTTAGAGATCTCTCCAGAACAGAAAGTTGAATGCTGCAAATTTTGACAGCTCGTGGCCATTCTGCTTTCTGTGCCGGTGAGATGAGGGACTCCCGAGACCTGAAGGAAGGAAGGCTGTAAAGGTAAGTAAATGTAAGTAAAACTTCTTTAAACACTTTACACACACCAAACACACTTACCTCTGCACTCATGCACCCATCACTCACCTGAACACCGGACATCTCGAACCCTCCAAGCCCTTCAGCCCGACGGTCTGCCTTGCTAACTTGGCGTGGTTTGGAGCCGTCGGGAATCCCACACTTCAGGAAGAAAAATAGGGATTAGGCTAAAAACTGCCTGTTAACTACCTGTTAACAGGCAGTTAATTGGCACTAATCCCCTTCCCGCCTCGGGGAGGCGGCTCCCAGCACAGGTCGGGCATCCGCCTCCTTTGAAACTGGAGGCGGGTTGGGGGCGGGATGGGTTCGTGCCCCCCGATTTCGCGATTTTAACCCCCCACACGCCTCCAATCCCGCCTCCACGGCCCAATGAAAATCCTGCCCAAAGTATTTGTTTAATTTCTCTTCCATTTCCTTATTCCCCATTATAATTTCTCCTGTCTCAGCCTGTAAGGGACCCACATTTACTTTCGCTAATCTTTTCCTTTTTACATACCTATAGAAGCTTTTACAGTCTGTTTTTATGTCTCTCACTAGTTTACTCTCATATTCTATTTTCCATTTCTTTATCAATTTCTTGGTACTACTTTGCTGAATTCTAAACTCCTCCCAATCCTCAGGCTTACTACTCTTTTTGGCAACGTTATAAGCCTCTTCCTTTGATCTAATACTATCTTTAACTTCTCTTGTTAGCCACGGTTGGACCACTTTTCCTGTGGGGTTTTTGTGTCTTAAAGGAATGTATATTTGTTGTAAATTATGTATTAATTCTTTAAATGCTAGCCATTGCTTGTCTACCATCATACCTTTTAACCTTTGGACCGCTCCCTCCGCGACACCCTGGTCCACTCCTCAATCACCCCCAACAGCCCTTCTCCTTCACCTGGCACCTTCCCGTGCAAGCGCAGGAGATGCAACACATGCCCTTTTACCTCCTCCCTTCCCACTGTCCAGGGCCCCAAACACCCCTTCCAGGTGAAACAGCGATTTACTTGTAATTCTTGCAATTTAATATACTGTATTCGCTGCTCACGATGCGGTCTCCTCTACATTGGGGAGACCAAATGCAGATTGGGCGACCGCTTTGCGGAACACCTCCGTTCAGTCCGTAAGGGTGACCCTGAGCTTCCGGTCGCCTGTCACTTTAATTCTCCACTTCACTCCCACTCTGATCTCTCTGTCCTCGGCCTATTACATTGTTCTAATGAAGCTCAACGTAAGCTCGAGGAACAGCACCTCATCTTTTGATTAGGCACTTTACAGTCTGCTGGACTCAACATAGAGTTCAACAATTTCAGATAATAATCCCTGCCCCCATTTTTCATGCAGTATGATTTTGCCACTCCCATTTGCAACATTTTCACAGCATGTTCTTTCAATTCCTTCCTCCCCTCCCCCCACCCCGTCTCTGCACCTGCTTAAAATCTGTTCCATCTCCAGCTTTTTCCAGTTCTGATGAAGGGTCCCAGACCTGAAACGTTAACTCTGTTTCTCTCTCCACGGATGCTGCCTGGCCTGCTGAGTATTTCCAGCATTTTCTGTTGTTATTTAAGATTTCCAGCATCCGCAGTATTTTGCTATTATACCTTTTAATGTAGTTTCCCAATCTACCTTAGCCAACTCGCCCCTCATACCCACATAGTTTGCTTTGTTTAGATTTAAGACCCTAGTTTCGAATTTAACTAAATCACTTTCAAACCCAATATAAAATTCTATCATATTATGATCATTCTTCCCTAAAGGCCCCTTTACTACAAGGTTATTAATTAACCCTTTCTCATTGTACAATACTAGATCTAAAATAGACTGTTCCCTAGTTGGTTCATCAACATACTGATCTAGGAAACTATCTTGTATACATTCCATGAACTCGTCCTCCACACTATTACTGCAAATTTGGTTTCCCCAGTCTATACTGAGATTAAAGTCCCCCATGGTTACTGTATTACCCTTGTTACATGCATCTCTAATTTCCTGATTTATATTCTGCCCTACATTACAACTGCTGTTTGGGGGCCTATAAACAACTCCCACCAATGTTTTCTGCCCCTTGCTGTTTCTTAGCTCCACCCAAACTGATTCTACTTCTTGATTATCAGAGCAAAGATCCTTTCTCTCTACTGTCTTTATCCCATCCTTTATTATCAGGGCTACCCCTCCTCCTTTTCCATTTTGCCTATCTCTTCTAAAAGTTAAGTATCCTGGAATATTTAGTTCCCAACCTTGGTCACTTTACAACCATGTCTCTGTTATGGCTATTAGATCAAACCTGTTAATTTCTATCTGCGCTATTAATTCATCTATTTTGTTGTGAATGCTTTGCGCATTCAGATATAGTGCCTTTAGCTTTGACTTATTTCTATTTTTCCCTGATGTCACCTTCGTCACTGATGCCTTTTTACCTTTGTTTCTCTCTGTCCTTTCCTGACCCACTCTGCTTATTTTTACCCATCTCTCTTGACATCTCTCTCACTGCTTTTAAATTAACTTTTTCCTGAATCCTCCCCCATCCCTCCCGCCACCCCTTCATTAGTTTAAAGCCCTGTCTACTGCCCTAGTTATTCGGTTCGCCAGGACACCGGTCCCAGCTCAGTTTAAGTGGAGCCTGTCCCGACGGAACAGCTCCCTCTTTCCCCAGTACTGGTGCCAGTGCCCCATGAACTGAAACCCCTTCCTCCCACACCACTCTTTGAGCCACGCATTTAAACCTCTAATCTGTTTGTCCCTAAGGCAATTTGCCCGTGGCTCAGGTAACAATACAGAGATTATTATCTTTGAGGTTCTGCTTTTTAATTTTTATCCCAGCTCCTCAAACTCCCTCAGCAGAACCTCATTCCTAGTTCTACCTATGTCGTTGGTTCCTACGTGGACTATGACAACTGGATCCTCCCCACTCCAAGTTCTTCTCCAGCCGTGAGGAGATAGCCTTAACCCTGGTACAAGGCAGGCAACACAACCTTTGGAACTCTCGGTCGCGGCTGCAGAGAACAGTATCTATCCCCCTGACTATACTGTTCCCTACCACAACTACATTCCCTTTCACTCCCCCCACTTGAATGGCCTCCTGCACTATGGTGCCATGCTCAGCTTGCTCATCCAACCTGCAAGCTTTTCCCTCATCTACACAGGCAGCAAGTACCTCATACCTGTTGAACCATGGCAAAGGCTGAGGCTCCTCTAGTACTGCACCTGGGGTTCCCTTACCTGTCTGAGTTGCAGTCACACCCTCTTGTCCCTGACCACTAACCAGACCTGTACCACTACCTAACCTAAGGGGTGTGACTGCCTCCTGGATCGAAGTGTCCAGGTAACTCTTCCCATCCCTGATGCCCCGCAATGTCTGCACCTCAGACTTCAGCTCAACAACTCTGAGCTGAAGTTCCTCAAGATGCATACATTTACTGCACACGTGGTTGTCCAGGATCACAATGCGTTCCACACACTCCCACATGCTGTAGTTGCGGCACACCGCCTGCACTGCCATCCCTATATGACCTTGTTTTATTTAATTAAATTTAAACAAATTTGTAATTAGGTAACTTAGTTTACAGTGTAGTTTCTGGACTACTTACTTGATCTAGATTAAGTTAAGGGTGCTGAAATTAAATATCTACCTATCTATAAAGGAGTGCTACACTGTCAGAGGGGCAGTAGTGAGGGAGTGCTGCACTGTACAGAGAGTACTGCATAGACAGACGAGCAGTATTGAGGGAGTGCTGTAGCGATAGCAAAATACTGCAGATGCTGGAAATCCGAAATAACAACAGAAAATGCTGGAAAAACTCAGCAGGCCAGGCAACATCCGTGGAGAGAAATTATAGTCGACGTTTCGGGTGAACCCTTTTTCAAAACTGGAAAGGAAATGAAATAGATTGAAGACAGGGCTGCGATAGAACAAAAGAAGTAAAGAGACATTAAGAGGTATTCAAAACCAGACGAGATGGTAATAGGACAGTGGAGACAAAAGATGGCTCAGATTAGGTGTGAAGTGTACTGGCAGGATGAGAGACAGCTGCCACGTGGGAGAGAGAAAAAAAAGGAAAGGGGGGGAAAAGGTAAAACCCAAAACAAAGGGGTGGAAAAAAAATATAAGTAACAATGTAATAGGGGCCGAGGTTATGATCTGAAATTGTTGAACGCGATATTGAGTCCGGAAGGCTGCAAAGTGCCTAATCGGAAGATGAGGTGCTGTTCCTCGAGTTTACGTTGAGCTTCCGTGGAACAATGCAAGAGGCCGAGGACGGTGAGGTCCGAGTGGGAATGGAGCGGTGAATTAAAATGACAGGCGACCGGAAGCTCGGGGTCACCCTTACGGACTGAACGGAGGTGTTCCGCAAAGCGGTCACCCAATCTGCGTTTGGTCTCCCCAATGTAGAGGAGACCGCATTGTGAGCAGCGAATACAGTATACTAGATTGCAAGAAGTACAAGTAAATCGCTGTTGCACCTGGAAGGGGTGTTTGGGGCCCTGGACAGTGGGAAGGGGGGAGGTATAGGGACAGGTGTTACATCTCATGCGCTTGCACGGGAAGGTGCCAGGCAAAGGGGAAGGGCTGTTGGAGGTGATAGAGGAGTGGACTAGGGTGTCTCAGAGGGAGCGGTCCCTACGGAATGCTGAAAGGGGAGGGGAGGGGAAGATGCGTTTGGTGGTGGGATCACTTTGGAGGTAGTGGAAATGGCAGAGGATGATCCGTTGAATGTGGAGGCTGGTGGGGTGAAAGGTGAGGACAAGGGGAACCCTATCGTGGTTCCGGGAGGGAGGGACAGGGGTGAGGGCAGAAGTGCGGGAGATAAAACGGACACGGTCGAGGGCCGTGTCAACCACAGTAGAGGGGAATCCTCGGTTGAGGAAAAAGGAAGACATGTCGGAAGCACTGGTGTGGAAGGTGGCATCGTCGGAGCAGATACGGCGGAGACGGAGAAACTGGGAGAATGGAATAGAGTCCTTACAGGAGGCGGGGTGGGAGGAAGTGTAGTCCAGGTAGCTGTGGGAGTCAGTGGGCTTGTAGTGAATATTGGTCGATAACCTATCCCCAGAGATGGAGGTGGAGAAGTTGAGGAAGGGAAGGGAAGAGTCAGAGATGGACCATGTGAAGGTGAGGGAAGGGTGGAAATTGGAGGCAAAGTGAATGAAATTGTCTAGTTCAGGGTATCGGAAAAAGAGGTGAGGGAGGGGACCCGAGTAGGACTGGAACAAAGAGTGTTCCACGTATCCCACGAAAAGGCAGGCATAGCTAGGACCCATGCGGCTACCCATAGCAACACCTTTGATTTGGAGGAAATGAGTGGAGTTAAAGGAGAAGTTGTTCAATGTGAGAACAAGTTCAGCCAGGCGGAGGAGGGTGGTGGTGGATGGGGACTGGTCGGGCCTCTGTTCAAGGAAGAAGCGGAGCGCCCTCAGGCCATCCTGGTGGGGGATGGAGGTGTAGAGGGATACGTGGAACACTCTTTGTTCCAGTCCTACTCAGGTCCCCTCCCTCACCTCTTTTTCCGATACATTAATGACTGTATCAGTGCCGTTTCCTGCTCTCGCCCCGAACTAGACAATTTCATTCACTTTGCCTCCAATTTCCACCCTTCCCTCACCTTCACATGGTCCATCTCTGACTCTTCCCTTCCCTTCCTCAACTTCTCCGTCTCCATCTCTGGGGATAGGTTATCGACCAATATTCACTACAAGCCCACTGACTCCCACAGCTACCTGGACTACACTTCCTCCCACCCCGCCTCCTGTAAGGACTCTATTCCATTCTCCCAGTTTCTCCGTCTCCGCCGTATCTGCTCCGACGATGCCACCTTCCACACCAGTGATTCCGACATGTCTTCCTTTTTCCTCAACCGAGGATTCCCCTCTACCGTGGTTGACACGGCCCTCGACCGTGTCCGTTCTATCTCCCGCACTTCTGCCCTCACCCCTGCCCCTCCCTCCCGGAACCACGATAGGGTTCCCCTTGTCCTCACCTTTCACCCCACCAGCCTCTACATTCAATGGATCATCCTCCGCCATTTCCACTACCTCCAAAGTGATCCCACCACCAAATGCATCTTCCCCTCCCCTCCCCTTTCAGCATTCCGTAGGTACCGCTCCCTCCGAGACACCCTAGTCCACTCCTCTATCACCCCCAACAGCCCTTCCCCTTCACCTGGCACCTTCCCGTGCAAGCGCAGGAGATGTAACACCTGCCCCTATACCTCCCCCCTTCCCACTGTCCAGGGCCCCAAACACCCCTTCCAGGTGAAACAGCGATTTACTTGTACTTCTTGCAATCTAGTATACTGTATTTGCTGCTCACAATGCGGTCTCCTCTACATTGGGGAGACCAAATGCAGATTGGGTGACCGCTTTGCGGAACACCTCCATTCAGTCCGTAAGGGTGACCCCGAGCTTCCGGTCGCCTGTCATTTTAATTCAGCACTCCATTCCCACTCGGACCTCACCGTCCTCGGCCTCTTGCATTGTTCCACGGAAGCTCAACGTAAACTCGAGGAACAGCACCTCATCTTCCGATTAGGCACTTTGCAGCCTTCCGGACTCAATATCGAGTTCAACAATTTCAGATCATAACCTCGGCCCCTATTATATTTTTACTTATATTTTTTTCCACCCCTTTGTTTTGGGTTTTACCTTCTCCCCCCCTTTCCTTTTTTCTCTCTCTCCCACATGGCAGCTGTTTCTCATCCTGCCAGTACACTTCACACCTAATCTGAGCCGTCTTTTGTCTCCACTGTCCTATTACCATCTCGTCTGGTTTTGAATACCTCTTAATGTCTCTTTACTTCTTTTGTTCTATCTCAGCCCTGTCTTCGACCTATTTTATTTCCTTTCCAGTTTTGAAAAAGGGTTCACCCGAAACGTCGACTATAATTTCTCTCCACGGATGTTGCCTGGCCTGCTGAGTTTTTCCAGCATTTTCTGTTGTTATTTGAGGTAGTGCTGCACTGCCAGAGGGGCAGTACTGAGGGAATGCAGCACTGTCGGAGGGGCCATCTTTCGGATAGGACATTAAATCTCTGCTCTTTCAGGTGGCTGTAAAAGAACCCAAGGCAGTATTGGAAGATGAGCAGGGTAGTTCCCCCCAGTGTCCAATATTTATCCCTCAACCAACATCACTAAAAACAGATTATCAGGTCATTATCACATTGTTTTTTGTGGGGTCTTGCTGTGTGAAAATTGGCTGCCGTGTATCCTACATTAGTACAGTGACTAGTAATTAGTTCAGTAATTGGCTGTGAGCGGCCTATATAAATGCAAGTTCATTCTTTCCCACTAACCAATCGTCTCTATGTACCTCTCCTAGTTACAGCACTATCTCTATGATCCTTTCCTGGATACAGCACAAACCAGTGAGTCTCAGACCCTCCCACTGATAAGTGTCAATCTGAACCCCACCCACTAACCAGTCTGAGCCCCGCTCTCTGGCAGTTCTGGCCCCTCCTACCAGTTGAGCCTCGCCCACGAACGAGCTGGGCAACCACTTGTCCCACGTGATCAGCCGGAGCGGTGCTTTTTGTTGTCAGGAGGGTCGGAGAGGGTGAGTGAGGGGCGCAGTGTGTCGGGGATTGCTCGCCAAGCGTAGGGTATGGAATGTGTAGGATGCAATGTTGTGGAAAGCTGAACGCTGACGGCAGCACAGTAAAAATCCGCGAGTTGGAGGAGCGGGACGGCAGCTGGGACTGTGGGAACCGGGAGACGGGACAGCGGGCGGGCTGCAGACTCGCTCCCCCAGTTCCTGTGGTTCTGGGTGTGTGGGACCCCGGTATAGGGGGTTAGTGCCGCCTGGAGGGGCTGGCCCCGGGAGTAGATGGGGCTCTTGGAGTGCCTGCAATATACCTGGATAATAAACAGATCCTCCCGGTCGAATAGCTGGCAGTGCAGGCTCGCACATTAAGGGTAACTACTGGGATGGTATACAGACCTACCCACTACACCCCAGCCCGAGACAGTACCTTCATGAATAGAGGGCAGAAAATGTTGGTTTTAATATAAAATCCTCATAACAAATTATGATCCTGGACTGGTAGTTTAAGTTGTTCTTTTTTGTGAGTTCGTGACAAACTTGTTATGTTTGATGTGCAGTTTTAAATGTGAATATTGTGTGTGTGTGTGTGTGGAGCAGCAATAGTGCTTAGCTGCTCACGTTGAATAGTTTTTTTGGGAAGTGCTCAAAGACTGGTCTCTCCACAGTGGGAGGGTTGTGTCAGGTACCAGTGCCGTGTTTGAACTTGTATGGGTGTGCAAGTGGATGTACGGCAAGTTGCAGCAACACCACATCACATGAGCTTGGGTTAGGATTTCCTATGTCCGCTTTAATTCAGCAAAATACTGGAAATGCAGAGCAGGCTGGTCAGCGTCTGAAAGGTTAATATTTACGGTGGGATCAGAAAATAAAACAAAGAAAATTAACACTGGATGGGGAGTGAGGGTTAGTGGGCGATGGATTCAAGTCTCTTGTATCTAGTCACTTTTGACCCGGGCCAGCATTCCTCCCTCAACCAACAAAACCGATTATCTGGGCATTTACCTCATTGCTGTTTGTGGGATCTTGCTGTGCACAAAATGACTGCTGCGTTTGCCTCTAACAACAGTGACTACGCTTCAAAAGTACTTCATTGGTGTCAAGTGCTTTGGGACTTTGAGGATGTGACAGACAATAATGACACTCATTTGACAAAGATGAGTGTTCAGTTTAAACAAGAATCTAGGCATAATACGATTTAAGTTTGTATTTAACATTTAATGAGACAAATCTTGTGGCCAATTACATTTTACATCCATTTATTTTTATGTCCAATTCCAGTAGTTAGGCAGAAGTAACAAAGATTCCTATTCCTACTCTCGCCTCGGAGTCAGAATGTTGTGGGACTTGAGCACATATAATCCAGACTGACACTTCCAGTGCAGTACGGAGGGAGTGCTGCACTGTTGGAGGTGCCGTCTTTCGGATGAAATGTTAAACTGAGGCCCCGTCTGCTCTCTTTGGTGGAGGTAAAAGATCCCATGGCACTATTTTGAAGAAGAGCGGGGCAGTTCCCCTGGTGTCCTGGAGTTAGCTCCTGATCACCGTACATTGACCCTGATGGGAAGTGTGTGTCAGGTGAGGAGAGGGTTTGACGTGGATGAGATGAGGCTTCAGGGTAAGATGCCAACGCTTGCTCATGGCTAGTCTCTGGCTAGTAAAAGGATTCAGTCAGGATTCCTACTCCTAATCATAGCTTCAGTTCCAGTTAGATAGCCCGCACTACCTGAATTTGTCAGTATTTATTGCCCAGCCCTGGTTACCCTGAGTTTATTAAGAGTCATACACACAGTGTGGGACTGGAGTCACAGACTGGGTAAGGGTGGCAGGTTCCCTTCCCTGAAGGACATTAATAAACCAGATGGGTTTTTATGACAACCCTGCAGTTTTCATGGTCACATTTTCTGGTGCTAGTCCACAAATGACCAGATTTCATGAACTCAAATTTTGATGTGATTTGAATTCACGGCTCCTGGGTTGCTAGTATAGGTCCAGAATCACCAGGCTAACGTATCCTTGTAATGGCTACTTGGGCACTGCACTGAAGTTCCCAATGGATTGGCCCAACAAGGATCAGAGAACATTGGAAAGAGCTTTAAAATCTTTGGTTTAAAATTATCATCCTTGTTTTCAAATCCCTCCATGGCTTCACCCCAGTCTATCTCTGTAATCTGCTCCAGCCCCACAACCGTCCAAGATATCTGTGCTCCTCTAATTCTGGCCTCTTGAGCATCCCCGATTTTAATCGCTCAACCTTTGGTGGTCGTGCCTTCAGTTGCCTAGGTCCTAAGCTCTGGAATTCCCTCTCTTTCCTCCTTTAAGACGCGCCTGAAAACCTACCTCTTTGACGAAGGTTTTGGTCATCTCTCCTAATATCTCCTTATGTAGCTCAGTGTCAAATTTTGTCTGATAATTTTGTGAATTGCCTTGGGATGTTTTACTATGTTAAAGGTGCTATATAAATACAAGTTGTTGTTAACTTGTGCCTGGAACTCTGACATTTGGATGCAGGCACCTAAGGAATGGTGAAACACTGGACAGCATTAATCTCCCAATCGTATCTTTTTGCTCGCAGGACAAGTTGACGTGAAATGACTTTTCAGAAAGGCTCAGGAAACCAGAGGAAGCTGGTGTTTGCCTGGATTTCCCTGCCTTTGCTTGTTGCCTTTACTCTCCCTGAAACTTCTGGTTGGTAAGTGTGACACAGAATGTGGGGAAACTTTGTCAAAAGTTACAGTGCTGACATCCCCTGAACTTACTAGAAATGACCAGTGTCAGTCTCTCTTTAGAAAAGGAACTCGAGGAGTCTGCTAGAATGAGTTTGTGGTAATATGAACTAAATGGTACAGTTTTAAATGGGCTGCAGGAGCAGAGAGACCTGGAGGTTCACAGACACAAATCTTTGAAGGTGGCAGGACAAGTTGATAAGGCTGTTAAAGAAGCATATGGGATCCTTGGCTTTATAAATAGAGGCCTCGAGTACAAAAGCAAAGAGGTTATGCCAAGCCTTTATAAAACACTGGTTGGGCCTCAGCTAGAGTACAGGTAGACTATCCTTTATCCGAACTTCCGAAAACCTCTCAAAACCGAAAGTTTTTTTGTTCAGCGTAAGTCGTGCGCACGACATGACCAGAGTGGCGCACGACTTACGCTGAGCAGGGCAGAGGGTCACAGAGTTCCCTCCTGGGTAGGAGATTGCAGGCCGAGCCGGGCAGTGTGAAGGAGGTACCGGGAGAGTGAACCCAACAATACAGCGGCCCGTCCGATAGCTGCAGCGGCCCGTCCGATATTCTTTTCTCCCCCCGAACCGAACCGCGGCCCATCCGATATTCTTTTCTCCCCCCCCCCCCCGCCTCCCCCCCCCCCCCCGCCGGACCCCGACCCCCCCCCCCCCCCCCCCCGGACCCCCCCCGACCTGAACCGCGGCCCGTCCGATATTCTTTTCTCTCTTTTTTCCCCCCCCCGACCTGATTTGCGGGCCAGCTTAGTAGGAGTCAGCCGATAGCCGGCTTTCCAGAGAAGCAGGAAGGGGAATGAGACACGGAACAGTCGCAAGAGGTAGCCTGAACTTTTACAATTTATATTAAATACAAATTTCCCAAACTTATGATAATACCTTCTGAAATCCGAAAACCGAAACTCAGCTGGTCCCAAGGCTTTCGGATAAGGGATAGTGTACCTGTATTGTATCCAATTCTGGGCACCACACTATAGGAAGGATGTCAAGGCCTTGGAAAGGGTGCAGAGGAGATTTACTAGAATGGTGCCAGGGACGAGGGACTAGAGAAGCTGGCATTGTTCTCCTTGGAGCAGAGAAAGTTAAGGGGGATTTAATAGAGGTGTTCAAAATTATGAAGGGTTTTGATAGAGTAGATGGGGAGAAAATGTTTCCACTGGCAGGAGGGTCGGTAACCAGAGGATGAAGATTTAAGATAATTTGCTAAAGAGCCTGGGGGGAGATGAGGACATTTTTTTTTAACATGAGTTGTTTGCTCTGGAATTCACTGCCTGAAAGGGTGGTGGAAGCCGATTCAATAGTAACTTTCAAAAGGTAATTGGATTAAAAACTTGAAAAGGAAAAACTTGCAGGGCTGTGGGGAAAGAGCGGGGGAATGGACAGCTCTTTCACAGAGCTGGCACAGGCACGGTGGGCCGAATGGCCTCCTGTGCTGTACAATTCTATGAATTACTTGAAACCCGCTGTCTGCCCATTAGCTTCGCTCCAAATATTTTGTTTCTGTAGTTTTGCAACCTCTATTTTGAAAGCACATCCTCATATTCTGAGCCCTAATGTTCTTTGCTTTTGGTTTGAGTCACAGCGTGGTGTCTCACTGATCATGCTGGTGAATGTTTTGAGCTGAGCGAATCACTTTGTAAACCAGCCCGTGCCTTCGCCTCGGCTGCTGTGTGCAGAGTTTAGAAACTTCACCTCACAATTCAAAGTTGGGAGCCAAATCTTGAAACACTTTACTAATCGGTCTTTCAGCAGCAATAAATAGCGTGGCTTGCAAACGGTTTCTGATCAGCGGAAAGGTGACAGGAGTTTCAGTGCAGTAACTAGGCTTCTTTGCTGATGAAACACTTAAACAAGATTGGACGTAGGTACAAGATTAAACACAAGAGATTTAGGACAGAGAGCAGGAGAAACATTTTTACACCGAGGGTTGTGAGGCTGTGGGATGCATTACCGGAGTTAGTGATTGAAGCGGAGACCATGTCAACATTTAAGAATGGGTTAGATAGGTGGATGAAGGAAAAGGGGGAATAAAGGGATGTGGGCACATGGAACTAAGACTACTGTTTGTGTGAGGGATATACACCAGCACAAACTGGTTGGACCAAACGGCCTGTTTCCGTGCTGTAATTTCTATGTAATGTGTGAGAGTGGTTATTATATATGACTTTAAAAACATTTCATTAAAAAAAAATAGTTCTTTATATTTCCATCACCCTCCCCTCCCTTCACTTCTCCTTTCCTGAAGACAGGGACTCTGTGTGTTGGGGTACGATTCCCTGAGTGCCAGCAACCCTCTGATAGCTGGCCAATCTTGAGTTATGACCCCAGATGGTAAGTGGCAACTGACTATTCAGCTGTTGGGGCTGCACACTTGACCCTGATCCTGTCCACGTGCAGATTAAGCTTCCAGCACATGTTGCTGAACAGTGATCAGGAACAGAAACCCAAGTTGAATTTTCCCCATCTCTTCCCCTCTCCCATTCCAGGCACCCCAGGTTTCCCCCTCTCCGCTGAGCCAAGATTGGCTAACTCCACCTAGACCAGGGATTGAACCTGGGGTCATCTGACCTGTACAGTCCATTACTAACCTAGTGGTGTATCTCACTCACTGAGCAACTCAGGCTGTTACTCATCTACATTATGTTCAGGTAGGGTTCAAACCTCCGATAAAATTGAATTGTGGCGCAATAAACAGTGAAAACAAGTGCTAGTTATAGTCTCTCTTCACGGATGCTGCCTGACGTGCTGAGTGTTTCCAGCATTTTGTTGTTTCAGATTTCCAGCATCTGCAGTATTTTGCTATTGTGCTAATTATGGTCTGTTCTCTCGTAGTATGAAACACCCATGGCACAGCCTCATTTTGTCTCATCAGTGGCCTCAGACTGTGTGTTTGGTGAGTCTGCATCTGTTAGTGTTGTGGGGTCAATTGCTTATACTTTTCCTGCTATGTACTTGGACTGAAATTTAAAGAGACAGTGACCTTCTTAAAAAATAAAATCAAACGTGCAAAGTGTGATCATTTATGTGCTTTTGTTTTATTCTGTCCACTTTGTCACTTTTTTTAGTTACTGAATATTTTGCTTGATCAATTTGAGTCAATTGGTTGCAAAAGTTGTTTGTGAATCAGCTGAATTATTGACCACAGTTTGACACTGAATCATCTGTTGAATCAGCTTCCTTATACTGGAGCTCAGTGACTCACTTCAAGCCTGTCCCAGTGCTTACTGCTTAAATGAAAATATTGAAAACAAAATGGCTGTAACTCCAGCTCTGTGACTTTATTCAGTGACTAGCTGAGGCCTACAGCCCATGAGTGACCCGGGTTCGATCCCAGTTTTGGATCAGGTGGGGGGGGGGAAATGCTGCAGTTGGTTTCGGTGCCTCTGGGTTAGGGGAAGGGGGCATTGGCTTGGGTTCATGCTCCAGATCGCTACCCAGTGACTCCTGCCTGAAGTGGGCGGGACATCTGGGGCGGGCAGCCTGCGATTTCCCCCATAGTTGTACAGTCTTCTGCTTGCCGCCAAGGTTCACACCCGACTGTTGACCCGCCTGGGTGCTATACTAAGGTACTAGATGTCAGTCGGCACCCTTGGAAACAAAGGAGTCAACACTGCCAGGGGAGGAGGGGAGAGAACGGCATAGAAAATTGGTGAGGGAAACTCTTATTTGTGAATGGAACATCATAAAAGGAAACTATGCCGACTATGATTCTTTAAAAAAGGGTGACAATGAGACTCCTCCTTAACAATAAAACAGTCTTTGAGGTTTTCTTTTGGGCTACTTTTTTTTGTTGAGAGGTTTAAGTGACCCATAGCGATCTTCGGGAAGAGCCTGATCAAGTGTACAGAGTGGAGGGAAGAAAAAAATGGACACCGACCTGAGAAGTGAGAGCGAGAAACAGACGTTGGGAGGAAGAGGAGAAAGCATGATCCAAGACTTGTTCTAAGGAAGCTTTTGACAGCAGGGAAGGAGGTGACCAAGCAGAGTGACCCGGGAAAGGGAATTGCAAAAGGGGTGTTTATTTGAATACTTCCAATTGTTCTTCTAACTGTCAGATGTGACCCAGGAAATGAGGCCAGTGAGTGGCTCTGAACTCTCAGCATTTTAAGGGCTGTCTGGTTGAGTGACCTTGGGCAAAGTAAAGGTGCCACATCTTGATATCTTTTCCATACACATGGTCTTTCTCCAGAATAAGGAGAGCTTTATGCCATGACAAGATAATTGCCTGGATTTCAGACAGCTGGGTGCCAACAGGCTGATGTCCAGGTTGAGTAGTTCCCTGTTTGAGAAACTCCAGCACAGTTAGGGTTGCAGTGTTTGTGGTTTTTATTGTGTAAATGGACATCTAGTGCATGATAACGTCAGTAATCCAGAGCTGTGACTTTATATCAGAGCATACTTTGAGCTGGCCCTAAACTTTGTGAAAAGTCATTTTATATCTTTTACTTCTCGCAGATGTGGAAAGACATTTGCAAAGTTCCTCCTCACATTAGCTACTGGACTGTTCACGGACTCTGGTAAGCAGATACTTTCATTCATGGTCTAATACGAATAGTGTGACGTGTGTGTGATTCCTTGTTCACTGTCTGTGTGGTGTCTTATCACATCTTAAAGCACTTCCCAGCCAATGATTTACATTTGAAGTGCAGTCACTGTTGATTTGTAGGCCAATTTGCAACAGAGCAAGATCCCACAAACAGCGAATGAGATGAATGACCAGAGAATCTGCTTTTTTGGTGGTGTTGGTTGAGGGAGGAATGCTGGCCAGGATTCTGGGAGAGCTCACCTGTTCTTCTTTGAATAATGCCATGGGATCTTTTATATCCACCTGAACAGGCAGGTGAGGCTTGGACATCTCGGCTGGAAGTTGGCAGCTCCAACAGTGCAGTACACTCTCGGGACTGCTAGTGTCAGCCTAGATTATGAGCTCAAATCCTGGAGTGGGGTTGAAGCCATGACCTTCTGACTTCAAGGTAAGAGTGGTACCAATGGCGCCATGCTGACACTTGATAATGACTAAACATAGGCCTGCGTTTTTTCCATGTTGGTTGGCGCCTTTACATACTACTGCCTGGCCTGAGTTGTTACCAAAGAGGAGGGAAGGATATGCCTTAACTTGAGTAGAGGACTACTTTACATCTCTAGCCATTTGCCCCATGGTGTGTTATATAGGTAGTAATTTTTAAAACAGAATAAAGTTGGACTGCCTCTGATTACCCTGATGTTCCATTAAATGCTGTGAATCGGGGACATTTTTGCAGCTGTACTTGCCCAGGACCCAGGTCAACCAAATCTAAATTGATTGTTTCTAAATCTTGCTCTTTTCCACAAAGGCCCATCGGTTTTCATTGGTCAAATGCCACACTCAATCATCCACAGGTTACAGGGCCACAAGTCTATTCTGGTCTCTTCAGTGTTAGTTTCAAGCTTAGGAAATTAAATTAAGTAAATCTAGTTATTTGTTGATGACACCAGGAAAAAAAAACATGAAAAACTGGCAGATTGTCGTAAAAACCCAACTGGGTCACAAATGTCCTTCAGGGAAGGGAACCTGTCGTCCTTATCGGGACTGGGCCTACATGTGACTTTTTAAAAATTCATTCATGGGATATGGGCATCGCTGGCAAGGCCAGCATTTATTGCCCATCCCTAATTGCCCTTGAGAAGGTGGTGGTGAGCCACCTTCTTGAACTGCTGCAGTCCGTGTGGTGAAGGTGCTCCCACAGTGCTGGTAGGGAGTTCCAGGATTTTGATCCAGTGACAATGAAGGATCAGCGATATATTTCCAAGTCAGGATGGTGTGTGACTTGGAGGGGAATTTGTAGGTGGTGATTTCCCATGCACCTGCTGCCCTTGTCCTTCTAGGTGGCAGAGGTAGCGGGTTTGGGAGGAGCTGTCAAAAAAGCCTTGGTGAGTTGCTGCAGTACATCTTGTAGATGGTACACACTGCAGCCACCGTGTGCCGGTGGTGGAGGAAGTGAATGTTTAAGGTGGTGGATGGGGTGCCAATCAAACGGGCTGCTTTGTCCTGGATGGTGTCGAGTTTCTTGAGTGTTGTTGGAGCTGCACTCATCCAGGCAAGTGGAGAGTATTCCATCACACTCCTGACTTGTGCCTTGTACAGGAAACTTTGGTTTATCCGGAGGTTGTATGTCCGGAATACTCGATCTAACGGCAAAAATCAGGAGCCGTTTTCTATAAGTTTTTTTAGTTCTCGTTCTTTTTTCCCCCCCCAGTCAGGCACTGCAAGGTCTGTAGCTATAGCAACAGCTTTAGCTAGAGACACTTGCAGCTCTTTAGAAGCTGTTGCTAAGCAACAGTGTTTGTTGTCAGATACGGAGATGAAAACCTCCGTATGCTTCAACATTAACTTTGTATGTCCGGCAGTTTTGATAGATCGGCAACACGCCGGTCCCGTATATCTCAAAGTTTCCTGTAGATGGTGGCAAGGCTTTGGGGAGTCATGAGGTGAGACACTCACCGCAGAATACCCAGCCTCTGACCTGCTCTTGTAGCCACAGTATTTGTGGCTGGTCCATTTAAGTTTCTGGTCAATGGTGACCCCCAGGATGTTGATGGTGGGGGATTCGGCGATGGTAATACTGTTGAATGTCAAGGGGTGGTGGTTAGGCACAATCTTGTTGGAGATGGTCATTGTCTGGCACTTGTGTGGGGCGAATGTTACTTGCCACTTAAGTTGTCCAGGTCTTGCTGCTTGCGGGTACGGACTGCTTCATTGTCTGAGGAGTTGCGAATGGTACTGAACATCGTGCAGTCATCAGTGAACATCCCCACTTCTAACCTTGTGATGGAGGGAAGATCATTGACTCCACTTCCGTGCTATGTGGTTAACTTTCTGAAGTGGCCTCACAAGCCATTTAATTGCACAATGAATCACTTGATCAACGAGAAATGAGCAATAAATGCTGCCTTACCCACATCCTGAGAGGTTTTTGAAAGCCTCTTCCTTAAATGTATGTACAGTGGGCTCATTGATTTGCTCATTCCACCAAATGTCATTTGTTCATCACCCTGTGCTCAGCTCCAATTGTGAGAGAAACTTATTGATGATCCAAGCAACAATTTATGCAATTGGCTAATCAAAAATATTAACATTGCATCAAAATCCAACTAAACAAGAAATTAAATACTTTGCAGGATTGCAAAGGGAATCGAAATAATATTTCCTTCCTGTAACAATAGCAGTTTGGGTATGAAAATTCCATATGTTGCCTTAACATGAAGTACCAATTTTTAAATTAACAGCAACTTCGATCCAGATGGGAGAAGCAGGTTAGTCTGCAAGATGAAAGTTCCAAGTAGAGTTTCAGCCCTTGAGATGGGTTTTTTATTTGGGAACAGCAGTCAAATTTGCCCTGTGTACCTAACTAGCAACAACTGAAAGTAATTCATTGTCTGAACTGTTTTGGGACATTTTTCAGAGATGTGATAAAATGCAATATTAATTTTGTTCCATTCTTTGTCTGTTTGTTTCACCCACTTCTCCCATTCGCTCTCTTTCTTTTGCTGATTTTTTCCTCTTTCCTCTCTCTCTCTCTATCTCTCCTTATTTTGGGAGGGAGAAAGATAACTGCAAATGCTAGAAATCCAAACTTAGAGAAGTCCTTTGATGAAGGTGAAATGTTAACCTACTCCTCAGGCAATGTGTTGTTTTTATTTCACGACTATCTTGATTTAAAAAAAAAAAAAAAAAAACTTCCTCAAAATAAAGCAGGTCCTGACGAAATGAAGCAATTGTTTTTTTGTTTTTTTTTTAAAACAGGCCCAAAAAAAATGAGATGTGCAATAACTCCTGGCATTTCAACATCAAAAATGTTGAGGTGGGTATTTCGCTTTATTTACATTGGGGTTGATGCTGTGGGGCTCTCTGTACATTTACTAAAGCAAGATGGTATTTGCTATTTTGAACCAACATGATGTGTAATTTGAAATAATAAGCTGGGTTTTATCTTTTGATTGAAGTACATTTAACGTACCCTGTATCACTATCATTACATGGAATACTTAACGGACTCTGATATTTACATGTGCTTGATTCTACTTAATTACCAGCACTAATTGATTGGGAATGGGGGGAATGAGCTGTGAAGCAATAACATTAAAAGGAAATTGTGCTGTATCATTGGTTTTAAAGCTGGATTCACACTTGGCTGTAGTGTTGGTGAGAAGGGGTTTTGCTTTCACTGCAGTTGTAGGGTTACATGTAGCCTGAATCCGGACTCCAGGTCTGACCTGATGACAGAGTAAAGCGAAGCGGAGAGCGAGCACCTGGAGGAGTTAGTCTCACTCTGCTTCCCTTTGGGGTCAGTTCAGTCCCTGACACCTGACTTTACACTGCAAGTGAAACTGCTTCTCTGACACTAAACATGTTGTGTGAATGTGTCATTGATCAGGACTGACTTCTGTAAGAGTGAATGATAACATGAACTTAAAATAAACTCTACCTTGTTCGCAATCTGTTTGGCGTGCAACTGGTTGATTTTGGATTTCTGTGAGCTCTGGGTAGTGAAAACTTTAGGTTTCTCTGATTAAAGGTGAGTGGCTACATTGTACGTTCAGTTAGACTGGGTCTCCGCAGCGCAGGGAGTCCAAACTGTGGCCTCCTGACCGTTGCAATCCGGCCTTGAAAACCCGGGGACTAGGGGTGCTGAGCAAGTTTAAAATAGAGGATCCAGTGCGGATTGGTGATGGGTGGAATATGTAAGAATAAAGTCCCACTGTTTGTATTCTGTGTCTGAGTCAGTTCCACTGCAGCCCTCGGTACGTTTACAGACTGAAGGGTGATGGTGCTGGTTACAGCTTCTGACGTTTGTTTATCTGCAGGACATTTTATCTGGATTGGAGCACTTGTGGCCTGATGTGCTACATCCCAACAGTACTCAGCTCTGGTATGTCTGTGTTAATGTTCTGTTATTCAACGCAACCAGTAGGAGATTGGGACTCTTGGGTGGACGTTTAACACTAGTTGAACAAAGCTGTCTTCTGTTCTGTGCACAAGTCCCACTCCAAGATTTGAGCATACAATCCAGGCTGACACTCCAATGCAGTACTGAGGGAGTGCTGCACTGTCGGAGGTGCCATCTTTCAGATGAGAAGTTAAACCGAGGCCAATGCTCAGTTTGATTCTAATCTACCCCTCTACAAACGATTAATTAATTTGCTCATCTGAAAGATAAGCGCAGTGCAAGTGTCTCAGGGCATCTGTGGTTCATGGATTCCCTGCAGTGCATTTAGCACTGAGCCCCAGACAAGTACCCACGTGGAGTCTCATGCAATCAAACTCTGAACCAAGGGCCCAGTCAGTGTCATCTCCCCGTTCGACAGCAAGTGAACGCGGGACCATCTCTGGTGCAGCAGTCAGCGTGCAGACCTAGGGTGGGTGGGTCAGGTATTCAGCCAGGAGCCAAGACCCGTTCTATCGTTTCTCCTAGAATGGTAGAGAACAGAAACAGGCTGTTCCACCTATCGAGTCTGTGCCAGTGTTTTGCTCCATGACCCACCCAGATTGATCCTACATTCCAGCTCGGTCCCCGTACCCGTTTAATATTTATCTTCCAGCGACTGTCCAATTCCTTTTTTAAAAAAAAAAAAAAAAAAAAAAAAAAATTTCTGGACTCTGTAGTTTGTGGCAGAGAATCCCATATTCTAACCCCTCTCTGGAAAGAATGTTTTTTTTCTAGCCTCCTCTAATTCTTTTTCAGATCATATTAAATTTGCGCCCCCTCATTATTGTCTCGAGTCATGGGGAAAAATCTCTCGCTGTTTATCTTATCGTAATCTCTTCCATCTGGTCTCCCCATAACCTTCTCAGCTTCACAAGAAAATCCCTAGCTTCTCATTTCTTGTAACATCCTGCAGGCCTCTTGGTCACAGCCTTGCAATCCTTTGTCCCTGTATTAAGCCCATCTTGTGGGCTGTCATTTAGTAACCTAGAGCCACTAAAGCAGATGTAAGAATTAATATTCCTTCTTGGTTTTGACTGCAGGAGGTAGATTAGTTCCAACCAATGCTAAGTAGAGGGCATGCTTGAAGATAATGAAAATGTACCTCTGCTCCCCGAGAGGGGAGTTATACCAACTCGTGTTACTGAGCCGTACCGATCAGGAAGGCTCTAGTGTTGATCCCCCATCTGTACTGAGTTGGCTCTATTCAGCCAGGGCAGTAATACAGGCATTCTATTTGCTTTCAGTGCTATGGGCTCTGAAGGAGGAATTGGCCAGGGTTCCTGCTCCTGGTCATTATTACAGCCCCTGTGGCTTTCTGCTCGAGAGAATTCAGTTTGCTGCCTCCCCACATGGTCGAATAGCCTGGCAGCCATCACTCTCCAGGCTCACAGATAAGAATGACCCTACGGGCTTGGCAACAATGTCTATTTGCATTTATACTGCGTCTTTAACTTAAAAATAAAATCCCAAGGCACTTCACAGAGGTGTAATCAGACAGAAATGGATGCTGAGCTGAAGGGGGAGATATTAGGAGGGGTGACCAGAAGCCAGTTCAGAGGTGGGGTTTAAGGAGGAGAGGTAGCCATGGAGTCAGACCTTGACACAAGCTGAGAAAATTGGAAGTATAAGAAAACCTCTCAGCGACATAGTGAAACCTGGGCACCCGTCAGCCTGGAAGGATGGAGAGGAGCTGTTCCCACTCACTACATCTACCTGACATTTTGGGTCTCATTCTTTTCTGTGCAGGAAACATGAGTGGCAGAAACATGGAACCTGTGCAGCTACGCTGGAATCCTTAGACTCCCAGGAGAAGTATTTCGGTAAAGCACTGGATCTGTATCAAAAGCTGGACTTGAACAGGTAACCCATCTCCCCCTTTCAATAGATTTCAGACTGTGCCAAACACCTCTCAACAGACTAACTCCGCTCCTCTGGGCAGAAATTTGGCTAGATTTTTCTCCCAAGTCCTCAGACGTGTCTAAAGCCGAAAGCAGACGAACAGAGGTATACACCAGATGAGCTAACACTGCTTTTGTTCTATTTGTGCACTCATTACCTCCCAAACAAAAGTGTCTCTGGATTTTTTAACCCATTTCCCAGTCGCCTCCATCTCTCTCCTTGCTCCCTGCGATGTGTGAATACATCATTCAAAAAGGGGTCACTACATGCTCAGTCCTTCTATTAATGATCAGAATAAATCTGTTTTCAGTCGCTGTCCTGATGTTTCACTGGAAGATATTCAGGAATTTACTTCCCAGTGATTGACTTTTCTTTTAAACTTTATTCAGTGCTCTTAAGAAGTTTGGTATATTGCCATCGTCCAAGTATTACATGGTAAGAACTCACTGCCATTTGTCCTTTTGAGCACCTTGTTTTTCTGCTGTGCTTTGTACACTTTGCTGTAATTCTCACTAACATTCTCACTTTTAGGCAGAGGACATTGAAAAGGCACTTGTGTCAGTCTATGGGGTAATACCGAAGATTCAGTGCCTGCTTCCTACTCGGGTAATTCCTACTTTGTTTGTGACCTATGTAGTTCTGATCAAAACCTGGTTTCAGATAAATTAAAGTTGCACTAAGATCTCAATTTTACATTTGATTTATCTTACTGCTGTACCAGCAGAATCCAAATCTGGCTTTATATCTTGCCCAGCCAGTCTGACTGATGCGTTGAGGGATTATTTCTGTACCGGGAGCAGTAGGTCATGTTGATGGGATTGCAGGGGAGATTACATGGGAATCATTTGGTGTCTGCAGCAAGTTTTAATCTCTCCAGATCTGGGAATTAAGGTTAAATAGTGATTTACAATTCAAAGAGTTGGGTCTGCAATTCTTTGCCAATCTAGTTGAAAAGGCTTTGCTTGATTTATAAATTACAATCTTGTGATTTAAATGCACTTTAGTAGGGAGACAAATTTTGTTTTGTTTTTACTTTAGAAAAGAGACGAGCTTGGAGCTCAACTGTTTTTTTTGTTCCCTCCACTCCAACCACAGGGCGTGGCAGTGCAAACACTGGGCCAGATCGAACTCTGTTTCACCAAAGAATTTCAGCTGCTGAACTGCAGAGAGGCTGCACCCAACATGCTTGTCTCCAAGAATGACAGACAGCACACTACCTATTCAGGCCTTTCCGTGTGTGACCGTAACCTGCAAATCTATTACCCTCCGATAGAACACCTGGACTGAGGGTGTGTGAGAAGGCACCCGTTACAGTGCTGGTATCCCATGCAGAGTATGGACTGTTAATTTGAATATAGTGGCAAACTTTAATAATACAGAAAACGTTGGCAATGCACAGCGGATTAGCCAGTGTCCAAAGAGAATTTCTAGCATTTAATGTCCTTTTTATCTCTCCAAATTTCAGGTATCTCCAATACCACTAACACTGATTTTTGTGTGGCATTACTCAAGACAAAAGATTTTAAAAATTGATTTTGTAGCTTAAATCTTTACTACTGCCAAGATAAAGTAATTTTTTTTATATCCCTCATTTTAAAATGGGCTTGCCTTATTGTGGGTACAGATTAATCTAGATTATAGTCACCAGTTTATCTTATCTTTGGTGTTGGACTTGCAATGCATTTAATCAGAGCTGGTACGTGCAGACAGGAAATCAAATAACTGTCATCAGTGAACAGAAAGTAAAACCTGCCTGCAGGACGAGGAATGCAGTGAGGTTTTCACCTTAAAGCTTATGCAATTTAGAATATGTTTGCTTGTTTCTCCTCTTTCTCCCCCCACCATGTCAGCCAAGACATCATCTCACTCTTGCTGGCCACCAACTGCAGCCAAGAGGGCAGCGTGCCCACCTTCGCCCAGGGCTGCTGCTCCTAAGTGCACAACAGCTCATATGCCCAGCTTCCACCCCGTGGGAAAATGCTGGGTCTTAAACTTGGAGCTTCCTCAAAACTGATGGATAGTGGGCACAACTTTGCACCCCCCCACCCCCACCCAACCACCAGGTGGCACAACATTCAATCTGCCTCTGTGCTCTTTCAAAAGACAGGGAAGACTCACTTGCTGCTGGTGAGTGGCTGCTTTGGAAGATTTGAAACTTTTCATTACACTGTGAACATTTTCTCCCTCCTGGGTTTTGTTTGAAAGAGGTGCTTGTTTGTGTACTTACCTGAATGTTACTAGCTGGAGACATCTCTGTTCACCCACCCCCGAGGGCTTTCATGTTTTTTAAAGATGTTGGAGATCGAAGATGGGTTTTAAAGCTTCTAGTGTACTTTTCAAATGAATGATTAAATCAAGCTCAGTATCCCAGGCAGTGGGAACTGTTCTGCCTCAGGTGAAGTCACTATTGCTGTTTCCAGATCCACTTTTTAAAACTCTGAAGCCCTTTTGTGACTTGCATAACATTTCATTGAATTTTTTAAATGTAATTCAGTAAATTAAAGTTAATTTAAATTAAAACTTTGGCTGTGTATATTTTAAACTGGTGTCATTAGCAGTGGCCGATTTCATAATTCCACAATGTGTCAGATTCTTGATAGACGAACTTGTCTTTAACATAGAAAAACATCCTGAGGCATGATCAAAAAATTGACGGCCAGCCAAAGGCGAGATTAGGGTGGGTTTTAACTAGATGTAGAGGGTGTGAGGTGAGCATAAATTTTCTCCAGCATCAGGGACAGACAAATGCAGCCTGTGAACAATCAAGACTTGTACAGTGAAACGTGCAAATTAGACACCTTGGGGTGGCATCAGCTGTTGGATGTACTGTAGAAATGCAGTAGAATGGTGCGTTCTTTACCCAGCATCCATATCGGTAGAGAAAGCACTTTATCCTTGGGACACAGAGCGTGCTTTCTGTGCTGCTGTGGATGCTGGGTAAAGAGCTCCCATTCCACACAACCTGCTGACTTCATACACTTTCCTCGTGAATTTGTGGGCAGAAAGGAAGCAAGCTGTCGAGGGGAAGTTCCATATACAGTAGCTTTGCAACAAGCTGTGTCCTATTCAAAGTTGTAAAAGGGTTTGGTACTCTGAAGGCTGTCTGCAGTTCATAATTTCCAGAGTGTCTCTTGTATATTTAACCATGCAAATTTTTGTGGTCTTTAAGTGTCTGTTTATACAGGTACTGTTCAGCCAATGAGATGCCCTGCATGATCTAAGGGAGCTGCAGCACTGCTGTAAAAGCAGCATGCATCAGCACAACCGTATATACTGGGCCAACTAAACACCTCAGCTTTGGGAACAATCCATCCCTTTCCATCATGTAGTCAACGTGGCCTCTTACTCTAATTTTTAAAACTACAGGGAACAGGATTGGGGGAGAGGCAATGAGTTGGGACAAGATAATAGGCACAGTATTCCTCTTCACAAGAACTCTTCCCAGTGAGATGCAGGCAGACCATCACTTTAAATCTTATCTAGTTGCATTTGAGGACAGTTGGCTAATCCCACTCGTCAATAGAAAATGCCACAATTCTACACAAAAATTCACTAACAGTTCTCGCCTGTAGAATTCAAACATGAGCGAAGTAAAGCTAATAACATGTACTACATTGCAGATTTTTGAATATATTTGTGTAATTTAAAACTCTGCCAAGATTAACAAACATCATAAATTGCTGACACACTTCACTAATCCTGCAGCTCCAACACTGTGCTTCAATTCACAGTCATTTCTTCAGTGAGCAGCTCTCCACAGCTTCATTAACAGGATCTTTCAAACATACTAACCGGAAGACTGGAGTAGGATTGAATTAGAAAAATGGATCATTTTACTCGGGTGCAGACAAGATTAGCTGAAATTCACATCAGCAGATACTTCACACACAACCACCAGATTAAATTGTCCTACTTATAACTGCAGGCAATCAGTATAAATGTCACTTTTATACAATGATGGTGGCTCACTTGCCATCATTCACTGAAGCAGCAGCGATTGTGATCAGTTATCTAGGAATTGACTTCTGCACTCGCACAACAGGGTTCGAAAGAAGTGACACCTTTTCTTGCATAAGGGCATGACCTGTTCATCAAATGATGATATTACAGAGGCTCTGTCACACTCACTTTCTAGCTGTGTAGCCTGGGATACTGAGAATTCTGAAAACAAACTGTTTACTATTAACAAAACCAACAAGTTACTTATGAAGATCCTTAGAAATGGAAAACTCAGTCCTGGTAATGGTTTGGTACATCCATCAATCAATGCAGGTCCATGTGGAGTTGTGAATTTAACATTATCTAGGGTTGCAGGGAATATCAGGGCCACTCTCAGCCCTGGGGTACTTTGTGCCTTCTTTTACTCTGCTGAAATTACAATCAAAGAAAACTCTCCAAACCAAAAACCAAGATGTCCCCAGTCACTTCCACCCTAAAAACAGGTCTTCCTCTTCCTTCCGGTGTATTTTGTGTCATTTCGAACAGTCCTAGGGAGAGGGAAAAGAGAAGTTAAAAATCTGCACACACCAGTAGTATACATCAACCTTTAAACTGTATCCTACATATGCAAAAACACATTCACAATGTCTCTCCAATTTACTTCAAAGTGGATTTTTAAGTACCTGAAGTAAACAGATATTCAAGCCTTACTCATTTGTACAAGTTAAAAGGAAAAGGGCAGGAGAACGGGATTCGAATGGACAGGGCCAGTTGGAGATAGCACTTGTTTTCATACCATATCCCAGAGGAAGAGACAATGCTGAAATCCTGACCAGAAACTGAACTGGACCAGCCACATAAATATTGCAGCCACAAGAGCAGGTCAGAGGCTGGGTATTCTGTGGCAAGTGACTCCCCAAAGCCTTTCCACCATCTACAAGGCACAAGTCAGGAGTGAGATGGAATACTCTCCACTTGCCTGGATAAGTGCAGCTCCAACAACACTCCAGAAGCTTGACACCATCCAGGACAAAACAGCCCGCTTGATTGGCACCCCATCCACCACCGGCGCACCATGGCTGCAGTGTGTACCATCTACAAGATGCACTGCAGCAACTTGCCAAGGCTTCTGTGGCAACACCTCCCAAACCCACGATCTCTTCCACCTAGAAGGACAAGGGCAGCAGATGCATGGGATCACCACCCATTCCAAGTTTCCCTCCAAGTCACACACCATCCTCACTTGGAAGCATATCGACAATCCTTCATCGTCGCTGGGTCAAAATCCTGGAACTCCCTACCTAAAAGCACTGTGGGAGTACCTTCACCACATGGACTGCAGCGGTTCAAGGCGGCTCACCACCACCTTCTCAAGGGCAATTAGGGATGGGCAATAAATGCAGGCCTTGCCAGCGAGGCCCATATCCCATAAACAAATAAAAAAACATAACAGTGGGTGTGGAATTCTGCTTTGTAATCCACCCCGGGGGAGTGGCGTTTCTCCAGCTCCTGCCTCAGAGGGCAGTAGATCTGCTATACGCAACAGACAAGCCCTCTGACTGACTCGGGAAAGGTACTAATGCAGTTTCTGTAAACCTAGAAACCACGGTTACTGCAGGCTGGAACTGTGCTGGGTGGCAAGCTGGACAACTAAATCATAAAACAGTCTACTCGTAATCCAAAGTTGCTCAATTCCATTTTTAAGCACTAAATTCATACCATGTTGTATTATACAAGTTGCTTAATTCAAATTATTGGATGATTCCATTTTTTTTTTTTAAACGCATAAATCGACACGAGCAGGGTGTATAAAAACAAATGTCCGAAGGAACAATTTCATCTCTGGATGGAGTGAACTGCTTGTACTAACGAGAGGAACAGAAAGACATAGCACAGCAGCAACCCAAGTCTCATTTCATGCAGGAACAACGCTGCAAGGGCATACATAGGTTCGACCTAATGATGGGAGAGGTTAAGCACACTGTGAACAGGCCAAGGGACGAGCAGGGAGATAATTCAACATGCTGAGGTTTTTCTTGTTATATGCAGTAAACGCCACAGCCCACAATCCCCTCACCTTCCCTGACGCCTTCGACGCTCCTTCTTCTCCAGAATCCAGTCCCTGCTTCTCTTTGCAGATTTCCCCTTCATGTTTTTAAATCTCAACCTGCAGGCAGGGAATGGAAGAAAAGTTTGTTTAGACAATTGGAACTGTATTATCCAGCCGAGGCTTGAATGAGCTCCTTCACGGATCTAGTTTTAAAAGCTTTGTTACGTATTTGTTATACTTTATTGCCCATTATCTCTCCAAGGCCCAGGTTTCTACCTCCCCGACATGAGCTTTTGTTTCCCCAACATGCTATGCCGTGAATTGATCTGTAATTCCCCAAGGAGTTGGGAACTGAACACAGAATTCTCCAGGGGAGTGCTGGAAATGGAAAGGTAACAAATCACTCCCCACACCCAATCCTCCCGCTGCACCCTGCAGCAGCAGAGGTCTGGGCACGATCCCACAGGCCCTGCCAGCTGTCGGCCACTTTGCCAAGCGCTGCTTTTGTTAACTTAAGACAGAGAGTGCCAATTTGCACACTAGGGTGTTACAGATAAACCCGATCCTCTCCTAGGCTAATGTCTGCACGTGCACACTTCAAATAGGGACTGATGGATGGTTATCGGTGGTAGGAATCTTGCCCAATTGAGAGCGCCTGGGGACACTGCTGGGTACCATCACCTTCCTGATTCAGATCTAATCTAGGAGTGTACCTTTCACAATGCTCCCATGGGTTCCCAGACATGCTTTTACTCCCCATCTCTCCTGAAAACACAGAACCGTGATTTTTTTTTGGGGGGGGGGGGGGGGGGGAAGTCCCACGGGTACAGATGGCCCTCCATTACCGCACCCACCAACCATGACAGCCGCTATTTACATGACAGCCATGTCTGCAGGCTATTCGACCACTGCGGGAGATCATACTGGAGTCCAATTCTATGCCTGTTTGACTTTCCAGTAGAAATCACTGGACACAGTGATCGGGAGAGAGAAATCCGGCTATTCCCTCACCCGCTCCTGGACTGTTGTGTTCATTTATCATTCCCTTACTGCTCCCTGGCTGAGATCAGCTAGATACACAGCTGTAGGATTGTCACGGGCCAGGACCTTCCAAGCTCAGAACCACACACACCTATCAGTGCAATGACCCAGTCCACGCAGTTTGCTTTCTTTCCCCACCCCTATTTTCTCCCCTGAAAGCACTGATTCACACTGGAATAGCTCCCCCCCCCCCCCTGTAATTTGCCCAAGTAGACATTCCTCATGACATCAAGTGGATGAAACTGATCTTTGTGAATCGGCAGCCCCTTTAAACCGCACCCGATATTCTTGACTTAGTTAGGAATCAGGTGTGGTGTAAAATAGGTTGTCAATTCGCTGTCACCCATCCATTTCACGCTTTCACCGAAGACCAGTTTCACCTTCGTGTGTTAGCAGATTACTCGGCTGTGAGCATGTTACAGGTAAGCCTGATCCAGTCCCAAACCCATATCCACCTAAGCACTTTCAGGCAGGGATGGTGATCAGGAGGGAGAACCCCAAGTAATTTTTGTCTCTCTAACCCAGGAGAGTGAGGGAGCACTAACAACCCCTGCCAGTGCCCCACTAATACCAATTCATTCGCCTCCCTGCAATCGAACCTGGGTCCTTCTGGTCTGTACAGCTTCATGACATGTGGCCTGTCTTTAAAATTTGCTCTCACAATGTGGGTGATGCTGGCAAGGCTGGCATGTATTGCTCATCCCTAGTTGCCCGGTGGTGGTGGTGGGCCTTCTTGAACCGCTGCAGTCCGTATGCTGATGCTGCTCTCACGGTGGTCAGGTAGGGAATTCTAACTGAATCACCAAGCGGTATTTAATTTATTTATTTTACCCATACGGCATCAAGCCCATAAATTGTAAGAGGCAGGAAAATATGGCAGCCAGCAGCTCAGGGCTGTCACAGCGATGTTCCTCAGTTACTATAGGTCTCTCCGTGACAGACAGAAGGAGACTGCAACCCTCCCTGTTTTACTGAGAGAGACCTGCAAGGTCAGACAGAAATCACTATACCCATGTATTAACAAAGATTAAAATATTGTGCACAATCTTCTAGTAATTATCTAGTCTATAAAATGTGGGTGTTTACATACGTTGAAGCAATAGCACAATAATTAATTACTTACAGACACACAGAATAGAGATCGCTGGATAGTGAGCAGGAGTAAAAGCCTTCAGCTCATTTTCACCCTCCCTAGCCCAGGTCCTTGATGTCATTAGTGATATGAGTTTACTCAGCACAAACAAGGAACAGAAGCTAGGACCTCTTTGGTCTGAATGATACATTGGGCATGTACCGAGCCACAGAGCTGTTGAGAGCTCCATATCATCTGCTACGTGCAGTTTGAAATGGCAGCCAGGATTTAATTAAATTGTCGACCATCTGAGAATATTTATCTTTTTTTGCTTTTGTCAATTTGCAAGAGCAAGAAATAATTGGGAGGAGCAAACTAAATAAAATGCAATACTGATAACTGCAGAGCTCAGAATGTGCAATTTCAGGACATTATTGGGATCAGCAAATCAGTGCAAGAGTCATGATATGGGTGCCTGTTAGGGACAGACATGTTTCATTGGAAATGCAGAATCGAGTCCGTTGAATGATTGGCTAGGTTTGGTTCCTACGCCCGGCAAATTTTTTCAAAACCGCACACCTGGAACTCTGCAGACGTGCCTACTTGTTCAAATTAAAGTCGAGTTCTTCTGCTAATGCAGTGAGACCTTTCTCAGCTCTAGTCTCTAATGCATCAGTGACACTCCCATTATTAAGTCAGGCCAAACTTCTTTCACTCCGAGGTTTAAACTGGACGGAGGACCAGGGCGAAAGAGAATCTCCAGCCAATGTGATCGTTGTTCCCAGCTGTGCTCTATTTCAGGCGAGAGTTACATAGAAAGTTACAGCACAGAAACAGACCATTTGTCCCAGCAGGTCTGTGCTGGTGTTAATGCTTCACACAAGCCTCCTCTCACCTTACTTCATCTCACCCTATCCTATTCTTTTCTTCCTCTAGCTTCCCCTTAATTGTCTCTATGTTAATCACCTCAACTACACTAAGGTGGTGAGTTCCACATTCTCACCACCCTCTGAGTAAAGAAGTTTCTCCTGAATTCATTATTGGATTTATTAGTGGCTATCATGTATTTATGACCTCCACTTTTGGACTCCCCACAAGTATAAACACCATACCTGGCATTTGTGAATTGCACTTGGCTCGTCGTCGTCTCTTCCTGCTGTGCTCCGAGGCCCTAAACAGGGGGGGGGCGGTGGAGAATACAATTCAATACTGCGCTCATTCAAAATCAAATTCATACTGAGATCACAAAGCCGAGGAAGCACTGATGTCCACGAACACATGAGCCTGCATGAACTGAGGCATTGGGAGTGGGAAGGGGCACTTGGCAGACAAGGGCAGGAGGGAAGGACACCATTTACAAAAGAATCCCAAGCTCCGCACCTACCTGTGGGTTTGCGATCTTGCCTGCACTAAAAAAGCAGAGCTTGCTAACTATGGAACTCAGGATTTAAAAAACAGCCCTTACCCAAAAATAAACAGCGGCACAGACAGCTGGAGATTGCTTGAAGCCACAAACATGTAAACAAGACATCTGTTCAATTGCGGCGAGCACGACTGCAGCAGAACGGCAACACCAACTTTCAGGGAATAGAAACAAGAACATGGGCCCGACAGCACCTGAACAGATGGGTTAACATGTTGGGTGCGACAGAGCATCTGTAACCAAAACATCACTCCCCATCTTTGCTTTTCAGAGATGCTGACTGACCTGCTGGGTATTTCCAATAGTTTGTGTTTTTATTTCAGATTTCCAGTTTTGTTTCACCCATTTTCAAGGAGGTTAGTTTGATCTTTAAAATGAGGCTCTATATCAGAACAATGGCCCTGAAATTAGGATCGGGGGCTTGCCGCGTGTGCAAGCCCCTGATCTGCACTCACCCAGCGCGCTGACATCTGAAGCCCGGGCCTGCTTGCATTTCCTGTCCCTGGCCCGGTTCAGATGTCAGCGCGCAGTGCTTACCTGATCCAGCGGCATAGTTAGTGCGATGTGCCGGCTGGGATCAGGTGAGCACTGTACAACCAATCAGGGGAGGGGAAGGTTCATTCATGAGTTTGAGCGTAATAGCTGTCAAACTCATGAAAACTACGGGGGCCCAAAACACTATTTAAACTTTAAATAAAAATTTAACAAACATCCCAATCATTAAATTAAGTATAAATAAGTTTAAAAAAATAATTTAAACAATAATTTTTTTTGTTGAAAAAATTTTTTTTTTAATAAAAAGGGTCTAAAACTAAACTTACCTTATTGTAGATTCTTTAAAATAATAAACCTGTGGGAAAAAAATTCTAAATTGCACTAAAACACCACTTACCTGTAAAAATAAATACTTACGTGTGCTTTTTACAAGCGTAAAGACTGGAGGCCTTTGCACATGCGCAAATCCCCCAAAACAGAGGAAATCCAAGACGCACGCACTGCCCCCTACAGCGCATGCGCTAGCCTCTTCACCTCTTGGGTTAGAGGAGAGGAAATGCCGGTTTTCAGCGCATGCGCTGTGCATGCTGAAAACCGGCATTTCCTCCGGCCAGACGCGCGAGTACCCCTTCCGTACTCACGCGTTTGGGGAGGAATTACTGCCCCAATACTGCTAAACAGTGTGATTGAAGAGGGCACTATTACTTCACTTATTTAGATTACTACCAGTTAAATGTCCAATGAACAATTTACAGCCCACTCCTCCCTCATCTGTGATTCTGGAAGTGTTTCATGTCCAATTTACAATAAAATCATTGAGTATCCCAAGGGTCTCTCGTCATCTGATGTGTATTGCAATCTCTAAGCCAACCACCTACATCGATAGCAAAATACTGCAGATGTTGGAAATCCGAAATAACAACAGAAAATGCTGGAAAGAAAAACATCGTTGCACTTTAAACGTTTGCAGCCAGATCAAGGAGACAGGGCTATCCAAGACTCCTCTACGTCTATTCCCTGTAGCAGCGCCCGAGCTTTTTGTCTTTGTCGGTTACTTAGCTGCGTAACATGCAGCCACAAGGTCCATTTATCACACGTTTAGCTCAATGTTCCCCTTAATCTGCAGGTCCCCTGTATCCAAAGCTGGGGATAAAACAGATCTTGGTGGTGTGATTTAGAATTCGACACTGATGAGGTTATTGTGTTAACAGCCCTTCACAGGCCTCCAGATATATGGAGTTCAACAGGACAAACCAGAAATAAAAGCATAAATAGGACAAAGTCGGCTGGGTTTGGTGGGCCAGATTGGTTGAGCCACAGGCCGTAGTTAGAACGCTGCAGCAGTGAGCAGCCCAGCCTCATACCACAAGGGAGATTGACATAAACCCAGCTCCAGTAACTTTATCCCAATATTACTCTCACAGCAACTGCATGAGTACACTGAGCTAGACAGGTTCTTCAATACACACCTGGTAGGAAAGTGGACTCGGAAGGATGAGAGCAGATGAGGGAGGAAGGGAGGTGGGAATTTGGAAGGAGAAGTCAGAGACAGATGAATACGGAGGTTGGGGGTGGGTTCAGAGACATGGTACACATAGGAGGAGAAAACCTGCCAAAACCATTAGTTTTATCCCAGTGAATTAAATCAAACACTTTTTCCCCAGGAAGCGCAACATTTCAACCGAGCTTCAATTGGAAAAACAAAATACTAACATTCAACAAAATGCATTTAACATAGTAAAATGTCCCAAGGTGCTTACTATTACAGGTAAAGTGAATGTGTGTGATTTATTTATGCTCAAGTTCAGTCATGTGTTCAGTGGATAATGGAACAATTTTCAGGCACAGAACAGGCCAGATACCAATTCTCTGACTCAAGAAATGTGCCTTATGCCCAACCTCAGAAGGCTCGTCGCAGTACCAGTCCTTTGCCCATACCCACCATCCTCGTGACAAAGTGTGATTGACAACTTTGCAATCTGTAGCTAATTAATTGGCAGCTGTTCTGTCTGCAGGGTGAAGGCTACCCAGACTCTCTCGACATAGGACGGTTACAACCAGACTCATTCCACAAAGGACGGTTACAAGACTCACTCCACATAGGACGGTTACAAGACTCACTCCACATAGGACGGTTACAACCAGACTCACTCCAAAGGACGGTTACAACCAGACTCACTCCACAAAGGATGGTTACAAGACTCACTCCACATAGGACGGTTACAGCCAGACTCACTCCACAAAGGACGGTTACAACCAGACTCACTCCACAAAGGACGGTTACAACCAGTCTCACTCCACAAAGGACGGTTACAACCAGACTCACTCCACAAAGGACGGTTACAACCAGACTCTCTCCACAAAGAACGGTTACAACCAGACTCACTCCACAAAACGGTTACAACCAGACTCACTCCACAAAGGACGGTTACAACCAGACTCTCTCCACAAAGAACGGTTACAACCAGACTCACTCCACAAAACGGTTACAACCAGACTCACTCCACAAAGAACGGTTACAACCAGACTCACGCCACAAAACGGTTACAACCAGACTCACTCCACAAAACGGTTACAACCAGACTCACTCCACAAAGGACGGTTACAACCAGACTCTCTCCACAAAGAACGGTTACAACCAGACTCACTCCACAAAACGGTTACAACCAGACTCACTCCACAAAGGACGGTTACAACCAGACTCACTCCACAAAGGACGGTTACAACCAGACTCACTCCACAAAGGACGGTTACAACCAGACTCACTCCACAAAGGACGGTTACAACCAGACTCACTCCACAAAGGACGGTTACAACCAGACCCACTCCACAAAGGACGGTTACAACCAGACCCACTCCACAAAGGACTTTAAAAAAAAAAAAAAAAATTGTTCCTGGGATGTGGGTGTCGCTGGCAAGGCCAGTATTTATTGCCCATTCCTAACTGGCCTTGAGGTGGTGGTGGTGAGCCACCTTCTTGAACTGATGCAGTCCGTGTGGTGAAGGTATTCCCCCAGTGCTGTGAGGGAGGGAGTTCCAGGGTTTTGACCCAGCGATGAAGGAATGGCGATATATTTGGTGGGTGACGGAGGGGAACTTGGAGTTGGTGGTGTTCCCATGCGCCTGCTGCCCTTGTCCTTCTAGGTGGAAGAACATAAGAAATAAGAGCAGGAGTAGGCCATACGGCCCCTCGAGCCTGCTCCGCCATTCAATAAGATCATGGCTGATCATTGACCTCAACTCCACTTTCCTGCCCCATCTCCATATCCCTGGATTCCCCTAGAGACCAAAAATCTATCTATCTCAGCCTTGAATATACTCAAAGACTCAGCATTCACAGCCCTCTGGGGCAGAGAATTCCAAAGATTCACAACCCTCTGAGTGAAGAAATTCCTCATCTCAGTCTTAAATGGCCTACCCCTTATCCTGAGACTATGCCCCCTAGTTCTAGACACACCAGCCAAGGGAAACCCCTCAGCATCTACCCTGTCAAACCCCTTCAGAATCTTATGTTTTAATGAGATCACCACTCATTCTTCTAAACTGCAGTGAGTATAGGCCCATTCTACACAATCTCTCATCATAGGACAACCCTCTCATCCCAGGAATCAATCTAGTGAACCTTTGTTGGACCGCCTCCAAGGCCAGTATATCTTTCCTTAGATAAGGAGACCAAAACTATGCACAGTCCTCCAGGTGTGGTCTCACCAAGGCCCTGTATAATTTTGTAGCAAGACTTCCTTACTCTTATACTCCAACCCCCTTGCAATAAAGGTCAACATGCCATTTGCCTTCCTTATTGCTTGCCGTACCTGCATGCTAGCTTTGTGTTTCTTGCACGAGGACACCTAAATCTCTCTGAACACCAACATTTGAAAGTTTCTCACCATTTAAAAAATATCCTGTTTTTCTATTCTTCCTACCTAAGTGAATAGCCTCACATTTCCCTACATTATACTCCATCTGCCACCTTATTGCCCACTCACTTAGTCTATCTATATCCCTTTGCAGACCCTGTGTTCTCATCACAGCTTACTGTCCCACCTAGCTTATCATCAGCACCAAACTTGGATACATTACACTTGGTCCCTTCATCTAGGTCATTAATATAGAGGTCGCGGGTTTGGGAGGTGCTATCGAAGAAGCATTGGCGAGTTGCCACAATGCATCTTGTAGATGGTACACACTGCAGCCACGGTACGCCGGTGGTGGAAGGAGTGAATGTTTAAGGTGGTGGATGGGGTGCCAATCAAGCGGGCTGCTTTGTCCTAGATGTCGAGCTTCTTGAGTGTCATTGGAGCTGCACTCATCCAAGCAAGTGGAGAGTATTCCATCACACCCCTGACTTGTGCCTTGTAGATAGTGAAAAGGCTTTGGGGAGTCAGGAGGTGAGAGACTTGCCCCAGAATACCCAGTCTCTGACCTGCTCTTGTAGCCACAGTATTTATGTGGCTGGTCCAGTTAAGTTTCTGGTCAATGGTGACCCCCAGGATGTTGATATTGGGGGATTCGGCAATGGTAATGACATTGAATGTCAAGGGGCAGTGGTTGGACGATCCCTTGTTGGAGATAGTCATTGCCTGGCACTTGTGCGGCGCGAATGTTACTTGCCATTTATCAGCCCGAGCCTGAATGTCATCCAGGTCTTGCTGCAACAACCAGACTCACTCCACATAGGATGGTTACAACCAGCAGAGAAACACTAATCAAAAACATTCATCAGACTGGGGCAGATTTAAACCCAATTCAAGGACCGAATGCGTTTCTGCATACTGGGAAGAGTGGGAGTAATGAGGAATTACCGCAGGCCATTGGGTGAACTGACGCTCAACACTCTGGTCAGTTTAAAATATATTGGCAGGTGCCCCTGGGTAAGGCTGCTTTAAACCGTCTTCAGATCCTGCTGTCCAACAGGAAGCAGACGGGTTCACAGAAAACTTGTCCCCCCCCACCCTCCCGGTAGAAGGTACGCTAGTTAACGACAGCCCCCTGCCCGGCCGCAGGTATGCTAGTTAATGACAGCCCTGCCCGGTAGAAGGTACGCTAGTTAACGACAGCCCTGCCCGGTAGCAGGTACGCTAGTTAATGACAGCCCTGCCCGGTAGCAGGTACGCTAGTTAACGACAGCCCTGCCCGGTAGCAGGTACGCTAGTTAACGACAGCCCTGCCCGGTAGCAGGTACGCTAGTTAACGACAGCCCTGCCCGGTAGCAGGTACGCTAGTTAATGACAGCCCCGCCCGGTAGCAGGTACGCTAGTTAATGACAGCCCCGCCCGGTAGCAGGTACGCTAGTTAATGACAGCCCCGCCCGGTAGCAGGTACGCTAGTTAATGACAGCCCCGCCCGGTAGCAGGTACGCTAGTTAATGACAGCCCTGCCTGGTAGCAGGTACGCTAGTTAATGACAGCCCTGCCCGGTAGCAGGTATGCTAGTTAATGGAAGCCCTGCCCGGTAGCAGGTATGCTAGTTAATGACAGCCCCGCCCGGTAGCAGGTATGCTAGTTAACGACAGCCCTGCCTGGTAGAAGGTACGCTAGTTAATGACAACCCTGCCTGGTAGAAGGTCGCTAGTTAATGACAACCCTGACTGTTTTTGTTTAATTCATGAAATTCTGTGACTGCGTTACCTCACTGCCAGCTCAGAATGCATAACTTGGATAGCTTATAGAGCCATGAGTTGCTGAACGTAATTTAATTTTGACTACTTATGGGACTTTGACCGTCACAGTATCGCCTCAATGTGGGAAGTTTTTGCATTGGCTAGGATGCATCAGTTCAGACACTGGCTGTTTGAGGTCTTTGGATGCGGACCAGGAAACACAACCTGCCAACGAAGTTCGCGCAACGTAAAGCAGTCACTTAGGTTTGGACATCCAAAAACAGGGATCTGAAACAGATGCGGAAATTAAATTTAAATTCATCTGACATTATCTGAACTTGGTGTTGTCTCTTGAAGGCCTACTGAGTTAAAGGTCACTGCAGCAACAGTCGGGGGGGGGAGGATACACAAGAATGGGGCTCACATGTCTCCGGGGTTACAGAGGGGAAACAAAATATCAGCGTCTCCTACTGGAAGGTACATGGATAGCAGGCAAGTCAGCAGCAATGCTCTTCATGGTTCAAGAGCCTGTTGACACTCACGCATCAGCAACGTCCAGGAACCAGTTCCCAGGGAACCATACCTCGACTGAGAATCTGTGGCTTCAGGAGAGGCAACTTCAGTATTCCTTTTCTGAAATGGTGTTGGATTCATGTCCAGTTTGAGGGTAGATTGGAGCTGTGGAACTGCAGCCACTGGGAAGGGCTGGAGTAAGACCACCTGTAACCAATTTAACTGTGGAACCTGAACCGGTCTGCAGAAATTTGAAACCAGCTCCCAAGACTGAAAGGACAGCCTTGCAACACAAAGCACTGCTCAGGGATTTTTAGCTCTAACACGAGTACTTACAAAAATATAGAGAAAGGAAATTCTAGGGCATGATAGCCAAGGTTTTATCTTCATGGGTTGCATTGCTGTGTACCATAGAGGCTCGGGGACCCATATAAAATTCAAATCTATGTCTCCGTTAATGTGCAAACATCTCAAGTTGTTGATACGAACAGATCTGGGTGCTGTGATTTAGGGTTTATCTACCATTGAGGCTACAGCCCCAAGAACAGGCCTTTCCAAACCTCCAGCCCACAAACCAGCAACTAAAAACCAGACCTGGAAATAGGGCCAAGTCCTCCGGGCCCCAAGGGCGAGATCGGGAATGATAGAGTCACAGGTTGGACGTCCCTGGTCTGGGGGAGTACAAAGTACTACCCCCCACCCCCCGTCCCCACTAGTTATAAAAGAACATTTTACTGTCACTATCATTTTTTTAATGCTAATTTTGCTGCCAATGTGGATATTTAAAAGACCTCCAGCAGAGTTTTATGGCACCATTTCTAGATCAATTTCCGGCATTTATTTGGGCTTGTTCTTTTTCAGGCAGCCTCGGGAGGAGCTCAGAGGCTTTGTGTACAGTGACTTGTGTGTACAACCTAGTAGGAGTTAGCTGAAAATAAAACCTCTTCTCACTATGGAGCCAGCACGCCTCCAATACCCCAGTGAAATTAGATAGAAGAGTTACCATTGGCAGCTTTCCGGAGACTCCAGCAAATAAGCACAAGAAGAATCTAAGGAAGAAAGAGTTAATAATCAGAACTCACATGGACCATCTACAGAAAGAGCTTGCATTTATGTATAGCATTTTATCACATCCTCAGGACGTCCCAAAGTGTTTCACTGCCAATGAATAGCTTTTTGAAGTGCAGTCAATGTTTATAGAATACCCAGGAGGCTACTGTACCCAGAGTCAATCCACCCTTGAGTTACACCCACGCCATTGCTGTCTTTACCCCAGTACTAATTTTGTTTCCCCCCTCTTTCACCCCCAGTGAGTTAATTCAGGAAGAGGGGCCTAATGGACACCCGATAAAGAGGGGCCAGCTTGCCACATCAGCTTGCACAGTCTGCAACTTGTCTGGAGCATCAGCGGAAGACTTCATATCCAATTACTGCCCAGAGACAAAGATTAGGGGGATATGGAGATGGAATGCTCAAAAGTTTACTACAAGACCAACCATTACATTGAGATAAATGTGCAGCCATGGTTAGCGGATCTACGTCATTCCACAACCTTATTAGAAACTCAAGATAGAATCTACAGAACAAAGCAACTGTTGATTCAGACTGGGAAGGGTGGGGGCGAAAGAAAAGCAGAAATAAATCTCAGAACTCGAATTTGCAGATAATCTGGGGACAGATGATAGTAAACATGTCAGGAGGATCATCTGGTTAGACAATCAGCAAGCCTTTCCCAGATTTATATATAGCCCGCAAGTGAGAAACCTACATGCAGGATACAATAATCATCTAACTGTCCCACAGTAGATAGTCTATTTACACCAGGGTGAAAGTTTAGACTGCTTCGCTTATTCGCTTTCAGTTATTTGAAAAATAAACTGATGGTAGTTGCAATTTGTTCCGACAACAAAAAGAACTGGCATTTATATGGCACTTTTCACATTCTCAGGTTGAGCTTCACAGCCAATTAATTACTTTTGAAGTGTAGGAACTGCTGTTATGTCAGCTAATGCAGCAGCTAATTTGCACACAGCAAGATCCCACAAAAAGCAATTAAATAGATAACCAGATCATCTGTTTTTAGGTGTTGTTGAGGGACACTGGAAGAACTCCCTTGCTCTTCTTCGAATAATGCCGTGGGATATTTTACGTCCACCTGAGGGGGCAGACGGGGCCTTGGTTTAACGTCTCATCTGAAGGAAAGTACCTCCGACAGTGCAGCACTCCCTCAGTACTGCACTGGAGTGTCAGCCGAGATTTTGTGCTCAAGTCTCTGGAGTGGGACTTGAACCCACAACCTTCTGACTCAGAGAAAAGTGTGATACCACTGAGCTAAGGGTTGACACTTAAGCAGACAGAAATTACTTCAAAACAGAGGAATAAAACCAGTCACAACAGTTTCTTAACACTCCACCAGAAAATGAGACCACTTTGATACTCACTTTTTTGCTTTGCTGCTGTTGGGGTAATCCACCACCATCCCACCTGTGAAACCAGCCTTCATCGCCTGCGCTGTGATTAACTCCAGCTGGAGACAAAGAAAATCATACCAATGTTACCAAGTCTCAATCACTCATTCTCCCCTCCCTTTCGTAATTCTTCCCCTCTAGGCAGGATTCTTGGCTGGGATATGGTTCTGCGGGCACCCTTTGGTACCTTGTCCAAGTAGCGCTCTTGTCCGAGTTAGGTGGCTGTGTGTTAAAACCCCACTCTAGGACTGCAGCACATAACCCAGACCACTCCAGTGCAGCACTATGGCTGCATAGATTACTGCATTGTTGGAGGTGCCTTCCTTTGGCTCAGATATTGAACCAAGGCACTATCTGCCTGTTCCATTGGTTCAGCTGCATGTTAAATTGCACTATTTGATTAGGAACAAGGAGCTCTCTTAGCTACGCAATCAACACAATTCCAAGTAATTCAGTGTGTTGAGTTATGTTTTGAAGCATGTGCTAAGGTGAGTATTTAGGCAATTCAACTGCAGGGGGCATTCACAGCAGAGCCCAATCCTGTTCTTGCCCAATAATCACACATGTACATTAGCAATAGGGGTTACTAGATGGCAATTTGAAGTGGGAATCTTGGCCAATTTCCCCCTCTCTGACCCCCACAAATGCTGGCCCAAAGAAGGTCAGCTAACTCGAGAGATCAGACATCAAACATGGGACATTCCGGTCCATGCTGCTCAGCTGCTTGCTGCTTAAATTGAATGAGCCACTGGCTGAGGGAAGCTCTCAGTAATTTCCAACACGATTCAAATTAAAGGCAGCACAGATTAATACTGTGGCAGCTGTGGGAACAGTAGCAAGCTGCTGCTCGTGATATCAGACAACACCTACAGAGGCTGTAAGAAGACAGAGCCAGAACAGTGACACATCAAACTACAATTACACTGAGACGGTGAGATGCTAAAAATCCATCCAAAGCCTGCAGGACTCAGAAAACTTAACATGGAGCCATTACGCTCCTCCAATGGCCTGACAGGTAGAGACAACATCTAATGTAGCACAACGTCATTCTGTGCAGAAAGGTCACAGGTTTAATCCCGTCTGTGCTAAGTTAAACTGGGATATTAACAATGAGCCTTGGCACCTTGTGCTACAGAAGGGGAGGGCAATAAAAGGCAACTAGATATCCTAGAATTATACAGCACAGGAGGGCATTTGGCCCATCGTGTCTGTGCTGGCTCTTTGAAAGAGCTATCCAATTAGTCCCACTCCCTTGCTCTTTCCCCATAGAATTGAAAAGGTTTCCATTTCAAGTATATAGCCAATTCTCTTTTGAAAGTTACTACTGAATCTGCTTCCACCACCCTTTCAGGCAGTGTACGCCAGATCATAACTCGCTGCGTAAAAATTAATTCTCATCTCCTCTCTGGTTGTTTTGCCAATTATCTTAAAACTGTCTCTTCTGGTTACCGATCCTTCTGTCAGTGGAAACAGTTTCTCCTTATTTACTCTATGGAAACCCTTCATAATTTTGAACTCTTCTATTAAATCTCCCCTTCATCTTCTCTGCTCTATCCTGCTGCTGTTTGCTATCCAGTGACCCAGCTGGAAAGTGCACTTGTGTGGAGGTCGGGTGAGAAGGCAATTGGGCTCGAGTGTGATGCTCTCCTTGGATCAATAGCTCAATGATACTGGCCATTTAGGCTTGGGTGAAGAACGGCCATTTGGGTGAAGTACTGGAGTGCTGTCGATGCCCATGGAGCAATAACCAGCAAGAGGGGCTGCTACTTGAGAGAAGTGGCTCTCTGCTCCAGCACAATCTAGTTGGCTGAATGTCAGGTACCAAGGCAGGCACCTGCTGTAATGACTAAACTCTGATGAGCTCACACACCATCACCTTATCGAACGATCATTTAAAGCACTAGCCACAAGATTTGCGTGGACTAAGATTTCAGTGAGCTTGCTGAATATCATCACACAAAAGCAGTCACGGTTCACTGCGCACTGAACAAGCCAGAAGGACGAATACAATAGGAAGCTGACACACTCACCATATGTCGGGTATTAAGTTCCACTACTTTAATATTGTAATAACCAACCTGCTCGGAGTTCTCAGGATATAACTGAAACACAGCTCTAGCTCCTCGCACCTGTAAAACAGATGAATACAGAAAATAGTCATCCTGGTCAAAAAATAACAATGATTCTGTTAAATCCCAGTTTCATTAGAGTGAATATTAACTACTCCAAGAGGCTCCCACACCAAACCCTCAACTAGAGGGCCGTAGCTCAGTAGGGTGTGATCTCTGACCCTTGGTGACGGGTATGATGCACGAATAAAATGGGATCCCCAACTCTGTGGGGGTGCTGTAACTGAGAACGGGAGGAAAGAGAAGAGAAACACAATTAAAATGTCTGGGTGTACATTATAATTCTTTCCTCTGGTTTTCTTGCATCATTTCCTGTATCACCTGAATACCCAGAGCTGTTCTGCTAACAACGTATAACCTAGTTCGTGGGGAAATCCTTAAGGTGTTACACTACAAATAAACCAAGCAATCTGCACACAAAACCAACCACATCTGTCCTATGGGTGCCATGGACACTGAAGATCCCCAGTCTTAAAAGCTTACCAGACTGGCATACAGGGAGCTGAAGAATTTGTAGAGCCGCTTCGGAGGGCTGTGACTCTTCTTATCCGCGTTACACAGCCACTGCAGGGCAGAAATACTGAGAGCAAGAAAAGGCACACCATTAAATTCACTGTTTCCACCGTTGGTTCTCTTTCTGGTATCCCAGCTCCTGCCCAATCTGGCAGGTATTTGAAGACGGCGTGTTTTGCTTCCGATTAAATGACGGTTAACCCACCACCCATGCAACACCCTCATTTGGTTATTTTGTGGAAAGAATTCCCATTTTACGATAGTTGAGATGATGGTTGGGGGGGGGGGGGGGGGGGGGGGGAGGGAGGGGAATGGCATGAAAGAGAGATCGAACAAAATGACTACTGGTTTATCTTCAGAAACACTGCCTCACAGCACAGTTAAGAGCCTTGCTCAAACATGATGTCTGGGTGGCAACCCAAAAATGGGGAATGATTATATAGCACTCCTTCTTTAATAAAACAGTGGGACCAAACTGATACCCAGCTTAAAACATCTGGGCTGTGAGGAGAGGCTGAGGAGCCTGGGATTGTTTAGTCTGGAGAAGAGAAGGTTCAGGGGAGAGATTATTCAAGCATTCCAGATTCCTAAGGGAATGGAGTGATAAAATTACCCTATCATAATGTTTGAGATTGCCAAAAACTCCAGAACCAAGAGATATAGGTATAGGCTATATAGGTGTGCAGTTTAGATGTAACTTTACACAGAGTGGTGAATGTGTAGAACAGACTGGCCAGAAAGGGTGCAAAAACTAATCAGTATTGCTGTCACCTACTAAAGAGGGGCTACAGCAAAACCTGGACCTGCTGGAGTCGTACTGCCAGACTTGGGCCCTGACAATAAATCCCCAAAAAACCAAAGTCCTTGTGTTCCAGCAAAGATCCAAACATCAGGGACCCAAAATAAATTTCACAGTAGGAACAACCAAAATTGAACAAACCACTAACTACACATACTTGGGCTTAAAAATCAGTTCTACGGGAAACTTCAAACTGGCTGTGAATGAACTGAAAGAGAAAGCAAGAAGGGCTTTCTATGCCATCAAAAAATCAATCCAAATAGAAATCCCAATTAGCATTTGGCTCAAAATTTTCAAATCAGTAATTGAACCAATTGCACTCTATGGCAGTGAGGTATGGGGACCGCTAACTCAACAAGAATTTGCAAAATGGGACAAACACCCAATTGAGATCCTACATGCAGAATTCTGTAAAAGTATCCTCCGGACTCAAAGGAAAACAGTAAACAATGCATGCAGGGCGGAACTAGGCCAATATCCATTAATAATCACTATCCAAAAAAGAGCCACCAAATTTTGGAATCACCTACAAATGAGCAATCCCCAATGCTATCACTACGACGCCCTGAAATGCCAAGAGCTGACCATAAAGAAGAATACCCTCAGTCAACTAGTCCTGGGACTCAGTGAAGTAACTACTAACAATACTAACAATAACCAGCCCCAGGACAGTGACAGGGTAACACAAAGAATTCGACCCAACACAATCGTCGCTAAGCAAAAGGAAAAATATCTGACATATTGGGCAGAAACAACAAAAACCCAAAGCAAACTCAATTGCTACTTGGCCCTAAACAGACAATACAACATAGCTGATTACCTGACCATGGTAAAGGATAACAAACTGAGAAGAACCTTGACAAGGTACAGACTTAGCGAACATAGCCTAGCGATCGAAAAAGGCAGACACAGGCAGACCAGGCTGCCAAGAGAGGACAGGATATGCTCTCACTGCAGTCAGGGAGTGGTGGAGACAGAGATGCACTTCCTCACAGCTTGTGGAAAATATCAGGGCATCAGGGAGAATTTCTACCAAAAATTCTCACAAATATGCCCTGATTTCAGAAATCTGAATGACAACCAAAAACTCCCATTCCTACTGGGAGAGGAGAGAAGCTGTGTAACGCTGGCGGCGCACTATGTTGCAGCTTGCCATGAACAGAGGGACAACCAGTAAGCTAAGAAAAAAATATATATAAACAATGCGAATGTATATTTATACACTCAGGGATATACCTGTTTATACACTGTATGAATAGAACTGCGTTTATGTGCTGAACCATAAATGTATTTTGATGCTTTGGCAACATAAGATGTAACTTATCATGCCAATAAAGCGATTTAAATTGTAAAAATTGTAAAAAAAAATTGAGTGGGTGACTGAGGAGTATTTATTTTTGATCTGAACAGCCTGTTGGGACATTGGCACAGATCCGGGGGGGGGGGGGGGGGGCACAAAGCCATTCACCCACCCTCTCAGCACCAGAAACACAAGTTCAGAAAGACAGAGAAATACAGAGCAACTAGAGGGAACAGAGACTTAAATATTAAAAAGCACAAAATCAGCTCCTGATCATCTCGACAACAGTGGCTTGAAGCTTATCCTGGAAAAGATCAGAACAAGACTAAGCTTTATTTTGGGAACTGAACATGAATGAAGATCTGAAAAAATACCTTCACATCAAAGAGCTGCATTTGAAAATTCGGTAACTGACCAGTAAATACATTTAAATGTTGTTGTTTTGGGGACAAAAAAAAGAGAAAATCTCATTAAAACAGGATCGACTTCAGGACCTGCACAGACCACATTGATTGTCTACTTCAATTCCTTTCCCTGCAAACTAGGGCTGTGGCAAAAGTAAACCTGCTGCCCTTCCTTCAAACATGACTGCTACTGCCTGGTGTTAAGTGTTTACATAGAAGGCAATGCCCGGTGCCCATCAGTTTCTCTTACCTGATGCAGCCATCAAAGGTGCCAGGCCGGAATGGAATGCCAGCACCCATGTCTCCGAGAATGAGATCACCTTCTACCTCTCTCTCTAACGCAACATCTATCAGGAAAAGGAAACAAAACAAATTCAGGGTCATGTAGTATAGAGACAGTATGACAGAACGGTTTAGATGGAGTGGGAGAGTGCCCTATTACTCCATGCTTTTCAAATACAGGAGATTTTACAAGCATGTAATTGACACAAGTATAAACAAAAGTAACATTTTTGCTGCTTTGGAGTTAAGATTTTTGTTACTTTACAGACTCCTTCCATAACCCATTCCTCAAACACTTCTTTTCTGGCTAAAAGTGCACAAAAAAGAAATGTAACAGGATATTCCCAATTTATAATATCCGATCCAAAATGGTCCAGCAGACACAAGCCATTCGGACCATCAAATCTGTGCATGTGTTGTTCTCCACATGCCATCCAGTCTAATCCCACCCTCCTGCTCACTCCCCATTCCCTTTAATATCCCACCTAGTCTAATCCCACTCTCCTGTCACTCCTCATACCCTTTAATATCCCACCTAGTCTAATCCCACTCTCCTGTCACTCCCCATACCCTTTAATATCCCACCCAGTCTAATCCCACTCTCCTGTCACTCCTCATGCACTTTAATTTTTTTTTTCAAGTAAATGTATGGAATCTATTTCCATGACCAACTCACTGTCTATAATATTAAAACTCTTGCCTGCAGCACACACGTCTGCCATCACTTACTTCCTGGGACACTTTGTTGCTAACCCCCTGCTGCCTTGTACCAGCCTATCCTCTGATCCACTGAGCAATGCCATGGGAGATCTGCTGGTGAAACAAACATTTTGGAGCGTCTTCTCCACTCATCTTTCCTTTTTAGATCTTACGAGGGAGCCTGATCTGAGATCCGCAGTACCTCCCCAGCAACATACCGAGCTCTCTCAGTTGCTAGGGCAGCACTGCCTTCATCCGAGTCAGGGCATCGTGGGATGTTGATGCAGGGCAAGAGTTTTAAGCAAGCATCAAGACTCCCTCAATATTGGGACAGACAGATCATGTAACTCCCCGAATGCTGATTCAATGGTTCTAAAATTTAACAAGGAAAAAGCAGGGTCCAGTGCTCAGGAAACCAGCTAATCTGTCGGTCTGGTGCTCAGTGAGCTCACTCGACTCCTCAAATGCAAAGAGGCCAGCGTCAGACCGCCTCCCCGCCATTCCAAATGCAACTAACCTACCCAAACCCAAAGGGCAGCAGGACGTCTCCAAACGAGGCCGCCCAAGGCTCTTCCTCCCCCAAGCGGGCAATGGGGCGGACAGCATTATGTTGTAGGACTCCTCAGCACGGCTAACAAGCCTCTAACCCCTGGGACGTCAAACTCCCACAATCTGAATTAAGGAAACATCAAATGAAAAGCCCCATTAATGGGGAAAAAAAGAATAAACACATTTTAAAATAACAGAAAATGCTGGAACTCAGCAGGCCAGGCAACATCCGTGGAGAGAAAATAGAGTCAACGTTTCGGGTCAAACCCTTTGTCAAGACTGAAGGCCAGGCTGGGAGAGAACAAAAGAGAAGTGAAGAGACATTAAGAGGTATTCAAAACGAGATGAGATGGTGATAGGACTAGTGGAGACAAAAGACGGCTCTAGATTAGGTGAGAAATGTGCTGGCAGAATGGGAGACAGCTGCCATGTGGGAGAGAAGAAAAAAAAAGGGGGGGGGGGGGGGGGGGAAGAGAAGGGCCAAAACAAAGGTGTGGATAAAAAAAATAAGTGAAAATGTAATAGGGGCCGAGGTTATGAAATTGTTGAACTCGATATTGAGACCGGAAGGCTGTAAAGTGCCGATTCGGAAGATGAGGTGCTGTTCCTCCAGTTTACGCTGAGCTTACGTGGAACAATGCAAGAGCCCGAGTACAGTGAGGTTTGAATGAGAATGGGGCATTGGATTAAAATGACAGGCGACCGGAAGCTCAGGGTCGTCCTTACGGACTGAACGGAGGTGTTCCGCAAAGCGGCCACCCAATCTGCGTTTGGTCTCCCCAATGTAGAGGAGACCACATCATGAGCAGCGAATACAGTATACTAGATTGCAAGAAGTACAAGTAAATCGCCGTTTCACCTGGAAAGGGTGTTTGGGGCCCTGGACAGTGGGAAGGTAGAAGGGCAGGTGTTGCATCGCCGATACAGTCATAAACACATTTAACTTCTTTACTCAGAGTGGCTAGAATGTGGAACTTGCTACATGTGGTTGAGGCAAATAACAGATGCATTTAACAGGAAGCTAGATAAGTACACAAAGGAGAAAGGAATAGAAGGTTATGTTGATAAGGTGAGATGAAGAGTGGTGGGAGGAGGCTTGTGTGGAGCATAAACACCGGCACAGACCAGTTGGGCCAAATGACCTGTTTCTGTGCTGGAAAAGTCCATGTAATTTTATGTTTTAGAACAGTTGCACGTTAAAAAAAATTACAGCCCCACAAAGGTAACATGTGGGGCTAAGTCGCCACTGCAGGGACTTTTATACCACTGGAGTGTTGTCGACTCCAAATGCACAGTTCTTCCCCAGTCGAGGACTGGGGAACTCACCCTACCCTATCTTGTTCCAGCAGCAGCAGAGACATACTTCCCTCGGAGTCTTCCCAGTCTGCCAGCAGAATTGTAGTCTCAATGCACCCAACAAGAAACCAGCAGCAGAGTGAAAATATATAAATGGGACAGCGACGCAGGGAGGGCCAGGTAGTGGGCTGTACAAAGCCATATTGTTAAATCTGCTTGCAACAAGAATGTGTAATATGGCCTTGTCACCTACCAAGCATGGCTGTACTGATATCCACACCAACCCAGTGATGTCCTTCGTCAGAGAGGTAATCCCCACTGAGCCCTGATCCACACCTGGAACACAAACAGAAACAGTCAGGTCACTCCCCCCGAGAGATAACATACTCCAGTGCACGTCTCAGACACGGTGATGTATCGGTCATGTGGCAGTCATGTAACTCGGTGAGTTTGATCAGGTTTTCAGCATCTAACAGACTTGTGTGTGAATTGTTGCTCAGTATCACAGCTTCAGTCAATGTTTCAGGAAAAGAAATAGGGCAAAAAATTTAAAACAAATGATCATTACTTACAACACTACACTAAAAATCAATTCAACCATTTGTTTTCAACAGCTGGTTTTCAAATACAAACGGACACTTTTATTCCGAAGGGGCTGGGTAAAAATTTGAATCGTCATTTTTTAGTCGGCAAGGTGAGGGATATTAGTGTTGTGGAACGGAAAACTTTCCATTTCAGGCATCAAACACACCCACAACAACTTTAACGCCTTTAACGTAGTAAAATGTCCCAAGGCACTTCACAGGAGCATTATCAAACAGAATTTGACACCAAGCCACAAAGAGAGGTAGGTTCTAAGGAGTGTCTTAAAGGAGGAGAAGTAGAGGCGCAGAGAGGTTTAGGCGAGGGAAATCCAGAGCTTAGGGTCTTGGCAGCTGAAGGTACGGCTGCCAGCGGTGGAGCGATTAAAATCGGGAATGCTTAAAAGAGGCCAGAATTGGAGGAGCCCAGATATCGCAGAGGGTTGTAGGAGATTACAGAGATAGGGAGAGACGAGGCCATGGAGCGATTTGAATACGAGGATGAGAATTTTAAAATCGTGGCGTTGCTTAACCAGGAGCCAGTGTAGGTCAGTGAGCGCAGGGGCGACGAGTGAACAGGACATGATGCGAGTTAGGACACGGGCAGCAGAGTTTTGGATGATATAGCATAGCGCAGATGTCAGGCATAGAGCAGCCAGACGCAGAGCAAAGCTGCCTCTATACTGCCACAACAGTGTGCTTCTGCCCTAAATTCAAGAGCGTCCTCTTCTGTGCCATTTTTTCCAGCTACCCCGCACCAGTCATCCCGAGGCCCGTGAGTGAGGCTGCTGATCAATGCTGAATTAGGGGCAGTTTCGTGCCATCGTCCCATCCCCACTGGGAACAGGATTGAGGCTGTTCAAACACTTGTCACATAAGACCCGTACAGCCAGGAGAAGAGGCTTTCATCTCATCAGTTTGGGCTGGGAATTAAAAACCAGCTCCTAGAGGTGAAAGGTCAGTGTCTGACCCACTGCACCACCCAGTTCCACTGAAATATTTTAAATTATCCCCCCCGCCCCCCCAGTGAAACACGCTATAAGCCGTTTTCTTAAATATATCTTCCGCCAGCAAAAAGGATCTTTTCTCACGGATTCATGGATAGTGAAGAAAGTGGCAAAATATAACGAGCAACTCAAACGGGACTACTCGCAGAGGCCCAATTTAAGTGTAGAAGGGCAGCACGGTGGCATAGTGGTTAGCACTGTTGCCTCACAGCGCCAGGGACCCAGGTTCGAATCCGGCCTCGGGTGACTGTCTGTGTGGAGTTTGCACGTTCTCCCCGTGTTTGCGTGGGTTTCCTCCGGGTGCTCCGGTTTCCTCCCACAGTCCAAAGATGTGCGGGTTAGGTTGATTGGCTATGATAAATTGACCCTTAGTGTTAGGGGGATTAAATAGGTAGGGTTACGGGGATCGGGTGGGATATGTGTCGGTGCAGGCTCGATGGGCCGAAATGGCCTCTATCTGCACTGTGAGGTTTCTGTGATTCTGTGAATGACACCAGCAGAGGCCTGGGAGCAGATTCAGAGTCCAGTCTGGGGAACGGTGTGTGGAGCAGAAGGAACAAATAGAGAGCAAGAGGAACGACACAGCTGCACCTTGGTGTTAATTTTCTATGAAAATCCTCTGCAAGAGATGTTATAGGTTTAAGAACCCTACCCAACGTCTAACAGGAAGCAAGGCTGATCTTCGGGTAAACTCAGTAGTTCGACAGCCCTCTCTGACATCTGCGTCTGGATTTCTATCATACGAGAGCTGTGAAGAGAAGAGTCCACAATTTAAGAATGTAACTGGCTTGTTCCTGTCAGTTGATCACATCAAGTTCCTTTTTCCATTTACCCTTGGGCTGTGGACGACACCGACAAAGCAGCATTTATTGCCCATCGCTCTGAGGGAATATGGGACTGGAGTCACATGTAGGGGGGGTGGCAGGCTTCCTTCCCTGATGGACATTAGTGAACCAGTTGGGTTTTTACAACAATCCAACAACTTTCAGTGTTATTTTCAGGCACTAGACCACAAATTACCAGATGGCAAACATAGAAACATAGAAGATAGGAGCAGGAGTAGGCCATTCGGCCCCTCGAGCCTGCTCCGCCATTCAATGAGATCATGGCTGATCATCCAAATTCAGTACCCGGTCCCTGCTTTCTCCCCATATCCCTTTAGCCTTAAGAAATATATCCAACTCCTTCTTGAATATATTTAATGTATTGGCCTCAACTGCCTTCTGTGGTAGAGAATTCCACAGGTTCACCACTCTCTGGGTGAAGAAATTCCTCCTCATTTCTGTCCAAAATGACTTACCCCTTATCCTTAGACTGTGACCCCTGGTTCTGGACTCCCCGACCATCGGGAACATCCTTCCTGCATTTAGTCTTTCCAGTCCTGTCAGAATTTTATAAGTTTCAATGAGATCCCCTCTCATTCCTCTAAACTCCAGCGAGTACAAACCCAATCGACCCAATCTCTCCTCATACGTCATTCCTGCCATCCCAGGTATCAGCCTGGTGAATCTTCGCTGAACTCCTTCCATGGCAAGAACATCCTTCCTCAGATAAGGCGACCAAAACTGCACACAATACTCAAGGTGTGGTCTCACCAAGGCCCTGTACAACTGCAGCAAGACATCCTTGTTCCTGTAATCAAACCCTCTCGCTACGAAAGCCAACATGCCATTTGCCTTCTTAACCGCCTGCTGCACCTGCATGCTTACCTTCAGCGACTGGTGCACAAGGACACCCAGGTCTCGTTGCACTTACCCTTCTCCCAATCTATTGCCATTCAGATAATAATCTGCCTTCCTGTTTTTGCCACCAAAGTGGATAACCTCGCATTTATCCACGTTATATTGCATCTGCCATGCTTTTGCCCAATCGCCCAACCTGTCCAAATCATCCTGGAGTTTCTCGGCATCCTCCTCACAGCACACACGCCCACCCAGCTTTGTGTCATCTGCAAATTTGGAGATATTACATCTAGTTCCCTTGTCTAGATCATTAATAGATATTGTGAATAGCGGGGGCCCAAGGACCGATCCCTCCGGTAGCCCACTACTCACTGCTTGCCACTCGGAAAAAAAACCGTTTATTCCAACTCTTGGCTTTCTGTCTGCCAACCAGTTCTCTATCCAAGTGAATACCTTGCCCCCAATCTCATGTGCCTTAACTTTACACGCTAATCTCTTATGCAGGACCTTATCAAAAGCCTTCTGAAAGTCCAAATACACCACATCCACTGGTTCTCCCTTATCTATTTTACCAGTTTCATCCTCAAAAAATTCCAGTAGATTAGTCAAGCACGATTTACCTTTTGTAAATCCATGTTGACTTTGTCCGATCCTGTCACTGTTTTCCAAGTGCTCTGCTATTACATCTTTTATAATGGACTCTAGCATTTTCCCCACTACCGATGTCAGGCTTACCGGTCTGTAATTACCTGTTTTCTCTCTACCACCTTTTTTGAATAGTGGGGTAACATTACCTACCCTCCAATCCATGGGTACTGTTCCAGATTCCATCGAATGCTGGAAGATGATCAGCAAAGCATCAACTATTTCTAGGGCCACTTCCTTAAGTACCCTAGGATGTAGATTATCAGGCCCTGGGGATTTATCGGCCTTCAATCCCATCAATTTCCCTAACACCATTTCCCTACAACTACTGATTTCTTTCAGTTCCTCCCTTTCATCAGACCCTATGATCCCCGACATCTCTGGGAGGTTATTTGTGTCCTCCTTTGTGAAGACAGAACCAAAATATGTATTTAATTGGTCTGCCATTTCTTTGTTCCCCATTATAAATTCCCCTGATTCTGACTGCAAGGGACCTACGCTTGACTTCACCAATCTTTTTCTCTTCACATATCTATAAAAACTTTTACAGTCAGTTTTTATGTTCCCTGAAAGCTTACCCTCATATTCTATTTTCCCTTTCTTAATTAATCCCTTTGTCTTCCTTTGTTGAATCCTAAACTGCACCCAATCCTCAGGTTTACTGCTTTTTCTGGCCAATTTATATGTCCTCTCCTTGGATCTTATGCTATCCCTAATTTCCCTCGTTAGCCACAGTTGAGTCACCTTCTTTGTTTTATTTTTATGCCAAACTGGGATGAACAAATTCTGTAGTTCATCCATGCGGTCTTTGAATGTTTGCCATTGCCTATCCACAGTCAACCCTTTGAGTGACAGTCCCCAATCAATCCTACCCAACTCGCGCCTCAGACCATCGTAGTTTCCTTTATTTACATTTAGGACCCTAGTCTCTGAGTCGACTACTTCATTCTCCATCTTAATGAAGAATTCGATCATATTATGATCGCTCCGACCCAAGGGGCCTTGTACAACAAGATTGCTAATTAATCCTTTCTTGTTACATAATACCCAGTCTAAGATGGCCTGATCTCTGGTTGGTTCCTCGACATATTGGTCCAGGAAACCATCCCTTAAACACTCCAGGAATTCCTCCTCCACAGTATTGTTACTAATTTGGTTAGCCCAATCTATATGTGGATTAAGTCACCTATGATGACTGCTGTGCCCTTTTTGCACGCTTCTCTAATTTCCCTTTTAATGCCGTCCCCAACCTCCGCATTACTGTTTGGAGGTCTATATACCACTCCCACTAACGTTCTCTGCCCCATGGTATTTCTCAGTTCTACCCATACAGATTCCACATCATCAGAGCTAATATCCTTCCTTACAATTGTGTTAATCCCTTCTTTAACCAGCAGTGCTACCCCACCTCCCTTTCCTTTTTGCCTATTTTTCCTGAATATTGAATACCCCTGGATGTTGAGTTCCCAGCCTTGGCCACCCTGGAGCCACGTTTATGTAATCCCAATCAAATCTTATTCGTTTACCTCTATTTGCGCAGCTAATTCATCCACCTTATTATGAATGCTCCTCGCATTAAGACACAAAGCCTTCAGGCTTGTTTTTTTAACGCTCTTACACCTATTAGCATTATTATTTACTGTGGCCATGTTTGATTTAAACCATTGATTTCTCTGACTGCCAATTCTGTTTTTCTCCTTCCTATCTTTTGCTTTTATCCTTGTTTCCCTTTCATCTGTCCCCTTGCTCAGGTTCCCAACCCCCTGCCATTTTAGTTTAAACTCTCCCCCAGAGCACTAGCAAACACTCCCCCAAGGACATCGGTCCCGGCCCTGCCCAGGTGCAAACCTTCCAGTTTGAAATGGTCCCACCTCCCCCAGAACCGGTTCCAATGTCCCAGGAATTTGAATCCCTCCCCCTTGCACCATTCCTCTAGCCACGTATTCATCTGAAATATCCTTCTATTTCTACTCTGACTAGCCTGTGGCATTGGTAGCAATCCTGAGATTACTACCTTTGAGGTCCTATTTTTTAAATTTACCTCCTAACTCCCTATATTCAGCTTTTAGGACCTCATCCCATTTTTTATCTATATCGTTGGTACCTATATGCACCACGACAACTGGCTGTTCACCCTCCCCTTCCAAGATGTTCTGCAGCCACTCAGACATCCTTGACCCTTGCACCAGGGAGGCAACACACCATCCTGGAGTCTCGTTTGCGGCCGCAGAAACGCCCATCTATTGCCCTTACAATAGAATCCCCTATTACTATAGCTCTCCCCCTCTTTTTCCTCCCGTCCTGTGCAGCAGAGCCACCCCTGGTGCCAGGAAGTTGGCTGCTGTTGCCTTCCTCTGATAAGCCATCCCCCCCCAACAGTACTCAAAGTGGTGTATCTGTTTGAGAGGGGGATGTCCACAGGGGACCCCTGCACTACCTGCCTGTGCCTCGTACTCTGTCTGTTGGTCACCCCTTCCCTTTCTGCCTGTCCAACCTTTGCCTGCGGTGTGACCAACTGATCCAACGTGCTATTCACGACCTCCTCAGCCTCGCGAATGGTCCAGTATGAATCCAATCGCAGCTCCAGCGCCGCAATGCGGTCTGCCAGTAGATGCAGCTGGACACACTTCCTGTACACATAGTTGTCAGGGACACAGGAAGTGTCCCTGAGCTCCCACATAGCGCAGGAGGAGCATACAACGGGGCCGGGCTCTTCTGCCATGACTTACCCTTTAATTAATTGCAATTAAATTAAATCAAATCAATCCCACCAATTACACTACCGTTAAATAGTATATTTAAGGGCCCTGGTTTATAAACAGTCCCCGCTACGCCACAGAGACTTTAGAAACTATAAGCCAGAGTTAAAGTTTATAAAGAGAGAAATACTCCCCAACCAATCACTTACCTGCTTTCTGGTGACGTCACACTTCGATTACTTTTTACTTCTTTCCCTCTGAGAATGGAGGTTGGTACGCTCTGAGGCCTACCTGGTCTCTTGGAGCCATTTGTACTGCCGCCGCTCCGCGATTCCTGCCGAGATTTTGCCCGCTGACGCAAGGTGGGATGCAAACTCCGAGTTGTCAGTCCAGTACCAGAACCACAAGGCGACTGAATGCAAGACACGGAGTCCAACTTCACGACATTACTCACTTCCATAAAACAAAGTACCAGAAGGATCCCCCCACCTTTTTGTAAATACCCCCCACCCCTCCTTCCTGAAGATGCCGACTCAGGCAGGTACTGGCAGCTCTCCATTTTCACACAGGGGCAGCTGTGAGGGTCAGCAAGGCACCTGGCCGGGGAAACCAGAATATCGCAGCCAAACCTGATCCAGTCCTCAAACTGCGTCCCAGATCCACACCTCACAGCTGGAAGCAGGAATCCTGGCTGATCTCCCCCTCCCAAACCAGGGGCCACAGAGACCCCATCACCGATGTGCTGCAATCAGCGAGCTCGGTGCAGACGAGGAATCAAATACTGGGATTTGCTTGATGTGTATGGCTCAGTAACACGGTCAACTAATGACAATCCTGCAAAACATTTCAGAATTTGCTGATGAATTCTAGCAAGTGGAATAAATTGCCTTCTGAAATCACATTGCCCATTAAACTTATTACAAAAGGCACTAATTAATAGCGCGTTTGTCACCACACAACCTCCCGTAACAGAAAATAAACGAAGCGCATAACCAGACACCAATACTTACTTCTGGGTATATTTTCTTGCTTCATCTTCATTGTAAAACTAAAGAAAAGAAAATAATCTTTAACCATTTCCTAGAGTTTAAGCCTCATTGTAAACTATACACCATCTAAAACTCCCCATGGTTTTGATTAGCTCAATTGTGCGACATCATTATAAAAGTGTTCATTACGATCTAAGCCTGCATGCAAGACAGAATGCAACGTCACTGTCAGAGACATAACATGGCCCCAGCAGGGAAGCACGGCAGTGCACGAATACCACACATCAGTACTGTGCATGCTGCACACAATGTTACTCACTCAGACCAGCAAAATGGCCAAGGTCAGTTGATGAATACAAGTTATTCTTTACATACAAGATGGCAACTACATTCTTACAGTCTCTTCACAACGAGCCCCTCATATTAACAGAATTGGGGGTGGAGAGTGAACCCTCACGCCGAGGGTATTGGGGGGAGTGAACCCTCACGCCGAGGGGATGGGGGGAAGTGAACCCTCACGCCGAGGGGGGGGGGGGGGGGGGGGAGTGAACCCTCACGCCGAGGGGATGGGGGGAGTGAACCCTCACGCCGAGGGGATTGGGGGAGGGTGAAGCCTCACGCCGAGGGGATGGGGGGAGTGAACCCTCACGCCGAGGGGATGGGGGGGAGTGAACCCTCACGCCGAGGGGATGGGGGGGAGTGAACCCTCACGTCGAGGGGATTGGGGGAGGGTGAAGCCTCACGCCGAGGGGATTGGGGGGGAGAGTGAACCCTCACGCCGAGGGGATTGGGGGGGGGGGGGGGGGGGGAGGAGAGTGAACCCTCACGCCGAGGGTATTTGGGGGGGGGGGGGGGGGGGGAGGGGAGAATGAACCCTCACGCCGAGGGGATTGGGGGAGAGTGAACCCTCACGCCGAGGGGATGGGGGGAGTGAACCCTCACGCCCACGCCGAGGGGATTGGGGGGGGGGGGGGGGGGGGGGGAGTGTGAACCCTCACGCCGAGGGGATTGGGGGGGGGGGAAGAGTGAACCCTCACGCCGAGGGGATTGGGGGAGGGTGAAGCCTCACGCCGAGGGGGTTGGGGGGGGGGGGGGGGGGGGGGAGAGTGAACCCTCACGCCGAGGGGATTGGGGGGGGGGGAGTGAACCCTCACGCCGAGGGGATGGGGGGAGTGAACCCTCACGCCGAGGGGATTGGGGGAGGGTGAAGCCTCACGCCGAGGGGATGGGGGGAGTGAACCCTCACGCCGAGGGGATTGGGGGGGCGGGCGGGGGGGAGTGAACCCTCACGCCGAGGGGATTGGGGGGGCGGGCGGGGGGGAGTGAACCCTCACGCCGAGGGGATGGGGGGAGTGAACCCTCACGCCGAGGGGATTGGGGGGGGGGGGGGGTGGGGGGAGAGTGAACCCTCACGCCGAGGGGATGGGGGGGGAAGTGAACCCTCACGCCGAGGGGATGGGGGGAGTGAACCCTCACACTGAGGGTACTGGAAAGTGAACCCGTGCGGCCTGCTGCTTTCTCCCACCCTCTCGCCCCGTCGGGTCCCAAATGATGAACGCGCCCGACCCTACATTACCAGTTCAGGCGGCGCCCGATGCTCCGGCCTCCCTCTTCGACACGCCATCTTTCCACGCGAGGTCCTCAGACTGCGTCATCAATCCGCGCGCCGTGAAGCACGTCATCCGCTCGCGACTGAGCAGTTGCCGCTGAGGTTTTGTCGGCGCCATCTTGGTAAAGCAGGGGAAAGCCTGGTACACTATTGTTAATTATATACATTAAATGCATTTGTGCAATTTAACCAGTTCAGTTCCCCCCTTTTCCTTCTCCTAAGACAGTAAACAGTTGATGTTTCCGAGTGATAAGCATTCCATTTGACTTAAAAAGAACTGTGTCCTGTTTTTGAGGTATCTGACTATGAAATAAACACAGCTCCATCTGCTTTAATTGGCTGGTGATTACTTCCAATATTTGCATCCAAGCAGTTTCCTCTCGTGGTTTGGAAATCATATCTGGCAACGGTACGGTAGAGCTTTCTTTGGCAAGAGTTGTCAACTTTGGTTGGAAGTATTCATTTTTCTTCTTCCTAGGCAGCCCGAGGATGACTTGCTTCCACATTAAAAATGAGTTTGCAGGTGACTGATGAGTCCAGTGCGGGATCTACAGTCTCTGTCACAGGTGGGGCAGATGGTGGTAGAAGAGGTGGGTGGGGTGCTTGGGCTGACATGCACTCCTTGCGCTTGGCTTCCGCTTGCTCCCGGCGAAGAGACTCGAGGTGTTCGGCGCCTTCCCGGATGCTTCTCCACTTTGTGCAGTCTTGGGCCAGGGATTCCCAGGTGTCAGTGGAGATGTTACACTTTTTCAAGGAGGCTTTGAGGGTGTCCTTGAAGCGTTTCCTCTGCCCACCTGGGGCTCTCTTGCCATGCTGGAGCTCCGAGTAGAGCGCTTGTTTTGGGAGTCTCGTATCGGGCATGTGGACAATGTGACCCGTCCATCGAAGCTGATCGAGCGTGGTCAAAGCTTCGATGCTGGGGATGTTGGCCTGAGCAAGAACACTAATGTTGGTGCGCCAATCCTGCCAATGGATTTGTATTCATATTGGTTTGATCACATAACCTCCCTTCTCCAACTAACCCACCCTGTCAAACAGCCCCTTTCCCCCCAATCTCTAATATTTTTATAACTAGTAAATGTAAATATTCAATGAAAAAAACAATGTTTTTATGCCCCTACTATTTTTTTTTCGGGTTCCAGCAGCGCCCAGGAGATTAATCTTTTATTCCTGGAGACTCGAAGTGGGGTTGGCAACCCATGTGCGAGTTCCTGGGCCAGGCTGTGAGGTAGATTTGTATGAATTAATATCAACACAATTAATAGGCTCTTTTACCTTTAAAATACTAACCTGTATCTGATGTAATCAAGAATACTCGAAAGGATTAATATAATGCCAGATGAGTTTTACAAAAAGGCATGAGATTTCAACTGAAGAAAAAAATGCAATACAGATGTGATCAAGAGTGAGGAATCAAACACTTGTACGGTATTAAAAACATGGAAATTGCTGGAAACACTCAGCAGGTGAGGCAGCATCTGTGGAGAGAGAAACAGAGCAGGTGAACGATTCCATCAGGTATATGGTACAAAATGTTTTTTTTAAATTTGCTTAAAAAATAATTAATCTTGGTTTTAAAAAAAGCCATGATTTGCTAAATTGATTTTTTTTTTTAAATGCTGGAAATCCGAAAGTGCTGGAACAGCAAATGCTGGAAAGACTCAGCAGGTCAGGCAGCATCTGTGGAGAGAGAAACATTGGTTAATGCTGTGAGCAAGCATTTTCAGCAATTCCTGCAGTTCAAATAGCATGAGTTCATGTCATAAAATAAAAACATGGAAATTGCTGGGAAACACTCAGCGGGTCAGGCTGTGAAGAGAGTTAACCTTCCAGGTCGATGACCTTTGCTCAGAACTGGAAGAAGTTGGAGCTGCAGGTTTGAAGTGTGAGACCATTGCTGCACAATGGGATTAAAGGGACGGCACGCATTGTGCGTCATGACGTTGCCTGACGCCGTGCGCCGGGCTCCCATTTCCGAGGGACGGCTTGGCTCGGCTCGGCTGCCGCTTTGTTCTCCGGCTCTCGCTGGCAGGGTAGAGCCGGCGGCTGGCGGCCTGTGCGAGTCAGTGTCACCGCCTTCAGGTGCCGCTGGTTCCGGGCTGCGGCTCTCTATCCCCCGCCGACCCGCCGCGATCCCATCATAGGAGGCTCCGGCTCCAAAATGTCCAGCCGAGCCGTCTGCCGAGAGGCCAGTCACGCCGGGAGCTGGTACACGGCCTCAGGTAGGAGCCGGGTACGGGCAGGGAGGCCCGGTGGGGTAGGGGGGTGGGTGACAGGGAAGGGGGTGACAGGGTTGGGTGTGGGTGGGTTACTGGGGGATGACAGGGTAGGGGGTGGGTGGGTTACTGGGGGAGGTGACAGGGTAGTGGGGTGACAGGATGTGGGGGTTACAGTGGTGACAGGGCAAGGTTGTGGGGGTTACGGTGGTGACAGGGCAAGGGTGTGGGAGGGTTACTGGGGGGGTGACAGGGCAGGGGTGTGGGTGGATTACTGGGGGGGTGACAGGGCAGGGGTGTGGGTGGATTATTGGTGGGGTGACAGGGCAGCGGTGTGGGTGGATTACTGGGGAGGGTTGACAGGGCAGGGGTGTGGGTGGATTACTGGGGGGTGGCAGGGGTGTGGGTGGATTACTGGGGGGTGGCAGGGGTGTGGGTGGATTACTGGGGGGGTGATGGGGCAGGGGTGTGGGTGGGTTACTCGGGGGGGGGGGGTGGTGACAGGGTCGGGGGTAAGGATGGTTTACTGGGGTGACTGGGTAGGGGGTGGGTGGGTTACTGGGGGTGACAGGGTAGGGGTGCGGGTGGCTCACTGGGGGTGACAGGGTAGGGGTGCGGGTGGGTCACTGGGGGTGACAGGGTAGGGGTGCGGGTGGGTCACTGGGGGTGACAGGGTAGGGGTGCGGGTGGGTCACTGGGGGTGACAGGGTAGGGGTGCGGGTGGGTCACTGGGGGTGACAGGGTAGGGGTGCGGGTGGGTGACGGTAGGGGGGTGGTTGAGTTACTGGGGTGACAGGGTAGTGGTGTGAGTTGGTTACTGGGGTGACGGTAGCGGTGTGAGTGGGTTACTGGGGTGACAGGGTAGCGGTGTGAGTGGGTTACTGGGGTGACGGTAGCGGTGTGAGAGGGTTACTGGGGTGACAGGGTAGCGGTGTGAGTGGGTTACTGGGGTGACAGGGTAGCGGTGTGAGTCTGTTACTGGGGGGTGACAGGGTAGGGGTGTAGGTGGGTGACAGGGTAGGGGTGCGGGTGGATTACTGGGGTGACAGGGTAGCGGTGCGGGTGGGTTACTGGGGGTGACGGTAGGGGTGCGGGTGGGTTACTGGGGGGTGACGGTAGGGGTGCTGGGGGGTGATGGTACTGGTGCGGGTGGGTTACTGGGGGGTGACAGGGTAGGGGTGCGGGTGGGGGTGCGGGTGGTTTACTGTGAGGTGACGGTAGCGGTGCGGGTGGTTTACTGGGGGTGACGGTAGCGGTGCGGGTGGGTTACTGGGGGGTGACAGGGTAGCGGTGTGGGTGGGTTACTGGGGGATGACGGTAGGGGTGCGGGTGGTTTACTGGGGTGTGACGGTAGCGGTGCGGGTGGGTTACTGGGGGGTGACGGTTGGGGTGCGGGTGGGTTACTGGGGGGTGACAGGGTAGGGGTGCGGGTGGGTTACTGGGGGTTGACAGGGTAGGGGTGCGGGTGGGTTACTGGGGGGTGACGGTAGGGGTGCGGGTGGGTTACTGGGGGTTGACAGGGTAGGGGTGCGGGTGGGTTACTGGGGGGTGACGGGGTAGGGGTGCGGGTGGGTTACTGGGGGGTGACGGGGTAGGGGTGCGGGTGGGTTACTGGGGGGTGACGGGGTAGGGGTGCGGGTGGGTTACTGGGGGGTGACAGGGTAGGGGTGCGGGTGGGTTACTGGGGGGTGACAGGGTAGCGGTGTGGGTGGGTTACTGGGGGGTGACGGTAGGGGTGCGGGTGGGTTACTGGGGGCGACGGTAGCGGTGCGGGTTGGTTACTGGGGGGTGACGGTAGCGGTGCGGGTGGTTTACTGGGGGGTGACGGTAGGGGTGCGGGTGGGTTACTGGGGGGTGACGGTAGGGGTGCGGGTGGGTTACTGGGGGGTGACGGTAGCGGTGCGGGTGGGTTACTGGGGGGTGACGGTAGGGGTGCGGGTGGGTTACTGGGGGCGACGGTAGCGGTGCGGGTTGGTTACTGGGGGGTGACGGTAGCGGTGCGGGTGGTTTACTGGGGGGTGACGGTAGGGGTGCGGGTGGGTTACTGGGGGGTGACGGTAGCGGTGCGGGTGGGTTACTGGGGGTGACGGTAGCGGTGCGGGTGGGTTACTGGGGGGTGACGGTAGGGGTGCGGGTGGGTTACTGGGGGCGACGGTAGCGGTGCGGGTTGGTTACTGGGGGGTGACGGTAGCGGTGCGGGTGGTTTACTGGGGGGTGACAGGGTAGGGGTGCGGGTGGGTTACTGGGGGGTGACAGGGTAGGGGTGCGGGTGGGTTACTGGGGGGTGACAGGGTAGCGGTGCGGGTGAGTTACTGTGGGGTGACAGGGTAGGGGTGCGGGTGGGTTACTGGGGGGTGACAGGGTAGGGGTGCGGGTGGGTTACTGGGGGGTGACAGGGTAGGGGTGCGGGTGGGTTACTGGGGGGTGACAGGGTAGCGGTGCGGGTGGGTTATTGGGGGGTGACACGCCAGGGACCCGGGTTCAAATCTGGCCTCGGGCGACTGTCTGTGTGGAGTTTGCACATTCTCCCTGTGTCTGCGTGGGTTTCCTCCGGGTGCTCCGGTTTCCTCCCACAGTCCAAAGATGTGCGGGTTAGGTTGATTTGGCTATGATAAATTGACCCTTAGTGTTAGGGGATTAAATACGTGGGGTTACGGGGATAGGGTGGGATATGTGTCGGTGCAGGCTCGATGGGCCGAAATGGCCTCTATCTGCACTGTGGGGATTCTGTGATTCTGTGGTAGCGGTGTGAGTGGGTTACTGGGGTGACGGTAGCGGTGTGAGAGGGTTACTGGGGTGACAGGGTAGCGGTGTGAGTCTGTTACTGGGGGGTGACAGGGTAGCGGTGTGAGTGGGTTACTGGGGTGACGGTAGCGGTGTGAGAGGGTTACTGGGGTGACAGGGTAGCGGTGTGAGTGGGTTACTGGGGTGACAGGGTAGCGGTGTGAGTGGGTTACTGGGGTGACAGGGTAGCGGTGCGGGTGGGTTACTGGGGGGTGACGGTTGGGGTGCGGGTGGGTTACTGGGGGGTGACAGGGTAGGGGTGCGGGTGGGTTACTGGGGGGTGACAGGGTAGGGGTGCGGGTGGGTTACTGGGGGGTGACAGGGTAGGGGTGCGGGTGGGTTACTGGGGGGTGACAGGGTAGGGGTGCGGGTGGGTTATTGGGGGGTGACAGGGTAGTGGTGCGGGTGGGTTACTGGGGGGGGTGACGGTAGGGGTGCGGGTGGGTTACTGGGGGGTGACAGGGTAGGGGTGCGGGTGGGTTACTGGGGGGTGACAGGGTAGCGGTGCGGGTGGGTTACTGGGGGGTGACGGTAGGGGTGCGGGTGGGTTACTGGGGGGTGACAGGGTAGGGGTGCGGGTGGGTTACTGGGGGGTGACAGGGTAGCGGTGCGGGTGGGTTACTGGGGATGACAGGTAGCAGTGTGCGTGGGTTACTGGGGGGTGACAGGGTCGGGGGTAAGGATGGTTTACTGGGGGGAGACGGTAGGGGTGCGGGTGGGTTACTGGGGGGTGACAGGGTAGGGGTGCGGGGGGTTACTGGGGATGACGGGTAGCAGTGTGCGTGGGTTACTGGGGGGTGACAGGGTAGGGGTGCGGGTGGGTTACTGGGGGGTGACAGGGTAGGGGTGCGGGTGGGTTACTGGGGATGACGGGTAGCAGTGTGCGTGGGTTACTGGGGGGTGACAGGGTCGGGGGTAAGGATGGTTTACGGGGGTGATTGGATAGGGTTATGGCTGGGTACCAGAAAAGGAGAGATAGTACTGGTGGGAAGAGAATGGGGATCTGGCGGTGAGGAAGTGGAGCCTTGTGCCTGACGGCCTCTACCATGGGAAAAGAGAGCTGATGTTGGGTGGAGCCTGTGATGTGATATTGTCGGTGGTGACGGTGTCTTACCAAAGGGTTAATAGTTTGTTAAGATTGGGGTGTCTTGTGGGCTTGATTGGAATTAATGGTGGGATTGGAGAGGAACATATGTGGAGCTGTGACCATGGAACATGGGGTTCTGAAGAGTGAGCGGTGGGGTAAGGTACATGGGCGATTTGGAGAGGACATGGTCTGATGGGGAACAGAGTAACAGGGGATGTCCGGGAAGTGGATGGAGATGGGAGAGGTGGTGACAGGATGTGGTTGGAGGATTGATGGGTGACCTCATTACCTTGCTCATTGGTCATGAGGGAGCGTCAAGCTGGGGCTGGAATCCGAGAGACAATGTGGTTGTGAGTGACAGCCTGGTATCTGGATGGTGGTCACTTTTCAGACTGGAAAGAATTAAACACAAACTCTCTTCCCCTCTGTGCTTTTGCTTGATGAATTGTTAAATGTTTGCAGAATCAGTGGTGAAATAAAAATATTGGAGAGTATGTTCTGTGCTGCAAAGTTCCACATGGTGTCCATATTGTTTTCAGAGCCAGCCTAATGTGTAGCTTTATTCTGAAACTTATCGCTAGGATTAGGTGAGGCAATGCTATTCTCTTCATTCCGCTTTTACTGAAGTGCTCAATGCTGCATTGGCAGTTTCCTGGTGAGGCTGTGGGTCAGTGGTAAATGCCGCATTGGCAATGTTTAACAATTCATGGAAAGTAAAGCCAGATGTTCCCGCGTCATGTGGGTCTACACAATATCTCTGTCCTGTAAAGGATGCTGTATGCGTTTAATCCCATTGGTATGGCAGTAACGTGGAGAATACAAGCTCAAAGGTCATTCTTATTGCAAAAAATCAGGGATGAATTCATTCCCGCAATGAGTGCTAACTCTTGCTGAAAATCCCTGCCATTTCTTGCAGCAGGACAGTTGCTAGTTTGGAGCCATTCAGCGGGCTTGGTGCCCCGTGGGTGTGTTTATTGCAGTATTGGCGAGTGATTTCTCTCTCCACCTCTCTGGTGTAATTCTAGGAACTCGCTGGAACACGGACAGAGGATTCAAACTCTTGCGATTCTTCACTCAGTTTTGGTTTGGTGGATTTTCTGAGTTGTTTTTACTGCTGCTATCAGCTGTCAAAGCACCTCTGATCTTCTCATCCTGTAACAGGAAGATGGCAGGTTTTATTTTAAAAGTTGCTCACTTCTGCCAACCAGCTGCTGTATGATGTTGCTCCTCACTGTTATTTTAAAGCATGGGTTTCCAAACTGCAGCCCCTCCGAGCAAGGCAATTCTATTTGTGCTTGTATTTCTGTAATGCCTTGTTTGAATTTAGTGAGCCAGGAGGTTTTGAAAAAGGGCTGTTCAGTGCTGTTGCCTCATTTGATTGCTAAATGCTGAATCAGTACACCAAGACCCGTAGGTGTTGGCAGCTTGAGGTGTATGGGAATTAATTGGCACGCCAGGTAAACTTTATATGTCGTTCCTAACCCCCCGATAGACTAATGATCTATGCAACCCACCAAAATCCAAATTTGCACACCCCTTGTTTGAAGAATAGATGAAGAAAGTTGTGTTGCAACATAAAAGTGTGACCCTATGACCAATACAAATCCAAGATTACATAAGCTGAGCAATGTTACACGGCAGCAATCTAGCTGCAACTGTTGGCCATTCAATGGCTCCCTTCTTGTGAAATAACTACTCGCATAAGAACATAAGAAGTAGGAGCAGGAGTAGGCCATACGGCCCCTCGGGCCTGCTCCGCCATTCAATAGGATCATGGCTGATCCGAACCTAGACTCGCGTCCACTTCCCTGCCCGCTCCCCGTAACCCCTAATTCCCTTGTCAGCTAGGAAACTCTATCTCCTTTTTAAATTTATTTAATGTCGCAGCTTCCACAGCTCTCTGAGGTAGCAAATTCCATAGATTTACTACCCTCTGAGTGAAGAAGTTTCTCCTCATCTCAGTTTTGAAACGGCAGCCCCTTATTCTAAGGTTATGCCCCTTAGTTCTAGTCTCACCCATCAGTGGAAACATCCTCCCTGCATCCACCCGATCAAGCCCCCTCACAATCTTATATGTTTCGATAAGATCGCCTCTCATTCTTCTGAATTCCAATGAGTAGAGGCCCAACCTACTCAACCTTTCCTCATAAGTCAACCCCCTCATCACCGGAATCAACCGAGTGAACCTTCTCTGAACTGCCTCGAGAGCAAGTATATATTTTCTTAAATATGGAAACCAAAACTGCACGCAGTATTCCAGGTGTGGCCTCACCAGTACCCTGTATAACTGCAGCAAGACTTCCCTGTTTTTATACTCCATCCCCCTTGCAATAAAAGCCAAGATTCCATTGGCCTTCCTGATCACCTGCTGTACCTGCATACTAACCTTCTGTGTTTCATGCACCAGGACCCCCAGATCCCTTTGTACTGTAGCACTTTGCAGTTTCTCTCCATTTAGATAATAACTTGCTCTTTGATTTTTTCTGCCAAAGTGCATAACCTCGCACTTTCCAACATTATATTCCATCTGCCAAATTTCTGCCCACTCACTTAGCCTGTCTATGTCCTTTTGCAGGTTTTTATGTCCTCCTCACTCACTGCTTTCCCTCCCATCTTTGTATCGTCGGCAAACTTGGATATGTTGCACCTGGTCCCCTCCTCCAAATCGTTAATATAGATTGTAAAGAGTTGGGGTCCCAGCACTGACCCCTGCGGAACACCACTAGTTACTGATTGCCAACCCGAGAATGAACCATTTATCCCAACTCTCTGTTTTCTGTTAGATAGCCAATCTTCCACCCATGCCAGTATATTACCCCCAATCCCGTGATTTTTTTATCTTGATCAGTAATCTTTTGTGTGGAACCTTGTCAAATGCCTTTTGGAAGTCCAAATACACCACGTCCACTGGTTCCCCTTTATCCACCCTGTTTGTTACATCCTCAAAGAATTTGAGCAAATTTGTCAAACATGACTTCCCCTTCATAAAACCATGCTGACTCTGCCTGATTAAATTATGCTTATCCAAATGTCCTGTTACTGTCTCCTTAATAATGGACTCCAACATTTTACCAACCACAGATGTTAGGCTAACTGGTCTATAGTTTCCAGCCTTTTGTCTACCTCCCTTTTTGAATAAGGGCGTTACATTAGCAGTTTTCCAATCTGCTGGGACCTTTCCTGAATCCAGGGAGTTTGGGAAAATTACCACCAATGCATCCGTAATCCCTACCGCTACTTCTCTCAAGACCCTAGGATGTAAGCCATCAGGTCCAGGGGATTTATCCACCTTAAGTCCCATTATCTTACTGAGTACCATCTCCTTAGTGATTTTAATCGTGTTTAGCTCCGCCCCCTCTATAGCCCCCTGTTTGTCCAGTGTTGGGATATTTTTAGTGTCCTCTACTGTAAAGACTGATACAAAATATTTGTTCAGCGTTTCTGCCATCTCCATGTTCCCCACTACTAATTTCCTGGTCTCGTCCTCTAAGGGACCAACATTCACTTTAGCCACCCTTTTTCTTTTTATATAACTGTAGAAACTCTTGCTATCTGTTTTTATATTTTTTGCTAGTTTACTTTCATAATCTATCTTCCCTTTCTTAATTAATCTTTTAGTTATTCTTTGCTGGCTTTTAAATGCTTCCCAATCTTCTATCTTCCCACTAGATTTGGCTACTTTATATGCCCTTGTTTTCAGTCGGATACTATCCTTTATTACTTTACTTAGCCACGGATGGCTGTCTTTTCTTTTACGCCCCTTTTTCCTCAGTGGAATATATTTTTCTTGAAAGTTGTGAAATATCTCCTTGAATGTACACCACTGCTCATGTACCGTCTTACCCTTTAATCTATTTTCCCAGTCCACTTTAGTCAACTCTGCTCTCATATCTTCATAGTCTCCTTTATTTAAGCTTAGTACGCTGGTTTGAGATCCAACTCTCTCACCCTCCAACTGAATTTGGAATTCAACCATGTTATGCTCACTCATTCCAAGGGGATCCTTTACTGGGACATTTTTTATTAATCCTGTCTCATTACACAGGACCAGATCCAGGATTGCCTGCCCCCTGGTTGGTTCAGTAACATACTGCTCAAGGAACCTGTCCCTAATGCACTCTATGAACTCTTCCTCAAGGCTGCCCTGCCCAATTTGATTTGTCCAGTCAATATGAAAGTTAAAATCTCCCATGATTATAGCTGTTCCCTTATTACAAGCCCCAACTATTTCCTGATTTATACTCCGACCAATAGAGTTGCAACTGTTAGGAGGCCTATAGACTACGCCCACTAGTGACTTTTTCCCCTTATTATTCCTTATCTCTTTAATTTAAAAAAAAATTGGTTCAATAACATCATAGAAGTGAAATATTGAGCCTTCTCCCCAAACTACTTGTGACCCGACCGTTAGAACTCTGATGGTCGAGTTGCCCGCACACTCAGCCTTGAAAGGAGGTAAATGAGAGAGGATCTCACAGCGTAGCCAAGAGATTCATTAGAATTGAAAATGTTAATCCTGAGTGCTGTTTCAAGTTCAAGAGTAGTGAAAATCTGGAACACTCCCTGCCCCCCTCATCCCCCCCCCCCCCCCCCAAAAAAAAAGCTGTTGAGGCTTGGTCAATTTAAAAATGTCGAGACTGAGATCGATAGATTTTTGTTGGGTAAGGGTATTGAGGGTTATGGAACCACAGATGCTGATCTAATTGAATGGTGGAAAGGGTTCAAGGGAATGAATGGTCTCCTCCTGTTCCTACATTCTGAAGTTAAACCGTGACTTGCAAGTCAAGAGACATGGGTGCAAACTGCTAATGGATGAGTTCAGGACTGATGTCAAGAAGCACGTCTCAAAGAGTGATCCATGACTGGAATGGTCTTCAGGGTAGAGAGGTTGAGGCAAAACCTGTGGAAGAGGCACTGTGATGAAGTAGGGGTAGGGAACTAGGTTTCTATGGATGGCATGAGCTGGATGGCAGCAGTGCTTGGGTGCCAATGTTTAACGGACCAGTTGTTAGCAACTTAACTGGACCAGCCACACACATACTGTGGCCACAAGAGCAGGTCAGAGGCTGGGTATTCTGCAGTGAGTGTCTCACCTCCTGATTCCCCAAAGCCGTTCTACCATCTACAAGGCACAAATCAGGAGTGTGATGGAATACTCTCCACTTGCCTGGACGAGTGCAGCTCCAACAACACTCGAAGCTCGATGCCATACAGGACAAAGCAGCCCGCTTGATTGGCACCCCATCCACCACCTTAAACATTCACTCCCTCCACCACCGGCGCACCGTGTCTACAGTGTGTACCATCTACAGGATACACTGCAGCAACTCGCCAAAGCTTCTTCAGCAGCTCCTCCCAAACCCGCGACCTCTACCGCCTAGAAGGACAAGGGCAGCAGGCGCATGGGAACACCACCACCTCCAAGTTCCCCTCCAAGTCACACACCATCCTGACTTAGAAGTATATCGCCGATCCTTCATCTTCGCTGGATCAAAATCCTGGAACTCCCTCCCTAATAGCACTGTGGGAGTACTTTCACCACACGGACTGCAGCGGTTCAAGGCGGCGGCGGCTCACCACCACCTTCTCAAGGGCAATTAGGGATGGGCAATAAATTTTCAGTGACGCCCACAGCCCATGGACAAATAAAAGAAAAAACCGGCAACGCAGAAACCACCTGCAATAAATTTGTGCTTCGTTTCATTAGTTTGCTCTCAACTGTTACTGTGATGTGAAAAATATAAAGTGACATTTTAACTGTCCTCAACAGGAACAAGAGGGCATAAATGTTTTTGAAGATTAGGAATACAGCCATTTTAAAACAATGTTAAAAGTTATACTTGTACAAAAGCATGCATGCTGTACTATTCCCTCAGTTTTATAACATTTTGGCCTAGTCATTCTTTTGTACACCTTTGGGAAACTTTAACTTTTCAAAGAATCTGTCTTACTTAATATATTTTTTAATGTGTCTTATTCCTCTTGAGCATTTTTAGATTGATTTATACTATTCGGCAACTCAATAATCCCTTCCTGTCCTGCTCTGTCTGTGTGCCAGCTTAAATGCCAGAGATGATCTTTTTAATAGAATCATGCTGTTTGTGGGGAAATCAGGTCAGGCTGTAGGTGGGTGGTGTTTGGCATTAGAATTTGCTTGGCACAGTATCTGTGCTTTAGCTTTTTTGTTGGGGATTCCAGCACCAAATAACAGCACCCGTGATTTCACAACACCAATAACTTGCACTTACGTAGCAACTAAAACATCCCAAGGCGCTTCACAGGAGCGTTACTCAAAACTCTGCTGCCCATGTCCTAACTCGCACCAAGTCCCGCTCACCCATCACCCAGTGCTCGCTGACCTACCTTGGTTCCCGGTCCGGCAATGCCTTGATTTTAAAATTCTCATCCTTGTTTTCAAATTTCTCCACCTCGCCTCTCTCTGTAACCTCCTCAAGCCTTACAACCCTCAGATCTCTGCGCTTCTCCAATTCTGTCCTCCTGTGCAACCCCGATTTTCATCGTTCCACCATTGGCGGTTATATAAATGCAAGCTGCTGTTGTCACAGACAAATGGTGAAAGAGAGAGAGAGATATTAGATGGAGTGACTAAAAACTTGATCAAAGAGGTGGGTTTTAAAGGCGGAGAGGTTTAGGGAGGGAATTCCAGAGCTTGGGGCCCAGGCAACTGAAGACCCAGAATCACAGAAATTTATGGCACAGAAGGAGGCCTTTCGGCCCATCGTGTCTGTGCCAGCTGAAAAAGAGCTACCCAGCCTAATCCCACTTTCCAGCTATTGGTCCTTCGCCCTGTAGGTTATGGCACTTCACGTGCATATCCAAGTACTTTTTAAATGTGATGAGGGTTTCTGCCTCTACCACCTTTTTAGGCAGTGAGTTCCAGACCCCCACCACCCTCTGGGTGAAAAAGTTCTTCTCAACTCCCCTCTAATCCTTACTCACCAATGGTGGGGTGAAGGGAGTGGGTGATGCACAAGAGTCTGAGGAACAGAGTGTTCTTAGGGGCAGTTAGGGGTTGTTGAGCTCAAGGAGATTAGAGGTTGGGGAGGGGGGGCGAAGTATCATGGTAGATTCCATTTAAAATGTGCAGTCAGACTTGTGAAAAAGATTAATTTTTAAAATCCGCCAGATAATCTTTTTTGGCTCTATTTCCAGGAGCTCAACTGAACGCACAATTAGAAAGCTGGCTCGCCCAAGCACAGCCCACTGGGAGACCGGCTAGAGCCATCATTGCACCGTAAGTCCATCCATTAAACCTGTCAATAGTTTCTAAAGTGACTGCTTTAACAGTAAGCTCACACCTGCGTCCATTTCAACCAAGTCCTGTTTGCCTCAGGTGTAAAGAAAGGAAAAGAAAGAACCTTTATTTATACAGCACCGTAGCACATTCCCAGGGTGTCCCAAAGTGCTTCACCTCCAGTCAATTTGAAATGTGGGTGAACATGCACCAAGATCCTACAAACAGCAAGTGTTTTTTGTGCTGGTGTTGGTTAAGGGAGGACAGCTGGCCAGGACACCAGGAGAGTTCCTTGTGCCTCTGAGACAAGGTCGTGGGTTCGAGCCCCGCTCCAGAGTAGTATCTGGGAATGTTTACTGCACGACTCTTGAGCGCGTAATCCAGACTGACACTCCAGTACAGTACTGAGGGAGTGCTGCACTGTCGGAGGTGCCGTCTTTCAGATGAGACATTAACCCGAGGTCCCATCTGCCCTCTTGGGTGGATGTAAAAGATCCCATGGCACTATTCGAAGAAGAGCAGGGAATTCATCCAGTGTCCTGGCCAACATTTATCCCTTGACCCACATCACTAAAACAGATTATCTGGTCATTTATCTCATTGCTGTTTGTAGGATCTTGCTGTGCGCAAATTGGCTGCCTCGTTTTCCCTAAATTACAACAATGATTACACTTCACAAAGTACTTCATTGGCTCCGAAGTGCTTTGGGAAAGTTGTTATGTCAATGCAAGTTTGTTCTTTTGTTTGTCCGATGTGACTTTGAACCACCTGTTTAACTGGCTGTTTCAGTTCTCAGTTACCAGTCAGGTAAGTGCCCTGTGAAAAGTACCCACCATTTCCCATCCTTTGCTTGTATTTGAACACGAGCCTCTTGCATGAAAAGACAATGCAAACATTCTCCAGTAGACTTCTTGGCTAATGTAGGAACGTTTCTGATCAGTTCAAAATATTTATAACTGTTCAGCACTGTGGGCTCACAAAAATATAATTGGTTCATTCGTTATTCTCATAATTCTGTCTTTTGAAAGTTTAATACAAAGTGCTGTAGTCAGGGCGTGCTGGTGCCTATAAACAGAGATGACACAAACTGTTTGCATTGTTCATAGGTTGTGTATCTGGGAATGTTTACCGCACTACTTTCACATCTAAAGCAGAAGCATTGTTTGTGGGACGGGGGGGGCGGGGGATCTGTCTTTCTGACGAGGCTCAGTTTACCTGTTTGAGGGTGTCAGAGATCCCATGGCACTATTTGAGGAAGAACGGGGAGCTTTCCCGGTGTCCTGGCCAACATTCCTCCCTCAGCCAACACCATGGCGACCACCACCACCTAGAAGGACAAGGGTAGCATGCGCATGGGAACACCACCACCTCCAAGTTCCTCTCCAGGTCACACGCCATCCTGACTTAGCAGTATATCGCCGTTCCTTCATCGTCGCTGGGTCAGACTCCTGGAACTCCCTCCCTAACAACATTGTGGGAGTACCTTTACCACTCGGACTGCAGCGGTTCAAGAAAATGGCTCACCACCACCTTCTCAAGGGCAACTAGGGATGGCCAATAAATGCTGGCCTTGCCAGCGACGCCCATGTCCCGAGAATGAATTTTCAAGAAAAAAAATCCAAAAAAGATTATCTGTTTGGGGCAAGAGAATGAAGAGGAATCTCTTGGAACTGCAGTTGCTTTTTAGACTTTTCGACCTATTTGCTGCTGCTCTTTTTTTCAGCTCCTCTCAATTATTATTGAGAGTATACTTGGCTGAGACTGAGAGAAATTCCTCCTCTCCCGATCAACAGTCTTGTCGTTCCGATATCTTATGGATGTCGTGTGACGATCTGCAAAGCTGTACAAGTTGAATTATCGTTTTAATTCACCCTCAGGCATTTGTTCTTTGTACCGTTTATCATTTTTTAAAGAAAAATACAAAACAGTTTCTCCTCACTTAAGGGCAGGAAACCAGACATGGGTAGAAAGGTAATATTATCAGTGAGGGGTGTCCAATTTCAAAATCAAGACCTGGCACTCTGGCCCTTGAAGTCCATGCAGCCATGTCCTTGTACGCATATTTATTCACTGGTTTGTTGTGTTTGAATTTCGTGGAGCTGGAGGTTTGGAAAGGGTTGTTCTTGGCACTGGTGCCTCATTGGTTGATAAATCTTGCATCAGAACATCGAAGATCCAAGAGTATTCAGTCTGTGCCTATTCTTGGCTATCCAAAACTAATCTCACTGTCCTGTGGACTGCCATCACTTGTACTCTGCTCTGCATTAAATATTTATCCAGTTGTCTTGTAAAGGATGCAATGTTCTCTGACTCAACCACAAAACATTTGATCCTTCATCAGCTCTCTGCATAAAGACATTCCTCTTAGCCTTTCTCCTGACTCTCTTGGTAACAATTTTAAAAAGATGACACCTCCTTATTGACTCCCCACCCAGAAAAAATAGTCTTTTCCTATTGACGCTATCAAAACCCAATCCTTTTTCATCAGAAGTGTCAACACTCGTGCTGTGCAATATTGTTATTGCTGTCTAATTAATTGTATCATCCTTTAACGTAACACCAAATGGTGACTTTATTACTTCAGGATTTCCCTCCCATTGTTTTATGTATAGAATGTAGATGTGCAGTCCCAGGATGATACAGGTCAGTCTGTTACAAGCTGTGAATTAACCATGTACATAGTGTAATTCATCTTCTGATATGTTTTGTAAAATATATTTAAAGCATAACGTACTTATTTAACACATTTTGTGTCTTTTTGAGAGAACTGGTTGCCCTGCAAGGTGAATCGGACAGTCATACACAGACGCATACGCTGATGCTCTCATGCGCAGACACATGCAGACGCACGCCGCCAGGCACAGGTGCACACAGACACGTGTGCAGTCACGAGCACACATGATTAATGCTACCATCATTGGCAAAGTGGTATGATGCCACGGGTGTAATGTCTCAACGGATGGCCAACCATTATATAAAATAATCTGCCTGTTGTGTAAGAATGAGCATTGTGCTGAGGCATTGCATGGGTCATCCCAGGGGACTTTTGTGACTTGTGTGCATTTTTCCTGCAAAATACAAGGGGAGAGAATTCCCCATTGGTATCTTTCTATCTGCCATGATATTCCGTGGTCACGGGAATATTGAGAAATAATAATTGAAATGTATTTTATGGCAATGCCTGGGGGGGGATGTTATATTTGCATCTCTCGCCCACCCTTTTCTCGCTGTGCCCAAAACAGTCAGGAGCTGACCTGCTCCTGCGCCTCTGCCAATGTGGCTGTGTAACTGCTGCTGAAAGGTGCACAAGAACAGCCCCCATTGACCTTCCTTCTGATTCTCCTTCCCTCCGTGCTGGCAAGTGCTTGGTTTCCACTTGCTCGGCTGAGTTGCAACCATGCCCTGCGGAGGATTGCTGGCTTAAAGCCACGTCCTACCACTCTCTGGTACAGGACCTTGTGCTGACTGTGGACATTTTGATTAGGTCTCTGCAAGTTTGGTGTGGGATGTTGGTGCTCATGCAAACCTCTTCTGCTTTTACCTTTACAGTCATGCAGGATACACATACTGTGGCTCTTGTGCTGCTCATGCTTATAAACAAGTGGACCCATCCATCACGTAAGTGAATCTCAATGTTGGGGCTTCTCCTCTGGCGAGCACAGTCTTAAGCAAGGCTAATTTTGAAGCGATGAGCGAGGAACGGACCAGAATTGGAGGGTAGGAATGGTTAAATCAATGAAATCTTGCCTCATAACTGACTTTTTCACAAAATTGAATCCCAAGGGATTAATGGGGTGGTGACAGCATGAAATTGGATAAGGGACAGAAAGCAAAGCATAATGGTGAACGGTTGTTTTTTTTAGACTAGAGGGAAGTATACAGTGGTGTGTGTGTGTATACACTTGGGTACACAGGGCGTAATGTCTAAGTTTCCAGATGAACCGAAACTCAAAAATGTAGTAAACAGTGAGGAGGATAGTAACAGACTCCAGGAGGACATAGACAGACTGGTGAAATGGGCAGACACATGGCAGATTCAATTTAATACAGAAGTGTGAAGTGATGCATTTTGGTAGGAAGAAGGTATAATAAGAGGCAATATAAACTAAATGGTACAATTTTAAAAGGGGTGCTGGAAGAGAGAGACATGGGGGTGTATGTACACAAATCATTGAAGATGTTAGAACAAGTTGAGAAGGCTGTTAAAAAAATCATTTGGGATCCTTAGGTTTGTAAATAGAGGCATAGAGTACAAAAGCAAGGTTAAACCAGTTCTAAATTACTGGCTAGGCCCCAGCTGGTGTATTGTGTTCAATTCTGGGCACACACTTTAGGAAGGATGTCAAGGCCTGAGAGAGGGTGCAGAAGAGATTTACAAGAATGGTACCAGGGATGAGGGACGCCAGTTATGTGGCAAGACTGGAGAAGCTGGGGTTCTCCTTGGAGCAGAGAAGATTAAGGGAAGATTTGATAGAGGTGTTCAAACTCATAAATGGTTTTGATAAAGTAAATAAGAAGAAACTGTTTCCAGTGACCAAAGAGTCAGTAACTGGAGGATACAGATTTAAGGTCATTGGTGAAAGAACCAGAGGTGAGATATGCAGTGAGTTATGATCTGGAATGCACTGCCTTAAAGGGCTGTGGCAGCCGATTTTAATTGTAACTTTCGAAAGGGAATTGGATAAATACTTGAAGGGGAAAAATTAGCAGGGCCATAGGGAAAGGGCAAGAGACTAATCGTATGGCTCTTTCAAAGAGCCAGCACATGTGCGATGGGCGGAATGACCCACTGTGCTGTATCATTCTATGATCTATCCCAGAAGGAAATCACTGGATTACAAACAAGTATGGAAAGGCTTCAGAGGTACTTTTGAGGCCTACTCTGCCACTGTCTGCGAGAGGGGTTGGGGACCAGCATGGACCAGAAGGAGAAGGCTGGTGTAAGGGCAAAGAATAGTACTAAAGAGGAGGGCGGATGTGGACAACCCAAGTAAATACTGGGGGCAGAGACAGAATGTGGAACCGCAGATGGTATGAAGTGGAAATAGCAAAGGGTTTTGTACGGACATCAAGGGGGAAATAAAGTGGTAAAGCAGTGGCCATTAAAAATGGCTTTAGAGGACAAAGATGTGATGGGACCGATAAATTAATATTTTGTTCTGATCTTCACATTGGAGAGGGTGAATACGATGTTAGAGCTGCAAGAAAGCCTGGAGATTAGTTCAGGAAAGAAAATCACAGGAAAAGTGTGATCAGAAATTTGAATTGGATGAAGTAATGAAATCGAAGCTGGACGACTCTCCAGACCCAGAGCATTTCCACTAATAAAGATAGGCGGGGGTGTTGGTTCAAATCTACTACTCTGGATTCGATGATTATACTGACGGATTGGAAGGTAACATACCTTATTCAAGAAGGGGAAAGGGATAACCCAGTAACTACAGGCCAGTGACTTTAATGTCAATAGTAGAAAAATTGTAAGAGTCCCTAATCATGGACTGAGCAAAATGAGCACGTGGAAAAGTATAAATGGATTGGTGAGAGTCTTTTAATTAATTCTCAGGACGTGGTCATCGCTGGCAAGTTCGGCATTTATTATCCATCCCTATTTGCCCTGAGACGGTGGCAGTCAGCCTTTCAGCAGCTTCATAGTCACTTTTACTGATACCATTGTTTTTTATTCCAGATTTTAAAAAACTGAATTCAAGTTCTCAAACTGCCATGGTGGGATTTGAATTTGCTTTCTCTTTTTATTAGTCCAGTAACATAACCAAAAACACTACCATAGCTATGCAGTCAGTGTTGTTTTGTGAAAGGTATACCTAACTAACCTTATGGCGTTCTTTGATAGTCACTGGTTCATTGGATGGTCTATGCATTTGATAAGGTTCCATAGAAGAGGTTACTTGCTAAGATTATAGGACATGGGATCGGAGGCAACATTGTTGCATGGATAGGAAATTAGTTGGGACGCAGAGAGTTGAGATAAAAGGAAGTGACGGCTAATGTCACTCCAGGGATTCTAGCTTTTCTATATATTAAACATAAGAAATAGGAGCAGGAGTAGGCCATTGGGCCCCTCGAGTCTGCTCCGCCATTCAATAAGATCATGGCTGATCTGGTCTTGGCCTCAACTCCACTTCCCTGCCCGCTCCCCATAACCCTCGACTCCCTTATCGTTCAAAAATCTGTCTCTCTCCACCTTTAAATATATTCAATGACCCAGCCTCCACAGCTCTCTGGGGTAGAGAATTCCAAAGATTCACGACCCTCTGAGAGAAGAAATTCCTCCTCATCTCTGTTTTAAAAACCTGCAATTGATGGAGTACATACAAGTTTGCAGGTGATACTGAACCAGGAGGTGTATTGTGTAGAGAGGAGAAACATGCAGAAGTTCACAGGTTAAACAAGTGGGCGGGTCGATGGCAGATGCAAAGTAAAATGTGAGAATTTGGAGGTAAGAAGGACAGATGGAAATACAGTCTAAATTGGGATGCACGGCGGGGTTGAGGGAGAGAGGAACAAAGAGATTTAGGGATCCAGGTACCTAAAGCATTAAAAGCTAGATTGAGTTCAAAAAGCAATCTTAAAAAGCTGGGTTTGATTTTAACTGGCTTAGTTCTAAGAGTATAGAATATGAAAGCAAGTACCCTGCAGTCACACAACGGGCTCCGCCCCCCCCTTTCGGACTATAGTGTTCAGTTTTCGGTGTCCACCTTGGAAGGAGCTACTAGCCTTTGGGAATCGAAAATGACTGAGTGTGAGCAGGCTTGGCTATGATAAGAGACTAAGTGAGTAAACTTGGGCTATATTCCCTGAAGATGAGGAGGTTAGGGGGTGATCCACTTGAGATGTCTGAAACAATGACGGGAACTGACCGGCTGGAGGGAGAATGACTCTTCCCTCTAGTGGGGGAATCCAGAACAAGGGGACAGAATCTTAGAATTAGAATATACTGGCTTAAAGTGAATCCACAAAAAATGACTTCACACAAAGGGTTGTGAGAGTGTGCAATGTACTGTCCCTGATGTCATTAAATGCAGAATCAATTGACCTGTTTTTAAGAGTGAGAGAGACTTACTTGGGCAGTAAGGGTATTGAATGATATGGAGAAAGCGCAGGGAATTCAGATTAAAAAGAGAGCTATAATAGCTGACAAAATGGAATAGGGCCGATTGGGCTGAATGGCCCACTCCAATGTAAAAGATTAAGTTTACTCGCGAGCAGTGTACAATGCTCTATGTAAGTCTGTACTAGTGGTCACAGTGCTAAGTATAGCTCATTTATATTGGCAATTCAGTACCTCCTCCATCTGCTCGCCTATTTTTTTTCTCTTTTCCCCTTTCTCTCGAAAGCCTTCACTCCTTGCTGTGGTACAGCCCCTCTGGTATCCGCTACTCTGGTCTCTCACCCTACTGAGCATTATTCATACATGAGCCTTGTCGGTGAGTGCCAGCAGGCTATTACACCATGGGGGCCATCACAACTGAACGCAATCCCATCCCTGTCTGATGGCTACACACGTGTACCTCTAGCAGGGGTCACTGAATGGCGAACAGGAACCCTGACTGATTTTTTTTCTTGTCACCCACCCTCTTTCTCTATTTCCTTCCCCCCCCCAAAAAAAAAATATTCAGGGGCACTCGGGTCAATTATAGTGCCCGACAACTACCATAATTCAAATCCACTAACTCGGGACAGACTAGGGGATTGACCTGCCTGACACGACCACTCATTGAAGGCCAGTGTCTGGGACATTCAGCTGCTCATTGGATAAGGCCCTGTCTGTTGCTCAACTACTGATTGGATAAGCCCCCTGCCTATTACTCAACTACTGATTGGATAAGTTCCGTCAATAGCTCAACTACTGATTGCTCAACTACTGATTGGATAAGCCCCCCCCCCCCCCCCCTGTCTGTTGCTCAATTACTGATTGGATAAGCCCAGTGTCTGGGACACTCAACTACTGATTGGATAAGCCCCTTGCTTGTTGCTCACCTGCCTCCCTCTTTAAAGATATACAGCAAAAATAGATTGTTTTAAATCAGAAATGTATTTATTTGGAACCAGTGTCTTTTTAAAAAAAAAAAAAAAAATCAACTTGCATACTGAACAAATTCAAACAGTTATGTATTAATTTGGGATGAGGGAATCTAAGTTGGTTAGTTTTGCTACTAGTGTCTATAAGTAACTACAGCCAATCTCGTGCCTCAGTGAGGAGCAGGTGATAACAGAAATGGTACAATGGCTACGGTTTAATAAAAAAATTGCCAAGTTCCTTTCGCTAGATCGCTCCCAACAGGGGAATCCAGCTCAAAAGAGTTGGAGAAGGTCGGCATCACTCTGCTTAAAAACAGTACAAGGTCAGTGTAGGATCCTCTCTAGTTCCAAATGCTCATGGGGCATTGAATATTGTCATGTGCAAACAGTGCCAGCACATTCCCCAATTAAGTACTTGGGCATTAAAATGCACTCTTCAGATTGCTGTTTAATTTTCATCCATTGCGATAACCTCCTCCGATACATCATCTTTCCCCTTGAAGTTGGTAGAATACTCCAGCGAACTAAACCTCACTGCCAGTTAATAAAAGGGCCCCTGATGGCAGCCTGCGACAGTGGAAATATCCCTTTAATTTTTGTTTGTGCTCGCTCGATGACCCGTGGAGGAGCCCGTCGGAGAACTAAACAGTGTGTTCATCTGTGGGTTACATCAAACAGTTCACGTGACCTGACTTTGTAAAGAGGATCAGTGGAGATCTACCGGAGGGGAGGGGGGTGGGGGAGAAGAATCTGCCGCAAACAGATTAGATTTCAAAAGACGGGCAGGATATTTTACTTGTCATTTGTTTTTCTTATGTTTCCATTTTCTCTCTCCCTCAACATTTTATCAATAAAAATCACTGACCTGTGTTTTTTGTACAAATTGTATATGTTTCCTCCCCCAACATACAGTCTGGATGTACATTCATATCTGTCTGGGTTTGATTAGTGCAGACAGCTATTTTCAGTGTAGCTGACGCAAATGCTCGAAGAGAATGGAATGGCAGTGCTGAGTTATGGTGCAGTCAGATCACGCTGCAGTTTGAAATTTGGGCTTTTACAGCAGCACACATTCTGTCATTTGCCAAACCCAAATTGCCACATTTCTCCATCTGTGCAATGAATCAAACCCTTCCCAATTGGTTATGAAGGAACAGGTAGTCCTTTTAATACATCTGGAGAATAACATTCAAACTAGTTTGTCACTGCTGGGGAAAGCCTTTCCGCAATCCCGCTCTGGATACTGGGACCCAAAAGCCAGAATCCGAGTTGTGACCGGAACCATCTTTAAGTCGTTTTAGCGCGTTGTTGCCACAGCATTGATGGAGCAGTCAATATATGGCCTTTCCGACTGCAGGGTACAAACAGGGGGGTGGGGGGGGGGGGAAGGTGGGAGGGGTGATGGGAGAAAGGTCTGCAGTTTCTTTATTTAACTATATGTGAACTCATCCAGTGTTTACTTAACATCAATTGGATTTAAACAGATAAAGACCTACACTTCAGCAGCAGGATAATACCTGTCGCATGGTTTAATGTTCCTGAATTTAAAGAAGTGTGGATTCTCTGACTTACCACGAACATAGTACATTAAAATGAGTATATCTGCATTCATTTCCTGTATGTCACACAAACTAATCACAATTAAGTCATATAAAATCATAATTACTATTACAAACTTATTGTGTATAAATTTTAATTTTATTTGTTTTATCTAGACAATTTAATCCATTAACTTTTTTTTAGATAACTCATTTATTCCCAACACGAATATGCCTTCACGTTCATGCAAACACGATTTGCCCGCAATACGCGATGGCCGGTATAACGTGCCAGGGTAGTCCCAGGTTGTTATTCTGGAATTTAGGTTTTTTATGCTGACTTGAGAGTTACTGATTTGTTTATTTTGAGACACATTGTAGAATCAAAAGGCTGGTATTTTTGAACATGTGTATTTTAGATCAAACCATCATTACATGGACTAATTCAGGTAAAATTCAGAATTAATGACAGTCAAACGACTGCAGAGATTGTGCCTGACTGCACATTGTAAGGGCAAACCTAATCCCTGGTTACAGTATAATGAGTAATTAGAACATAATAACAAGACATAGGAGCAGGAGTAGGCCATTTGTCCCCTTGAGTCTGCTCCGCCATTCAATAAGATCATGGCTGATCTGATCTTGGCCTCAACTCCACTTCCCTGCCCGCTCCCCATAACCCTTCACTCCCTTACCTTTCAAAAATCTGTCTATCTCCACTTTAAGTATATTCAATGACCCAGCCTCCACAGCTCTCTGGGGAAGAGGACTCCAAAGATTCACGACCCTCTGAGAAAAGAAATTCCTCCTCATTTCTGATTTAAATGGGTGCCCCCTTATTCTGAAATTATGCCCCCTAGTCCTAGGTTCCCCCATGAAGGGAAACATCCTCTCTGCAGCTACCCTATCAAGCCCCTTCAGAATCTTATATGTTTCAATAAGATCCCCTCTCATTCTTCTAAACTCCAATGTATAGGCTCAACCTTTCTTCATAAGACAACCCTTTCATCTCAGGAATCAACCTCATAAACCTTCTCTGAACTGCCTCCAATGCAAGTATATCCTTCCTTAAATAAGGAGACCAAAACTGTACACAGTACTCCAGGTGTGGTCTCACCAAGGTCCTGCACAGTTGTAACAGGACTTCCCCACTTTTACACTCCATTTCCTTTGCAATAAAGGCCAACACTCCATTTGCCTTCCTAATTACTTGCGGTACCTGCATGCTAACTGATGCGCTATCAATTACTCATAAAAGACTGAGAGTTAAGAGAGTAACTAAAGGCTTTTATTAACAAAAGAATGAAGGTCTGCCTCGAGTGGTCGACCGGTCCAGAATACAAAGTGGCTGGGGAGCAGTCACCTTTATACTAGGACTTGTGGGAGGAGTCAGCCGAGGCATGTCCAGGCATGTACACAGTGGAATACAAACAGTGGTTTACCACATTCACCCCTTGTTTAAAATTGAGTCCGGCGGGGTGAAGTGTATTAAAAGTTAGTGTATTGGAGTCTCTCCGGAGGTCTTGTCTGCCGCTGTGATCGGCGTGGCGACGGCAGGGGTAGTGGAGCTTCCGGCGTCGAGTCCCGCGTAGGCTGTGGCACAGGCGTGTCGTCCTCGTAGATGTCGAGCGGGTCGCTGGGCCCAGGCCTGCCGTCTGCCGGGGCTGGATATCGGATCGTGGGGGGGAGGTGGTAGTGAGTAGTGGGTTACTGCAGCCCCCGAGGGTGCAAGGTCTCTTATGGAGACTGTGTCCTCCCGCCCGTCCGGGTATGCAATGTAAGCATACTGGGGGTTGGCGTGGAGGAGGTCGACCCTCTCGACCAGGGGGTTCGTTTTATGGGTCCTCACGTGCCTTCTCAGTAGGACCGGCCCTGGGGACGTCAGCCATGGTGGTAGCGATGTCCCCGATGTGGACTTCCTTGGGAAGACAAACATTTTCTCATGAGGGGTGGCGTTAGTGGCAGTGCAGAGCAGTGACCGAATAGAGTGGAGCGCATCGGGGAGCACATCCTGCCAGCGGGAGGTTGGAAGGCCCCTAGACTTTAAGGCTAGCAGGGCGGCCTTCCAAACTGTCGCATTTTCTCTTTCCACCTGTCCGTTCCCCCGGGGGTTGTAACTGGTGGTCCTGCTTGTGGCAATACCCCTAGTTAGCAGGTACTGACGGAGTTCGTCACTCATAAACGATGAGCCCCGGTTGCTATGGATATAGCTGGGGAAACCGAACAGGGTGAAGAGGTCGTTCAGACATTTAATGACCGTGGCACTGGTCATGTCCGGGCAGGGGATGGCGAACGGGAAACGGGAGTACTCATCAATAATATTGAGGAAGTACACATTGCGGTCGGAGGAGGGGAGAGGCCCTTTAAAATCAACGCTCAGGCGCTCGAAGGGGCGAGTGGCTTTTATCAGGTGGGCCCTGTCTGGTCTATAAAAGTGCGGTTTGCACTCAGCGCAGACTTGGCAGTTCCTGGTCATGGTCCTGACCTCCTCAATAGAGTAAGGCAGGTTGCGGGCCTTGATGAAGTGGAAGAACCTGGTGACCCCCGGGTGGCAGAGGTCATTGTGGAGGGCCCGCAGTCTATCGATCTGTGCGCTGGCGCAGGTGCCACGCGATAGCGCATCCGGGGGTTCATTGAGCTTCCCGGGCCGGTACAAGATCTCGTAATTGTAGGTGGAAAGTTCGATTCTCCACCTCAAGATCTTGTCATTTTTGATTTTGCCCCTCTGCTTGTTGTTAAACATGAAAGCAACTGAACGTTGGTCAGTGAGCAGGGTAAATCGTTTTCCGGCCAGGTAGTGCCTCCAATGACGCACAGCCTCCACAATCGCCTGGGCCTCCTTCTCAACAGCGGAGTGTCTGGTCTCCGGGCCTTGGAGGGTTCGTGAAAAGAAGGCCACGGGTCTCCCCGCCTGATTGAGGGTAGCGGCCAGGGCAAAGTCGGACGCGTCACTTTCCACCTGGAAGGGGATGGATTCGTCCACTGCGTGCATGGTGGCTTTGGCAATGTCTTCCTTGATACGGTGGAAGGCTAAGCGGGCCTCTGCCGTCAAGGGAAAAGAGGTGGACTTGATCAGCGGATGGGCCTTGTCCGCATAGTAGGGGACCCACTGGGCATAATAGGAGAAAAACCCTAGGCACCTCTTCAGGGCCTTGAGGCAGTGGGGCAGTGGGAGTTCCATAAGGGGACGCATCCGGTCGGGGTCGGGGCCGATGACTCCGTGTTCCACAACACAGCCAAGGATGGCGAGGCGGTTTGTGCGGAATATGCACTTCTCCTTGTTATATGTCAGGTTCAGGAGTTGGGCGGTGCGGAGGAATTTTTCGAGGTTTGCGTCATGGTCCTGCAAGTCACGGCCGCAGATGGTCACATTGTCCAGATATGGGAAAGTGGCCTGCAACGCATTTTGATCTACCATCCGGTCCATCTCCCTTTGGAAGACGGAGACCCCGTTGGTGACGCCAAAGGGAACCCTAAGGAAGTGATAGAGGCGGCCGTTTGCCTCAAAGGCAGTATACTGGCGGTCCTCAGGGCGGATAGGGAGCTGGTGGTACGCTGATTTCAGGTCAATGGTCGAGAAGACGCGGTACTGCGCGATCTGGTTGACCATCTCAGCTATGCGGGGGAGTGGGTAGGCGTCCAGCAGGGTGTAGCGATTTATTGTCAGGCTGTAGTCAATGACCAGGCGCTGCTTCTCGCCGGTCTTAACGACCACAACCTGGGCTCGCCAGGGGCTGGTGCTGCCCTCAATAATCCCTTCCTTCAGGAGCCGCTCCACTTCGGTTTTAATGAAAACCCTGTCCCCGGCACTGTATCGCCTGCTCTTTGTGGCGATGGGCTTACAGTCGGGGGTGAGGTTAGCAAACAGTGGGGGGTGGGGGGGGTGCCTCTGAGTGTGGAGAGGTTGCACCTGGTGCGCGGCGGGCAATTTGGGAGCTGCTGGCTGCGGACTGTGAGTGGGGGTAGGGGTCCACCGTACGCCATCGTAACACTTTTAAGGTGGCACTGAAAATCTAACCCCAGCAGGACGGCAGCGCAGAGGTCGGGCAGGACCAGAAGTTTAAAATGATCGTACACGGTCCCGTCTACTACGAGTGTCACTACGCAGTAGCTGCCGATGTCCGCCGACTGGGACTCGGAGGCCATAGAAATCCGCTGGTGCGCAGGCAGGACTGGGAGAGAGCAACGCCGCACCGTGTCGGGGTGGATGAAGCTCTCCGTGCTCCCAGAGTCAAAAAGGCAGATTGTATCGTGGCCATTTACCTTAATGTCCATTGTGGAACTGGCCAGCTGGTGCGGTCTCGCTTGGTCCAGTGTAACGGATGCCAGCGTAGGGGTCGGTGTGTCGCTGCGGGTATCAGATGAGGCGGTGTTCGGGGCCTGCTGCGTTCCGGCTGTCGTCCAAGATGGCGGCGTCCATGATCCCCATGTGGCTGGAGGCGTCCAAAATGGCTGCTGTACCGGTGGTTTGCACATGGCCGGGGAGGCCCAAGATGGCAGCCCGCATGGCCCACACGCGGCGCTGCTGGGGTTCGGGGTGGCTTTGGCCCTGCAGACGTTAGCGTAGTGTCCCTTCTTCCCGCAGCCCGAGCAGATCGCGTTTTTCGCCGGGCAGCGCACTCTGGGGTGTTTTGCCTGGCCACAGAAGTAGCATTTCTGGCCTTGGGGCACTGCTGTCTGGCCTTGGGACACTGCTGCGGTAGTTGGGCCGTTGCTGGGGTGTGACTGGGGTGGCACGGCGCTATGAGGCGGTCCTACCGTGTCCCAGGCTGTCATTCCCCGCGGCGTCCACGGTGCAGAGGAGTAGGCATCCATGCCCCGGTAGGCTGCATCCAATGATAGTGCGAGTTCAGAGGCCTTGTTGAGGTCGAGGTCACTCTGCTCCAACAGTCGCTGTCGGGTGTAACTGGATCTGTGGCCTGCTACAAAAGCATCCCGGATAAGTTCCTCTGTGTACACGGCGGCCTTTACATCCTTACAACCACAGGCCCGGCCAAGCACAGACAGTGCCTGAAGGTATTCCACGGTCGATTCCCCAGGTTGTTGTTTACGACTCCCCAGAAGGTGCCTGGCGTACACTTCGTTCACTGGGCGCGTGTACTGGTCCTTGAGGAGCTTGATAGCGTCCGCGTATGAGGTCGCGTCTTGGATGACCGAGTACACTCGGTGGTTCACTTTGGAGGTCAGGACATCCAGTTTGTCCTCGTCCGATTTGATTGCTGCGGAGGCGGTCAGGAATTTTTCGAAACACTTAAGCCAGTGAGTAAACTTGGTGGCTGAGTCCACCTCCCGATGATCTAAGTCCAGGCATGCTGGTGTGAGGATCTTCTCCATTATAAAAATTTTGTTAATAAAATTGATGCGCTATCAATTACTCATAAAAGACTGAGAGTTAAGAGAGCAACTAAAGGCTTTTATTAACAAAAGAATGAAGGTCTGCCTCGAGTGGTCGACCAGTCCAGAATACAAAGGGGCTGGGGAGCAGTCACCTTTATACTAGGACTTGTGGGAGGAGTCAGCCGAGGCATGTCCAGGCATGTACACAGTGGAATACAAACAGTGGTTTACCACACTAACGTTTTGTGATTCATGTACAAGGACCCCCAGATCCCTCTGTACCTCAGCATTTTATAATCTCTCTCCATTTAAATAACAATTTGCTTTTTTATTTTTCCTACCAAAGTGGATAACCTCACATTTTCCCACATTAAACTCCATCTGCCAGATTTTTTGCCCACTCACTTAACCTATCTATATCCCTTTGGAGATTCCTTGCGTCCTCCACACAATTTGCTTTCCCACCTATCTTTGTATCATCAGCAAATTTGGCTACATTACATTCGGTCCCTTCATCCAAGTCATTAATATAGATTGTAAATAGTTGAGGCCCCAGCACTGATCCCTGCGGCACCCCACTAGTTACAGTTTGCCAACCTGAAAATTACCCATTTATCCTGACTCTCTGTTTTCTGTTAGTTAGCCAAACCTCTATCCATGCTAATATATTACCCCCAACCCCGTGAGCTCTTATCTTGTGTAGTAACCTTTTATGTGGCACCTTATCGAATGCCTTCTGGAAATCCAAATACACAACATGTACTGGTTCCCCTTTATCCACCCTGCTCGTTACATCCTCAAAGAACTCCAGCAAATTTGTCAAACGTGATTTCCCTTTCATAAAACCATGCTCACTCTGCTTGACTATATTATGATTTTCTAAATGTCCTGCCACCACTTCCTTAATGATGGACTCCAGCATTTTCCCAGTGACGGATGTTAGGCTAACTGGTCGATAGTTGCCTGCTTTCTGTCTCCCTCCTCTCTTAAATAGAGGCGTTACATTTGCAGTTTTCCAGTCCGCTGGGACCTCTCCAGAATCAAGGGAATTTTGGTAGATTTCAACCAATGCATCCACTATCTCTGCAGCCACCTCTTTTAAGACGCTAGGATGCAGGCCATCGGGTCCAGGGGACTTGTCCACCTTTAGTCCCATTAGTTTGCCTAGTACTTTCTCTCTAGTGATAATTGTTTTAAGTCCCCCCACCACCCCAATAGCCCCTTGATTATCCATTATCGGGATGCTTTTAGTGTCTTCTACCGTGAAGACCGATACAAAATATTTGTTCAAAGTCTCCGCCATTTCCCTGTTTCTCATTATTAATTCCCCAGACTCATCCTCTAGGGGATCAACATTTACTTTAGCTACTCTCTTCCTTTTTATATACCTGTAGAAGCTCTTACTGTCTGTTTTTATATTTCTTGCTAGCTTACTCTCATAAGCTAGCTTCTCTCTATCATTTTTTTAGTTGTCCTTTGCTGGTTTTTAAAAATTTCCCAATCCTCTGGCCTTCCACTATTCTTTGCAACATTGTATGCTTTTGTTTTCTATTTTATACCATCCTTTACTTCCTTAGTTAACCACGGATGGTTCATCCTTCTCTTAAAGAGTCTTTCTTTCTCACTGGAATATATCTTTGCTGAGAGTTATGAAATATCTCCTTAAATGTTTGCCACTGCTTTTCTACAGTCTTACCCTGTAATATATTTTCCCAGTCCACTTTAACCAAGTCTGCCTTCATACCTTTGTAATTACCTTTGTTTAAGTTTAGGACACTAGTTTAAGACATAAGAACATAAGAAATAGGAGCAGGAGTAGGCCATTCAGCCCTACGAGCCTGCTCCGCCATTCAATGAGATCATGGCTGATCTTCTGCCTCAACTCCATTCACTGGCCCTATCGCCATATCCCTTGATGCCCTTACTAGTCAGAAATCTATCGACTTCTGTTTTGAATATACCCAATGACTGAGCCTCCACAGCCCTCTGGGGTAGAGAATTCCAAAGATTCACCACCCTCTGTGTGAAGAAATTTCTTCTCATCTCAGTCCTGAATGGCCTACCCTTTATCCTGAGGCTGTGGCCCCTGGTTCTAGACTCCCCAGCCAAGGGAAACATTCTCCCAGCATCCATCCTATCAAGCCCTGTAATAATTTTGTATGCTTCAATGAGATCCCCCCTCATTCTTCTGAATTCAAGAGAATACAGGCTTAGTTTACGCAATCTCTTCTCATAGGACAGTCCTGCCATCACAAGAATCAGTCTTGTGAACCTTTGTTGCACTCCCTCTATGGCAAGTATATCCTTCCTTGGGTAAGGAGACCAAAATTGTACACAGTACTCCAGGTGTGGTCTCACCAAGGCCCTATATAATTGGAGTAAGACTTCTTTACTCCTGTACTCAAATCCTCTTGTAATGAAGGCCAGCATACCATTTGCCTTCCTAACGGCTTGCTGCACCTGCACATTCACTTTGTGACTCATGTACAAGGACACCCTTGAGCATCTGCATTCCCCAATCTTTCACCATTTAGGAAATACTCTGCCTTTCTGTTTTTTCTACCAAAGTGGATAACTTCACATTTATCCACATTATATTCCATCTACCATGTTCTCGCCCACTCACTGAGCTTGTCGAGATCCCTTTGAAGCTTCTTCACAACTGACACTGCCTAGAGAGACCTAGCTTTCTTACCCTCAAACTGAATTTGAAATTCTACCATGCTATGATCACTCTTCCCAAGAGGATCCTTCACTTCGAGATCATTAATTAATCCAGATCTAAAATAGTTTTCTCCCTGGTTGGTTCCACAATGTATTGTTCCAAGAAACCATCCCGTATACACTCTAAGAACTCTTCCTCAAGTCTACCTTTGCCAATTTGCTTTGTCAAATCAATATGAAGATTAAAATCTCCCATGATTATAGCCGCACCTTTCTTACAAACCTCTATTAGTTCTTGATTTATACTCTGTCCTACAGTGTGCCTACTGTTTGTGGGCCTGTAGACTACTCCCACCAGTGACTTCTTACCTTTATTATTTCTTATCTGCACCCAAACTGATGCTACGTCTTGATCTTCAAAGCCAATATCATTTCTCATTACTGCACTGATCTCATCCCTTATTAACAGAGCTACGCCACCTCCTTTTCCTTTCTGCCTATCCTTACGAAATGGCAAATACCCCTGAATATTCAGTTCCCAGCCTTGGTCACCTTGCAATCACGTCTCTGTAATGGCTACCAGATCATACCAATTTATTTCTATTTGTGCTGTCAACTCCTCTATCTTGTTACGAATGCTGCGTGCGTTCAGATATAGAGCTTTTAATTTTGTCTTTTCACCATTTTTCCTTACTCTGACCCCTCTTTCTGATGCACTCTTATGTGTATATGCTCTGTCCCTTCTTGTCACACTCTGGTTATCGTTACCCCTATCGCTACCTTGCACTTTTGCCTTCTCATTTTTCTTTGACTTTTTTAATTTCCGCTCAGCGCATCCCTCCCCCCCACTATTTAGTTTAAAGCCCTATCTACAGCCCTAGTAATTCGATTCGCCAGGACACTGGTCCCAGCCTGGTTCAAATGAAGCCCGTCCCGACGGAACTGCTCCCTCTTATCCCAGTACTTGTAAGGCTCCAGCATTTGAAATGGGGATAAGTCCGCTGTATCTCAATTTTAATTATGTAGATTAAAGACCTGGATCTATTTAAGAGCTGGTCAGACTATCTTGTTAATTATAAAATGGGACTGGAAGGTACCTGGCTCAGCAACCCGACAAGAAGTGCTCACAGCAGTTCTAGAGGCCACGAGGGGTTAGGACTTAATGACAGGTAATCACACTTTAACAAAGTGAAAACAGCTGCTTAACTGTTTGAAATACAGTTTAAGAGGTTCCTTTGTAATTGACGCCTATGGCAAATGTTTAGCGCTGTTTGCTCGATGCAGGCGGCTGTTCGGGCTAAGCAGGGATGGTGTAAGTGGTGGTGACTGTACATCATAAAATCCGATCGGTATGAATTGTAAATCCTCCGGTGAGCAATGCCATAGGAGATCCAATGGTAATATTGTAAAGATAAATATCTTGCACGTTTTTTGTCTGTCACACTTCAATTGTCGCATTTGTATTTCAAAAAATGTATAACAATCAAAGAACTCTCCAAGAGTGTGAAAATAACAGAGCCTCAATGTCTGCAGCCTCATGATTAAACTTTATGAACTCACCCAGTGTTTACTTAACAGCAGTTAGACTTTGTTGCGTTAAAGGGATATTATCCTACACTTGGCACACCAAATTGGGGGTTATAGTTAATACTGAGGAAAACTCTGACAAAGCAGAAGACATTAATAAACTTGCAGAATGTTTGTGTAAATCATAGAATGATACAGCACAGAAGGAGGCCACCATGCCTGTGCTGGCTCTTTGGTAGAGCTATCCAATTAATCCTAGTTCCCCTGCTGTTAATAAAGCCAAGGTTGCCATATGCTCTTTTTAACAACCTTCTCAACTTGTTCTGCCACCTTCAAAGATTTGTGCAAATACACCCGCAGGTCTCTCTGTTCCTGCACCCCTTTTAAAATTGTACCTTTTAGTTTATATTGCCTCATTCTCTGACTCAAGAAATGTGCCTTATGCCCAACCTCAGAAGGCTCGTCGCAGTACCAGTCCTTTGCCCATACCACCATCCTCGTGATGAAGTGTGATTGGCAACTTTGCAATCTGTAACTAATTAATGGGCAGTTTGTTCTGTCTGCAGGGTGAAGCCTACCCAGACCCTCTTGACACAACGGTTACAACCAGACTCACTCCACAGAGGACGGTTACAACCAGACTCATGCCACAAAGGACATTTTTTTTTAAATTCATTCATGGGATGTGGGCGTCAGTGGCAAGGCCAGCATTTATTGCCCATCCCTAATTGCTCTTGAGAAGGTGGTGGTGAGCCGCCGCCTTGAACTGCTACAGTCCGTGTGGTGAAGGTACTCCCACAGTGCTGTTAGGTAGGGAGTTCCAGGATTTTGACCCAGCGACGATAAAGGATCGGCGATATATTTCTAAGTCAGGATTGTGTGTGACTTGGAGGGGAACTTGGAGGTGGTGGTGTTCCCATGCACCTGCTGCCCTTGTCCTTCTAGGTGGTAGAGGTCGCGGGTTTGGGAGGTGCTGTCAAAGAAGCCTTGGCGAGTTGCCGCAATGCATCTTGTAGATGGTACACACTGCAGCCATGGTACGCCGGTGGTGGAAGGAGTGAATGTTTAAGGTGGTGGATGGGGTGCCAATCAAGCGGGCTGCTTTGTCCTGGATGGTGTCAAGCTTCTTGAGTGTTGTTGGAGCTGCACTCATCCTGGCAAGTGGAGAGTATTCCATCACACTCCTGACTTGTGCCTTGTAGATGGTGGAAAGGCTTTGGGGAGTCAGGAGGTGAGAGACTCGCCCCAGAATACCCAGCCTCTGACCTGCTCTTGTAGCCACAGTATTTATGTGGCTGGTCCAGTTAAGTTTCTGGTCAATGGTGACCTACCAGGATGTTGATATTGGGGGATTCGGCGATGGTAATGACATTGAATGTCATGGGGCAGTGGTTGGACGATCCCTTGTTGGAGATAGTCATTGCCTGGCACTTGTGCGGCGCGAATGTTACTTGCCATTTATCAGCCCGAGCCTGAATGTCGTCCAGGTCTTGCTGCAACAACCAGACTCACTCCACATAGGATGGTTACAACCAGCAGAGAAACACTAATCAAAAACATTCATCAGACTGGGGCAGATTTAAACCCAATTCAAGGACCGAATGCGTTTCTGCATACTGGGAAGAGTGGGAGTAATGAGGAATTACCGCAGGCCATTGGGTGAACTGACGCTCAACACTCTGCTGGTCAGTTTAAAATATACTGGCAGGTGCCCCTGGGTAAGGCTGCTTTAAACCGTCTTCAGATCCTGCTGTCCAACAGGAAGCAGACGGGTTCACAGAAAACTTGCCCCCCCCCCCCACCCTCCCGGTAGAAGGTACGCTAGTTAATGACAGCCCCCTGCCCGGCCGCAGGTATGCTAGTTAATGACAGCCCTGCCCGGTAGAAGGTACGCTAGTTAACGACAGCCCTGCCCGGTCGCAGGTACGCTAGTTAATGACAGCCCTGCCGGTAGAAGGTACGCTAGTTAATGACAGCCCTGCCCGGTAGAAGCTACGCTAGTTAACGACAGCCCTGCCCGGTAGAAGGTACGCTAGTTAACAACAGCCCTGCCCGGTAGAAGGTATCACTTCACACTTCTGTGTTAAATTTCATTTGCCATGTGTCTGCCCATTTTACCAGTCTGTCTATGTCCTCCTGACATCTGTTACCATCACCTTCATTGCTAACTACATTTCCAATTTTCACATCATCTGCAAACTTTGAAATTATGCCCTGTATACCCAAGTCCAGGTCATTAATATATATATCAAAAAGAGCAGTGGTCCTAATACCGACTCCTGGGTAACACCACCATATACTTCCCTCCAATCTGAAAAACAACCGTTCACCACAACTCTCTGCTTTCTGTCCCTTAGCCAATTTTGTATCGACGCTGCCACTGTCTCTTTAATCCCATGGGCTTTAATTTTGCTAACAAGTCTATAATGTGGTAATTTGTCAAATCTTTTTGAAAGTTCACATACACAACATCACCCGCACTACCCTCATCAATCCTCTCCATTACTTCATCAAAGAACTCTATCAAGTTAGTCAAACACAATTTGCCTTTGACAAATCTGTGTTGACCTTCATTTATTAGCCCATACTTTTCCAAATGCCCTTTAATTTTGTCCTGGATTATTGTCTCTAAAAATTTCCCCATCACAGACGTTAGGCTGACTGGATAGTTGCCGGATTTATCCCTTTTCCCCTTTTTTGAACAGGGGTGTAACATTTGCAGTTCTCTGGTACCGTTCCCATAAGGAGGATTGAAAGATTGTGGCTAGAGCCTCCGCAATTTCCCTTACTTCCCTCCGTAACCTAGGCAGCATCCCATCCGGACCGGGTGACTTTTCTACTTCGAGGACAGACAACCTTTTAAGTGCATCCTCTTTATCGATTTTTATCCTAGCCAATATTGCTACTACCCCCTCCTTAACTGCTACATTGGCAGCAGCTTCTCTAGTGAAGACAAATGCAAAGTACTCATTTAGTACCTTAGCCTTGCCCTCTGCCTCCATAAGATCTTTTTGGTCCCTAATCAGGCCCACCTTTCCTTTGACTACCATTTTACTATTCATGTGTTTATAAAAAAAACTTTTTGGTTCCCTTTTATGTTCACTGCTAATCTGTTCTCATACTCTCTCTTTGCCCCTCCTCTTCCCTTTTTTAGATAGCCTATGTACTTTCATGCATGGCAGCTCTGTCTCATCCTGCCAGTACACTTCACACCTAATCTCAGCCGTCTTTTGTCTCCACTTGTCCTATTACCATCTCGTCTGGTTTTGAATACCTCTTAATGTCTCTTTTACTTCTTTTGTTCTATCGCAGCCCTGCCTTCGATCTATTTTATTTCCTTTCCAGTTTTGAAAAAGGGTTTCGACCCGAAGCGTCAACTCTAATTTCCCTCCACGGATGTTGCCTGGCCTGCTGAGTTTTTCCAGCATTTTCTGTTGTTATTTCGGATTTCCAGCATCTGCAGTATTTTGCTATCGTATGTACTTTCTATGTTCAGCTTGGTTCTCTACTGCATTATGAAACTTACAATTGTCATAAGCCTCCTTTTTCTGTCTCATTTTAACCTCCTATATGTTTAGTCATCCAGTGAGCTCAAGCTTTGGATGCCTTTCCTTTCCCCCTCATAGGAATGTGTCTCCTCTGTAACCGAACCTCTCTGAAGACCTCCCATTGTTAAATTACTGTTTTGCCTACCAATTTTTGAATCCAAGCCACCTGTGCCAGATCCCCTTTCAACTCACTTAAGTTAGTCCTCTTCCAGTGAAGTATTTTTACACTTGATTGTACCTTGTCCTTTTCCATAACTATTCTAAATCTGACTATGATCACTGTTCCCAAAATCCTCTCCCATTGGCAAATTAATTTCGATATAGATAAGTGTGAGGTGGTGCATTTTGGTAGGAAGAATAAGGAGGCCACATACTCCTTGAAAAATAAGAGTCTAAATGGGGTAGAGGAGCAAAGAGATCTATAGGTACAGATACACAAATCATTAAAATTAGCGACTCAGGTTAATAAGGCCATAAAAAAGCAAACAAAACATTGGGGTTCATTTCTGGAGGGATTGAATTGAAAAGCAGTGAAGCTATGTTAAACTTGTATCGAGCCTTGGTTTGATCAAACTTAGAGTACTGTCTACAGTTCTGGTCTCCAAATTATGAAAGGATATAGAGGCACTGGAGAAGGTGTAAAAAAAGATTTATAAGGATGATACCAGAAATGATAGGTTGTGCCTATCAGGAAAGGTTGAACAAGCTGGGGCTCTTTTCTTTAAAAAAGTGAAGGATGAGGGTTGACCGTCGATAGAAGATAGTCACTAATAAATCCAATATGGACTTCTTTTCCCGGAGAGTGGTTAGAATGTGGAACTCGCTGAGGAGTAGTTGAGGCGAATAGCATAGGTGCATTTAAAGGGAAGCTAGGTAAACACAAGGGAGAAAGGAATAGAAGGTTATATGCTGATAGGGCTAGATATAAGAGAGGTAGGAGGAGGCTCACGTAGAGCATAAACACCGGCGTGGACCAAATGTGTCTGTGCTGTACATTCTATGTAACTTCATCCAAACAATAATATATTGTGTTTTATATGGGATAATGTTGCTGTCTGACAGCGTGAGCGAGATATATTGTCACACCTGTTGTGAAACAAAGTGCAATAAAGTCTGCTTGTCGATCAATACCTGCTTTTCCTGGTTGGGAGCAGACATGTCAGTTGTTCACTTGCTTGATGCTGGCATTGCTTGGCTAAGATTTTGAAGTGTAGTTCACTGTCATACAATACCCAGATCCGCAGTCTTTTAAGAAGGTTTCCAATAAGGCAATCCTTTTTATCTACCTCCTTCCAGTAACAGGTGGCATGAGTCACTGGGGAGCTGTGTGGAGTTGAATTGTTTAAAGCTGCACATATTGAGTCCATTGTCTTCATATCTCATTTTCTGAAGGCACTTGCCTTTATTTCCCCCTGATTTTTGTAGGTGGCATTGGTTTTAGAGATCAGAAGCTGAGTTTTTGAAATTAACTAAATGGCATGTCCCTCCAAACTCCCCGTTGGTCTAGGCTGGAAGCGTCTGCAATATCCAACTCCTCTAACACCTGTATATTTGTGGTCACAGCATTGAGCATCTACTGACTGACAACATCAGGAACGGACCTGAATCTACCAAAGACATGTATCAAACTCCTTAGAAAAAAAGAAAGACTTTCATTTATATAGCGCCTTCACAACCACCAGACGTCCCAAAGCGCTTTACAGCCAAAAAAGTACTTTTTGAAGTGTAGTCACTGTTGTAATGTAGGAAACATGGCAGCCAATTTACACAGACAACAATGTGATAATGACCAGATAATCAGTTTTTTAGTGATGTTGATTGAGGAATAAATATTGGCCAGAACACAGTGGATAACTCCCTTGCTCTTCTTTGAAATAGTGTCATGGGATCTTTTACATCTACCTAAGAGGGCAGACGGAGCCTCGGTTTAACATCTCATCTGAAAAGCGGCAACTAGGCATCTGGTACTGCATTGGGAGTGTCACGGTAGATTTTATGCCCAAGTCCCTGGAGTGGGACTTGAACCCACAACCTTCTGACTCAAAGGCGAGGGTGCTACCAACTGAGCCAAGGCTGACACTATACTGATATCTCTCAGCAGGCCCTTTAGCTATTCTGTTTCCTAATCAGAAGCAAATCCTTGAGCACAACCTAAAGCTGCTCTGAAGTGTGTACTGCAATATAACATTTGTAAGCTAAGCAGTGCCTCACACCTCCCTGTATCGGTGCACAAAATCGCCTGAGCTAGATCACGTTCTGGCTGTAACCATTCCAAGAGGATAAACCTCGTTAATCTAATGAGAGCAGCTCATGTATTCTGAACTGGGTCTGAGACTAATTAAACAAACTTGCTTCTACACACGAGCAGAGTTCAGTACATTTCTACCAACCGCTTTGTCAATCTATATATAAACAATATGTATGTATTACTATAAGTCTTGCATAGGACATGCATTTCCTGTCCTTAATGTTACTTCCTCTTATCTTGATTTTTGGTCACACTTTCCTGTTGACATTTACTATTGTAATTTGCTGTGTTAACATTTCCCATTCAATATTGCTGTATCAATTGTCACAGTGTAGTTGCAGGCCATGGCCACTTGGTGGCTCTGTGGAGTGAGTTTCTGTAGTCTTTTCTCCTAACTCTGTTGCCATCTTGTATGTAAAAGATAGCTTTTATTCAGCTAACAATGGGCAACTTCTTGGGCACTTTACTAGTCTATTTAATGAGGGTATTATAGGTTCTGCAGAGGAATTCCAGTGGCTTCAAAATGAGTGTACGGTTGGGGTGCTGATGTATAGTACCAAAGGAGGAAGCCTAAGCTTTTTCGCACCCTGCACCAAGTCAAATGATATAAGCTCAAGTTCCTTCACACTCCCAGTTACTGAACACGTATGATTGTCTTTGACCTGGATTCAGAAACTCAACATAAAGTGGTCACATTTGCAGATGATCCCAAACCAAGAGAGGCAGTGGGATTGCAGGAGGCAGCTCAGAAGTGACAGAATGAGTAGTACAAAGTTAACCCAGAATATTACTTTTAATTATACAGTGAGAGTGGAACTAAGGATAAGGGCTCGGCCATTTAGGACTGAGGTGAGGAGACATTTCTTCACTCAGGGTTATCAATCTTTGGAATTCTCTACTCCAGAGGGCTGTGGATGCTCAGTCATTGAGTATATTCAAGACAGAGATCGATAGATTTTTGGACACTGAGAATCAAGGGATATGGGGATAATGTGAGGAAGTGGAGTTGGTGAGGAAGGGGCCCTTGGGGAAGAGTGACCATAATATGATAGAATTTTATATTGAGTTTCAAAGTGATTTAGTTAAATCCAAAACTAGGATCTTAAATCTAAACAAAGCAAACTATGTAAGTATGAGGGGCGAGTTGGCTAAGGTAGATTGGGAAACTACATTAAAAGGTATGATGGTAGACAAGCAATGGTTAGCATTTAAAGAATTAATACATAACTTACAACAATTATACATTCCTTTAAGACACAAAAACCCCATAGGAAAAGTGGTCCAACCATGGCTAACAAGAGAAGTTAAAGATAGTATTAGATCAAAGGAAGAGGCTTATAATGTTGCCAAAAAGAGTAGTAAGCCTGAGGATTGGGAGAATTTTAGAATTCAGCAAAGGAGGACCAAGAAATTGATAAAGAAAGGGAAAATAGAATATGAGAGTAAACTAGTGAGAGACAAAAACAGACTGTAAAAGATTCTATAGGTATGTAAAAAGGAAAAGATTAGCGAAAGTAAATGTTGGGTCCCTTACAGGCTGAGACAGGAGAAATTATAATGGGGAATAATAATTAAACACATACTTTGTGCCTGTCTTCATGGAAGAAGATGCAAAAAACTTCCTGGAAATAGTGGAGAACCAAGGCTCTAGCGAGAATGAGGAACTGAAAGATATTAATATTAGTAAAAAAAAATAGTACTGGAGAAATTAATAGGACTGAAAGCCGATAAATCTCCTTGATCTGATGGCTTACATCCTAGGGTTTTCAAAGTGATGGCTATAAAGATAGTGCATGCATTGATTGTCATTTTCAAAATTCCATAGATTCTAGAATGGTTCCTGTGGATTGGAAGGCAGCAAATGTAACCCCACTATTTAAGAAAGGAGGGAGAGAGAAAACTGGGAACTACAGCCCAGTTAGCCTGACATCAGTAGTAGGGAAAATGCTAGAATCTGTTATTAAGGACGTGGTAACAGGGCACTTAGAAAATAATAATAGGATTGGGCAGAGTCAACACGGATTTATGAAAGGGAAATCGTGTTTGACGAATCTGCTAGAGTTTTTTGAGGTTGTAACTAGCAGAATAGATAAGCGGGAACCAGTGGATGTGGTGTATTTGGATTTTCAGAAGGCATTCGATAAGGTGCCACATGAGGTTATTAAACAAAATTAGGGCTCGTGGGATTGGATGTAATATGGATTGAGGATTGGTTAACGGACGGAAAACAGAGAGTAGGAATAAACAGGTCATTTTCGGGTTGGCAGGCTGTAACTAGTGGGGTACTGCAAGGATCAGTGCTTGGGCCTCAGCTGTTCACAATATACATCAATGATTTGGATCAGGGGACCAAATGTAATATATCCACGTTTGCTGATGATACAAAGCTGGGTAGGAATATAAGTTTTGAGGAGGATGCAAAGAGGCTTCAAGGGATATAGACAGGCTAAGTGAGTGGGCAAGAACATGGCAAATGGAATATAATGTGGAGAAATGTGAAGTTATCCACTTTGGTAGGAAAAATAGAAAAGCAGAGTATTTTTTAAATGGTGAGAGATTGGGAAATGTTTGCATTCAGAGAGACCTGGGTGTCCTTGTACACGAATCACTGAAAGTTAACTGAAAATACAGCAAGCAATTGGAAAGCAAATAACAACAGAAAACGCTGGAAAAATTCAGCAGGCCCGGCAACATCCGTGGAGAGAGAAACAGAGTCAACGTTTCGGGTCGAAACCCTTCTACAGAACTGAGGAAAAAAGGCAGGAAATGAAAAGATTAAAAGGCAGTTTGGGGGCTGGGAAATGGGGGAGGGGATGAAAGAAGAGACATTAAGAGATATTCAAGGTGAGACGAGATAGTAATAGGACAGGTAAAGAGACAAACAATGGCTCTAGATGAAGTGTGAAATGCGCTGGCAGAGTGAAAGACAGCTGCCATGTGGGAGAGAGAGGAAAAAAAGGAAAAGGCACAAACCAAAAGTGTGGATAAAAAATATAAAAATATAATCGGGGCCGAGGTTATGTTCTGAAGTTGTTGAACTCAATATTGAGTCCGGAAGGCTGTAAAGTGCCTAATCGGAAGATGAGGTGCTGTTCCTCGAGTTTACGCTGAGCTTCCGTGGAACAATGCAAGAGGCCGCAGACGGTGAGGTCTGAGTGGGAATGGAACGGTGAATTGAAATGACAGGCGACCGGAAGTTCGGGGTCACCCTTACAGACTGAACGGAGGTGTTCCGCAAAGTGGTCACCCAATCTGCGTTTGGTCTCCCCAATGTAGAGACCACATCGTGAGCAGCGAATACAGTATACTAGATTGCAAGAAGTACAAGTAAATCGCTGTTTCACCTGGAAGGGGTGTTTGAGGCCCTGGACAGTGGGAAGGGGGGAGGTATATGGGCAGGTGTTGCATCTCCTGCGCTTGCTTGGGAAGGTGCAAGGGGAAGGGGTGCTGGGGGTGATAGAGGAGTGGACTAGGGTGTCTCGGAAGGAGCAGTCCGTATGGAATGCTGAAAGGGGAGGGGAAGATGCGTTTGGTGATGGGATCACGTTGGAGGTGGCGGAAATGGCGGAGGATGATCCGTTGAATGTGGAGGCTGGTGGGGTGAAAGGTGAGGACAAGGGGAACCCTATCATGGTTCCGGGAGGGGAAGGCAGAAGTGCGGGAGATAGAACGGACCCAGCCGAGGGCCGTGTCAACCACGGTAGAGGGGAATCCTCGGTTGAGGAAAAAATGTCGGAAGCACTGGTGTGGAAGGTGGCATCATCGGAGCAGATGCGGCGGAGACGGAGAAACTGGGAGAATGGAATAGAGTCCTTACAGGAGGTGGGGTGGGAGGAAGTGTAGTCCAGGTAGCTCATTCTACCTGGACCCCTCCCTCTGGCCTCTTACCCTCTCTAGATCTTTTCATTGCTGACTACCGCCGCTGTTGGATCCGTGATTCAGAGGATATGCTGTTATTAAATAATCACACGGATGCTGTACATTAACAATAAACAGGTCTTTACTGGAGGAGGGTAGTCTCAAGACTGGGGGTACAGAGGCATGCACAAAGCTTCCGGTGTGGTCACTGCCAGTACTACAGTATACAGGAGCTGTAAAAGCAGTTCTGACTTAAAGGCACATACGTTACAGCCGCGACATCGGCCGTCTCCATTTCTCTGCTCCCCTCACTCACTCCAACCTACCTCCCTCTGAACGTGCAGCACCCCATTCTCTCAGATCCAACCCCGACACTGTCATTAAACCTGCTGACAAGGGTGGTGCTGTTGTTGTTTGGCAAACCGACCTCTACCTAGTAGAAGCTGAACGCCAACTCTCCGACTACTCCTCCTACCTCCACCTGGACCATGACCCCACTACTGAACATCAAACCACCGTTTCCAAGACTGTCACTGACCTCATCTCCTCTGGAGATCTTCCCCCCCGCTGCCACCAACCTCATAGTTCCCCAACCCCGCACAGCCCGCTTGTACCTCCTTCCCAAGATCCACAAACAAGACCGACCTGGTAGACCCATCCTTTCAGCCTGTTCTTGCCCCACAGAACTTATCTCTTCCTATCTCGACTCTATCTTTTCTTCCCTTGTCCAGTCTCTTCCCACCTACATCCGCGACTCTTCTGACGCCCTCCGCCACTTTAACAGTTTCCAGTTTCCTGGCCCCAACCGCCTCCTTTTCACCATGGACGTACAATCCCTCTACACCTCCATCCCCCACCAGGATGGCCTGAGGGGGCTCCGCTTCTTCCTTGAACAGAGGCCCAACCAGTCCCCATCCACCACCACCCTCCTCCGCCTGACTGAACTTGTTCTCACATTGAACAACTTCTCCTTTGACTCCACTCATTTCCTCCAAATTAGAGGTGTTGCTATGGGAACCCGCATGGGTTCCTAGCTATGCCTGCCTTTTCGTGGGATACGTGGAACACTCTTTGTTCCAGTCCTACTCGGATCCCCTCCCTCACCTCTTTTTCCGGTACATTGATGACTGTATCGGTGCCGTTTCCTGCTCTCACCCTGAACTAGATAATTTCCTTCACTTTGCCTCCAATTTCCACCCTTCCCTCACCTTCACATGGTCCATCTCTGACTCTTCCCTTCCCTTCCTCGACTTCTCCGTCTCCATCTCTGGGGATAGGTTATCGACCAACATTCACTACAAGCGATGTTTATCTCAAAGCTGTCCGGGTCCACAGTTCCATTTCATCCTTCGACTCATCCGACGCTTCAACAAAAAACTTTTTTTCTTTCTTTCTGATGTCAAAAGATCACAAGCTTCATCAACTCTTGGACACCAACACCCCTCCAGAACCTTCTTCCCTGTTACTTTCCTCTGATCCCATCCCTTCTTCCAATCTCACCCCCTGCCGTGTCTTCACTATCCCCTCTGACCTTCCCCTCTCTGACCCCGAACGATCAGTCCTCCGCAAAGGCCTGAGCTTCATCCCCGTACGGCCCTATCTGAATGAATTTCGAGCTCGGCACGATGCTGAGCTCTTCTTCCGTCGCCTTCATCTCCATGCCCACTTCTCTGGCCAGGAGTCTTCCCCCCGCATGGCTGATCCTTTCTCCCGCTTTCTAAATTCTCGTTTTACTTGGACCCCTCCCTCTGGCCTCTTACCCTCTAGATCTTTTCATTGCTAACTGCCGTCGTGACATCGGCCGTCTCCATTTCTCTGCTCCCCTCTTTCACTCCAACCTACCTCCCTCTGAACTTGCAGCACTCCATTCCCTCCGATCCAACCCTAACATTATCATTAAACCTGCTGATAAGGGTGGTGCTGTTGTTGTTTGGCGAACTGACCTCTACTGTGCGGAAGCTGAACGCCAACTCTCCAGCACCTCCTCCTACCTCCGCTTGGACCATGACCCCAGTAGCAAACATCAAGCCATTGTTTCCAAGTGTGTCACTGACCTCATCTCCTCTGGACATCTTCCCTCCATGGCCGCCAACCTCATAGTCCCCCAACCCCGCACAGCCCGCTTCTACCTCCTTCCAAAGATCCACAAACAGGACTGCCCTGGTAGACCCATCGTTTCAGCCTGTTCTTGCCCCATGGAACTTATCTCTTCCTATCTCAACTCTCTTTTTTTCTCGCCTTGTCCAGTCTCTTCCCACCTACATCCGCAACTCTTCCGACGTCCTCCGTCACTTTAACAGTTAACAGTTTCCAGTTTCCTGGCCCCAACCGTCTCCTTTTCACTGTGGACGTCCAATCCCTCTACACCTCCATCCCTCTGGAGATGGGCGGGCCTTCAGGCGCTCCGTTTCTTCCTTGAACAGAGGCCCAACCAGTCCCCATCCACCACCACCCTCCTCCGCCTGGCTGAACTTGTTCTCACATTGAACAACTTCTCCTTTGACTCCACTCACTTCCTCCAAATTAAAGGTGTTGCTATGGGAACCCGCATGGGCCCTAGCTATGCCTGCCTGTTCATGGGATATGTGGAACATTCTTTGTTCCAGTCCTACTCGGGTCCCCTCCCTCACCTCTTTTTCCGGTACATCGATGACTGTATTGGTGCCGTTTCCTGCTCTCGCCCTGAACTAAATAAGTTCATTCACTTTACTTACAATTTCCACCCTTCCCTCACCTTCACATGGTCCATCTCCAATTCTTCCCTTCCCTTCCTTGACTTCTCCGTCTCCATTTCTGGCGATCGGCTTTTGACAAACATCCACTACAAGCCCACCGACTCCCACAGCTACCTGGAATACACTTCCTCCCGCCCCGCTTCCTGTAAGGACTCTATTCCATTCTCCCAGTTTCTCCGTCTCCGCCGCGTCTGTTCTGACGATGCCACCTTCCATACCAGTGCTTCTGACATGTCTTCCTTTTTCCTCAATCGAGGATTCCCCTCTAATGTAATTGACACGGCCCTTGACCGTGTCCGTTCTATTTCCCTCACTTCTGCTCTCACCCCTTCCCCTCCCTCCCACAACCACGATAGGGTTTCCCTTGTCCTCACCTTTCACCCCACCAGCCTCCACATTCAACGGATCATCCTCCGTCATTTCCGACACCTCCAACATGATCCCACCACCAAACACATCTTCCCCTCACCTCCCTTTTCAGCATTCCGAAGGGACCGCTCCCTCCGCGACACCCTGGTCCACTCCTCAATCACCCCCAACAGCCCTTCTCCTTCACCTGGCACCTTCCCATGCAAGCGCAGGAGACGCAACACATGCCCTTTTACCTCCTCCCTTCCCACTGTCCAGGGCCCCAAACACCCCTTCCAGGTGAAACAGCGATTTACTTGTACCTCTTGCAATCTAGTATACTGTATTCGCTGCTCACGATGCGGTCTCCTCTACATTGGGGAGACCAAACGCAGATTGGGCGACCGCTTTGCGGAACACCTCCGTTCAGTCCGTAAGGGTGACCCTGAGCTTCCGGTCACCTGTCACATTAATTCACCGCTTCACTCCCACTCTGATCTCTCTGTCCTCGGCCTGTTACATTGTTCCAATGAAGCTCAACGTAAGCTCGAGGAACAGCACCTCATCTTTCGATTGGGCACTTTGCAGTCTGCCGGACTCGACATCAAGTTCAACAATTTCAGATAATTATCCCTGCCCCCATTTTTCATGCAGTATGATTTTTGCCACTCCCATTTGCAACATTTTATCTTTCCTGCCTCTTACAAAAGTTCAGATGTTCTTTCAATTCCTTCCTCCCCTCCTAACCCCCCCCCCCCCCCTCTGTCTCTGCACCTGCTTAATATCTGTTACGTCTCCAGCTTTTTCCAGTTCTGATGAAGGGTCCCAGACCTGAAACGCTAACTCTGTTTCTCTCTCCACGGATGCTGCCTGGCCTGCTGAGTATTTCCAGCATTTTCTGTTGTTAATTCACTACAAGCCCACTGACTCCCACAGCTACCTGGACTACACTTCCTCCCACTCCGCCTCCTGTAAAGACTCTATTCCATTCTCCCAGTTTCTCCGTCTCCACCGTATCTGCTCCGACGATGCCACCTTCCACACCAGTGCTTCCGACATGTCTTCCTTTTTCCTCAACCGAGGATTCCCCTCTACTGTGTTTGACACGGCCCTCGACTGGGTCCGTTCTATCTCCCGCACTTCTGCCCTCACCCCTGCCCCTCCCTCCCGGAACCATGATAGGGTTCCCCTTGTCCTCACCTTTCACCCCACCAGCCTCCACATTCAACGGATCATCCTCCGGCATTTCCGCTACCTCCAACGTGATCCCACCACCAAACGCATCTTCCCCTCCCCTCCCCTTTCAGCATTCCGTAGGGACCACTCCCTTCGAGACACCCTAGTCCACTCCTCTATCACCCCCAGCACCCCTTCCCCTTGCACCTTCCCGTGCAAGCACAGGAGATGCAACACCTGCCCATATACCTCCCCCCCCTTCCCACTGTCCAGGGCCCCAAACACCCCTTCCAGGTGAAACAGCGATTTACTTGTACTTCTTGCAATCTAGTATACTGTATTCGCTGCTCACGATGTGGTCTCTACATTGGGGAGACCAAACGCAGATTGGGTGACCACTTTGCGGAACACCTCCGTTCAGTCCGTAAGGGTGACCCTGAGCTTCTGGTCGCCTGTCATTTCAATTCACCGCTTCACTCCCACTCAGACCTCGCCGTCTGCGGCCTCTTGCATTGTTCCACGTAAGCTCACCATAAACTCGAGGAACAGCACCTCATCTTCCGATTAGGCACTTTACAGCCTTCCGGACTCAATATCGAGTTCAACAATTTCAGATCATAACCTCGGCCCCTATTATATTTTTTATCCACACTTTTGGTTTGTGCCTTTTCCTTTTTTTCCTCTCTCTCCCACATGGCAGCTGTCTCTCACTCTGCCAGCACATTTCACACTTCATCTAGAGCCATTGTTTGTCTCTTTACCTGTCCTATTACTATCGCGTCTCGCCTTGAATATCTCTTAATGTCTCTTCTTTCATCCCCTCCCCCATTCCCCAGCCCCCAAACTGCCTTTTAATCTTTTCATTTCCTACCTTTTTTTCTCAGTTCTGTAGAAGGGTTTCGACTCGAAACGTTGACTCTGCTTCTCTCTCCACGGATGTTGCCGGGCCTGCTGAATTTTTCCAGCGTTTTCTGTTGTTATTTCAGATTTCCAGCATCCGCAGTATTTTGCTATCGTAGGGAAGCAAATGGTATGTTGGCCTTTATTACAAGAGGATTTGAGTTTAAGAGTAAAGACATCTTACTGCAATTATATAGGGCCCCGGTGAGACCACACCTGGAGTATTGTGTACAGTTTTGGTCCCCTTACCTAAGGAAGGATATACTTGCCATAGAGGGAGTGCAACGAAGGTTCACCAGACTGATTCCTGGGATGGGGGGGATTGTCCTATGAGGAGAGATTGAGTAGACTAGGCCTATATTCTCCGGAGTTTAGAAGAATGAGAGGTGATCTCATTGAAACATACAAAATTCTTACAGGGCTTGACGGGGTAGATGCAGGGAGGATGTTTCCCCTGGCGGGGGAGTCTAGAACCAGGGGTCAGAGTCTCAGAATAGGGGGTCGGCCATTTAGGACTGAGATGTGGAGAAATTTCTTCACTCCGAGGGTGGTAAATCTTTGGAATTCTCTGCCCAAGATGGGTGTGGAGGCTCAGTCGTTGAGTATATTCAAGACAGAGATCGATAGATTTTTGGATATTAAGGGAATCTAGGGATATGGGGATTGTGCAGGAAAGTGGAGTTGAGGTAGAAGATCGGCCATGATCTTATTGAATTGAGGAGCAGGCTCGAGGGGCCGTATGGCCGACCCCTGCTCCTGCTCCTATTTCTTATGTTCTTAAGGGGGTCAGAGGTTCAAAGGTGATTTTAGGACTGATATTGAGAAATTAATACAAAGAGTGATCAATGAAACATCCATATACAGCAGTGGAGACAAAAAAAACCTGGAATCACTTCAGAAACAATTAGATGCTGCAGTGGGAGTGGTTTTAAGATCTCACTGGATGGATGAACTAAGCTGGGCCAAATGGCCTTCCTCAACTGTAATTACCATGTGGCCCTGGAGTCTGTGATGCTGAGGTAGCGGAGTTCACTTCCGTCCATTTCATAGAAAGTGAATGGCGGGTGTCATTAGCTAACTGTGGTCTGAGGGCAGGCAAATCTCTTGTCACCTACAGTAAAAGGCAGGTAATAAAAGAAGGGTTGGGACCTGCTGCTGATCCCCGCTATGTGAATGACACTTGCTGGCTTAATGTTTGTGGAACTGTTGGGTTCCATTTTAAATAATTTGTAATCATTTGTGTTAAATCAGAAGGAAGGTGATGGCTCAGATTTACTTGTCAATTAAATTTCCTCACAGACGCAGAGTTTTTATCTTGGGACCATCGCACCATGCGCCTCTTTCTCGCTGTGCTCTATCCACTGCAGATATTTATAGAACACCTTTGTATGATCTACGCATCGATCAAAAGAGTAAGTGTCAATGCTTAGCTCTTGCTGGTGATATAAAGCATAGCATTATGTATGGGTTCTTTAACGTATGTGGAACAACTGATGTCAAAATCACCTGCTGCCCTGCGGAATCAGGAATTGGGTTTGCTTTTAAATTTGTCATTAGCTATCTTGCCCACTTTGAGGAGGTAATGGACATGGTAGATGGAGAAATGCAGTGGTTGTAGTGTACATGGACTTTAGGAAAACCTTTGACAAGGTACCACACGGGATATTATTAGAGAAGTTTAAGGGGATATAGAATTAGGGGGAGGATTCCAAACTGGATTAAAAATTGGTTAGAAAGGAGAAAATAAAGCTTGGGAGTTAGGGCAGTTTTTCAGAGCGGTTGGAAATTGTCAGTCAGAGTTCTGTTCTGGGGCCACTTCTGTTCACTGTATATATCAATGATTTGGATATAGGCCTAGAGGGAGTGGTGTCGAAATTTACAACTGAGACCAAAATAGGAGGTAAAGTTAATTACTTAGAAGATCAAAGGGAGTTGCAAAGGGATATTGATAAGTTGAGGGAATGGGCTAAAAGTAGACAGATGGAATTCAATGTCATTTAGTGTGAGATGGTACATTTTGGTAAAAAATAACAGCAGTAATTGTACACTTAATGGAAGCAAGCGCGGTGCTATGATTTGGGGATGCAGGTTCACAGCACATGAAAGGCAGCACCTCCGGTTACATAGTATTACATAGTATTTACAGTGCAGAAACAGGCCATTCAGCCCAACAGGTCCATGCTGGTGTTCATGCTGCGTATGAGCCTCCTCCCAACCTCCTTCAGCTAACCCCATCAACATATCCTTCTATTCCTTTCTCCCTCATGTGTTTATCTAGCTTCCCCTTAAATGCATCAATGCTGGTCGCCTCAGCTACACCTTGTGGTAGCGAGTTCTACCTTCTAACCACTCCCTGGGTAAAGAAGTTTCTCCCAATTCCCTATTGGATCTATTAGTGACTATTTTATATTTATAGCCCCTCTAGTTCTGGTCTCGCCTGCAAGTGGAAACATCTTCTCTACATCTACCCTATCAAACCTTTTCATAATCTTAAAGACCTCTACCTGGTCACCACTCAGCCTTCTCTTTTCTAGAGGAGGGAGAAGAGACAAGTTGCAAATACTATAGAAATACACAGAAGTTACAACACGGAAACAGGCCATTCAGCCCAACCAGTCCGTGTTGGCATGATGGGCTTTAAAAAAAACGCTAATGAATTATAGATTTTATCATCATAGGAGTAGAACATAAAAGCCAAGAGGTACTGATGAGCTTGATAAAACCTTAAGACATCAGTTAGAATACGGTTTGTCGCATTGGGCACCACACTGTAGGAATGAGACTGAGGCTCACTGGGATGCTGCTTGGTATCTATCTATCTATTTTTTATTTATCTATCTATCTATCTATCTATCTATCTATATATAAAGTGGTTCTTCTGTCTGTCATTCCGTCTGTCTGTCTGTCTTGAATTAACTCGAAAGTTATAGAGCGTACCTACACGTGCGTTACGTCGAAAGAAAGCGGACGATTCCAGAACCGTCCTAAGCGTATTTACGTTTCGGCCGGACAAAAATTGCGCCCGCGGTATCCAAAAAAACGTTCAACATTCCGCTCATTATCCGCTCATTGGTCGACCTCGACGTCACTCGATGCTAATCGTATGGCTGGTTCCTGGCGCGTGCGGCCGGGCCCTCCTACGGTCGAGTGACGGGACGATTGACCAATCCTACGCTTCGGTGACCTGACGGTCGACCAATCGGTGCCTGTGTGGGCGGGCCTTATCGTTCTGAACTGAGGTGAGTCGCCGCCATCTTGATTCCAAACTTTTCCTTTCTTTTTCCCGCTTTCTGCATCTTAAAAAAAAACGTTGCTTTTAAAACACACATTGTTTTTTACAAAAAGTTAATTACTTTCTAAATCTTTTATCTAATCTCATTAATTTTCCTACCTTTCCCCGTTTTTCCAGGTAGGCCTCGAAGCCTCGGCCTCTCCTCCGCACCCACGCCCGAGCTAGGCACCTCCCGGCCCCAGTCAACAAGCGGCCCCCGACCGCCGCCATCTTTGTGAAGGCTGGAGGGGCGGGCCTCAGCTGAGCGCCGCTACCGCCGCCATCTTAGTAAAGGCTGGTGCGGCGGTGGTGGCATGGAGCTCCGCGGAGCAGGTGCGCGGCGGCGTCTAACTCGCCCCCCCCCCCCCAGTCTGTGTCTCTCTCTCTCTTCCCCGCGCCTCCTGAATGCGCGGGGGAAGAGGCCTGGCGCACCGTGGCCGCTTTCGGAGAGTTCAACTCCGTGACAGGTGAGGAGGGTCTTTGTTCACGTTGGGCGGCAGGCGGGTTCCTCGGGTGCTGATCCCTGGCAGTGTGGGGCCGGAGCCCGGCTCTTACCTTGCCCCGGAGAGCGGGCGGACGGCGGGGCCTGGAGTAGCAAATCGGGCACCACGGCAGAAGAAAAACTGAGAGCGACAGAGGGGAACAGACGTCAGAGAGACAGAGAAATAGGGAGGGAGGGAGGAGAGGGAGAGGGGCAGGGAGGGAGAGGGAAGAGCGAGAGGGTGGGGGGAAGAGAGAGAGGGTGGGGGGAGGGAAGAGAGAGAGGGTGGGGGAGGGGAGAGAGAGAGGGTGGGGGGAGGGGAGAGAGAGAGGGTGGGGGGAGGGGAGAGAGAGAGGGTGGGGGGAGGGAGAGAGAGAGGTGGGGGAGGGGAGAAAGAGGGTGGGGGAGGGGAGAGAGAGAGGGAGGGGGGGAAGGAGAGAGAGAGAGAGGGGGAAGGAGAGAGAGAGAGGGAAGGAGAGAGAGAGAGGGAATGAGAGAGAGAGAGAGAGGGGGAATGAGAGAGAGAGAGAGAGGGGGAATGAGAGAGAGAGAGAGAGAGGGAGAGAGAGAGAGAGAGAGAGAAGGAGAGAGAGAGAGAGAAGGAGCGAGAGGGAGAGAGAGAGAGAGAGAGAGAAGGAGAGAGAGAGAGAGAAGGAGCGAGAGAGAGAGGAAGGAGAGAGAGAGAGAGGGTGTAGGAGAGAGAGAGGGGAAAGAGAGAGAGAGAGAGAGGGGGAAGGAGAGAGAGAGAGAGGGGGAAGGAGAGAGAGAGAGAGGGGAAGGAGAGAGAGAGAGAGGGGAAGGAGAGAGAGAAGGAGAGAGAGAGAGAGAGGAAGGAGAGAGAGAGAGAGGGTGTAGGAGAGAGAGAGGGGGAAGGAGAGGGAGAGGGGGGAAGGAGAGAGGGAGAGGGGGGGGGGAGGGGGGGGAGAGAGGGTGGGGAGGGGAGAGAGAGGGTGGGGGAGGGGGGAGAGAGAGGGGGGAGAGAGGTGGGGGAGGGGGGAGAGAGGGTGGGGGGAGGGGGGAGAGAGAGGGTGGGGGGAGGGGGGAGAGAGAGGGTGGGGGAGGGGGAGAGAGAGGGTGGGGGAGGGGGGAGAGAGAGGGTGGGAGGGGGGAGAGAGAGGGTGGGGAGGGGGGAGAGAGAGGGTGGGGAGGGGGAGAGAGAGGGTGGGAGGGGGGAGAGAGAGGGTGGGGAGGGGGAGAGAGGGTGGGGGAGGGGGGAGAGAGAGGGTGGGGGGAGGGGGGAGAGAGAGGGTGGGGAGGGGGAGAGAGAGGGTGGGGGAGGGGGAGAGAGGGTGGGGGAGGGGGGAGAGAGAGGGTGGGGGGAGGGGGAGAGAGAGGAGAGGGGAGAGAGAGGGTGGGGGAGGGGGGAGAGAGGGTGGGGGAGGGGGGAGAGAGGGTGGGGGAGGGGGGAGAGAGAGGGTGGGGGAGGGGGGAGAGAGGGTGGGGGTGGGGGAGAGAGGGTGGGGGAGGGGAGAGAGTGGGTGGGGGAGGGGGGAGAGTGAGGGTGGGGGAGGGGAGTGTGTGGGTGGGGAGGGGGGAGTGAGGGTGGGGAGGGGGTGAGAGAGGGTGGGGGGGGGGGGAGAGGGTGGGGGGGAGGAGAGGGTGGGGGGTGTGTGGGTGGGGGGAGGGGGTGTGTGGGGGGGGGGGGGGAGTGAGGGTGGGGGAGGGGGGTGAGTGGGTGGGGAGGGGGTGTGAGGGTGGGGGGAGGGGGTGTGGGTGGGGGGGGGGGAGAGAGGTGGGGGGGGTGTGAGGGGGGGGGTGGTGAGGGGTGGGGGGTGGGGTGAGGTGGGTGGGGGGGTGGAGAGTGGGTGGGGGGGGAGGTGAGAGGGTTGGGGGGGGGTGAGGTGGGTGGGGGGGGTGGGTGTGTGGGTGGGGGGGAGGTGAGAGGGTGGGTGGGGTGAGTGAGGGTGGGGGGGGGGGAGAGGGTGGGGGGGGAGGTGAGAGGGTGGGGGGAGGGAGAGAGGGTGGGGGAAGGGACTGAGGGTGGGGGGAGGGGAGAGAGAGGGTGGGGGGAGGGGAGAGAGGGTGGGGGGGAGAGGGGGTGGGGGGTGGGGAGGGTGGGGGGGGAGGGGGAGAGGGTTGGGGGGGGGGGAGAGAGAGAGGGTGGGGGGGGGGGGGAGTGGGTGGGGGGGAGGGGTGAGTGTGAGGGTGGGGGGAGGGGGGAGTGGTGGGTGGGGGGGTGGGGGGGAGAGGGTGGGGGGTGGGGGGAGGAGTGAGGGTGGGGGGAGGGGGTGTGAGTGGGGGGGGGGGTGGGGGAGAGTGAGGGTGTGGGGGAGGGGGAGAGTGAGAGGGTGGGGGGAGGGGGAGAGAGAGGGGTGGGGGAGGGGGAGAGAGAGGGTGGGGGGTGGGGGAGGGAGAGGGGTGGGGGGGGAGAGAGAGTGGGTGGGGGGAGGGGGAGAGAGAGAGGGTGGGGGGAGGGAGAGAGAGAGAGGGTGGGGGGAGGGGACAGAGAGAGAGGGGGAGAGGG